>NC_137771.1:94151266-94830328 GCF_963455305.1 Plecotus auritus
AGCTGAGGCAGTGCTGCCCGTGCTTCAATGTGCACGAGCCTCAACACATGCCAAGTGAACCAAGCCAGACACAGCCCACCGTCACTGTGGGACCCCATTTATATGACATTCCAGACAGGGAATGCGTGCCAATGGGAAGGAAACTGGTGGTTGCCATGGGTCGGGGGAGAACTGTCTAATGGCACAGGGTTTCTTTGGGGGTGATGAAAACATTTTGGAACTAGATGGACGTGGTAATTGCACAACATTGTGAATGTACTAAATGCCACTGAATTGTGCACTTTAAACATAATTAATTTTATGGGAATTTTACCTCAATTAATAAAGCTAGAGGATTTCATTTCAGAGCCCAACTATCAACTATGACACTGGACTGCTCGACCACATTCCTCATCTGTTCCCTTTCTCAGCTCTGACCTCTTCCTCTACCTCAACCTCCCGAGGAAGTGGTAAGGTTTGCAAAGGATTGTTCTGTTCAAGGAGATGAACCGAGGCCAGGTTCCCCTCCAGCTCTGCCCTTTGGCTAACGGAGAGGGCACAAGCTGGAGAGGGGGCATCACAGGGACGCGGGGTGGGAAGTGCCTAAAGGGGGTGCGTTAATGAGGTCTTTCCTGCTACTGGGCCACTAAAGGTGGCTGGGAAGACACAGCTGCAGGGATGGAGATGCACCTGCCACAGCCCTCAGTGGCCACAACCTTTAGGACAAGAAATCTTCCCTGAAGGAGATAACAGTCTGCATGACAATCTGGGGTTTTTTAAAGGCAAATAAAAGTTGTTTTTGTTAGTTTGGTTTTTAATGTACTTCACAGCTTCTACTCATAGGCAAAGTAAATGAGAATAGTCATGCTGAGTGTGAAGGTCAAATCCTATCTAATAAAAGAGCAATATGCAAATTAACCACTACTCAGTTACACTCACAAAGCCACGCCCACCAGCCAATCAGGAGCGAGTATGCAAATTAACCCAACTAAGATGGCTGAAGCCACAGAGAGAGCAGGAGGGAGACTTGGGTTTCCCCGGTGATGGAAGAAGCCAAGCTTTCCGCACACCCTGGCCGGCCCAGGCCTCCACTCCAGGCTACAAAGTTTCAATTACAGAAGATAAATAAATCCCAACAGAAATGGCTGCCTTCAGGGAGCGAGCACAAGGCTTGGCTCCACTCCAGGCTACAAAGTTTCAATTGTAGAAGATAAATAAATCCCAGAGCCCAGGGCCTCCGGTTGGGTCACCAGGGGGCATGACCGGCCTGCAAACCATCACAGGCCCCTCGCCCAGGCCGCCCCATGCCCCAAGGGAACCCCCACCCTGATCCGGGAGACACCCTTCAGGGCAAACCAGCTGGCCCCCACCTGTGCACCAGGCCTCTATCCTATCTAATAAAAGAGTAATATGCAAATTGACCAGCACTCCAACTCACAAGATGGCTGCCCCCATGTGGTCAAAGATCCTGGCCCCTTGTGGATACAAGATGGCCACCACAAGATGGCAAGCAGGGGAGGGCAGTTGGGAGGGACCAGGCCTGCAAGGGAGAGCAGTTGTGGGCGATCAGGCCAGCAGGGGAGGGTAGTTGGGAGGGACCAGGCCAGCAAGGGAGGGCAGTTAGGGGTGACCAGGCCAGCAGAGGAGGGAAGTTGGGGGTGACCGGGCCTGCAGGGAAGGGCAGTTGGGGGGGACCCAGGCCTGCAGGGGAGGGCAGTTAGGGGCCAAGAGGCTTGCAGGGGAGCAGTTAGGCATCAATCAGGCTGGCAGGGGAGTGGTTAGGGGGTGATCAGACTGGCAGGCAGAAGCGGTTAGGGGCAATCAGGAAGGCAGGCAGGCGAGCAGTTGGGAGCCAGCAGTCCTGGATTGTGAGAGGGATGTCCGACTGCCCATTTAGGCCCAGTCCTACCAGGATCAGGCCTAAACGGGCAGTCAGTCATCCCTTGAGGGGTCCCAGATTGGAGAGGGTGCAGGCTGGGCTGAGGGACATCCCCCCCCCCGCCCCGTGCATGAATTTCGTGCACTGGGCCTCTAGTTATATATATAAAAAGCCAGCGACCGTAACGGCCATAATGACCATAACAACCAGTCACTATGATGCCCACTGTGGCCAGCGAACCGGCCTAATCAAGGGGTGGGGCTGCCGGCCAACCTCGTGGCCCCTCCCCCATGCCAGACTGCCCCTGATCGGACTCTCCCACCCTGATCAAGAAAGGGCTGCTGGCCAAACATCCCCTCCCTTGCCCCCAGCCAGCCCCACCCCTGATCAGCCCGCCCCACCACAATAGGCCCTCACCTCTCCCCCCCGGCCAGCCTACCCCTGATCGCACTCCCCCACCCCAATAGGGGGCGGGGCCAGCCAGCCAATTTCCTGCAGCTCCTCCCCCCACCTGGCCTCACCCCAGATAGGCCCCCCACCCTGATCAGGGGTAGGGCTGGCTGGCTCACTGCCCACAGCCCCTCCCCATGGCTGGCTCTGCCCCCAATCTGCCCCCCAACCCCAATAGGGGGCAGGGCCTTCTGGCCAATCACCCGCAGCCCCTTCCCCTAGCTGGCCCAGCCCTGATTGGGCCCTGATCAGGGTGGGCTGGCCAGCCAACCTCCCACCATCTCCTCCTCCTGATAGGCCCAGCCCCAATCTGCCTTGATTTGGGCTGGACTGGCCGGACTACACCTGTGCACGAATTTGTGCACTGGGCCTCTAGTTTCAGTATAATGAGTTTGAAGAGAGTCTAAACTTCTTTGTGTGTGTGTTGGAATTTCATTACTTTGAGATATTGGCTAAAACGAATTGGTCAGTAACAAAAGCTTGAATTTTTAACAGAGATTTTAGTGTCAGAATCTTAGAATGTTTGAGCTTCCAGGGCTTCAACTATCACTAGTTCACTCACAGATTCATTTAGTCATTCAGCGAACAGCAGGCTCCAGGCACCGTGCTGGGCACCCACCTGGGGCTGGGGCAGCACCCAGGGAGGACAGGTGTGGGCCTGCACGCCACACCATGACGGCTCACAGGGAAGCCAGCGTGCCCACCCAGCCTCCTGGACCCGAGGTTTGCTCCTTTAGCAAATGACTTTCCCTCAGTGCTTCCCCATAAGCATTACCTGGTGTGATTTGTCTAGCACAGTATGGGTGCTACAGAGCCTGCCAAAGGGAGTCAGCCCATGCCGCCCATTAGAGGCTCACTTACCTCCAGTGAGGAGAACACAGGGCAGGACAGCCCACGCTTGCCTGTGAGCAGCAGGGTATGAGTGATGCATGGCACTCTGCCCCGCCACCCCCACCTCTTCTGCTCCCCCTGGCCTAACATCAGTTCTCATTTGAGAGTCAGCCTGGCTCACGAAACTGGAAACATGACTCACACTCCTGAAATTTACTTCCACTTGGATCCCATTCCCTGCTCCGCCGTAATCATCAATGTCCACCGGACTCCATCATTGGGTGCATGCCCAGCTGCTCCCGTAGTGAGGGGAGCCATGGCCGAGGGGCGGCCGGGTGGGACGGAGGGTGGGCAGGGCAGCAGGCAGGCATTCTGTATTTTAGTGCCTCTCCTTCCAAAGCCCTAACCTTAGAGCCAAAGAAAAAGATGCTTAAGTGCAGCACATAGTTAAGTCTGGGTTAGCACGGGATCGCCAACATTTTAGATGTTTAAAGGGAAGCTGTCCCAGGTCTACCCTTTTTTCCCGAGCAACTAAGAGATGAACTTAACAAGTTTCAAAAGTACAGCTGCTCTCTAGTTCTCAGTGTGCCAATGAGACTTCCCGAAAGGACTCAGGGCTTTGGGAAGTGTCACTGGAGAGAAGGAACAGGGGGCAGAGTGATAGGAGGGCTGGAGTACTTCTTTCACACAACCACTTGGTTCACTCAGCAACCACACAGCTCTGAACTCGAAATAAAACCTTCCATGGGATGCAGCCCACACCCAGCTCCTGCACCATTCATGAGGGTCTGCTTTCCCATCTGTGGCAAGAGCAGTGAATTCACATTCTTGGGGGTGCACTGGCACCTCCCAGAGCAGACGGTCCATGACCAGCAGTCCCTGTAGTCATCACCTACTCATGCGGGACTCCTTGGCCGGAGAAAGTGCTCAGAGTCCTGAGGATGAGATGCCCTGACTCTCCTGTGCAGAAGCTGTCGGAAGCTCGCAGGCTATGCCCTGTGCCCGTCAAGAGGGTAAGACCTGGCATGCTTTCCCAGGCAGGGTTTCAGTCAGCCAGAGGAGCAATGTGGCAGGAAAAGGACGAGGGAGTGAACCATTTGTTCATGGCCAGCCCAGAAAATGCAGACTGGAAGGAGGCATGGTGGTGTGGAGAAGAACCCGATTTTGTAGCCAGAGACCTGGGCTCCCTCCCTGCTCTCACCCTTTGCTCCCTGTGTGATCCGGGCAGCTCACTGACTCCTGGAAGTGAGGATAGGAACATTTGCTTCCAGGGTTTGTGTTGATGCCGTGAGGGATGCCTGAAGAATGCTAATTCAGAGCCTGGCTGCCCAGAATGGGTGCTTAATAGCTACTGGCTTGTCCCATCTCCCCCCTTTACTCATGGAGCTCACTGGGGGAGGAATGACACTATTTCCTATGAGTTTCTTAAAACCTCCCTTAGTGGGCTTGGCATCTGACCTGGGCCGGGAGCAGTGTCCCTCCTGGAGAGCATGCGCACCGTGGCTGTGGCTGTGAGAGCCAGGAATGGAGTTAGGGACAGCGATGAAGTATCCTCAGCATTGGGCATGACTTACACAAGTGGTCTGGAAATTAAGCAAAATTTCCCTTCTTACCTTCCTGTATTAAAAAAATAAAAGAGGAGAGAATGAAGGTCTGACAAGACCTGAGCCAGGGTCTCTATACCCCCTTTTCCAACAAACTGCCTTGAGGTTTCCTAGGACAGAGGCACCCCTGGTGTCATGTAGGGAAATAACAGGCCAGGGAGGCAGGAGCCTGGGGTCCCAGTCCAGCCCGGCAATGTCATTTAAGCTCTCCCACAAGAGGGCTGCACTAAACAGGCTCCAAGGCTCCTTCCAGCTCTAACACCCCAGCGTCAGCCGAGAGAACAGAGATTTCTGAAGTCAATGTCCCTCGGCAGGAACGAGCCAGCCAGTCGGCCACCATTTGCAAAGCCTGCACAGGATGGAAGGGAAGAGGGCTGAGATGGAGAGGAATTTTCAGGCAGGCTAAAGCACAGATGCGAGATGCATTAGTGATGAAAGCAAGAAGAAAGTGAGTTGGCCTGCGCTCCCCAGTGGGCCGTGCTGAGTGCCCCCTTCCCCCACTTCCCAGCCATGAACCTCGGAGTTGCCTCCCCTGCTGCTGCTGTGGTTGCAGTTTCTTCCCTGAGGGATTGCTGTTTCCTGGAGTCAGTCACAAGAAACCCAGCCAGGTGGTTCCCTGACAGTCACTGCCTTGGGAAAGGCAGCCCCAGTGGCGGCCTTGGTGGAGGGAGAGCCAGCACGGGAAGGAGAAACTGGCTGGGCGCAGCTTGCATGGTCCTGCGGCCACACCGCCCCCGGCCCGGCCCAGCCCAGCCCATCCGTCTGTCACCACAACACTGGCAGCTTCAGAGCTCCTTAAAGACGCACAGTTTATAGGCAGGAGATGCTTTTTCACATCAAGCTCTTGCCAAGTCCTCAGGGAGGTTTCAAAGCCTCCCCCCTCCCCCCACCCGTTCTATTCCCATCAACCCCAGTAACATTTCCTGTATTTCGGAGTTAGCGTCTCACGCCAAGCACTGGAGAGTGGGCCAGTGTTCCCGGTCTCTACATGCACGTGCACATGACAATAACTGCTCTGGGGAGATCTTCTAATAGCATCTCCCACGGAGAGGTGCAGGGACACGGCTGGCCCAGTGCTACCGCTTCCCAGCCACAGGCCACTGGCCCAATTCCCATTCTCTCATCCCTGTTCTTATTCTAAGATATGGACGCTGAACTCACGGGATTTCTGAAGGAACTGAATGAAAAAATATATATGTAAAGTGTTTAGCACAGTTCAGGCTTATAGTGAACACCTGGTGTTGCCATTTCCATAGCCAGAGATTATAGGCTTCTGCTTTGGGCCACACAGGAAGGCCCGAATGACCTGCGACAAACCACCTGAACTTCAACTTCCTCGTCTCTAAAAAATGATTACTAATATAATACTACAACGTGGAGAAAACTTGAAGACATTATTAAACAACATAGGCCAGTCACAAAGGTTGAACATTACATAATTCCACTTATATGAGGTATTTAGAGCAAATTTATAGAGACAGAGAGTAGAATGACGGGTGCCAGGGCCAGGGGGTGGGGACGGGGAGTTGGTATTTAATGGGGACAGAGTTTCAGTTTGGGAAGATGAAAAAATTCTGGAGGTGGAAGGTGGTGATGATTGCACAACAATGTGAATGTACTTAATGCCACTGAACTGTATCTACCCTTAAAATGGTTACTATGGTGAATTTTGTTACATATTTTTTATCACAATAGAAAAAATTTGAGGATAGTTGATCCAAATAACTGAGTTGACTATTACTAGAAATGCAAATTTAGACTCACACGTATATTAAAAACAAACCAATGAAAACAGCAACAATGAACCCCAGGTCACTGGTCACTGACACACTGTTGGGGCCGGGGGTGGGGGGCGGGGGACTGGCTCCATCCTCCCAGATAGCTGTTCTCCCTGATTTCATGAACCTCGCAACTAAGCTGCCCTTCAGATCATGCAGGTCATTTTTAAGATCCCTCCTTGTAATGCTAACAGGGTTTGGCCAAATTTGAAAGTCTTTTCAGCTGTTCCATTATCTTCTCAACCATCCTCTTAACATTTCTAACAACTTGAAGCAACCAACGTCTCACGTTGCACAGATTTTCAAAGCTCTGTGCTTTCTGGTTGTGTAGAAAATTTGGAAGAGATTTTATTTTTCTCCCTGGCCTAGTGAACGAAGTCAAAGTCAACAGCACTAACTTTAGCTCCGCAGTCTCTGCAGCTTCCCCCCACGGCACGCTGACACTTGGGTGGACGAGTCAGCTTACACCAGAAGACTGTGGTAGCTGAAGTGCTACCTTTGGTCAGCAATTATTTATTCTGTGCTGAGGTAGACTTTGTGGGGTATGTAAAATAGGGACACAATTTGCTTGATCAATACATAAATATTCATGAAGTGGCTGTTCTGTGCATAGCACAGTGGCAGTGTGAGGAGAAAGAAGTCTAAAAAAATAATACAAAGAAGGATTAGGTTAGATAACCCCCTATTTGGGGGTTAAGACATTCAAGCATGAAAATATAGCTAATAGGACAAAGCTATTAACACTAAATATTAAACTGATTATAAAGATTGTAAATAACATCAGTCAGAAAAGACTTAACGGAGATGAGACTAGATCTTAAGGTATGCGTAGGATCTTAAAGTATGAAGGGCAAGGGGTGCATTTGAGCTGGCAAAATAACATAAGCGGTACTGGCGGTGGGTGCATTCATTGCATTTCCCCTCTTCCATTTCAACAAGGAGTTGCTGAGTGTATGTTCTATAAATGGTCCAATGAGAAGCTGTCCACAGGATGCATGACCTGCCAGAGAGGGTGACGTACAATGACATCAGGAAGTTGGTTCTGGGCATGGCGGGAAAAGGAAGTGACTTACTCTGCCTGGGAGAGAGCAGACAGTCTTACACACTGGTGACAACTGAACTGGGGCGGGGAGTATGAGACATAAATTTGGCACATGCATAAGTGGTAAAGGAGAAACGCCATTTCTGTAAAGGCACAGATGGAATTGTGAGCACACATGGACAGGCTGAAGGAGAGATGAGTGGTTCAGAGTGTCTGGCTGGGTGTATAGAGGATAGACTACAGAAATGGTTGGCAGGAGGCTGTGGGGTAGGGTGGGCTCACAGAGGAGGGCCTTACACACCTGGTTCTAAGAAGCCTCAACTGAAAATCCATCAGTAAGCAATCAACCACAGCAGAGTCGAGGACCAGGTCCCTGCAGAATCCTATGGCTGGTAGGACTTGGCTCTGACAGTTTCCCTGCATCTAGAAGCTAGCCCTCAGTTACTTTTACATCTCACTCCTCCCAAAATGACAGAGGGCTGATGAAACATTATGGCATCTGGTACTAACAACCACCCAACCAAGGAGCATGCTGTGTCTATCCTCTACCCATTATACATGAGTAGAATTACCCATGACTGCGTTATGTTGTATCGCGTTTATTTCTTTAGTGAGTGATGGGTGAAAAAGGCTAATTACTTTAAGAAAGACTCAGTGTCCAGTTAATTATAAATGAATTACATATTAGTGAGGAGAAATTTACATACATTTCCAATGACATCTTTATTTTGCAAATGCTGTAGTGAAGGGTCTAATTAATAGAACCATCTCTCAACAAATAGTGAGAGAGAGAGTAACAAAATAGGGGCTTGGCTGGCATGCTGAGTTTCCTCTCTCTATAATGTTCCGGGCTGGAGTATGGCAGTGATATATTGATTAAGTATTCATCATGCAAGCAACATGTTTCATGGATGCAATGAATCCAAGATAAAGGACCCTAAAGATTTTCTGGTCTATGCTTGAGTGTTTTCTATAAAGCCTATGCTGATTGCTTCTGGGGCCATTCCGGTGGAGAGGGAGTGCCATTCTCACTGAGCCCACCAGTGCTTCTGTGTTTCTACTCCTTGGTCCTGTTTCACTCCAGTCCTTCTTCCCCATGACAGCCCTTCAAACCCCTCAACTCACTGTCAGCAGCAAAGCAGCAGGAGGGCCTTTACTGGGGACTCTCAAGACCACTGGTGGTCAGAGTGGGAAAGGGCCTTTGAGGCAGAAAATGTCATGTTTAACATCACTGCCTCCAAGTTTAGATAGCCTTCTGTCTGTCTATCTGTCCATCACCCACCCATTCCATTCATTGATCTGTTCGTTCATTCAACAAATGAAGTGAACATGTACTATATGCCATGTATTCGACTAGGTGCTGAAAATCTGATGATGGAACAAAACAAAACAAAATAAAACAAAATGACCTGACTTCCTGAAACTCACATTCTAGCATAAGAGACAGGCATTAATGAAAGAATTACAAGGAATTGTAAATTGCAACTCCACTAAAAGGGTTTGAAAAGGAGGTACAAGGAGCTGTGAGGCTCCATAAAGGGTAATTAACTTAGATGGGTAGGTCAGAGAAGGTTCCCTGTGCAGGTGTCAGTGAGCTGAGATCCGCAGAGGGTAGGGTTTAGTGAGGTGAAAGGTGAGTGGGTTAATGGTGGGCAGAATTCCTGGTAGAAAGAACGGTATGGTCAAAGGCCTGTGATCTGAGCTCAAATCCTAATTTCTCCTCCTCTAAACTCTATATCTTGGTCACAATGCTTACCTTTGCTGGGTCTCGGTTTCCTCAATTATAACTTGGAGAAAATAATTCTGCATTAATGCAGGGGAAGCCTTTGTAAGCTCAATCTAGATTAGTTACTATGAGCTCCATCCCTGACCTGAGGGTCTCATGGTTTAGGTCTTTTTTTTTTTTTCTCCAAAGCAACAGAATCCCAATCTCCCACATGACACCCTTCAAATGTGTTCCCTCTGAATCATTCAGTATGTACAGTTCAAGGTAAAGCTGCTTAGCAGAGGACAGAGAAGACCCCACCCACTCGGCCTCTACTTCCTGCCCAAGGCAGTGCCCCCGCCCCCGCTCCCCCCCCCACCCGCCCACCCTCCAGCAGCTCCTCAGAATCCCCAGGCCTCCCAAGAAGGCAATTTAAAAACCACCCCATATTCTGCAATAGAGAAAAGCAAAGCTCAGAGAGGCAATGATTTGCCTGAATTTGCCTCAAAATGTACAAATGCAAGTGAAATTTGCTTCAAATATGATTGGGGCTCACTTGGAAGAACACATTTCTCTAAATAAAGAGAAATCCTGGCTCCCATAGAGCTTACGTAAAGGCAGCCAGATGCAGCAGAGAGCAGGCAGCCTCCGAGATCAGGAATGGAATCTTACCCCACAAGTCCCCTTTAGAGGGCAAGTGACTTAGGAGAAGTCCCTTAATGGCTCTGAGCCTCAGTTTCCCTATTTTACAGGGGGGGTTGTAATTGCCTTGCAGTGTTATTGAGAATTAGTAGGTTTTTAAAGCATTTTGCAATTAATATGACTATTTAAATTTATCATGCTAAAAGAGAGATTTTAATTTTTCAAATAGCCAAACAACATTTAGGGCTAAAATTGGTAAGGAAATAACCTAATTGAATAATATTCCATATATGTTAAAGGAAAGCACAGCATAAAATATAAACAAACAAGAAACAAAGAAACAGAGAGGTCCAGACAGCCTTTGAGACAAAACAGCATCACACAGCCCTCACCTCAGAAGCAGCTGGAATGACTGCACTCCCTGCTTCATAGTCAGACCAGTATTTGGGCTCAGTCCTAAGGGTCCGCTTTTGCCACCTAGAGAAGGACACGACTACTCCAGGCCACCTCTGCCCCTGAAGGGCTAACACGAGGAAACCACGCCGACAGAAACCTGCCCCAGAACCTTGTACATATATATGGAAACACTTTCTAAATTCCAAATATTGATAAAATTTTAAAAAGCTCTTGGCCCTGCCATCGCACAGTCTGTGTAAAATTGAAGACACTTTGTTAATAATGTGAGCGACAATAGGAAAATGAAGTTGTAAGTTATGCAGTTTCCAGAACGTTGCGCCCACATGCTCTCCTGGTTATGGCCCACATGGCAGACCTGAGAGGTAGACACTGTCACCTCCCACAGCGGGGACAGGCCCGGAAGATGAGGTGACTTGGGAAGACCCCAGCTAGAATGTGACCTGGCTGGGACTTCCCTCGCCTCCTTTCACTAGACTCTGCTCATCTTTGTCCTCGGTGCACTCACTTCAATTCATTAATGTCCACTGTGGTCACAATTGCTTTTAAACAGCGATATCACAGTAAACAATTATTATTTACCAATTAGATTATAGGATGCTTTTAGAAATACGACATTGACTTTATCACGAAAAGGAGAATAAATTTAGTAGTAAATATTACTTGGCAAAGGAAGTGTAGAAAGTATAAACAAAGCAAAGCAAAGATGAAAGAAGAAAAGAAAAAGTAAAAAGAATAAAGAATTATGTGTTTAATGCTAGGCCCTTAACTCTATCTCATTTTATCCTCATCATTAGTAGAGAATATTTTTAAAAAGCCAGGATGAGAAAAGAATAAGGTTGTTGAAGAGAAAGTTAGACCTGGCAAACATAGAACCCAGTCCTGCAGGTTGGGAGTGAACTAGTGGGTAAAAACTTGACTTAGGTCTGCAACTAGAGTGAGAGGAAAGCCTGATCATGTTCATGGTTTGCCCTGCCTGAGAGGGAAAGACCACAGTTGTTCAGGGAGCAGAACTTACCAAATATAACATTATAAAAGAAATTCTCAGGTGCGGCGTCATACGGGAATTCTAGGTTAATAATGGCTATGAGCCTTGGCCACTGTGTCTCAGTGGTGGAAGGGTCGTGGGTTTGATTTCTGGTCAAGGGCACATACCTGGGTTGCAGGTTCAATCCCCATCCCTGGTCGGGGTGAGTGAGGGAGGTAACCAATTGATGTGTGTCTCACACCGATGTGTCTCTCTCTCTCTCTCTCTTCGCTCTCTCTAAAAATCAATGGAAAACATATCCTTGGGTGAGAATTAACCCCCCCACCCCAAATAATAAAAATGGCTATGATTTATGGGTCATTTACGATGTCTCTGAGGTGCTGAGAGGAATCTAGATGCACATCTCACTTAATTCTTATTGCAATCCTATCATAATAGGAATTATGTCCTATATTTTGCAGGTGAGAAAGCCATAGCTCACAGAGCTTAAAAGTGACGTGCCAGATCACTCAAATAGCAAGTAACAGAGGTGTGATCCCAATTAGGTGTCCACCTGCCTCCAAAGCTATGCTTTTAAACCTGGGCTGGGGATAGTGCCTGATACTAGTGGCCTTATCACTCAACCATATCACTATTTCAAGGCAGTAGTTGGTTTCACAAGGCTGTTCCCTTGATGAAACTTGAGGGAATAGCCCTGAAATGCATTTCCATGAGAAAGCAATTTTGCCTAGGGCCGGGGTTCAAGCCCACAGCCCCTTTGGTGGTCTGGCTTTGTTACTCGGATAAATCTGTTGAACTCTCCAGTTCTCAATAAAACAGAAGTAATGGATTTTGGTCTTAACTAGTCCCTCAGTTAGGAAAAAAGTGAAGTTATGCCAGCAAAGCATTGTCAGCAACTTGGGAGAAAGTGCCAATAAAGTAAAGGTCAGAGTCAATAAACCATTTCAAATATTATTGAGTTGTACTGGTCCATTTTCAAACTCAGTGAAAAGAATCTCTTTTCGGTATTTTTCCTACTTCAAAAAAGAAACCAAGTTTACATTTCTGGTGTCTGGAGAAAACAATTAGCTTTCTGAAGTTATACCCAGTCCATTATAAATGTTTAGGCAAGATTCAGTAAGACTGCCCATTGATTAATTTCAAAGGCAAAGTGTCCAGACACTCAATCATTGGCTCGACGGGCAATGTGACACATTGTCCTGCCTTGAAGAAACTACTGGTGTGGTCCAACACCTTGAGACTCCCTTACTTCATGCTAAATTTTTAACTGGGCAAAGGAATGGCTGCAGAGTTGGGCACAGTATGTCCTTTGGACAGATTGCCAGGACAGGTGATCAAAAAGTATGTCTGTCTCTTTCCCTACCATGATCTATTCCATGTATGACCAATTAGCTCAGAATAAGAAAGTAGTGAGCTAAGAAGGTTCCAGAATGATGGCAGAATAAGATAAACTGGAGATCCTACTGCTATATACTCCCAGATATGCTGAATTACATATGTGAATATTGGCTTAAAAAAAAAAAAAAAAGGAGATACCCCAGCCAGTGTGGCTCAGTTAGTTGAGTGTTGTCCCATGCACCAAGAGGTTGCCGGTTCAATTCCAGGTCAGGGCACATGCCTGGGTTGCGGGCTCGATCCCCAGTAGGGGGTGTGTAGGAAGCAGCTGATCAATGTTTCTTTCTCATCAATATTTCTATCTTTCTCTTCCTCTCTCTGAAATAAATAACAACATGTTTCTTAAAAGTAGATAACTGAATAGAGAATATGAAAGCAAGGGGAAATGTCCAGATGAAAAAAGAAAAAAGTTGCAACAGTAAGTGCCCAGTGCTTCAGCTGCCTAGAGTAAGAAACAGCACCAGACACTGTAACTTAGAATTTAGAGTTTAACAGCCACCTGAGAATAGAAGGCTTTGGTCCACATGAAGTCAGGAGTGGCAACTGTGATTCCTGCACAAAAATGGTATCCTAAAGGGCTGCATCCTTGATGTAACAGTAGATATATATCACAGAGAGGAGAAAAAGAGTCTTATCTCTCCCTGATCCTGAGAACATTGAAAAGGAGTCTACCCTGAGGTTCAAAATCCAGATCTGTGTTGCAGGTGGATCTGGGTTCCAAATGTACAGCACCTCAGACCCTTAAGCTGAGAAATCAATGTAAAACCAGTCCTAGAGTTGTGCTAGCCCTATGTTGTCTAAAATACCTGGCAGAAAAAAATGCAGAACAGCCTTGGAGAGAAGGCTGGCCACATGGGATTACCCCACAATCAAAAAGTACATGACACATGAGGAAAGAATCCACTATATGCCAGTTATCTATATACTAGAGGCCCGGTGCACGAATTTGTGTATGAGGGGGGAACCATGAGAGGTTGGTTGGCTGGGGAGGGGGGATGGTGAGGGACTGCGGGAGGTTGGCCACCAGCCCCAAGGAAGGAGCTGCCCCTCGGCCCCCCTGGAAAAGGGGCCGCATCCACCGCCATCCACCCCTGGTTCCCTGTCCCAGACCAGGCCAGAAGGCCCCAGCGGGGTCGAGAGAGAAGGCAATGGTCGCTGGGCCAGGCATGGAACAAATGTACGCTGTATGCTGATGCTGCCCCACCACTGGCGGTTCCCTGCCTCCCTCCTCCTCCTTCCCTCACCACTGCAGCAGGTGGTTGGCCCCTGGGGAAGGGAGAGGACGGGAGTGAGACAAACCCTTGTGTTGAGAGCTGACTTTCAATAGATCACAGTGAGGGAGCTGCTCTGCTATGTATGAAACCTTGACCCAGAAACAGGTCTTTACAAATGGTTTAGCACTAGGGGCTGATGGGGGCCAGCTGGCCAAGGGGAGAGGCCACAGGAGGTTGGCTGTGGGAGCACACTGACCACCAGGGGGCAGCTCCTGCATTGAGTGCTTCCCCCCTGGTGGTCAGTGCACATCATAGCAACTGGCTGACCAGTCATTCTGGTCATTCGGTCCTAATGGTAGCTTAGGCTTTTATATCTATAAACTAGATATTAAAGGCTAATATGCTAAGTGTCCAACTGTCCGACCGGTAGCTATGACATGCAATGACCACCAGGGGGCAGATGCTCAATGCAGGAGCTGCTGAGCTGTGGTGACTTGGCAGCAGCAGTTCTCAGGTGACGTACCCTGGAACCACAGAGGAGAAAGCCCGATTCTGGGGTGGTCACCTGAGAACTACCATCTCACAATCAGGGGATGTCGGAGAGCCGGTTTTGGCTGATCCCTGCAGGCCAGGCCAAGGGACCCCACCTGCTGGAGGGACCCCGCTCACTCTACAGAGCCTTTAGAGCCAAGGCGACACCCCAGGTGTGGCCAGCTGAAAAGGGAATGCAGGAGGTTGGCTCCAGGGTGTGTCCAGCCCGTCTTGACAGTCCTGCCCCACTGGCCACCTTCTAATTAATTTCCTTTCAATATGCATGAATCTGTGCACCAGGGCACTAGTTATATATAAAAGACAAAGAATTAGTACACCAAGAATTTTGGATGCAAGAATAATCTAAAAAGTGTTTAAAATGATTAAGTATTAATTTAAAACAGTTAAAGAAATAAAAGGACCATGTGAAATAACAATATAATTAAAAAGAGCAGGTCTGAAAAAGACCTACATAAAAATGCATAGAAATAAAAATATAGTATAATTTGCAAATGAATGGAAGGGTTATACAACAGATTAGACACAGATCAATGGATAATTAGTAAACCGGAAGATAGATCTGAGGAACTGTTTAGAATGCAGTAGAGAGAAATACAGAAATGGATAACATGAGAGAGGATAAAAAATAAAGAATAGAATATGAGTACCAGGAGAAGAATATAGAAAGAAGTAAGAGAAGCACTATCTGAAAGTATAATGGCTGAAAAATTTCCATAATTAATGAAATACTCAGACTCAGGAAAGCACAAAAGTTCTAAACAAGATAAAAGAAAAAATGTCTGCACTGGACACATTGTAATTAAACTACAGAACACCTAAGACAAATAGATGACCCTGAAAACAACTAGAAAGGAAAATTAGAGATCTGTGTTTTCCGATGGTCTTAGGCGACCCTGCTAAGCAGTTGTCAACCTGTGGGTTGCGACCCACAGGTTGAGAACTGCTGCTGTAGAGCCTAAGACCACCGGAAAACACAGATATTTACATTACGATTCATAACAGTAGCAAAATTACAGTTATGAAGTAGCAACGAAAATAATTTTATGGTTGGGGGTCACCATGACATGAGGAACTGTATTACAGGGTCGCGGCATTAGAAAGGTTGAGAACAACTGCCTTAAATGAAGGACTGATGAGAGGTATATTTCAGGAAAGAAAGTGAACTCAAAAAGGATTGGATGTAGAAGCCAGCACTGATAATATGATGGTTCAGACCATAACCCAGTGAAAGCTAGACTCACTCTGCATCAGAACTATTTTTAAAGCTATGGTTTCAGATGTCCCAGTTTTCCAGAGATAGTCTCCATCTTAGATGCTATTCCCAGAATTACCCTAAATTGGAGTAAAGAGCTCAGGGGAGCTGATCTCCTGTCCTTGTTATTACCACCAGTCCCAGGCATCCCATGGAAACTGACCACTCACTGAAACACACTGTGAAGCAGGACAGCAGGAATACAGCCCGGGATCCAGGTCACACAGCCTGCTCTCAGCACATACTAGGTGCGATTTGTTTCTGGCAAGTTACTCTCTCTAAGCTTAATTTTTGACACCTTTAAGTGGGGCTAATAAAACATACTTTATAGATATATGTGCATAAGATCTTAACACAATGCCTGGCACAAAATAAATTCACAATAAAAGTTAGCAGTTACTATAATTAGGTATAAGCATTATAAGCTTTGCTAATTAATTTGTTTAATGAGCAATGCATACATTTATTTAGAATAACAAAAGGTTAAGTGTCCCCAGATTTACTTAAAAAGAAAAAATAAACAAAAGCATTAATATTAACTGAAAACTTACTGGGTGCTGGTGCTAATCACACTCTCCCTGATCTGTAAGTACTTCTAACGCATGACACCTAAACAGGGCCGCTATCAGCACCACCACCGTGGGGTCCTGGCTCAAGCTGGACTGCTGGTGTTTATTAAAACTACAGGGAAGTGGCTGGTGATTGACTGAAGATATATCCTGGTTGATTTTGTTTCTTAAATCATTCTCTGCAGGTACCTCTGGTCACAGGAAAAATCAAAATAGAGCAGAAAAGACATCTGCTATTCCCTTTTCATCAGATAAAACAAAGCCACAAAACTTACACGCATGTTAGCATGAAGAGGTGATGGGTGGCAAAAGAAAGACCTGATTACTGATGGCTTTATGCCATAGTTGATCATTTTTATAATTCAATTTAAAAAACCACACACCTCATTCACCTTAGCCTCTAGGTATAGGTATAGGCCTATTTCAGTGACAAAAACAACAGCTCACAAAACATAGACAAATGTCCAAGGAGCAAAGCTGTAGAGGGATCTACTCTTTGTTGGCAGTCATTGAGCCAAGTTCTACAGCTGCAATAGAAGTGAACATTCCGGTCCCTCAAGAAATATGCCAGAGAGGGCACCCTTTCTCTTTGTTATCAAGGAATAAGTTGATGTCCACAGCAGGGTCCCCTCTGGCCTTCTTTTTTCAGTGTTTGTGGAAGTGACTTTGATTCATAATGCTTTCACACAGCACATGTTCTCTCTCTCCCTGTCTCCCTTTCCCTCCCTCGGCCTCAATGCCCCCAAATCAGGATTGAAAGGACTTTTAGTGCTGAGTTTCTACTTTGTTTTGGGCAGTTTCATTAAACTCTCTTACATAGAAACCATCTTCTTACATAGGAACTATCTTCCTCAAAACTCTCTTACATGGTATTACTCCCATGGTAACAATAGGAAAATTGAGAGCCAGAGGGGTTGTGTGACCTGCCCACCTCACCTGGCCCACTAGTTGGGGTAGCGCCTGCAGGGACATCTCCAGGACACCCATTACCTGCCTCCTAAGATGTGGCTCTGGGTGAGAGATGCACGGCAAGGAGGAACATGTGGAGCAGGTGTCCTCAAACTACGGCCTGCGGGTCACATGCGGCTCGCCGAGGACATTTATCTGGCCCGCCAGGTGCCGCTGCCTGTCCTGCTTAGCAGCCGACTAGTCCCGGGCCCACAGTGCGCATAGGAATTTGTTCATAGTTTTTTGTTTAAACTATAGTCCGGCCCTCCAACGGTCTGAGGGACAGTGAACTGGCCCCGTTTAAAAAGTTTGAGGACCCCTGATGTGGAGTATCAGGAGGTTTGGGTTCCTGTGATGCTGGACTTCCCCTAACCACCTGGGAACTCGTGAGCAAACACCAGCCTCAGTTCCTTTATGTGGACTAGATGGTTGCTAAGATCTCTGGTCCCTCCATTCCATAAGTTTCCAAATGCTTCCAGTCAATCACAGGTAAAGACAGATGAAAAGCTGGGACCGGGGAAGCATGTTTCCAACGCACCATGCACCTGCTGTCTGTCCTATCCCATCCTGGCTGTGATAACTGCTGGGAGCAAGCAGGTCACGGGCTGGGCAAGTTGGCTGTTTGCGGGTCTGAGCGCAGACTTTACTAGAGCCGTTCTGAGTAAGTAGCTACAAAGCTGCTAATTGGATTTGGTAAGTTGCTGAGTCACTGTCGGGTAAGATCAAGTTGCTGGCACGATAATGAAGCCCATCCTGTCAGCAGCTGAGAACATGTTCTTTGTGATCAGGAAGAACAGGAGTGAGCAAAGATGTGCCCTGGATTAGCTTTCACAGTTCACGACGAGTAATTAAAATCTAACAGACCACAATTAGAAAGCACCCACCACAACCTTATTTTGCCATTTGTCTTTTAATTAAATGTGTCCCACAGTTTAGCTTTATCTCTACACAGATTTCTGAGGGGGCTGGGGAGAAACACAGAGCTCTTGGAGCCCTGATGTGTTGGTTACGACATCTCCTTGGAGAAGGATGGTAGACAGAAGATGCTCAAGTGTTTCATATAAATCACTAATCTTTCCCTCCTTGAGATCTTCATATCACCACAGAGATATTAATCGGCCCAGCCCTTCCCAAAACTACCTCAGGCACACAAGGGGTTCAGGAGCACCCTGAAAAGAGGAGACAGGGAAGAGCTGGTGGAAGGACTTCCCCGCTCCACCCACCCCCAGCATTGATAGGGTGGTAAGTGGGAGAAATGTACATTATGCCAAAAAAGAAATGTCTGATAGGGCACTCTGGCGCAAATGTGGTGGAAGTAATTTTTCAATGGAAGAAATTCAGGGAGTCCCTTTTTGTGATTCCAATGGCTTATCACAAATGAGCAGTAACTTAGTGTGGCACGCCCAAGGTCTGTGTGGAATCAGGGCCATGGAACAAGGGCAAGGGGCAGTGAGGATCCTGGGGGTGCAAACTGTCTTCTGGGCACAGCCTGGGTAGTGCTCCAGGCCTGCTCAGGCTGCCACCAGGCTCACCCCAGAGCCCTACACAGGCCAGGGAGAAGCCTTCAGTCCTGCCACATGGAGTTGAATGTGGGGAAGATATTCTACTTTAAAGATTCAGAAGGATCCATGATGGAATTAGATTTACAGACTCCGTCAGAGGATTTCTCACTGAAATGAAGTTTGGTGAGGCAGAGTTGAAGGCAGTTCACATGATGGATCATTAAGTTTGCTTTGCTCAATAGAAACAGTTGCCAGTTTCTTGCTCAGAACTGCTGCATTTTTGTTACGCACCCAGTGTCCAGAACAGCGGCACCTGATCGCAGGCTGGAAGCGGCCATTTGCCTAGTAAACTGGAGACTGAAAGCCACGTCCACAACTAGTCACGTCATTGGCTACTCCTGGCTTTTCTCCCCAGCTTGACACATCAAGGAGGGCCACCTTCTATGATTCCCTGAAATAGTTAAAAACAGGGAGGGAGGGCCCTCTATGCAGAGTCATGTTCCCAAGTACCATTTATCAGAGCAGTGAACTGGTACCTAGAATGCATGTTCCAACCCAGAGGCAACACTGTATGCGGTGTTAGGTATCCAGCCGGCCTCTCCAAATACGCCTACCTTATCGTGTTTACGAAGTTTACCTCAGCATGGAAAATAAAGCGAAAACTCTAGGTTGAGTTCTAGGTTGAGTTAATAGGGTGTCTAGCAAAGCAATATCCAAATGGTGAAGAAAGACTTAGAAATCCTATAAGAATGGGTTGACCAAGAGAGACGCTTAGAGATGAGTTGGAAAGTTGAAAGAGAGCCTCTTACTAGTCATCTTTTCAATGTCTTCCTTCCCTGACAGAAATAAGAAGTCACCAAGAAACCCCCTTAAAATGTCCTGCCACCAAATCTACAACTCCACAGCAGTCATACTTGTCCTTTTCTCCTCCCTTCCCGTCCCTCCTCCTGCCTAAGGCTGGCCCCAGCAGGGAGATGTGGGATCCTCTACTGGGACGTGTCTACCAGCGATGCATTGTCTCTCCCGTATCTGCAATCCTCCTCTCTCTGGGCCCTCCCACCACTGTTCCGACAAGCCTAAGTCTAGTCTATCTTAAAGGAACCTAAAGGGACTCTCTTTCAACTGGGCCTCATCTCTGGTTATCATTTTATCTCTTGTCTGTCCTTCACAGCCAAATGTCTGAAAATGTCTATCTCACTGCTCCATGTCCTCCTGCCCCACTGCAATCTTGTCCGAGCAAGAGGACAAGAAGGGCAGAGGTCCAGCTGGTGCTGCAGACACCACACAGGCTGGGTCTGCATCCAGGAGAGAGAAGGGCAACTGGCCACCAACTCCTGTGAGGGGACCTTACAGGCTGCTGAGAACACTCTTCTTCTTCCCTCCAGGGACCCTCTCCCGCCCAAACTTCCATTTCACTAATTTCCACTCATTCTGCAGGTTTCTGTTCGGCAGTTACTCCATCAGGAAGTTTTCCCTCCCTTTTTGCATGCTGCCCTGGCATCACTGTGCTGCTGTGTTGTGATGGTCTGTCACTCATTTGTGCCCCAACCCCGGCCCTCACTACCTCTGAGAGGCAGCGGCTATCTCTCTCCTTTCAGTATTGGATCCTGAGCACCAAGCATGATGCTCGGCCCATAGAAGGGGCTCAAGATATTTGTCAAATGATAAAAGAACACACTTCCTTGCCATTGGAGCACCTGTAGGGGGTAAGAGAGGAGTGTTGGGCCCATAGCAAAACTCACTGCACACCCACTACCCTCAGCCTAGACCACATTTATGCTGGCGTTAAGGGGGAGTCCACATCAAATGAGGGCCCCATGTACCTTCTGGCCTCCCATTAGCACAGTCACATCTTCCCAGCCTGCAACCTGCCAACAGCAGCGCCTCTATGGCCTGTTTGCTGGTAATGAAGCTTGCAGAAAACACCTTACACAAGGCCTTCACAATACTTAGTGCATAGTCTCAGGGCAAGGCGCAGTGCGGTTGGTCTCAGGGCTCTGACAGAGCCCAGCCGCCTACTTCTCACTGTCAGCTGCATTTGCCCCAACTGCAGTCAGAACAGGCCTGAGAGGGAAACCATAGCAGGAGGTAAGAGCAGAGGACTCTTGCCGGCCTCCACCCTCACCAGTCTCCCTGTGTCTGGTCCTCCCTCCTCCTCCCTTCTCCCCTTCACATCCCATGTGATCTTTTAAAAACATAAACCTGACAATGTCACACCCCTGCTTACAGTGCTTAATTAGCCTGCCACCACCCTTGGGATGAAGATGAAGATGTCCTTGCAGGCCTGGCCTGGCCCATGCCTTCACTCTTCTCACCCCTCCCCTTGCTCTTGCAGTTGGAGTCACCAGCCTTCTGTTGGGTTTCCCTTCAAGGCATGCTCACAGGCTGCCTCTGCCCCGGATGCTTCCCAGAGGAGGGATTAGTGTGAAGGAGAGATAAGGTGGGGCTTGGCACTCTTGGGGCTCCCCTTTTCCACCAGCCTCTCCTCCAGATGTATGCCCACCCACAAGGTGGGGAGTAGAGGTGATTTCAGGGAAGGTAAGTCAGGGAGCATGACTGTGCCTATAGATTGAGCCATACCCTCACATTTCACTGTATCCTATCTAATAAAAGGGTAATATGCAAATTAAAGATGGCAGCACCCAGTCCTCTCAGTCCCGGCTGAGTCCTCCAGTCCTGGGGGAAATGGGGGGGTGGCAGCCGCTGAGCGCGGACAGTGTGAGCGGCCTGGCAGAATGCTTGCTTCATTGCTGCAGCGACAAGGCAAGTGTTCTGCGCCCAGTCGCAGATGGGCCTCTGGCCAGGCCGGGGCGCGGATGGGCCTCTGGGCCGCGGAGAGCCTCTGGGCAGCAGGCGTAGAGAGGCCAGGCCCCACAGAGAGCTACTGGTGCATGAATTCGTGCCCAGGGCTACCAGTCTATAATAAGACTGTATTTTGATCTTCACCTGTCTGATTCCTGCATCTACTCCTCAATTACATCTGAACTCTGTGAAGAGGAGGATGCCACTTATTGGTTCTTCTCAAGATAGTAACAAACGCAGGCTGACCATGTAAGTTAAAAAGCACAGTCAGGATCCACAGTGTTGGCCCATAGGCGAGTTTGCATTTGTTGAAGGGGTGAATGAAAAGTATTCAGGACTGGAGGCAATAGCTGGACTAACTCATTTCTGGGTTACTGTTCCAGGCTGTCGATGACTAGCAGTGTGTCTTGGAATAAGTTACTCAACCTCTCTAAGCCTCAGTCATGTTATTAAGAGAACATGATGTGTGGCATGCAAAGCATTTAGCAACATGTCTGGCGCACAATAATAATTGAAGCTAGCTAGCTCTTTTCATTTTCAGTTTTACTCTTATTCCTGAGCCCCGCCGTGCCCAAGAAAGTTGTGCCAGACCCTGCCTGCCCTCACCGTTCTTAGAGAGGAAAAGGCTCAGGTTCTTACAGCACATTAGCCATGAGGACAGTTACTCCCAATGCTCTCAAGATTATTTTCTCTTTACGGTTTCTGCCCTTTGTTCTAAACATACCATCCTTTTCACTAGAAATGAGGCCCTGAAACATACTCATTTCTTCCTTTTGTTCAAAACGGGATGCATCATTGCCTCCCTTGGTCAACTATGAAAAAGAGGCTCCAGAATGTCAACAGTAGAAGTTTGAGGGAGAGAAGGCCAAACCTCTGGGAGGATGGATGCCTGCTATCCTAGCAGGATGAGGATGGGGAGACACAGGCAGGGTTGGGGAGCGGAGGCAGGAGAGGAAGGCAGAGAGGGGCTTTCATGAGTATTTTCTTGGGGTAGGGATGGAGATGCTTAGGGGAAGATTTTGAATAAAACTATTTGCTAAAGTCATTTCAGATAAACTCTTGGTCTTAAGAAGTGGTTCAGGGTAAAGCACAGATAGTAAAGAAAGAAATGAGCTTAGAATGCAAGAAAATGGAGGCTTTAGATAAAGGTTTTAAGGTAATCTATCTGTAAATTTGCTAACTGAAAACAAGTGTCATCTTTGGAATCTAAAATGGGATAATAACCCCACATATTTCAGTAATCAATGAGAAAAGATAATTCAGTAGCAAAGTGAAGGCTGATGGTGACTGCAGACCAACTCTGTCCTTTTGACTCTCATGTCTCATAGTAGGGCCACTGGGGGTGGCCTCTCCAGCACCCACTCCACCATCCCACACTGTGGTCCAGCCTCTGATCCTGCAGACCGCATTCTCGCTGTGTAATCCCTGCCCCCATCACAGCAGAGTTGACCTGTGTGACCAACAGAGCATGGCAGACACGACCGTGTCACTTACTTTCATACCCCATGTCTAACTCAGAAGCAGGCTCTAGCTTCAGTACATAGCCAGAATATGACCACTTCTCACCACCTCCGTCACTACCATCTAAACCACTGCCAAGTCTGGCTGGTCTTCCTGCTTCCACCATTGCCACTTAGAGTAGCCAAAATAATGCTGGTAAAACAAGTCACAGCATGTCATCTCTGCTCAGAATCTTCTAAAATCTGCCCACTTCATTCAGAGTAAAAGCCAATGTGCTTTCAATGGCCCACCAGACTGCGTGACTGGCCCCACAACTCTCATCATTCCTGCTGCTCTAACTGCTGTGGCCTCTATGGGTTGGTGCCCATGGCACCACCTGTTCCTCAAACTTGGGCCATGCTCCTGCCTTAGCATCCATCTTACTTCCCTACTTTTTCTCCCAGCATATATCACAATTTAAAATAGTCTATATGTTATTCATTTTATTATGCCTCTCCTCACTAGAATATAAGGTGTCTGTGGACAGTGCTTTCTCTTTGATTTTGTTCACTGCTGTAGTCTCTAAGCCTGACACATAGCAAGGGATTAACACATACAGGCATGCCTGAGGTTATTCTGATCACTATAATAAAGTGAGTGTCGCAATAAAGCGAGTCATATGAATTTTGTTTCCCAGTGAATATAAAAGTTATGTTTACATTATATTGTAGTCTATTAAGTGTGCAATAGCATTATGTATAAGATAGTGTACATACCCTAGTTGAAAAGTACTTTATTGCTAAAAAATGGTAACCATCATCTGAGCCTGTTGGAAAAATGGCGGCGATAGACTTGTTTGATGCATAGTTGCCACAAACCTTCGATTTATAAAAATTGCAGTATTTGCCAAGTACAATCAAGCAAAGAACAATGAAACAAGGTCTTCCTGGATTCACAGATATTAATTACTATTAAGTGATATGCAAAATTGAGGGGACAAAGATGAGTAAGACTGTGCCTGCCAGAAGGACACCTCCTCAACCAGGTATTTGGCCAGCTTCCTCCTGGAAGCCATCAGTCTAACCAGACAAATAAGGCTTCTACCCAGGGGCTGGGCCACTATTCACTAAAGCCTCAGGTCTGAGTAGGTGCTGTGTGTAAAGAACTTTGGTTTGAAAAACAAACAGCACTTTGCCACCCGACTTGGCAGGGGGACTTTGAATGTCAGGAGCTAACTGATAAGGGGCACAAGAAAGCCACTGTCTGGATTATTCAGGCTGGAGCAAAAGTAGGTTTACAGTTGTTTATATGGAAAAGAATACAGACCTTGACCAGGTAGCTCAGTTGGTTAGAGTGTTGTCTGTCCCAATTCCCCAAGGTTTTGGATTCAATCCCAGGTCAGGACACATACAAGAATCAATCAATGAATACATAAATAAGTGGAATAATAAATAGATGTTTCTCTCTCTCTCTCTCTCTCTCTCTCTCTCTCTCTCTCTCTCTCTCTCTCTCTCTCTCTCTCTCTCTCCCCTCTTCTAAAATCAATGAATAACAAGAAAGAAAATAATACAATAATTAATAAATAATAATACAAGAATAAACTTGGTGTTTTGTACACTCACAACTCTAAACCAATTTTTACTCCACCCTGTACTCAATGTGAGAATCAACACACAGCAAGCAGACAAGAACTTGCCACTGTTAAACACATGAATTAGATACCATTGGTATGGAGGACATGCACATGTGTGTGTGTGTGCATGTACATCACCTCTTCCATGGCCATCTAACAAGCCCTGTCTTTGCTCACAGGTTGGGCTCTGACTTCTAGATGAAAGCCTGCCGGGCTTTGGGCTGGTCTCAGCAGTGCAACACGATAATTATCTGCTGGCTGCCTGGGAGTGTAAGGTAGCAAATAGATTACTTTAGTAATTAAAATATGCAAGGAGTCATCAGGGCTGGAAGATACTTTTTGTCTTTTTAATTGAGGACTTTAAATAAGGGTTAAGATATGAATTGGAGAGGATCCTCCTGATTAATCTAGCTCATAATTAAAGGGCATGTGGTTGGAGGCTTGTCTCCTCATCACAGGTTTTGGGGTTCGTTACAGTGTGAGCTTTTGTCAATGTTCTCTGACTACCACACAGTGTCAAAGGGCTCACGTTGGTGTAAAAGATAGCTGCAAAGACCCACTGACATGTTTATTTTACTTGCAGCAACAGACCTTCTGTGCTTTATTCAAACAGACCTTTTTATTCTCTTGTCTTTGAGAAGAAGCAATAAAGAATCAATTACAAGAAATTTACACTAACAGAAATTGCTATTTTACCTATGTGGGACATCTGCTGAAAATAAAAAGATCATTAGACCACAGGCATACACAATGAAGTGTGTCTACTTTAGATCACCACTACAAATGTGAGTGTGCCCCTCGAAGGAAAGGCTCAACCCTCACCCATAGGGGGAAAAGGAGCAAAGGGAGGCGGTGGCTATTACTTTTTCCCAAGAACGCTGGAAACCACTCTGTAACTTTGGATTTCCAGAAAATCTCTTTAGATGCCTCCCCCCCGCCCCCCCGAGAATTTGGCACCAAAAGAGCCAGAGAGTGGAAGAGGGCTAATAATAACAGTATGGCTGCTATAGTTCCTAATTCAGAAATGGAGTTTTATTTTTTTAATGGTTCTTTTCTAGGATACCATTTTGTTGGGTATATTCATGGATGTTAATCCTATATAATAAAGAGGTAATATGCAAATTGACCGCCACTCCAACCCACAAGATGGCCACCCCAAGATGGCCAGCAGGGGAGGGCAGTTGTGGACGATCAGGCCAGCAGGGGAGGGCAGTTGGGAGGGACCAGGCCTGCAAGGGAGGGCAGTTAGGGGTGACCAGGCCAGCAGGGGAGGGCAGTTAGGGGCAACCAGGCCTGCAGGGGAGGGCAGTTGGGAGGGACCAGGCCTGCAAGGCAGGGAAGTTAGAGGCAAACAGGCCTGCAGGGGAGGGCAGTTGGGGGCAACCAGGCCAGCAGGGGAGGGCAATTAGGGGCAATCGGGCTGGCAGGAGAGCAATTAGGCGTCAATCAGGCTGGCAGGGGAGTGGTTAGGGGGTGATCATGCTGGCAGGCAGAAGCGGTTAGGGGCAATCAGGCAGGCAGGCAGGTGAGCAGGTGGGAGCCAGCAGTCCTGAATTGTGAGAGGGATCCCAGATTGGAGAGGGTGCAGGCTGGGCTGAGAGACACCCCGCACCCCTGTGCATGAATTTCATGCACCGGGCCTCTAGTTATGGCATAAATGCTGATGGAGATTACTATATCTATTTCCTTTGTCATCAACATTTAGTTACCAAATCCAAATAGGTCTGACTAGAGTATATTTCTTATGATTGTTCATTATATCATACATTTATGTTTTATGCACTTTTCTGCATGTATCCTAATATATAAAAAGCCAGGGTCAGTCATGACCGAAACAACTGGACGGAAGATTGAACAGCAGGCTTCATGGGGTGATCAGGCGGCAGGGGGGTTTAGTGAGGGATGGCCAAACGACTGAACAGCAGGCTGCATGGGGTGACCAGGCCAGCAGAAGGGGGCAGTTGGGAGTGACCAGGCTGGCAGGGGGGTCAGTAAGGGGCAATCAGGCCAGCAGGCAGAGGTGGTTAGGGGTGATCAGGCTGGCAGGGGGGACAGTTAGGGGCAATCAGTCAGGCAGGCAGGTGAGCAGTTAGGAGCCAGAGGTCCCGGATTGTGAGAGGGATGTCCCGTGAGGGGTCCCAGATTGGAGATGGTACAGGCTGGGCTGAGGGGATCCCCCTACCCCGTGCATGAATTTTATGCGCCGGGCCTCTAGTTCGGTAATAAAAAGGTAAAGCAATTTAATGTGCTGCCTACCAAGAATTTTCTGCGGCTCTGGCCTAATGATACTTTCCATGCTAAAACCACAGGACCCCCTGAGCTCTGGGGGTGGTGTGGGGTCACTGAGCACTTGCCCTAGGCTCTGGCCTTGATTCATTTTGGTTCAAAGGCAGAGAAATGGTGGGCTTCCTACTGCCCCTCAGAAAAGTGAGTGCTTTCCTGATGAAAGGCTGGATATGGCATGGAAGGGAAATCATGACAGGAGAGCACAGCTGAGGAATCAGGTAGAACTGGGTTTGCATCCCAGCCCTGCTGCTTACAGTCCTGTGACTGGGTAAGCTACTTACCCCCAACCCTGCCTTTGCTTCCTCACCTACAAACAGATACATGAATACAGTAGTATCAATCTCAGAGAATTGCTGCAAGGGGTAATTTGCGAACATACTGATTCAGTCGGGATGGTGATGGCTGTGGGTATCATAATCCCCAATTTGAATAGGCTTGAATAATTCAGCAACGTGTTGGATTTCATTGTTTTGTTCCAAGAAGGACAGGTGCGTCCTGTCTCACAGCAGGGTTGGTTCCCTAGCCTCTTTCTCAGCTCCCCTCACCTATGTATACCAGCTTCACTCCAGATTGCATGGTCAACACCGAAAGACCTCTCATTCATACAGGAAAATGTCCTCCCTGAGTCTGTTCCTAAGAATGAAGAGACACTCCCAGAAACCCAAGATGTCTCACACCTCCCCTCACAAGTCACCGGTCCCAAGTGGGTTAGCCCCTGTTCCTTTGCCAATCCCTGTGACATGGGAGGTACCACACACTGATTGGCTTAGAAATGGGGGGAGGGGAGAGAAATGCAATGACCACCATGAGCTGAGATTAGTTAGGGGACTCCCCAGAGCAGAAGTCAATGCCCCAGGCAGAAGGGCTGCCATATAATCTGTAAAGGTAGAAAGATGGTGAGGAGAAGTCTAGTGATGTTACATAAACATAAATGTTCCTAGCCTGTAACCAGCCCTCAAGGAATAGAAACCATTATTACAGTAGTTGTGTTATTAATAGACATGTATTAAATTCCTGTTCGTGAAATAAGTTTGTTTTTTACTTCCTCAAAGGAGACTGAAACAACTAACTTTAAACTCAGCGTGTGTTCAATGGGATGCTTTCTCGACCTCCATTCAGCCACTCCTCCAGCTCCTCCAGATATGGTCCCTACCAACAGTGGGTCTCTCTCATGAAGCTGCCCTGACAAGAAAGTAATTTCAGTGAAATGTGAGCCTTCAGTATCAGCATTAGAAACGTGTTTTTGTTTTAAGCCAGGCTTGTTACTGATCAAACGCTACCATAAAACTTTCATAAGGCTATTACAGAGCATGGCTCTCACCTTCTAATATTCAAGTTGTTTTGCACAGCTGAAATGAAACAACAGAACTGGGAGCATTGATTAAGTGCTTCTGTAGATCAATACAAATGCTAGCCTTTCAGCTGCTGTAAGAAAGGGAATGCATGATCTTGGCCTCATCTGCTGCCCTTAGAGCTTACGGTCAACACCCCTACATGAGGGATTGCTGCTGTGGATTTCAGTCTTAGGATTGGGTGGACAAAAGAAGGTCTCCATGGTTTCCAATGTGATGGATCAGGTTAAAAGGTTAAAGTTACCAATTTAAGTCTGTCCCATCCAGGGAATTTTAGAGATGAGAAAAGTGAAAGTTTCAAAAGGGAGTGTAAGTTGCCATTTAATAAGATATTGGAATTTCTAAAGGACTTTTCTAAAGGTTCTCAAGTGGGCTCAATTATAGCCAGGAGACTTCTCAAAGCTCAAATAACGAGATAAAGCCTAAATTGATAATGTTACTGATCTATTGGATTATATAGCTGTACTCCCAGCCCCACCCCTACACAAACACATATGCACCTGCTGACACCTCACTGGCTCTCAGGCAAAAGCATAACTTTTCTTGGAGGCACTTGTGAGCCCATTTCTAGGCAGGGCTGTGGACTTCTGTTTCTCTCCATCTGCACCCAAGAATCCTTTCAAAGATCATGGCATTTTTTTTTCTGTCTAAAGAAACCCTTATGGAATAGGAAGTTTATCTGTTTGGAATAATATTACCAGATTCCTTTTTCTTATTTTCAATACCCTCAAACATATAATTTTCCCTGTGGCCACTCCAAAAGCATGAGGCAAGTAAGGAGGGGGAAGTGGTGGTAGGGGTTGTGACAGGGCAAGCAGCAACCAGCCAATCAAACAAGCCAAAAAATGAAACACAAAACAACAGAAAGAAAATTCTGCCAAATAAAAAATAAGAGGCAATATTGTACAGGTAAAGGAAAAATCTCCAACTCATCTAAAGGCTTTCAACCAGCAGATTTCTCATTGAGGTGAATGCTTAGAAGGCACTGCGTATGATGGGAAATAATAAAATACACTTCACAAAAAATGGGCTACTAGTTTTTTGAGATTTTCATCCTTCTCCTCATCCTCACCCCTTAAACCACCAGTGGTCCGTGGGCACAGAAAGGTTGGCGACCACTGTAGGCTAACTTACTTGGTTTTTTTGTAAAACTATGTTTAGAATAATAATAATAAAAAAGAAATATGGGAAGAGCAGCAATACAGGGAGAAGGGATAAAACAAGAGTTAAGATGATAATTAAAAGCAAAGTTGTAGGAGGGTAAAAACCTGTACCAAATTTGATCTGTGGGATGTGAGGCACCAGCCGACTCCCCAGGAGCCCCCTGCATGGGGTACATGCTGGTACAAAATAATGAGACGATTTTGGAACAAGCCAACCTGGACCTTCAAGTAAACTCAGGGGAAAACCTGGCTCCAAAATGCTCATTAATCTTAAAATTGAAAAAGTCAGTCTGTCTTTCTCCAGATCAAATCTACACAGAAACTTTCTGTCTCAAGCAGACTAAAAAAGTGGTGGCCAAGGCTGAGTTCAAACGTACAGATACCTAGCAAATATCCCCGGAGGCGGTTGACCCCGGGGGCACCTATAACTAAAGAGAAGTCGCTCAGTGGAGCTGGCCAAGAAGCTGTTCAATGGGTCCAGCTGCCAGTGAGTATAAACGGATAGCCTGAAGGTGAAGAGTAGGGGCATGAGCGAATGGGCTCATCAAGGACGTCAGATGGACGGTTCAGGAATTAGTGGGCCCCAGCGGTCCCAGAGAAATGCTCCCAGCTGCTTGGCATGCTGACCTATGCATATGCTGAAGAATCACAGGAAACCAGGCAACAGAAGCAAAAGCTGTAAAGGGGGCGGGTCAAAGTCACGGCCGACCCTGCTGTGCCGCAAGTCCTCTTATCAGTGTCCATGCGTGCAGCGGCGGGCCAGTGTACAGAGACAGTTGGAAGCATGAAAGCTGAAAGTGGGAATATGGTCTTATTAGAATCTGGTTAAACTCTTCCTCTTCAAACTTAAATGAACTTTTGTCCTAAAAGTGAGGAATTGTGATGCCCGTGGGCTGTTTTACAGATGTGCATAGGGGCTGGTGTGGACAGGGAGGCAGCGCTGAGGCCCTGCTGTGGCCCCGGGATGACCTCAATGAAAGGTGGGGTGGTCAGAAGCTAGTCCACGTTATTCTGCCCAGCTTCTGCCTCAGGGAGGCTCCTGGTAAGGAGTGCAGGGCATGGAGGGCAGAGTGCACAGACATTTATTTTGCTCAAGGCACTGCCTACAGAAGACGGAGCCAGTGAATAAAATGCAGCCCAAACCCTGGAGGGCCAATCCCCAGGAGTGCTGCTCCCCACAGGTGACACTGCAGAGTTGTTTCCTGCCTTAATTTCTCAGGTCACTTGTCTGTCTGGTTAGTGGGGATAAAAGGCAGGTCTTCCAGAGAGTTTCCTTGCCCAGGTGAGGTGTGAAGATGCTGCTGTGTCTTCCTGCAGGTAAGTGGCGATATTCTGCAGCACAGCATGGGGAAATGGAGGTCCCTTGTAGCACCATGACAGTCCTGGGGTTGCTTAAACCAGTCAGCGTTGTTGCTTAAACCAAGATGAAGGTTTTGCATTTTCAAAAAAAGCAAATGATAGAAAATAAAGGAGAAAGATTTTTTAAAAAAAATTTAATGCTTTGCTTTAAACTGGAGCCACTAATTTTTTGTTTTGTTAATCCTCACCCAAGGATACTTTTTCCCATTGATTTTTAGAGAGAGTGGAAGGAAGAAAGGGAGAGAGAGAGAAACATTGATGTGAGAGAGACACATCAACTGGCTGCCTGCTGAAAGCTGCAGCTGTTTCTCCTAACCAACTTTTAATATATTGTAATGTAAAAGGTAACACTTTGGTTTTTAAGTATTGCCTCCGAGGGAGGGATCAACCTATAGGCCAAGGTCCCGATTTTGTCAATGTTGGAAATGGCTGAGTTAAAAGGTAGGATTCTTGTTGTTTTCACCCATGCAATAACTTGCAAGGATCTCTAGGGCATTATGCTGAATGAAAAAGGGCCATCTCAAAAGGTCACATACTGCATGACTCCATCTATGTAATAGTCTTAGGATGACAACATTACAGAGATGGAAAGCAGATCAGTGGTTGCTAGAGGCTCAAGGTGGGGCAAGGAGTGGGTGAGGCTGTAAAGGAGAGTGGGTCTGTATCAGATGGTGGCAGTAGTCACACAAATGTACACAGCAACACCAACACTCTCATGCACACACACCCACACAGCCAACCTACTGCTTTCGTTAACATCTTAGAAGTTGGAAATACTGATCTGGGGTTAGTTTTATGTTTCTGTTGTAGTTGCTTTTTGTGGGTGATGAGATGGGTGAGGCTATCTTCATAGTGTCTAAAATCAAGGCATGGCTGGTGTGGCTTAGTGATTGAGCATCAACCTGTGAACCAGGAGGTCATGGTTCAATTCCTGATCAGGGAACATGCCCAGGTTGTGAGCTCAATTCCCAATAGGGGGTGTACAGGAGGCAGCTGATCAATGATTCTCTCTCATCATTGATGTTTCTCTCTCTCTCTCCCTCCTCCCCTCCTCTCTGAAATCAATAAAAATACATTTAAAAATAAATAAATTGATTAATAAAATCAAGGCATTATCCTATTTAATAAAAGAGTAATATGCAAATTGACCACACCTCCGCTATACCACAAGCCACACCCACCAGCCACGCCCACCAGCCAATCAGGAGCAAATATGCAAATAAACCCAACCAAGATGGCTGCGGCCACACAGAGCAGGAGGGAGGCTTGGGTTTCCCCGGAAATGAAGGAAGCCAAGCTTTCCGCCTGCCCTTGCTGGCCTAGGCCTCCACTCCAGGCTACAAAGTTTCAATGATTGAAGATACATAAATCCCAACAGAAATGGCTGCTGCCATGGAGCAAGCAGAAGGCTTGGCTCTGCTCCAGGCTACGAAGTTTCATTTGTAGAAGATAAATAAATCCCAGATACCAGGGCCTCTGGTTGGGTCGCCGGGGGGGGCGTGGCCAGCCTGCAAACCACCACAGGCCTCTCGCCCAGGCCGCCCCATGCCCCAAGGGAACCCCCACCCTGATCCAGGACACCCTTTAGGGCAAACCAGCTGGCCCCACCCATGCACCAGACCTCTATCCTATCTAATAAAAGAGTAATATGCAGATTGACCATCACTCCAACACACAAGATGGCTGCCCCATGTGGTCAAAGATCCTGCCCCCATTAAGACACAAGATGACCACCACAAGATGGCCTGCAGGGAAGGGCAGTTGGGGGGGACCCAGGCCTGGAGGGGAGGGCAGTTAGGGGAGACCAGGCCTGCAGGGGAGGGCAGTTAGGGGCAAACAGGCTGGCAGGGGAGCAGTTAGGCATCAATCAGGCTGGCAGGGGAGTGGTTAGGGGGTGATCAGGCTGGCAGGCAGAAGCGGTTAGGGGCAATCAGGAAGGCAGGCAGGCGAGCAGTTGGGAGCCAGCAGTCTTGGATTGTGAGAGGGATGTCCGACTGCCCATTTAGGCCCGATCCCACCGGGCCTAAACGGGCAGACATCCCTTGAGGGGTCCCAGATTGGAGTGGATGCAGGCTGGGCTGAGGGACACCCCCCACCCCGTGCACGAGTTTCGTGCACCGGGCCTCTAGTCTATCTATATAATAGAGGAATATGCAAATTAACCAGGACGCTATAACATCACGACTGAACAGCAGGGACCTGAGGCTGCATGGTGCCTAGTTGGGGCGAGGGAGCTCAGGCCGTGCCCCCAGCCCCACGGGGCTTGACAGCGGACCTCAGGCTGTGCCCCCCACCTGGCAGGGCTTGACAGGGGACCTCAGGCCACGCCCGTCAACCAGCAGGGCTTGATGGGGACCTCAGACCAAGCCCCTTGCCTGGCAGGGCTTGACGGGGGACCTGAGACTGCACCCCCGACCCGGAGCCAGGCTGTGTGACCTGAGGCTGTGCCTTCCGCTCAGAATGGCTTGACGGGGGTGGGGGCTGGCCAGGTCTGGGTCTCCTGTGCTTTTGAAGCGCATGCGGGTGGTGGGCAGGGACTTGACTCTAGGTCCCACAGCGCGCCCCAGACTCTGACAGTGGGAGATTTTCATATACATTTTACTAATTTTATTTCATCTCTGACACTTCTATTATAGAGAAAGGGCAAATAGCAGTATTAAAATATTTCCTCTAATTAATTCCCTTATAATGTGCATGAATTTTGTGCACCGGGCCACTAGTAGTAGTATAAAAACCAAACTAAAGCAGTGCAGAGATAGAAACCACTCAATGCTGGTGCATTAGCATCCTGCCAGTTCCACGGAGACAAGGCTGTAATGATCACAAACAGGATATATAGGATGGAAATACGTCAGCATCATACACACAATGTCCCCCTGCCTGAGGTTTCCCAAGGCAGATGTTTAAGACTTTGCACCAAGCCCAACCACACCTGTGGCTGTGGCCAACATCCCTTCCATCAATGCACAGACTGTGTGGGTTGTTAAATATTTTGAATATAAGTCTTGGTCTTATATGACTTTATTTTATATCTTAGAGAATGAAAAAAAAAAAAAAAACCAAACAAATGCACAACTCTGATGAAAGTTTTATACTTACAGGAGTCTTGAAACTTGCAAATTTTTTTCTAAATGTAGGGTCTGTGGTGTTTTTGAATTTACTGTTGGAAAGAAATCTGTGACTAGCTTCGTGACTTGTAACTAACTCTTCTGGCTGTTACCATATGGCGTTTCCTTTAATAAAAACATTTTGCAGAAATAATGATAAAAATTACTTTAAGCTTTTATAAAAGTTAGTTGTTTCTGGCAATAAAAATACTCCTTATAATTATGTAGATAACTATGTATCTAGTAAACAGGAAACACTGCTGTCCTTTTACTTCATTTCTGAGTTAACATGATGCACTGTACTGTGTCATTCAACCTTAGGCATTTCCTCAATATTGTATTCAGCAGCTTCTCTTTAGACTACAGCAATGTATATTCAAGGACCCTGTTCTCTTTGCATATCCTTCGTGTATCTCTTTGCAAAGGACCCCATTCCTATGACTATTTGCAACAGAACAATACTTCATCTCTTCAGAGCTCTGAGTTCCACTGATGAGTTCAGCTACATGCAACAACAGAAGCTGCCCTGGCTTAAACACATTGAAAAACATCTTGAGGTGTGCAGACCCAGCAGCTGTCTGGACCCTTTCTTTCTTTTTTCTGTCCCACTGTCCTGAGCAAGCAGGCTGCTGTCTTAGTGTGACATTCCTAATGGTTGCAAGATGGCTGCTCCAAGCCTCATGTCAGCGTTGCAGACAGATAGATGGAAGAAAGGCCTTCAGGAAACCTCATCCAGAAATTTCTGCTTATTCTTTGGCCAGAACTGGGTTAAACAGTCACTTCTAAGGCAGGGATAAGAGAGTTATGGATGAGGGTTAGGTCAGCCAACCAATACCATCTGCTACCCACTCTATTGCAGAAAGGGAATAGGGGCTTGCTTGCCTTCCTATGGGATCTTACTTCTGAACTGGATTCTATTTCTTGTTTCCCCCACTATCTTTTAGATCCCTCTGAGTGGTTCTGAGTATATATAGATGAAGTTTGGTTGCTCAGTTTTACCTTTATAAGAATTAACTGTGTGATTTTCTGTTCTGTGAGCTTGAGTGTTTTGCTAAGGCATGGTACCTATGGGGTTTGATTTCATTTCCTTACATCAATTCATAGGGCAAAGTAAAAGTAGAGAATGTTAAAATCAGTGTCTGCACCCAAACTTACCTGATTTAGTGTGGAGGGAGGGTACAGCCTCATGTACTAATGGCAATCAGAGGGACAGAAAAGAGATCAAGAATGCAAATTATTCTATGCTACAGATGCTGAAGCAGTAAATTGATTTGCTATGTACTTAACCATCAGTCTTGCATAACTCTCCCCTCTGGATTGAAAAAGGAGTATTCTGTAACTATGATAGTTTTAGATTTATAAGACCTGAGCTCATGTTAGTCTATATTTAAGGTTCTGCAGCTATCTCTATAGTAGCCAGGGGTACATATAGTGTAAAAAAAAATCCCTTGAGATTAAACTGGAAATATGTTTCTTACTTTGTTTCAATGCTAACATTATCAGGTGGGCTTCTGCATTTCAACATAATCTTCAAAATACCCAGGCGACGTGTCTAGGAATAACGGTGGATTCAATCTTCTGAAAGGCTTCTGACTATACTGTGATGGTCATTTTTAGGCAACAGTGTGAGGAGGAGGAGAAGAATTATCTACCTATAGATAGACAGAGTGTACTGTGCTATAGATAGATATAGTGTTCTATTCATCCATCCTCTTTATTTGTAGAGGAATTCTCCAGGCTGTAATTATTTATCCTCATTTTGCGTCCATTTCCCTACGTATAAAGTGACATAATTGCAAGGGTTAGTATGAAGATTAAATGAGATAATGCTGGACTTGCAGCCACAACACGCAATGCAATGCACGATTTTGTGTTGTTTCCTGTGATAGCTATCCCACAAATATTGGAAGATTTTGAGGCTGGAGATAATCTCTTCACTTAAAAAACAAAACAAAACACAAAACCTTTCCTTGCTCACTACTCAACTTGTTGATTAACTTTCCTTATTTAAATACTAGAGGCCTGGTGCATGAAACTCATGCACCGGGGTGGGGGGGGTGTTCCTCAGCCCAGCCTGCACCCTCTCCAATCTGGGACCCCTCGAGGGATGTCCGACTGCCCGTTTAACCCGGTGTGATCAGGCCTAAACGGGCAGTCGGACATCCCTCTCACAATCCAAGACTGCTGGCTCCCAACTGCTCGCCTACCTGCCTTCCTGATTGCCCCTAACCGCTTCTGCCTGCCAGCCTGATCACCCCCTAACCACTCCCCTGCCAGCCTGATTGATGCCTAACTGCTCCCCTGCCAGCCTGTTTGCCCCTAACTGCCCTCCCCTGCAGGCCTGGTCTCCCCTAACTGCCCTCCCCTGCAGGCCTGGGTCCCCCCCAACTGCCCTTCCCTGCAGGCCCGGTGACCCCCAACTTCCCTCCTCTGCCGGCCTGGTCACCCTTAACTGCCCTGCCCTGCAGGCTTGATCACCCCCAACTGCCCTCCCTTGCAGGCCTGGTCCTTCCCAACTGCCCTCCCTTGCTGGCCTGATTGCCCACAACTGCCCTCCCTTGCAGGCCTGGTCCCTCCCAACTGCCCTCCCCTGCTGGCCATCTTGTGGTGGCCATCTTGTGTCCACATGGGGGCAGGATCTTTGACCACATGGGACAGCCATCTTGTGTGTTGGAGTGATGGTCAATCTGCATATTACTCTTTTATTAGATAGGATAGAGGTCTGGTGCACAGGTGGGGGCCAGTGGTTTGCCCTGAAGGGTGTCCTGGATCAGGGTGGGGTTCCCTTGGGGCATGGGGTGGCCTGGGCGAGGGGCATTTGGTGGTTTGCAGGCCAGCCACGCCTCCCGGCGACCCAACCAGAGGCCCTGGTATCTGGGATTTATTTATCTTCTACAATTGAAACTTTGTAGCCTGGAGCAGAGCCAAGCCTTCTGCTTGCTCCGTGGCAGCAGCCATTTCTGTTGGGATTTATGTATCTTCAATCATTGAAACTTTGTAGCCTTGAGTGGAGGCCTAGGCCGGCAAGGGCAGGTGGAAAGATTGGCTTCCTCCATTGCCGGGGAAACCCAAGCCTCCCTCCTGCTCCCTGTGGCTGCAGCCATCTTTGTTGGATTTGCATATTCCCTCCTGATTGGCTGGTGGGCGTGGCTTGTGGGTGTAGTGGAGGTACGGTCAATTTGCATATTACTCTTTTATTAGCTAGGACTAGAGGCCCGATGCACGAAATTCGTGCAAGAGTAGGCCTTCGCAGCTGCAGCAGCTGCCTGGATCCGTCCCGTGGCTCCATCCTGCAGCTGCAGCCCCGGCTTCATCCAGAAGGACGTCCGGTCTAATTAGTATATTATGCTCTTATTCTTATAGATTGGCATTTATGTTTTCAACATTTATACCACCCATTCATTTTCATGTGATGCTAACTGTCACTAAGATTACTGTCATTTTAGCCACCACCGGATATTTACTAACATCTCTAGCTTCTGTAAAACTAGATTGAAAAGCAAACGTGTTTTTGGTAGGTGCCTGCATGCTTTGCACCTTCAGAGCACTCATACTCACTCTGGAGTGATTCCAGAGGCTCCCACCCTGGGAGGGGCCCTCTGGAGACAGTCCGGAGCTTCTGGTGGGAAGGAGATGGAGACAGTTCCCAGGGGGGCACTGAGAACTACTTGGTGCAAGGAGATACCTTAGTGATTATTTTTCTTATCAAGCCTCATTATTGTTGGTAGAAATTATACGGACTTGGAGCTAATTATTTTTATTCCATTTTCACTTTCTTCTTTCTTCAGAAATGTTTCAAAGTCCTGTTTTACTTTATCTGCTATCAACACTGAACCAGCAACACCATGATAAGATCCAAGAGAAGTTGGTCAGGCAGGTCAGGCAGTTTCCTTGTTGGTTTAAAATTCTACGGTAATTTAGAGGCAGTTGTGAAAATATAATGACAAGATTCTTTCAGAAACAATTCCAAAAAGAAATTTATCCAGAAACACACTTCCAAAAAGAAAAAAAAAGATAATTTATACAAAGCATTTAAAGTATTATCTGGCTATATTAAGTGCTATGTAAGTGTTCATAGCTGTAGTTATCACCTTTGTTACCGTCATCATCATCATTATCACAGTCATCTCCTTGCTGTCCCTTTAAGGAGAGGGATTCTGATCTGATGGGTCCAATTCCAGGACACAGCTGAACAGATGAGACTTCACTCTGAGGTATGGCTCTTCCTGACACCCTTCTTGCTTTGATCTCTGTGTGAAGAAGGTGAGAGGCCCAAGGCCTGCTTCCAATTTCCAAGTACTTGAAGTCCTAAAGAGGGCCAGCTCCTTTTCCTGCTTTGTCTGCCTCTTCGCATATTCTTTTCTCAGGAGAACTTGTATTCAGGACCTTTAGTCTCTTGCCCTCCAGTGGTACAGCCCTGAGATATGGTCTGGGGGTGAAAGGGCTCTCTTGGACCTCTAAGACAGGCCTCCTGCTCCAGCCCAGCTTTCCAAATTCCAAGACAAATGATATCAGACTATGTCTCCCACTGCTCGTAATATTTAAATCTGCCACTGGGACTTGCTAAGAAGTGATGGCCACTGTGATTCTGATAATCCCAAATCCCTTAGTTATGATACCAGCTTAGCATTCTTGAATCCCATGATCATTTCTAATGACAGTAACATGTGATTATGACAGCTGGTGTTTCTTGTGGACTTACTATGCACTAGACATTGCTATATCAACTCACTAATTCTCACACCTCTGATGAGGAGGCTATTACAATCCCTATTCTATACATGCAAAGGAGCTCAGGAAGGTAACTGACTTCACGGGTGACTTGGCAGGAAGTAGTCTGGGACCAGCACCTCGGTCTCTGACCCACTGCTGTAGGGGCCCATCAGTGTGCAGCAAGTATGGGTGCCTGGCTTGCACCATAATATTGAGGAAAAATCAGATCTGGAGTACAGTGTGGACTCTACAGTTTTGACAAGTCCGGCCCTGGGCTACTAATCTTTATATGTTCTTGGGCAAAGGTGGTTGGTTATATTAAAGATGGGGGAATTGGTGTGATTACGAAAATTAAGGCGTGGCTGTCAGGAGGAGAGAAAAGAAAATAGATTATGACCCCACTTGGGTCTACAAAATAATTCTGATATTTTAGAAAGAGAATCAATGGTTAGGATGGAAAAAAGAAACATCTTTTTAGGGTAAAAAAAATCTGCTTTTTTAGGCCATGGTACTACAAAGGTTAAAGAAAATACTCAATGAGATTCCCTGCTAGAATTTGAAAAAATTCAGGACACACTTCCCTTAGATTGGGAAATGAACACCATGTGACTGGCAGAGCTTCAGTTTCCTGTGTTGAAAATCAAATCCCATTTTCACTTGTGGGTATTTCATTCATCTTTGCTTTTTTAATTACATAGCAGAAAGTGCTACTGTAATTTCCTCCCTGTGTAACGACAGCATTATTCATCAAAAAGCTTTTAATTCTATACAAGAACTGCTTCTCTTCAAAAATTTGCTTTCAGTCTCTTCAGAGGCACAGGGTGTGAGTTTTTGACCTCAGGGTTAACTATCTGCAAGGAAGTTAAAATCACACAAAACCTCATCCTGGGAAAGGGAGCCTGAGCAGGACCCTCCTATTAACCTGTCTTATTGTTAGTGGTGGGCAGAAAGCAAGGTGGCTCGGGCACCCCACACCCTGTCCTGTTAGATTGAGTTCCTCGAGGGGGGCGGGGGGCAGGGTTGACTCATTCCCAGCTGTATTTTCAGAGCCTAGTCCAGTATCTCCAGAACCCGAACCCTGAACCTGAACCCTGAACAACGCGGGACGTGGGCTGGGGGGTACACTCGCACTGGCACACAGAAAAAACTTGGTAAATCTTTGCAAAAGTGATTTAAAATTGAGGGGAGAGTGAATGGAGAATTGGCTTTGAAATATTCCTGATTAAAAAAACAAAAAACCAAAGTGTATGAAAAGGTCCTATTTATGCTCATTTATTTCTCTTTGGAAAGTATAGGCTATATCAGAATACTCTGTATTCCTCTATATTCGGAGTTCTGTTTCTGTCCTCAGCGTTTTTCTCCTTTCCCCTGAGGGATGGGCTTGTCATTCTCTCACAGGTGCCTGTGCCTCCTCCACTAAAGCAAGGCTCCCTGCTGTTTTTTGATTTCTGTTTGCTTTTTGTTTTTTAGGGGCACAGGTTTTCAAATATGAAATTACTCACTGTATTCTTTCATTTACCCTCAAAAACCTGTCTGTTTCCCAAGGGATTGACCTAAATCCCTCTAAAGCTGGGTTCTCAGCCTTAGCACTATTGACATCTTGGACCAGATGATTCTTTATTGTGGTGCTGGCCCGTGCTTTGTAGAATGTTTGCAGCATCCCTGGCCTCTACCCACTAGATGCCAGGAGCCCTGAACACCCACCCCCCTTCAGATTGTGGCAGTCAAAAATGTTGCCAGACATTGCCAAGGGTCACCGAGGAACAAAACTCCCCAGTTAAGAGCCACTGCTCTACAGGAGTCATGCCAGGCAGCCCACCAGTTTTAAACATGTACCCATCCATATAGCGGGATGGGTCCTTCTTAACACTCAGCTCTGTTATTTGTTCATTTACTCACCTATTTACCCATTGATTCATCCATCTATCTACCCAGCTAACCAGCCAATAAACCATTGATCCAATTCATGGAACAGTATTGTCTGTGGAGCTGGATCATTTGAACGTAAATCTGGCTGCACTGCATACTGACCGCATGGCCTTAGACTTCACTTCCCTGAGCCTCCCTCTTGTCATCTGCAGAAGAGGAGAAAACAGGGCCGCTCTCATGAGCAGGGCTGGCATTAGACTGGGCTTCCTGGAGAGGGCAGTAGGCTGCTGGACCAGGAGAAAGACTGGGAGCAGAGATTCCGAATAGAAGGGTGAGGGGGTTGGAGGAGGGGGCAGAGCCCAGGAAGGAGCCATTAGCGCTGGCTAAGATCTCCAGGAGTCAGTGTGGGGGAAGGCTGGGAGAAGGAGCATCAACGAGGAGGACGGGTCAACTGTATCATGCTCAGAAAGGTCTGGATGGTAAATATGGAGCAACAGGTGACAAACCTGTGTCACGAAGGACAGGTTATACAGGAGTTGGCCATCTTTCAGAGGCCGAGCTAGGTCTTCACTCTCTCACTATTATTGAATGGTTCGCGTTAGCAGTAATTTTGCCTCCCCTACTCATTGTGAATTAGTCATTTTATTATGTGCTTATTATGTTTTAAGAGCTTCACATGGATTCATTCAATTAATTCTATCAGCCCTATGAGGTAGTTTAAGGATGAAGAAACTGAAACACAGCAAGGTTAAGTAACTTGCTCCATGACACACAGCTCCTGAGTGCTGGAGCTGGAATATGGTCTGAGCAATCTGGCCCTGAAAGCACAGGCGCCAAGACTACACAGTCATTGTGTGAAGAAAACAGAACCCTGGGCATGTGAGTGTGACTATGCCCAGATTCTCAGGAAATTTGGCTGATCTGAGAAGGTAACAAACCTTGGGCTTTTAAGAGAATCTGGAATTTGATATGTTTTTTTAAAGGAACGAAGAAGCTGGGATATGAGACTGCACTGGTTGGACAGACCATAGGGACCACCACCCAGGGGAAGAGAGCTCTCATTTTGAGAAATATACATAGTTGGATGCATGTTGCCTTTTCTGAACAACCTTCTCTGCTCTAAAAGCATGTGCCTCCTCCTTTCTCCTCCCCCCACTTCCTTTGAGGATCCTGCTCCAGTCTGCTCATGCCTGCACTCTCTGCCAAGTCCATGCCCAGCCCCAGGGCAGGCTCTGTGGCCTGACACGGCTGGTGCCTGGCCCAGTCAATGGGCCTCACTGGGCACTGTCAGAGACTGATGGGCTCTGGGTACACCTCTCCGTTAGCATTGGCGATTCATTTCAGCCACCCTGAGAGGAAGCTGCATCAACATACACTCAAACCAAGTCCAAACACCAGCTGCACGGCCCGGCTCTTCCCGAAGCAGGAAGATTGATTCTGTCTGGGACTAAATGCCTGCTTCACTTAAGTGCCGTCTCAGTGAAGTTGTTAGAGACGGGAATAATGGTCCTCTGCGGCAGGAGTGAGCACGCAGATGCTGAGAGCCGTGGGGATTGATTGCCGGAGTCCAGGCTGGCTGCGGCATCACCACTGCCCTAAAATGTGCTGGAGACAAAGGACATTCCCCTTTGCACCACCTTTCAAAGTTAATGAAAGGAGCACTGCTGAACCCAGGCCAGGTTTTGGCGGTTTCAGGTGGGACAGTTTCGACACAGCAGGCTCGGCAACCCCAACAATGCAGGGTCCCTGGATGGAGAGCTCCGGCAGCGGCAGAAAATGAAAAATGTTACCCAAAAGCACAGCTCATGTTGGGCAAGTACCTGGATACTTCCCGAGGAAACCCAACCACAGGAGGCTCAGGACGGCCGGACATTTGCTGTCACGGAGCCTCCATTCCCTGCCTCCAGCTGGGTTCCCTGGTAGCACAGTGAGAGGCGCACACTGGGCCTTTCTTTAGGACTTAAACCAGTCCGCTGCCATTGCAGCTCTCCACACAGGCAAGGCGCTTCTCCTGCCACTCCCTGCAGGGGGCAGTCACGTGAGCATGTTCTCTGCTTTGCCAACAGCAAAACTCATTTTGAAGACAGCATTCTTTCTAGATGAGAGGAATTATTACTCCCTATACCTCACTGTCCCCTCCCATCATGCAGTCATTTCAGCTTCACTTCAAAACTAGACAAAGCAAAGAAACAATAAAGCTGTGATACTCTGAAATCCATAACCCCCCTCCACATGTCAGTGTGAAAGCTGCTGAGTCCCCTCTAAGCACATTAGCAGCCAATACAAGGCCATTCCCAGCTAACAGACTATTTTGAAATAAACCCAAATTATTGGGTAGAAGAGCAGGCCAAACATAATTCCTCTATTTAAGTTTCTCATGAAACTATCCCTGTGATTGGAAACTCCTGCTACAATTCAAAATTAACAAAGGATGCAGACAGTGTTGATGAAACATTAATGACCAATTTGCAAATGCTCTAGGATCCCCTGAGTTCACCACGGGTTCATCAATGCAGCATTCACCCTCTTACTTTATTCTTTCAATTATTTAGCATCCATTAAGCGCCCACAGTAATCTGAGCTCCAGCAACCTTTCACCCCATTCCTTCCCCTGACAGCTTCATTCACCTGGTGTCCTTCTAACTGCATAGGCCAATCGACCTTTGCCTTAGGCAGGAAGCTCATTTAGAAATCACTCTCTGTGGGCATCCCTTGCATTACATTTCCAAGTGCTGAGGACACATGACAATGACCAGGATATGACAGAAGCTCGAAGAACTTTTCCAGCATCAGAGGGAACCACCCAAGCTGTTTGCAGTGGCTTTTCCATGTGAATGGCCTGTCTTGGCTCAGGCATCAGACTTACCTAAAATCTCTCAAACAAGCAGCAGTTTGGCATCACCGTGCCCCATACCTATCAATAAGAGTCCTCACCCGGGCACATCTAAGTCCAATACAAGTAGCAGCCATCTGCAGATTGCTTTGTAGCTCCTGCCAGGTGGCCCTAGGCAGTGGCTGACTTTGGACCTCCCAGGAGGCCCCAGAGCCAGTGCACCCAGTGGACAGCTTCAAACCATACCATATTACAACTTTACACATCCACGAGGTATACATTCAAGGGGCAGACTCAGTGAGCACCAAAGCCCCACTGAAGCAAGTCCTGCTCCATAGGGGTGTCTCCTGCACAGCAGTTCTTCCACTGTAGTTGCAGCTGTTCCTCACAGTCAATTGGCCTGGAAGTCAATTCCTCTTAGTGACGCCAACAGCAATCAAGGTTCAACTACAAGAAGACGGTGCATACAGCACACACAGGGGCGCACCCAGAGTGCCCAGATCAGATGACAGGGGAGGCTAAGCCACCGGGCCATAAAGGACACCTACTATACAAGGCAACTCTACCAATTCCAGCAGACATAGAAGCTCTGCCTAATACATAGAAACAAACACAGGAAGCAGCCAAAATGTGGAGACAAAGAAACAAGTCACAAATGAAAGAACAGAAGAAATCTTCAGAAAAAGAACTAAATGAAATGGAATTAAGCAAATTACTATATACAGAGTTCAAAACAATGGTTATAAGGTTGTTCAAGGATCTTAATGAGAGCTTCAAGGGACTTAGTGAGACTTTCAAGGACCTTAGTGAGAATTTCAAAGACATGAAAAAGGATCAGTCAGAAATTAAGCATACACTAACTGAAATAAAGAATAATTTATAGGAATTCAACAGTAGAGTAGAGGATTCAGAGAATCAAATCAATGTTTTGGAATATGAGGAAGCAAAAAACACCCAATCTAAAGACCAAAAGGAGTGCTCACTTCAGCAGCACATGTACTAAAATTGGAATGATACAGAGATTAGTATGGCCCCTGTGCAAGGATGACATGCAAATTCATGAAGCGTTCCATATTTTAAAAAAAGAAAGAAAGAAGACCAAAAAGAAAAAAGATTCCAAAAATATGAAGATAGTGTAAGGAGCCCCTGGGACAATTTCAAATGTACCAATATTCACATTATGGGGGTGCAGGAAGAAAAGAGAGAGCAAGATATTGAAAACCTATTTGAAGAAATAATGGCAGAAAACTTCCCTGATGAAAGAAATAGAAGCACAGAAAGTTCCAAACAACAGGAACCCAAAGAGGTCCACACCAAGACACATTATAAAACCCAAGATTTAAAGAAAAAGAGAGACTCTTAAAAGCAGCAAGAGAATAGCCATTACTTACCTACAAGGGAGCGCCCATACGACTGTCAGGTGATTTCTCAATAGAAGCTTTGCAGGCCAGAAGAGAGTGGCAAGAAATATTCAAAGTGATGAATAGCAAGGACCTACAATCAAGATTATTCTACCTAGCAAAATTCTCATTTAGAATGGAAGGTCAGATAAAGAGCTTCAGAGAGGGAAAAAAAAGCTAAAGTAGTTTATCACCATCAAACCAGTATTACATAAAATGTTGAAAGGTATTTTTAAGGAGAGGAAGAAGCAGAAGGAAAAAAAAATAAAAAATATGAACAATAAAATGGCAATAAATACATATCTATCAACAATTGAATCTAAAAAGCAAAATAAATGAACAAAATATCTAATGAACAAAATGAACTGATGAATAAAACAGAATCAGAGGCACGGAAACATGCAACAGGCTGACGAATCTCAGAGGGAAGGAGAAAGTGGGGGTGGGAAGAGATTAACCAAAGATCTTATATGCGTACTAGAGGCCCAGTGCACGAAATTCGTGCATGGGGGGTTTGAAGGGGCCCCTCAGTGAGGCCTGCACCCTCTCGCAATCTGGGACCTTTTGGGGGATGTCAGACTGCCGGTTTAGGCCCGATCCCTGCGGGATCCCTGCAGATCAGGCCTAAACTGGCAGTTGGACATCCCTCTCACAATCTGGGACCGCTGGCTCCTAACTGCTTGCCTGCCTGCCTGACTGCCCCTAATCGCTCGCCTGCCTGCCTGATTGCCCCTAACCACTCACCTGCCTGTCTGATCCCTAACTGCTTCTTCCTGCCTGCCTGATCACCCTAACCACTCACCTGCCTGCCTGATTGCCCCTAACCACTCTGCATGCCTGTCTGATTACCCCTAACTGCTCCCTGGGGGGCAGGATCAGCCGGGGCGAGTGGCTGTGGTGTTCTGGTCTCTAGTTGTTCTGGTAGTTCCACCGTTTCAGTAGCCGGGCTTTTATTATATAGGATATGCATCACCTATGGACACAGACAATAGGGTGGTGAAGGCCTGGAGTGGGGTGGGAATCGGGTGGAGGGGGGGCAATAAGGGGAAAAAAGGGTGACATCTGTAATACTCTCAACAGTAAAGATTAAAAAAAAACAAAAAGAAAGGCTCAATAGTATTTGATGTCAATTCTTCTCAGTTGAATCTATATATTTAACACAATTCTAATTAAAATTTGAGCAGAAGTATTTGTAGAAATCTACAAGCTGAGTTTAAATTTTTATGGAAAAGCACAGGAATACCCTAAGCAATTCTGAAAAAGAACATTCCTTGATTTCAAGGTTTACTATAAAGAAATAGTAACTGAGCCAGTGTAGGATTAAAGAAAGGATACAAGTAGATAACATGAGTAGAGAGACATCCAAAATATGACATATGTGTCAGTTGATTTTTGAAACAGGTAAAAAATTCAATTCTGTTGAGAAAGGAGAGTCTGATATTCAACAGTTACTGGAACAGTTGGATATCCATAAGAAAAAAGAGTAAAAAAGGAACTTCAATCCACATCTTTCACCTACTGTAAAAATGAACTCAAACTGAATTTAAGTGTAAAATCTGAAACTATAAAACATTTAGAAGATAAACTTTGTGATTTAGGATTAGGTAAATATTTCTCAGATACAAACCAAACATACGATCCATAAAAGAAAAAGCGATACATTGGATCTTAATAAAAAGGAAACAACTCAATTTAAAAATGGATAAAAGATAAGAATAGACAATTCAACAATATAGATGGCAAATAAACACGTGAATGATATTTAGTCAATATCACTTGAAATGAGCAAAATGGAGGTTAAAAGCACAATAATTTATCACTACATCTATTACACAAGCTAAATAACAAATGAACCAGCCAACAAACAAAAATTCTGACAATACCAAGTGCTGGTGAGGATGCTGAGCAACTGAAACTATTATACATTGCTGGTGGGAATGTGAAATGGTTCAGCCATTTTACAAAACAGCCTGGCAGTTTCTTATGAAGTGAAATGTACACTTATCATATGACCTAGCAATCCCATTCTTGGGTATTTACCAAAGTAAAAGGAAAACTTGTGTTCACACAAACACCTGCATGTAAATGTTTATTTATATTTGCCTGAAACTGTAACAACCCAAATATCTGTCAAATAGGAAATGGATAAACAAACAGTAGTTCATTCACACAATGGAATATTACTCAGCAACAAAAAGGAACAAACTACTAATAAACAACAACATGGATGACTCTCAAGGGCATCATGTTAGATGAAAGAAATCAGGTTCAAAAAGTTATATATCATTTGATTCCACTTATATAACATTGTGGTGAAGACATCGGTACAGGGGCAGAAAGCATCAGTGGATGCCACAGGCTGAGAGTGGGAGGCCAGGTTGGCTAAGGAAGCACAAGGGAGAAGGGAATTTCGGGCAGATGGTGGGACTGTTATATATCATGGTTGGCAGTGATTATGTGACTGTATGCATTTGTGAAAACTTATAGAAACTGTCCACAAAAGGATGATTTTTATTGTATGTAAATATATCTTAATTTAAAATATAAAAGTTAAAGAAAATTTTAAGTTCACTGGATACTTAAGAAAGCAGACTATTTTATGTCTTGGCATTGGTCCACCTGGTAATTTTAGAAAAATGTGCTTTTTTTTAGTTACCTAAGCCCTGCTTTTTGGCAGCATTTATGGAAACTACCCAAGGAAATTCACTGAACTAGTCTCTTCTGTTTGTCCATTACACACACTGACAACTCCCCACCTGACTCTGGCTATCATCCTCCCCTCTGCAGCCCCCAAAACTGCACCCTAAGATCACCCCATTCGTATCCACAGCAGCAGCTGGTGTAGCCTCCCTGGTCAGCAGTTTGACTTGATTACCTTACCTTTGAATCCCCACTGCCCTGTGAGACCTTGGGCATCACATTCTGCCTAAGAAGCACCCATGGTCCCACCTCAAGGTCTGTGTTTACTAAGAATCCTATATAATAAAAGGTTAATATGCAAATTGTCCCCTTGACTGGGAGTTCAACCATAGGGCAGGGCCAGTCAGCCAACTGCCCATGGCCTCTCCCCCTGGCCAGCCTCACCCCAGATAGCCCCCCACCCCCACCCCGATCAGGGCAGGCTGGCCGGACCCCACCAGTATACGAATTCGTGCACCGGGCCTCTAGTATTACATAGTAAGACTTCAGAAGACACATTATTAAACACCCACTACGTGCCAAGTGCAGCATAGACACTTTACATTGGAGGCTCCTCACAGCAATCTAACAAGAAGAGTAGGTATTATATATAGTATTCCCACTTATCAATGAGGAAACTGGATTTAACTAGCCCAGGGTAATCACAAAGCTCTTAGCCTGGGGCTTCGCTCACCTTGCTGTCTGGACAGCCTCTAATGCAGTGCCTGCCAGTATTTGCTGAGTCAATGAATATGAGAATTTCAAAAAGGGACAAACATATTCTGCGTTACAAGAGACTTGAACTAGATTTGGTCTGCGCTAGTTCTGGGGAGGCAGATTTCAACCAATACAAGAAACAATGTCCCCTGACCATGAGAGCTGTTCTAAAATACTAGGGGCTGCTGTGGTTCAGGGTTGAGCCCAGAATGTCCTTGATGCCTCTAAAGTCCTTCCACTAAGGGCATTCTGGACCCAACTCACCTGGCAGAGCAGCACTCAGGTGCAGGATGAGCTGTGCTCCTGCTGAACACAGTCTAGGGAGGTTTCACGGTCCTCCCTTCTCCACTAACCCTTAGCCTCCTTCTCTCTCCCAAGTCCTCTTCTCCTTGGCTATGGAACAGTCCAGGGACTCAGAGTTGGCCTTCCAGACACATGATGGGCTCAGGCGACCCTGAGACTCACACCACGAAGGCATCCCCACACCATGCTCATGTATTTTTTCCTGATGACCACACAGGGAAGAAGTGACAGTTATGGCAACAGAGTTCCTGAATCCTTTCCTGCATGTCAACGCTGTGTTAGCTCCTTGGCCCTGGTCATATGCCAGGAGTTGGCAGCTCCTCTGCATCATGGAACCTGGGTCACTGCAGCTCTAGAAGATGGGGAGGAGGGCAGTGGTGGCTGCCACCTCAGGTCTCTAATGGCTGACAGCCTGTGCCAGCCTCTTCCTTAGGAAAAGGGCCTCAGTGGTGGAAGCTGCCTACTCTGTAAAACCCACATAAGAGATAACTGAAATCATGCGGTTTGGGGAAAAGTGTGCTGACATGTAAAACATTTGCCTGGTGTGATCCTGAGGGGCCTGCAGGGACCTGGGGCCCACTCTCCCTCCGCAGGTCCTGCCCTGCAGCTGTGCAGCAGGTGCCTGGCAGGTCACTTCCCCTGTCCTGGGGACTGTGCCAGTCACCGGCTGGGCCCGCAGACTGCCTGCTGCGGCTGCTTCTAAAATTCATTTCAAGCCACATTTTGGCCCAAAGCCCCTAAAGCTTCTTTTCAGGAAGAAAGCATAAAGCCTCCAAATTTTATTTTATTTTTTCACTGCTTGTTTAAAGAACAATCATATAAGATAAAAGTATAATCCTCGGGCAAAGAAAATTTAATTCAAACATTCTTAAGATTAGATTCAACAACCTTTCCTCACAAGCAAAAAAAACCAACAACCAAAGAAACCCTGCTTCATTCTTGGTTTCCCCCTGTTACATAAGCAAAGAAAAAAAAGGAAAGAACAGGGAGTATCTACAGGAAAGAGAATTTTTACCTGCCCTGTAAGCACGACTAAGAAACTTGTAACAACCACTTCATAGCCGTAATAACAACCCTACGAGGGGGACTCCACTCTTACCCCACATTACAGATGAAGCCACCCAGACAGGGAGGATAATGTGTCCGAGGTTGCACAGTTGGGAGTGCACGAGGCAAAGATTTGAATCCATGCAGTCTTAGCCCAGGAACAAGTTCTGAACCAGATGCTACAGTTGATGTTGGCATAGCTATGGTCAGAATGAAGTTGCCTTTTGATTTGTGAAGAAATGAAAGAGGTGGTAGGTTTGATTCTTTTCCACTCCTACTTTCTTTTTCTATTAACCCCAGGTATACACTCATGGGTCAGTCATGACCCGTGGCTCTGACACTATCACCTTTCTTTTCAGCTCAATTCCCTTCAAGTCTTCATTGACATTAAAATAAACCCCGCTCTAACCTTGGTATCTAAGGCCTAATCTGATGGGCCCTTGGCTACCTTGCTGACCTTCTCTTACCATGTACTGCTCACTCACTATGCGTAGCAACATGGCCCTCTTTCTATTCCTCGAACATTCTTGCTTTGGAGCTGAGCTAGTTGTCCCGCTCGACCTACTCTAACGTTTCAGCTTAAATGTTACCTTCTCCAGGTGGCCTTTCATGAGCACCCAACCTGAAAACCCCTGTCACACTGCCCTGCTTAGTTCTGGTTGCAGCATTCCCCCTCTACAAGACAGTCTCCTGCAGGCCAAGCTGTGAGTCTACGCAGACCACTGTGAACGTGTGGCAGCCGTGGCCCGTGGCTGGCCATGCAGCCTAGAACCTCTAAAGCCCACATTAAGTTCTTCTTTGTTCTGGAGCCTGAGAGATGTCCACGTATAAGGGCACTGGCTGTGCAGTCACATTGCCCTGCCTGGGTTTTCCAAAAAAGGGTCTCTCATCTTCAAAATCTGATGTTAGCATTTAAGTGCTTTCCTTCAGCCACAGGGGGCCTTTTTCTTCAGACAAGTAAGTAGGTGGGGGAGGGGGAGACACTCTCAGACCCTGACTATGATGTCAGTGATGTGCTCTGCACAGGCTGTAAGAGGTAGGGCTCCATGTGGGACTGGAAATGCTCCTGCCACCTTCCAGGTGACAGCTGGGAGACACTGGCTTAGAATCAAAGATTCAAAGTTAACAGGAAGATTCTAAATAAAATTTCCCTGTTCTTGCAACACACTGAACTTGAATCTAATAATCCAGAATTTAATTAAAACATTTTATTTTCAAATCCAAGAAAGGAGCCACATGGCTTAGGGCTGAGAGCCAGATTTCACAGGCTGGGCAGGAATAGGTTCAACTTTCATTAACTGTTCAGTTAGGAGAGGAGACGTGGGGCCACAAACTGGGGGAGGAAAAGACAATGTATTTTTTTGGTTCAATAAGATAAAAATGATTTTGGTTAAAAGGAAAAATGTACCTTGCATTCTGAACTGTCACCCTTGAATCTGATATTCTAAATGTGTCCCGTTATACACCCTACATTACAGCCTTTTTCACCTGGTTTACGGTTCCACAGTGGCATCATCTGAAAAGACGGAAGTCACCAAATACCTACTTGAAAAAGTGTGGCCACACTGGTAGCCTGGGGAACCTCCACAAGAGTCTGTACAAAAATGAGCACATGATACCCACTCCCTCAGTCTACTAAGTAAGCTCCTCCCCTGGGCCAGGCAGTGGGCGGCACTGAGGACCCAGCAGTAAACAAGACAGACCTGCCTGATTCCCACCCTCAGGAGGTTTGCAGTCCAGCACAAATGAGCTGAATAAATTATTATACAATTCATATACAAAACAGAATGTCCCTTAATTATTAGTACCTCCTCATTTTCATGCCTTTGCTATGAATGTCAATATATGGGAAATATAACATGGTAAAAAGAGGACTCTGCGTTCTTGGGAGGCATCTGACTACAGGGATTAGGAAAGCAAGTTCCACTGATGAAAAAGAATCTAGCTCATGTCCACCATAAAAAGCTGTTGGGGAACTGTACTATAGATATATTAAGCTGACAGCCCCCGAATCTACTGACTAATCTTAAAAGAACAAAGACAGAGATGTATGGAGTATAGAACACCACCCAGAAAGGAGATCTGCCTCCCTCCCAAAATCAAACCTAAATCTGATTAAGCCTCTAGATGCGATGACCATTGTAGGAAATACAAAGGACAGAAGAATTGTGAAATGACACCATCACAGTTCTGCAAAATTTTACAATGTGGGCAACTGCACAGGACAAACAACCCAACTTCTTCAACAGCGAGAGTTACCAAAAAAGGGGGAGAGGAAACAGAGTAAAGGGATCAAAGAGTCTTATCAACCAAATGCAAGTGTGGGCCTTGTTTGGATGTGGAATCCACCAACCACATGAAACAAACATGGAAAACAGGTGATTATGCACTGAATGCATATTTAATAATAAAATAATTCTTTTAGAAAGTGACAAGAATATTGTGGTTAGTTTTTGGAAAGTGCTTTTATTTGCATACATAAATATTTATGGATGAAATGGGATTAGCTTCAAAAGGATAGGTGAGAAATAAGTACATAAGAAGATGTTCAACATTATTAGCATTACTATTATTATTATTTAGCAATAAATAGAAATGAAGTACTAATATGCTGCAGCATGGTTGAACCTTGAAGACATTATGTTAAGCAGAAGAAGCCAGGCACCAGAGAACACATATTATATGGCTCCATGTAGATGAAATGTCCAGGACTGGCAAATATATACAAACTAGTGGCCTGGTACACGAATTTGTGCACATTGATAGGAAATTAATTAGAAGGTGGCCGGTGGGGTAGGACTGGGTGAGATGGGTCAGACACACCCTGGAGCCAACCTCTCGTGGTCCCTCCCCTGCTGGCTGCACCTGGGTGGCACTGTGGCTCAAAGGGCGTCTGTGGGATCCCTCTGGCAGGTGGAGTCCCTCAGTCTGGCCTGTGGAGATTGGCCTAAACTGGCTCTCCAACATCCCCTGAGGGGTCCTGGAGTGCAAGAGGGCACTCTGCAAAGTTGTTGTTGTACAGGGTGTGGAACGCAAATGCAAGTGTGTAGTAAACCAGACTCGGGGCTGACAGTGCCCCAGCAACCACATAACCCACGGATGAAGGTGGAATCGCACAGCCCCAGGAGGAATTGGGCTCCCTCTTCTCTGGTTTCGAGGTGCATCATCCGAGAACTGCCACTGCCAAGTCACTGCAGCTTGGCAGCTCCTGTGTTGAGTGTCTGCCCCCTGGTGGTCAGTGAGCGTCATATCAACTGGTCAGACAGTAGGTGGGACACTTAGCATATTAGCTTTTTATTTTTTTATTTTATTTTTTATTTTATTTTTTTAAATATATTTTATTGATATTTCACAGAGAGGAAGGGAGAGGGATAGAGAGCTAGAAACATCGATGAGAGAGAAACATTGATCAGCTGCCTCCTGCACACCTCCCACTGAGGATGTGCCCGCAACCCAGGTACATGCCCTTGACCGGAATCGAACCCGGGACCTTTCAGTCCGCAGGCCGACGCTCTATCCACTGAGCCAAACCGGTTTCGGCACATATTAGCTTTTTATATATATAGACTCCGAGCCCAGCGCGCGATTCAAAATCACGTGGCGCCGCCCACCTTCAGTCACCAGTCCGGCTCTGCCTCACTCTCCGGGCTGCCAATCCGGCCCTGCCTCCCTCTCTGGCCCTTGAAGCAGCTGTGGCTGGTGCTGCTGATCAGGCCCTTCCCCAGCACAGGTGCGCGGAGGCCCCTGCCGCCTCACCCTCAACGCTGTGCGTACAACCTCCTCCTGTCCGGTTGAACTGTCACGGCGTCTTAGTTAATTAGCATATTTCCCTGATATATATATATATATATGGCTCAGTGGTTGCCTAGGGCTGGGTGCGTGGGGGTGGAAAGGAGGGGAAGAAAGATGATATTAGGAGTGATAGCTAAGATATCTTGAGTTTTTTTATGGAGTAATGAAAATATTCTAAAATTGATTATGGTGAGAGAGGCACAGCTCTGTGACCATGCTAAAAGCAACTGAATTGTATATTTAAAAAGAAGAATCGGTGTTGGGAGGGGGTGGTTAAGGATACAGGTGAAATATAATAGACCATGTGTTGTAAAAGTTTTAAATGTATAGATTCTATTGTCAGACCCTCTGGTTCAAATCCTGGTTCTGCCAATTACTAGCTATATGACCTTGGGCAAGATATTTTTTTATTGATTTTAGAAAGGAAGGGAGAGGGAGAGATAGAAACATCAATGATGAGAGAGAATCATTGATTGGCTGCCTCCTGCACCCGCTCAATGGGGATCGAGCCCGTAACCTGGACATGTGCTCTTGACTGGAATCGAACCTGGGACCCTTCAGTCCGCAGCCAATGCTCTATCCACTGAGCCAAACCAGCTACGGTGATATTTAACTTCTTTGAGCCTCAGTTTCCTTAAGCGGAAAATGGGAGTAATATAGGTTTGTTCAGATTCAATGAAGTTGGTATATTTAAAGCACATGGAACAGTGTCTGGCACACATAAAATACTCAATAAAAGAAACCTCAATTATTCTCAACTTTTTTCCTCAGGAGCATCTGTTTCTTTAGCATCTGCCCCAGAAGTCACAGTAATTGTGACTTTTCCTGATGTGTTGTTGGCTTTGTCCTTTTTATTTTTATAATTATCCTTAACAAGGTATTGTCTGTCAAAGACTCCTTTTTCTATGTGAGTTACTTTGTGGTTTCGGGCTATAGATGAGGATTCAGGAGGAGAAGCAAGAGATAGAAGGAGACAAACCAGAGCACCTTGGTCAACTCTGTGCGGGCAGGCCTGCCTCCCTGCCCCCAGGGGCAGCAAGGCTGGGGCAGCAGTGGCTAAATCCCACTGATGAGCCTTTCAGACCACTTTCCATGGTGGTGCCTCTGGAATAAGAGTGGTTCAGCCCAGAGGTGGCTGCATGTCATTGCTAACATTAACAGACCTGCCAGTTTTTCCTCTGGATCCTGCCTTGGTTCAGCTCTTACACCCTAACCAGGCCTCCTAAATTAGCAAAGTGCTTTGGCTCTTTTTCAATAACAAAGGCTCTGCATGAGCCTAAATCAGTAAAACTAGGATAAATATTTTATAAATGGCATGCTGAAAGCACAACTCAGGCAAACACACACATACAATGGGATTTATATGCTCACATATGCCCACCACACAGAACTGCAGCGTTTTCTTCCATTCAAGTGCGCTTCAAAACAGATTTTAAAAATGTTGTTGTACTGTACATATCAACTGCCCAAGGCAATCAGCCAAGGAGTGACGTAAACATATGGACTAAATTTTATGGCTTTGAAAAACATGGTAGAGCAAGACAGCAATATGCTCTTCCGCTCAGCTCTCCGGGACTGCCACTCGGCGGGCAGGGGCATGCCGGGCTTCAGTCAGTTCACCCTGGGGGCCACCCCCATATTTGCAATGACCTGTTCATATATGCAAAGGTTCTTGTGAAGCAAGGTCTTAGAGCAGCGCTGTTTCGCATTCTCTCCACCTTGAAAAATGCTCCTTTGTATGCAAGACCTTCCCCATGGACACACCCGAATGGGAGACAAGAGGCGGTGCTGAGTGCCTGCGGTGTGCATGTGATGTGTCATGAATGTGAGAGATAATCATGTGTCGTGAAAAGCAAATATAAAGTAAATATAGTGATCACATTTTTTTTCCTAAGCATCGATTTTTCCAGACCTCTCCATTCCATTTATAAGGTATGTCCTACATAAGAATGAACCACAAGTAATCTTTATTTTACTGTTATACTATCTAGACTTCACAAAATTTCAACATTTGCTAAAATGCACAGTGTTCTTCCAAGTCACGGGCATGCTCTCCGGCTTCCTCTGGCTTGCTAATTGACAGAGAAATGCGTACTGAGTTACTTAGATACAACACTGACTTGATGTTAACCCCAGAGCTGCTGCCTCTGAGCACACAATGTATTCTCGCCTACAGTGTATATAACTTGCCTTCTTCCTTGTCAAAATGTGTCCATTCCCAGGGAAAGGTAAACAGAAGTGCTGGTTAACAGGTGTACTCACCAAGAGCTTGAAAACTCACTCAGTTAACAAGGGCAGAAAGTGGAAAACCATGGCTTGAAATGCCCCTCGGGGCTTACTTACTCAGAGCCTTCCCTACATCTCAACTCTACCAGAGACAGTCTCTCTCTCTCTCTCTCTCTCTCTCTCTCTCACACACACACACACACACACCCTATGGAACATAAGCAGAGGACCATAATTTTCTTCTGGGTCTCTCAATTTCATTGCCTTCAGGTCTCAGAAACCTTATTCCCCAAAAAGCGATGCAGGCTTTAACAATCTGCAAACAAATGTTTAAAATCTAGGAACCTTATATCAAAGGAAAGAACACTTTCAAATGAAAGTGCCTCAGTCACTGTAAATCAGATATACTGCAAAGGGAATTTCTTCACGCAGTCCATCATGCATAACAGAGAACCATGAAGCCACCTCCAAGCCACTTCCTGCCAGCACGCTCTCTGTCCTTCAGCCTCAGGGGGACAGCCGCATCAAGCAGCAGCCATCTGCCCGGCTCTACTCCTGCGTGTCCTGAGCATGGGGACCACGCACAGAATCTCCAGCCTCACTTTCATCTTCTGTCCCACTTCAACCCTGCACTTCCGGCTCGACCAAAGCAAATGGGCACGCAGAGACATGAAAATGTGCATCCTCATCAAAGAGCAGGAGACTCTCATTAATGAAGGGACCATGCATGACATGGAATTCCTGGCTTCAGACATGGCGATGGGGATAGTGGAACAAGAGAAGTAGAAACCGGAGAGGCAGGGGAACCAGCAAAGTACTGCGAGAGTCTGGCCAGCACATCAGCCAAGGAGGAGAGGAGCTTACAAAGAGGCCCCCTGAGAGACAAGTCCATGTCCTCCCCCCGAGGGATTCCTATGGTCTATGTGCACTGCGATCATGTAAAAATGGGAGGGGGGGGGAAGAAGAGCAGAAGAGGGGCAAATATGTTTTCAGTTTTTCAAGACAGGCCTCTATTCTCCAGGCTCAGTTAAATCAATTTTTCACTTCTTAGGCTAGGCCGGTATTTCTTGGCATCCGAGGTCCATTTTAAGGCTATTTGTCACACACGTGAACTCATATTACTTGATGATTTTTAAAAAGTTGAAGAAACAGTGGATAAAAAAAATGAAACCTTTAAAAATGAATATTACTTTTGGCCACTTTCAGCAAGAACTCTCTCAGCAAGGTGTCTGCATCGTTTAGGGATGGTGGGCACCTCCGGGGTGGTGGGGGGTGGCAGCATGACATAGCCACAGGTCCTGGGCCCCTGGTACTGTGCACATCACGGCCCTGCCACTTCGGTCCATCACTAAGCTCTCCTCACCCCCATTCCCATAAAGCACTCTGGAGACAGCAGTCAGACCCACAGGACTTCACAGGAAGTGAAGCTTGGAGCAGGGCATCTTAACTATTACCCCCAGGGTTAGTGCTACATTCCATTTTGCTAGAATACAAAGTCTAAAAGGCAATTATTGTCCTTTGGCCCAAGGGCCAGTGTTTAGGGGCTCTCAGACAGGGAGGCCTGGGGATCCATCCACAGCCACAGACCCATCCCTGGGAACAGCCCCTGCAATCAGATCTGAAGTCCATAAGCACAAAACACTTGAGGGCTGAAAGGATAAATAGGTCTGACTTGGGGGAGAAAGGCTTGAGGAATTCGTAATCTATTCTTTGTCTTTGTTTGCACAATCCCTTTGTTCATATTCTCCAGTAGCTTTTGGATATAGTTAGCAACCCTGACCTTCAATGCTTCCCAGCTTCCTTCTCACACAAGTGAAGACAAACAGGGAAAGATGCAAACTTTCCGAAATCAAGCCATTTGCACTGCAGTTCAGTTTTGTTTTGCTTTGTATGAAATTCTGTCACCCTATCCTCAAAGTTAAAAAGTGTAGTTAGTTCAGTGATGAGTTCAGGCTATTAAAAATGTAGAATATATCTCCTTGAAACCACTGAGAAACCCTCTGCTGGCATGGCCACCATCACAAGGAAATGCATCTATCCCATCCCTCATTTCAACACTCATGGGAGCAAATAAACAAAATTCCATGTATGTGGAGTCCAAGAATAGGCAACATTAACATAGGCTGACAAGTCTGAGAGTGGCCTCTGGGAGGAGGCAAAGAGTAGGACCAATTGGAAAGGCAAATGAGGGAACTTTTTGGGGTGATGTGAATGTTTTACATCTTATTTTGGATGATGGTCACATGATTCATACCATTGTTGAAACTTATAGATGTTAACAGTTGAGAATGGTGCATTTTATAGGATATAAATTATATCACAATAAAAATTATGATAAGTAAAAAAATATATTTCTGTACAAGCACCCTTCTCTTCAACAGCCTAGGCAGGGGTCCTCAAACTTTTTAAACAGGGGGCCAGTTCACTGTCCTTCAGACCGTTGAAGGGCCGGACTATAGTTTAAAAAAAAACAAACTATGAACAAATTCCTATGCGCACTGCGGGCCCGGGACGAGTCGGCTGCTAAGCAGGACAGGCAGCGGTACCCGGCGGACCGGATAAATGTCCTAGTTTGAGGACCCCTGGTAGAGCCTCAGTATAGCCTAGGGAGGTGAGGTATGCACTCTGCACTGGGCCCTGGGGAGGCAGGGCCTGACCTACCGCTGCACGCTGCAAGCCCTGCCCCACTGTGCTCTTCCTTCAGCACTGGCTTCGGGGCAGGAAGCATCTGGCTGACACGCCTCTAGGGATTGACAGTGTGTAGCCGGGCATTTGGGTGCAGTCCTTTCTTCTCATAGAAGCCCTTCCTTGTGGCCAGGTGGTGGTGTCAGTAACGATCCCAACACACTCTTGCCACCTACAGCATGTGGGAAGAATCAGCACCTAAACAGTGGCAGTCCCTTCATGGCTTGGGTTTTGGGGGTAAAAGAACAGAAAGTCTCCTGTACTCCATCCATGAGACCCTCCAGGTTAAGAGGTGTGCTGTGGCTCCAGCATCACGCAGCGGCGTGTCTGCAACACCCTCTCAGAGCGGAATTGCTCCTCACTGTGAGCACTGCCCAGACCAGGCAGCCTCTGCACTGGCACTCAGATGGCTCTTGCCAGTAGCTCATTCTGCTTTTTCTTTGATCATATTAAGTTGAAACATGGATTTTCTAATATTTAACATTTTGGACTTAAAAAGGGGCAATTTCCTGGTTTTGAAATATTTGCTTTTTGGTTTGTTTGGCCAGACTATAACCTGCACCAACTTGTGCAGCTGTGAGTGACTTTGCCACAGTTCTGGTCACCTCTCCCACTTAGATCACCGGGCTTTATGTTATAACTAGAGGCCCAGTGCATGAAATTCGTGCACGGGGGGAGGGGAGGTCCCTTCAGCCCGGCCTGCACCCTCTCCAATTGGGGACCCCTTGGGGAATGTCCAACTGCCGATTTAGGCCTGATGCCTCTCACAATCTGGACCATTGGCTCCTAACTGCTCACCTGCCTGCCTGCCTGATTGCTCCTAACCACTCTGCCTGCCTGCCTTATGCCCCTAACTGCTCCACTGCCTGCTTGATCGCCCCTAAGCGCCTCTGCCTGCCTGCCTGATTGCCCATAATGGATCCCCTGCCTGCATGATAGCCCCTAACTTCTTTGCCTGCCTGCTTGATCACCCCTAACCTCTCTGCCTGCCTGCTTGATTGCCCCTAACCACCTCTGCCTGCCGGCCTGGTCGCCCCTAACTGCCCTCCCCTGCCAGCCTGGTCGCCCCTAACTGCCTCTGCCTTGGCCCCCACCACCTTGGCTTTGTCTGGAAGGACGTTCGGAAGACGTCCATTATAATTAGCATATTACCCTTTTATTAGTATAGATGATATTAATAATAACTAACACAAAAAGCACATAAGTATACATAATTCCATATATATTGACTCATGTATTCCTCACAACAAGCCTGAGGTAAGAACTATTATTATTTTCACTTATAGAAGGAAAGATTTTACAGGATTCCATAACAATTACCAAGACTAGACTTGAATGGCTCCCTAGTGCAAATAAATTCAAAATTTTCAATATTCATTATCATAGTTCCTATTTGCATGTTGCTTTTTTGCTGCTGTGGAAAATCATGGCGCTTGCAGTGTGACCATCCAAAGTCACATTAGAAACCTGTTAACTGTTATCATTTGCATGTTGATTTGAGTTCTAAGATTTATATATTATTCTTCCTTTTTTAGTACTTCAGTGAACCAACTGAATCATGGATCCAACCACTGATGAAAGGCAAATTTAGCATCCTATCTAATAAAAGAGTAATATGCAAATTAACCACCACTCCGCTACACCCACAAGCCATGCCCACAAGCCACGCCCACCAGCCAATCAGAAGCAAATATGCAAATAAACCCAACCAAGATGGCTACCACCACAAAGAGCAGGAGGGAGGCTTGCGTTTCCCCGGCAATGGAGGAAGCCAAGCTTTCCACCTGCCCTTGCCGGCCTAGGCCTCCACGCAAGGCTACAAAGTTTCAATGATAGAAGATACATAAATCCCAATAGAAATGGCTGCCACCACAGAGCAAGCAGAAGGCTTGGCTCTGCTCCAGGCTACAAAGTTTCAATTGCAGAAGATAAATAAACCCCAGATACCAGGGCCTCCACTTGGATCGCATGGGGGCGTGGCCGGCCTGAAAACCACCACAGGCCCCTCGCCCAGGCCGTCCCACGCCCCAAGGGAACCCCCACCCTGATCCGGGACACCCTTCAGGGAAAACCAACTGGCCCCCACCCATGCACCAGACCTCTATCCTATCTAATAAAAGAGTAATATGCAGATTGACCATCACTCCAACACACAAGATGGCTGCCCCCATGTGGTCCAAGATCCTGCCTCCATGTGGACACAAGATGGCCACCACAAGATAGCCAGCAGGGGAAGGCAGTTGAGAGGGACCAGGCCTGCAGGGGAGGGCAGTTGTGGGTGATCAGGCCAGCAGGGGAGGGCAGTTGGGAGGGACCAGGCCTGCAAGGGAGGGCAGTTGGGGGCTATCAAGCCTGCAGGGGAGGGCAGTTAGGGGTGACCAAGCTGGCAGAGGAGGGAAGTTGGGAGCAACCAGGCCTGCAGGGAAAGGCAGTTGGAAGGGACCCAGGCCTGCAGGGGAGGGCAGTTAGGGGTGACCAGGCCTGCAGGGAAGGGCAGTTAGGGGAAAAGAGGCTGGCAGGGGAGCAGTTAGGCATCAATCAGGCTGGCAGGGAAGTGGTTAGGGGGTGATCAGGCTGGCAGGCAGAAGCGGTTAGGGGCAATCAGGCAGGCGAGCAGTTGGGAGCCAGCAGTCCTGGATTGTGAGAGGGACATCCCTCGAGGGGTCCCAGATTGGAGAGGGTGCAGGCTGGGCTGAGGGACACACACCACCCCCCCTGCACGAATTTCATGCACTGGGCCTCTAGTATGTTAATATTAGCATGTAAATGAGACAAAATACATTTCTGGTATTTACACCCTTTTAAGTGAATGTTGGCTAAGAAGTAACCAAGACAGTTCTTGCAGCATATGCTTAATATTTCATAACGTTTATCACCATGATTTATTAAGAAAAATATCTGACCAGTGTTAAAAGAATTTTTTTAAGCTCTGATCATCCCCACCTGACACAGGAAACAGAGAACCCAGCATTGTTTCTAAAGCCCACCAAATGGAGGTGACACAGGATTGCCAGGGAAGGAAGAGGGTGAAGGGAAGTGGGGTGCTGGATTATGGCAGATCAGGAGGCACACACCCAGAAAGCACCACAGGTTTGGAGGATTCTGAGAGAAGAGGAAGCCAATAGTGGGGGCCTGATAGCATCGTCGAGGGGTGGCAGGGTTGCTGGGACAGCTCAGGAGTGCTGTGTGGACGAAGCACCAAGAGCCGAAGCTCCCGGAGCCCGGGTGAGAGACCCCTCAGTTTCTAGCCCCCAGTGTCTGGGGCGTGGCAGTGCAGAGAAGAGGGACAACCAAAACAAATCCACCACAAATCTTAACTAACTAGGATCCAAGTGAGCAGAATATGCAAAAAAACTTCATTTTGCTATCTTATTTCACTTTCAGATGTTAGACTGAGCTCTTGTTTTTAAACAAATAAAACAAAAACGTCCTAAATATGGCTCAGGGACAGTCCAACTTTAGTCTAGAACTCCTATACCTTCTAGAGTTTTACAATAAGAATCGATCCACATGAACTCATTAAATTAGTGAATGGCCTTTCCACCAAGTTCTAGGAACATTCGTAATCACAGCCCACTAGAAAAACTTTTCAATTACCAGAGAGATTAAAGCTAAATTTTATCTACTCTACTAACGAAGGCAGAAAGTACACATATCACTATAGAAAGATAAACAATAGGAATAAAAACTAAAAGGACTTTCTGAATTCTGATCAATAAAAATATTGAACTAATCAGAACATATCCTTCCTACAACATTCCAATTAATTGAGATTGATCAAAGTAGAAACAATTATTTCTGCAGGCAATGCCCCCCTCACTAGTTTACATTTTTTTCCACATTAAAGAAAAAGGCTACTAGAAGTCTGGCTGAGTATATATTTTGCTAAGGAAACACTTTGAAGTATTTACTTTCTGGTATACCACTTTAAAAGCATAAAACACAATTTCCAAAAGAGAGAAAACTGTTCAAGTGTTTTTTTCTTGTTCATTTGCTTACTCTGAATGAAACATTTAAAAAGGATATATACCATTGGCTTTCAAAAGTCCCCAATTTTTGGATACATTTTATAAGTTATGGGAAAATTCTAATTTTGGGGGGATGTCAAGATAATTGTACAATAAAACAGAAATTAGTGAAAGGCTAGACTGGACTATAAAATAGCCAAAATGAATGTGGAAATGGGGTAAGAATACACATAGACACATACTGCTAAGCCTTTGTATTTGACAAGTCCTCCTTCTATTTTCCAGCTACATTATTATTATTTTTTAAATATATTTTTATTGATAGTCCTTCTATTTTCCAGCTACGTTATTATTATTATTTAAATATATTTTTATTGATTTCAGAGAGGAAGGGAGAGGAAGAGAGAGATAGAAACATCAATGATGAAAGAGAATCACAGATTGGCTGCCTCCTGCACACCCCCTATTGGAAATCGAGTGCACACTTGGGCATATGCCCTTGACTGGAATCAAACCTGGGACCCTTCAGTTCACAGGCCAATGCTCTATCCACTGAGCCAAACTGGCTATGGCTCCAGCTACATTATTGACTCCCAAGATGTATTTTAATATTTATTGTTAATAAAAATGAGCAATGAAGAGAACTGCACTCAACCACAATCCATGAGTAACCCATTAAAGCACAAAATAGATTACTAACAAAAAGTTAGTAGAACACACTGAGAATTTGAGAATTTCAATTAGCCTTTTATTTACTAACTAGAGGCCTGGCGCACGACATTTGTGCACTGGGGCGGGGGTGGTTCCCTCAGCCTGGCCTGTGCCCTCTCGCAGTCCAGGACCCCTTGGGGGTCCTTAGCACTGCCACGGAGGTGGGAGAGGCTACTGCCACTGCTGCTGTGCTCGCCAGCCGTGAGCCTGGCTTCTGGCTGAGTGGCGCTCCCCCTGTGGGAGCTCACTGACCACCAGGGGGCATCTCCTGCGTTGAGTGTCTGCCCCCTGGTGGTCAGTGAGTGTCATAGCAATTGGTCGTTCCGCCTTTCGGTAGATTTGCATATTAGCCTTTTATTATATAGGATATTATCTTAAAGTTGATGCAAAGTTAACTGCTCCCTACTTTTAATTTATTTTATTTAATGACTATTGGGAAGAAGCCAATAGAAATGAAAAAAAAAAAAGTGTTGGAAGCACTGTAATTGTCAGCTCCCCAAAGATGGCGAGTGCTCCTACAGCCTATGGACTTTTCATAAGAAGTGTGGTGAGCACCAACCCCATTGTGGCACAGTACAGAGGGCAAGGGTCCTCTTTATGCGCAGGGACAGCGCAGTGCATTATGACAAGAAGCAGAGTGGCCATGGTGGACAGACTAAGCCGATTTCCCACAAAAAGGCTAAAGCTACAAAGACTGTGCTGAGGCCTGAATGTGCTGAGCCCAACTGCAGGTCTAAGAGAATGCAGCCACTGAGAGGAGCAAACATTTTGAAGTGGCAGGAGATAAGAAGAGAAAGGGCCAAGTGATCCAGTTCTAAGCTTCATATTTTGTTTTATTATATGACAATAAAATCTTGAGGATAAAAAAACACAAAACAACTGTGAGAGAGAAGCTGCTATTCTGGTTTCTGGTGCCACTGGAGACCTCTCTTTCACGCCTGTCTAGAGTGGCCACTGTGTGTTAAGTCCTGGTCCCTATAGGAGTCGAGATGGAAGGCCAGGGGTGGGGGCAGGCTTCCACATTCACAGCCATATGTTATATTCATCTTGAGAGAAGACGGGTCTTCATTGGCATGCTTCCTGGAGTGACAGACTATGCAGAGAGCAGTTCTGAGGCACGTGCAGCGGCAGCCCCGAGGGAGGGTGGGTCAGGCTTCAGGCCATGGCACTAATACCCGGTCTTTGCAGAGAGAGGCGCATGCGGGGCTCCAACTCTCTAAGGGCTAGTAGGGGCAGAGCCCAGGTAATCCAGATGAATTAGAGTTGTCCCTGCCGCTCACACCGGGGCCCGCAGCAGCTGCAAACTTGTCACAGCCTGGCAGTCCATTTGTCTGTCACCAGCCAAATCCCACTGATCCTCTGAGCCCTTGTAGTAGGCTTTTCAGACTCTGAATCTTACTTAATGTTCACAGGAAAAAGCAACTGCTGTTTGCTGGGCCCATAAACGTCTTGTTGAAAATTAACACCTTGCCAAACAAAAGCATAAAGATATGAAGTCATCTGGGAAGAAAACATTGCCTTGAGCAAGATTCTATGACAGGTGTGTGGTGGCAGGCACGGTCCCCAAAAGGTGGACTCTGTTCCGTGAGCCACGTGCCGGGTAGACACAACCCCTGAACATGTCTGTGTCTGACATTCTCATTTCCTTAGAAAGGCAGCCAAAAGGTCATGGGTATTGATTTGATTGTCTCCAAAGCCATGTGTCTCTCAATATGTGTCAGCAATCACAAGTTAAGTGAGATGAAGCAGTGAACATAATGACAGCAGATTACCATGACTGTTGCTATATATTTTTTAAAAGGCCTCTATGTTTATAACCCTCAAAGTTACAAAACAAAATCAAGCACATTCTTCCCATCATCTACTATATTTTTATTGTTCAATAAAGAATAATACAAAATAAAAACATAGCATAGTAAGATATCCTTATGCTGTTGCCTGAGGTAGTCAAGTTTTAAAATATATTTTAAATGCATAATTTGGTAAATTAACGTGTTCAGGTTTCCATAACTTGTAGTCATGTAGGCATCTAAAATAATGTACATGGGCCCTGGGCAGGTGGCTCAGTTGGTTGACCGTTATCCTGTGCACCAAACGGTTGTGGGTTTGATTCCAGGTCAGGGCATATATCTAGGTTACGGGCTCCACCCCGGTCAGGGTGCATACAGAAGGCAGCCGATCGATGTTTCTCTCTCACTTTGATGTTTCTCTCTCAAAATCCATAAAAACGTATCCTCAGGAAAAAAAAAATGTAGATATGGTCCTAAGACATGTCTAGTCATTACAGGAGACACATATAACGCTCGGTGATTTCTGGTAATAGACTAAAACTGCACTTTCTCTGAAAGCATGGAGAACACTTGGAGGTGGAAGGTCAGTCTGACATCGTTAGGCAACGACGCTGGGAAAGATCGGGGTACACTGAAGGTGGCTGGGATGTCATTTGGGTTCCTGTACAACAGTGGTTCTCAAACTGCTGCACAACAGAATCACGGGGGAGCTTTACAAACCCTGGTGCACGGCCTCACTCCAGACCTGGAGACAGTGCCAGCAACTTTTAAAGCTCTCCGGGCAATGCACATGCGCTGCCGCATTGGAAAGCCAGTGCTATGGATAAGTGCGTCTCAAGTTGTAATACCATATGGACCCCCTAAAACTTGTTAGATGCAGATTCTGGCTGAGGAGGTCAAGGTGAGGCCCCGAGAGGCTGCATTTCAACAAGATCCTGATGCTGCTGCTGCTGCTGGCCTCTGGATTAGCTCATAGCAAAACTATAGACAATGGGAAAGACCACAGATTCTGTGCGAGGGGTGATGTAATCAACTATGAGCTTCCAAAGATGAATCAAGCACCTCTTATCACAAACAGATTTAAAGGCGAGGGAACATAATAGGAGGCGAGTAAGGAAGCTTCTGAGGAGATGGAGGGCGGTAGAGAAGTCTGAAAGAGTCCTGGCAGCAGGCCCACTGAGAAGGAACCCTGCCATGTTCAACGCCATCCCACAGAGGCTGATTGTTGCTATGGGTGGACTTGTAAAACGACCTAATAGGCCCTGGCCAGTGTGACTCAGGTGGGTGAGCATTGTCCCATGCACCAAAAGGTCACCGCTTGGATTCCCAGTCAGGGCACATGCCCACGTTGCGGTTCCAATCGCTGGGAGGGGGCGTGCAGGAGGCAGCTGATCCATGTTTCTCTCTCTTTAATAAAAAAGTCCTAATAGGATCGAAAGGATCATGTAAAACTATATTCTACTTCAGTATATGGTCCTTCCCAGCAGCCTGAGCAACTGCATAGCAGAACGTGAGTGTGAATGCCAGTGCTGGGCCTTCTCCTGGTGGAAAAGACTTTGTTCCGCCATCACCTCTCCTCTCCTCCAGACACCTCTGGATTACCAGTGCCTACCCAGCTGCAGTTGAAAGGATAGCTGGTGTTGAGCAGGTGCTGTGGGCCAAGCTGCACTCACCATGATCACCTGTCCTTCCCTGCAATCTGACCACCAGTAACAATTGAGAAGGCAGAGCCCAGCTCCCAGTGTAGGAATGATATGGAATGGACAGTGCCCACCAACAGGTAGATGGAATGAGAAATACTTTCTTGGGTTAAGTGGCCAAGATTTTCAGGTTATTTGTTACTGCAACGTTAGCTTAGCCAACCTCAACTGACAGATCAAGTGTCTTCACCCACTGTGGGCCAGTCCCAGAACCCAGAACTGTGGCAGAGGTGATCTGAGGTTCCTCATGGCCTGGCAAGTCTTGTGATGAATTGCCCAAATTCCATTTAGAGGAGGAATGTTGCTTTAAGACCCTGGTCCTAACGATGCACGTAACCCTCAGGACTACGGGAAAAACTCCACAAGTCCCTACATTTCAGAAGAGTTTCCTAAGTTCAGCTTCCACAGTTAAATAAGACATTTCTGAAATAAGTGTTCTTGGCCATGGTGCCTTATCTTTCTTGCCTAGTTCCCTTATGATGGCAGAGAGAATCCAACATTATTATCTGGCTTTCACCTCTGCTCTCTATTTCAATCCAGACTCCTCAAAGCCAGTTTTCCACATTCAGAGTTTTAACTAAAGAGTATGACACAAACCTATTGTTAAGAAGACTCAAATAATATTGGATGATTTTTTTAATTAAAAAAAAATAAGTGTTGCTTTTAAGTTGAGGATTTAGCTTGATATTCTTTTCAGACCTTCCATTTCACACCAGACCAAAGACAGTGCAAAAGGTGCTAATGCCACTAGCTAAACTTCACCCTGAAATTAGATATTTGAAGTGTGCAAATGAATGTAAAACAGGTTCAGTGTAAGCACAGTATTAAAAACAATGGCCTGAAAGCACTTCAAAGGCAACTTACCAATTTTAGTTGTAGCTCATGATTTTGTCTTTGTTTACTGAAACCAATACCGGTTTCCCAAGTGAATAATGAGCAATGTCCTAGGAAGACTTTTTTTTTTTTGTATTATAGCACCAGGAAGTGGAAAGAGCACTGCCCTGGGTACTGGATATTTATTTCTAAATTAAATTGATAAACAATTGAACCCAAACCTCTCAATTATAAAATGAAGTTAGACATATTTTCATCTACAGAGTTTTATGTAGTTCTGGTTTAGGATTTCCTTCAGTGGGGAATGTGACCCTATCTTGGCTGCAAATTTGAGTACTTTTCAAAGAATGCTTTCAGTTCTACTCTCAGGCTCTTAAACACCCTTCAATTCTCCACCCATCAGTCTGTTTCCTTTATTTCTCATATAACTCAATTAAAACAAAATTCAAAATTCAATATAATCAATCATCAGTTCAGCTATTAATTAGCTCTCTTTGCTTAGACATAATCTTATCATTGTTATCTGTATTTAAATGTACAACTTATTAAAATAAAGCTAAAGTAAGATTTTAATTTTTTCTTTGAGCTTATTGGTATTTTCTAAATTTGGCAATTGAATGTATCACTTTGGTAAATAGGAAAAAGATATTAAAATATATTGGAATTGAATAACATCTCAGAAAGTGTCCCTCACCCCCCACCTTCCCCCTATTTCTGCTAGGCTGAAAAATTCATCTAGCCAGAGAGACTCATTCCCAAGAGATTGTAGTTGGTTTTGCTACAATTTTTATTGCCTTTATTGTTTATTAAGTTGTTGACATCTGTTCTCTAGGGTTGAGTAAGTTCTATCTATCAATATGGGATGACCCACTTACATTGGCTGCTTCTTACAAACTGGGCCCTAAGGAATGAATGCCTTTCACACTGGATTTTAAAAAATTTTTATTAAAATTTTAAATTGCGCAGACTGAATGGGGTATGAACTGAAGAGAAGATATTCCTAATTTCAGTCCCCTGTTGCAGAGATAACCATTAACAATGTTCTTTTTATCTTTTTAGATATTTTCTAGGCACAAAAAGTCTACATGTTTATAAAACCAGAAAAATGGGTAATAATCTACAAACTGTTGTACACATTGGCTCCTTCAGTATATATCGGACACCTTTTCTTATTGGCATATGTGACTCTTTATAATGACTGCCAGTTTTCCACTGTATGAACATTCTATAATTTATGTTGTCAGTCTTTTACTGAAACAGTTTTTAGCATAACTTGAAACACTGTACACACATCTTTGAATGGCTGTATTGAGACATTTGTAGATTAAATAAAATCTGTACTTTAAATCAAGTGTGTACTTTAAGTTCTGATATAATCATGAAACTGCCTTCCTGAAGAATCATAGGGGTCTGCACATTCATAACCAATGCAGAGTGATAGTTCCTTTCATGCCATACATTTTGAGTATTAGCACTATCATCAATCTTTACAATCTGTGCCAATCCAACAGCTGAAGAAGAGAACCTGTAGCTATTAATTTGTACTTCTCTAATCAAGTGAGCACTGAACACCCTTTCCTATTTTCTATGCTTACTAGAAGCCTGTGTTTCTCACTCACTGATTGATCAAAGCTCTACGTTATACTAAAAAAACTAGTCTTTTATCATGGCATGGAAATTCTATCTACCTACTGCCCTAGTTTGTTAAATGTTCTTGATTCAATATTTTAGAACATTTTGTTGAGTAGAAGCTTTAAATTTTTATGTGGATAAATTCATCACTCTTTTCCTTTATGGCTTCTGAGTTTCCTATTAGGTTTATTTTTCCAAGAAAGGGTGAACTGCTTCTATTTAATCTCCGACCTGCTCAAAATAGTCAGAGAGGCTGGCTCCATTAGTTACATATCGTGTGACCTTCCACAAGTTGCTCATCAATTTCCCCTTCTGTAAAACTGGGATAATAAAAGCTACCTCCAAGGATTACTGTGAAGACAAATAGAATAATGTAGTTATGACTCAGTGCACAGCACGTGGGAAGTGTTCAGTAAATGGTGGCTTTGCTTCCCTTAGACTTTAGACATCATCATCACTTGACAGCTCCAGGGAGTGAGTAACAGGCCTGTGCTGAAGGCACACTTCACTAGGAGGCAGAGCCAGCCTGGGAATCACAGCACACAGCTCCAGGCCCTCCTGGCTGAGCCACTGCCACAGTGCTTAGGCTGTTTAATGCCTATGAAGCAGGGTCGTTCTCAGCACAGTTCTTAGAGCGCTTTGGGATCTAGAGATTTTTTTTATCACTTTGGGATCAGAGCTCACGAAAAAGGCCCAGGACAAATGCCAGGGGCAACTCCACAGGTACACACAGCTTTTGGGTAAGCACAGTCTTCGCCTTAACTTGGAGAGAACAAAAAGAAGTTGCTCCAGAGCAAAGAACAAAACTGACACAGAAAGTACAAGTATGAAGGCTCTGATGCATCTCACACAGTCCTCTTCTGTGAAATGAGAATTCATAAGCACCACACATGTTGGCAACCTCCTTTCCATAAGAAGAGAGACACTGCGTACATCTAACTGAAGGGGCATGCTGCATACTCACAGTGGTCTCTGATCTGATTTTATATATCATGGCTAAACAGATCAAGAAAATAAAAATACCAATTTCTTCAACGAACTCAATTGTTTTAAAAACATGTTAGTTTAAACGAGTATGAAGTCAAATCCTAATTTTTATATGAGGGAATCTACTTTTCCCAAGCATTCTAATCATAGTAATAGCACCATTATTCAAGAAAAAAGGTAGCCTCGATTTAAGTTCCATAATAAAATTGCTCAGAGTGGCACGAGCTCTTTTGGTTAAACTTTAATTTTTAAGTACCTAAAAATCATCATATGGGTTATCCATTGTTAACTTAGCACTTGGGTTTACCATTCAAGTACCAGGTCCAGCAGACACTGACCTAGTGCCTGCAAGAAAAACTCCTGTACACACATTTTCAAATGTGTTTCAGCCAGAGGTCAACTCATTCATTACCTATGGAGCCCTCCACATGGAGTGTGGCACAATCTCTTTCTCAAATATGGCAGTAATGTTATATTCCACACTATATGCTCTTCCTCTGATAGGACCTTGACAATCCTACTTGAGAGGTGTGGGCTATGTCTTCTCCCCTTGCAAACAGATGGCTTTTGTATCTGTTCAAGTCCCAGCCACCACCATGGGCACACTTGTGCGTGAAGATGCCTCACTCTAGCCCCACCATCAAGCCATTTGCATCTTCCCAGACAGGCCTCAATATCACAGAACAGAAACAAGAATGCCTGAGTACAATACAGTTAGTGCTTTATGCCACAAAGTTTTGGGAGCAGTTTGTTACACAGAAATAGATAACTAGATTTTTACTCTAGGTTTATTTGAAAACAGGCCATCTTGCAACTGCTAAGGATAAGTGGTTCCCCAAAGCACCACAAAATTTCCACAGGAACAATGTGAACAGATTAGCGACCCTGCCCATTAATATCCTGCTAAACAGCCACATGCTTCCTGCATAAAAGCCAAAGGATGGAGTCCCCATGATGCATTAGCTTGTAGATATTAGTGACGAAGGGGCAAATCTGGTGAGGGTTTTCCAAAGGGAAATAAAATATTTAGGTCACTTGCCCTTCAGATGCTGCATTTTTCTCATTCATTGGTTCCAGCTCACAATGTTTGACAGTTGTCTCTGTGGCTGTTTAAACTGAAAACCATTTATCCTAAGAACATTAAAAATGCATGCCAGCCTGGACCTGCTATATATAAAAGTAGCTAATAGAATGTTACTAGGTCCAAAGAGTATAATAACTTATTATTATTGTTAATATTTATTTTACAACACAGGTGAAATATAAATTCTCTGATATGGGATCTAACATAAAACTCTGGATGGGGAACAGAACATATAGTATTAACTTGAATCTATAAGGACCCTCATCTCTGGTGGCAAAGGGGGAGGCGGATAAAGAGCTGGAAGATGACCAGGCCTGTCACTGTGCCACTGATCTGGTCTCCAACCCGTGGTCTAAGTGTCTGGACCAACGTACATGGTATGAAAGTAAAACAGCCACACATATATCATATCTCACATGTTCACATGGCATAATCTTAATACATTAGTATATATATACATTTTAAAAAATATATTTGTATTGATTTCAGAGAGGAAGGAAGAGGGAGAGAGAGATAGAAACATCAGTGATGAGAATCACTGATTGGCTGCCTCTTGCACACCCCCCACTGGGGATTGAGCCCACAACCCGGGCATGTGCCCTGACCAGGAATTGAACTGTGACCTCCTGGTTTATAGTTTGATGCTCAAAAACTGAGCCACACCAGCCAGACTGGTATACATATATTTTCATGTCAGCATCTATTATAGATTTTCTTTCTTAGGTACCTATAAAAACAATTTAGCATTCTTCTGCCTAATGTTGGTTAGCAGTAAATAGAGTAAACTTTCTAAACATTAAGCATTAATTTTTAAGCCTGTTAGCTTCTGCGTGTTTATTTTACTTCCTCTAGGTTTTAAAAACTGTCACTATCAAAGTAAATATGAACATGACATCCCAGTGCCTAGTTTAGGGTGTGTGCAGAGTTCGTGCTTAGCCAATAATTTCCAATAGAAAAGAGGTCAAAACAGTTTGCATGGCTTGGGAAAGTATACATCAATGGCTAGTTATTATATTAAAAGCTGACATTGAGATGAATTTTAATAGAATAGAAGGTTCATGGAAGCAAAGACTGTCATCACCACCAACATCAACCCTGCATGACCTCTGTAGACATCTCCCGAGCAGCCACCATGGCCCAGTGCTGTGCGCTGTAACCAGGAGCCATGCTTCTTTTTGGGTGCTGTACTCGCAGCCCAGGTGTCATGTCACCATTTCGCATGGGAATCCTGAAGCAGTAGAAAGTGATTTAAGAGTCTACCAAGTAGCAATGTGGGAATGATATCTTAAAGTTCTTCAATCTAAATAATATTCTTTAAAAATTACAGTCTCCATTCTTCTGGATAGGTTTTTTTCACCTGAAAATATGGGAAAATGATGTCAAGGAAACTAGACTTTTGAATAGGAGGTAAGAGACCCAATATGTGCCTCTGAATGTGACCTCACTGTGGTCTTGGGTGGGACCTGCAGAGTCCAGTCAAGGCAAGGTGTGGCTGCTCCTCTCAACCTCTGTCCAGCCCCTACAGCCAAAACTCAGACACTTTACTAACTACAGGTAGACTATAAAATGCATTCTCCGGTCTGGGGAATCTGCAGTTTGAACTGCTCTCTGAATGAAGTTCTCCCTATTTTCTGCACAGCAGTCAGACAGGCTAGCTAAATGTCTCTCTGCACAGCACTCACCCATCAAGGTCCCTTGCATTTGGATTAAAGCTACCCCATTATAAAAGTGACTTGCACGATGTTACAGAGGCCTGTTTAGCTCAAGTGTTACACTTGGAGCTTGTTTGAAGGGTTGGACAGGACAGTTTGAAGCCAGCCATTGGATCTATTAACCCAAACTGGTTCAATATTTCAGTCTGGGGGAAAAAAGAGGGAGATGCGCACAAGAAACCAAGGGGGAAATCCCAGCTCCTGTGCCTGGCTCATGAATAATGAATCTTTTTGGCAAAAAGCAATTATATTTATGAGGAAAAAATCTTTCCTGAAATGGCAGAAATTATATTTCTGAAATGGCAGAAATATAATCGCAAGAAAGCAATTATATTTATGAGGAAAAAATCTTTCCTGAAATGGCAGGTGGATCTGCTCCTGCCTCTGGAGCTAGCCTGCATCCACGCACTCACGTTCTTGGAGGCGTGCTGCTTCTCACTGCCCTAAGCCTCCATGAATGCATCGTGTTTTGGATAAAGGACTGTGAGTGTTTTCAATAAATTATAAAAGGACATTGTTCTCTGGCTCCACTTAATTTTTTAAAAACGACTACAGGGACAGACTTACATATTTCCCCTAGCTGGTGAGTTGGCAATCTGAAGGCCCTTAGAAGTTTAAATTGAGTCTGAGGAGTCAAAGAAGCCTGTCTTGATAGAGTCCTTTCTCAGAAATAATAGAATTAGGCTCCTGTTAGCAAGAAAAGCACTCATGGTTTAGATTAGCTCCCTAAATTGTTCTTTCAAAATATATCCTACTTCTCCATTCATTGTATAATATGTCTCCTTTAGGTGATAGGTGTTGGGACTCTTCAAGATGGTATTTCAGAGGGCAAAATACTTTCTGCTGACTAGAACCATTAGGCTGTGCTGGGAGGGGAGAAGGCAGCTTCTTGCTGTGGCTTCTCATTTATATGCCTGGCTCAATCTAGGGTAAGGCGGATGGAAATGTCCCCTGAAAATAAAGCACAGTGTGAGCTAACCCAGGAGGGCAGTGATAATAAAAACAAACCAACCGCCTCAGCTGAAAAGAATCCTCAGAGAATGAAACGCAAATTTAATTTTCTGGATACTAAGGGATTCATCAGAATATGCCTTTGTTTCACTCTTGAAGGGGCTGTTGCTAAGCCATTGGTTTTGAGCACTGGTGCACCCTGCTTGCTTGGCTGGTGATGGGTGTGCAGCAAGTGCTGGGTGCAGGGCCGGGTGAATCGGTGGCCTTTGCTAACACTATAGAGCCAGTGCAGGAAGGGAGATCCTCTGATAGCCTGGCCTTTCACACATGCTTCAGGTCATGGCTCTAAACAGGAGTGCTCTCTCTGCAGGAGTGTAGGGAAAATGAGGACATAATTGTGTATCTGTATTCAACTTTAAATGGTTTACAAAGCTCTGAAAGGCCACCCAACAGATATTCAGGCAACTGCTACTCTGAAAGGTGAAATAATGTGCCCATGGAGGTCTCTCCACTGTCCCATGAAACCCCTTCCCTGCCCTGAAGCTATAACCATGGAATTCTGGGAATTAGTAACAGCTTCCAGAATGACTTCACACACTCAGGTCAGATATAGGTAATTTTTTTCACCGAGAAATAATAAAACCTATTCCTTCTCCCTCCCAGAAAAAGTCATCACCATTCACCTGGTGTTTCAGTCCCAAACCTAGGAACCATCCTTGTCTCCTGACTCTTCCTCATGCCCCACATCAGCGCATCCCATATATTCCTGAATCCATACCTATACCTACCCTCCTAGGGCAAGAGACCCACCTTCACCTCTGATCTGGACTGTCGAACCTCTGTTTCTCCTCCTGACCAACAGTCTACACCCTACTGAGAAGTAGGAAATCTGCTCACACTCCTTAAAACTTGTCATCATCCTTAGAAGAGTTCCCTTATTGTGGTTCACACAGCCTTACATTCCGTGCTCCCTGCCCACTTCTCTGAACACATTTTGTCACACAAACATACCAAAGTTGTTCCTGCCTCAGGGCCTTTGCATGCTCTGTTCCCTCTTCCTCCCCCAGACCTTGTATGACTGCTCCTTCACTTCCACAGCCTCTTCTTAAAATAAGCTATGGCTTTCCACTTTACTCTCTATCTCTGTACTCTATTCTCCACTGCAAGTATCACTATTTGAAATCACACTGCCAATGAACTTGTTTACTTGTTTAGTGTCTGTCTTTCCAAAGCCCAGAAACCCAGTGAGGTCCCTGTGTATTGCCCACACCTGAACAGAACCTGCACACAGCAGGGTGTGCAGGGCACAGCATCTGTTCAGTGCATGAGTGAAAGAGTGATGTGCAATGGAGGGGAGAAAAGCTAAACCTGGACCACTAAGGATTAAACAGGCTTTCTAGAGCCTGGCAGAGTATATCTACATAGATCTCGTGTAGAAAAAGATGGTGAATTAATGGTCCCTTTAGATACAGTCAACACTTCCCATAGTGACATCTTTGAAGGTGAGTTCCACCACTCCTCCCTTACATTTCTCTAGAATTTAAAATATTATACAACTACACTTAAAAATAAATAAATAGATAAAAAATGGGCTTAGCACAGAGTCTGGCATATGGTGAGTGTTCAATACACATTTGTTGCTGAATTTAAAAAGCATTTATCACCTGCCATAAATTACTTTTATTTTTCCATGCTTCTTCTATTTCCTTTCAATGTAAGTATATATTTTTACATTGTTGCAAACCAGGACTGGGGAACATCATTTGGTCTGGCCCTGCCAAGGCATTAGGGGTGATTTAATTTAAATGTTTGACCAAATATTGCAGGCTAATTTTTAAGCTGATACTTTTGTATGGCCCACAAATGATGTTATAAATATACAAATGGCCCCTGGCATAAAAAAAGGTTCCCCACCCCTGTTAAACATATATAAGTATTCATCTGTTTTGTTTTTCTTTTATAACACTTTTTGATGTTAAAGTCTAGTCTTTGTAATTTTTAATGGCTATGTAATGTCCCATCAAGGCAATGTACCATAATTTATTTACCCATTCTTCTCTTTGGGGGTATATGGGTACTAGAAACTCACAAAAATGTGCCACATAAATTGAGATAGTATGGGAGTGTGCTTTTAGCAAAACCCAAACCACATTCTGACCAGGGTGGAGTATGCATGATGGTCTGTCACCCAGCAGCCTTAATTCCAACTTCTATTCGCATTAATTTATTATAGCAAACTGCAGGTTGTTGTTAGAAAATTCAAATCACTTCATAAATTGTTTATGAAAGAAAGACTTCAACCACTGACCAAATGCAGCCAGCCTTAGGAAACTGCATCAAAGGAGGGAGGGAGGAAGCAGGGGAGGAAGTGGTTGGGGGAAATGACAGCTGCAAGGGAGCCAAAAAGACATGAATAAATGCAGTGTCAGAGTGCATTTTATTTCTTTCATCTCTTGGGAAAACAGTCAGCAGCTTGTTAGCAGATGGATCAGCCAAAGTCAGAGGGGGAGAAAGGGCTTGTATATCCTGGGGACTTTCCCATCCTGCGTTGTTAAAATGCTTGATAAGCTGCTGTAAAGGAGTGAAGTTTTCTTCTTTTTCCTCTTTATATAACTTTCCCCTCTTGTATACAAGTGAAATACTCATTCATTGAAAATAATTTGGGAGATAAGAGAAAGTATAAAGAAGAAAGTGAAAATCACCTGTAGTCCTATGATAACTATTGTTCCACTTTCCTTACGGAAACATATGTAAAAATTTATAAAATTAGAATTAGAACACATTCTTCTCCTTACTCTTTAAACCTATTATTTTATTGTGAACCCTTTTATTTCAATGTCCATAACAATTCTTTTAAATGTTTCAAATATATGCAAAATAGTTCATTGTTCAGATGAATAAAGCTTAATTTATGTGTTTCTCAGTGGGTATCATTTCAGTTATTTCCAAATTTTCACTTTTATAAATAACTAGAGGCCCGGTGCATGAAAATTCATGCACTGGAGGGGGGTCCCTCAGCCCAGCCTGCCCCCTCTCACAGTTCGGGAGCCCTCAGGGGCAGGAGGCGACCCGGCAATCAGGGGAAGGCGATGCCCCATCACACCTCTGCTGCTGCCACTGCCGGCAGCGCAAGCCTTGGCCAGCCCTGGTTACCTGAGCCTCGGGCAGCCCTGGGCGGCTGGGCAGCTGACATCTGAGGCTTGCCTGTGTCTCGGGCCGGCCCTGGGCAGTTGGGGGGCTGAGGAGACTGGGGGACTCCAGAGGCAGGCACGAGGAGCAGCTGGGCCCGCCTAGGACGGGCCTGGCCTTGCCACGCCTGCTGCCCTGATGGGGCTGAGGGGACTGGGCACTGCCATTTTGCGGTTGTGGGTGCCGCCATCTTTGAGAGTGGGGCAGTCAATTAGCATATTCCCTCCTTATTGGCTGTGGGCACTGCCATCTTTGCAATGGCATGAGGGTCAATTAGCACATTCCCTCTCTATTAGATAGGATAATGCATAAAAGTCTTTGAACTCTCTCAGATATATTTTTAAAGCATATATTTTTAAAGGAAATTATTGGGTCAGGGGTATGGCTACTTTGAGGTGGATTTATATAGACTTGGATGAGAGTGGTTATATCACTACTTTCTCAGCAGGAGATATCATTGTTTTTATATTTTAAACTGTGAATGAAAAATGAAATCACTATTTTAAATTACATTTCTTTGATTACTAGTGAGACTAAACTTTTAAAATTTGTTTTCTGGCTATAAATTTAGATGCACTGTTTAGTGAACTGTTTTCTATTGAACAGCCTGTTTTTCTATTAGAACAAGAAAATTTTTTCACTGATTGTTTGAGCCACTATAATGTTACTTTAAGCAAAAAAATCTATATACATTTTAAATACAACTTTGCAAAAGAAAAAAAAGTGCATGGAAACAAGATTATAAGGAAATACACCAAATGTTAACCACGAGTTATGGATTAAGGTGGTGGATGTAGATGTATCTGCTGAATTTTGAGAAGCATAATAAAAAGCTAACTCTAGATCACCTTCCATATAAACTGCCTGTGGTGATGATGGCAGAAAAGACAGGACAGATGTGTGAGCCAGAGTACCTGTGTGGAAAATACAGAGCTGACTGCTTACCTTTTTAAATTCCAGTTGACCACAATTTTCATGTAATGCTTTCCCTAGTACTGTGGACAAAAGGGGCCTTATGCTAACCTGACTAGCACAAGGGAAGCCTGTGTGGTGGCCTTACAAACTCAGAGATCTAAAGTAACCACATAGGACAGTCTGAAATGAAAACTTCCTAACTAAAAGTGAGTTATGGTGGTTGGTCGTCTACTAGGCTGGTATCTTTTTTGACAAAGGTCAATCTTTACCTTAACTGAGCCTATCTATCTTCTTTTTGCATCTACAACTATCCTTGGAATGTCAGACAATACCCATTTTCCAGACCTATCAGGGCACAATCTTCCATCTGTGCAGAGACCATGGGACCCCTATTGTTACCTTGTTGTCTCATATACCATCTCTATGCGCTGTAAATGGTAAATGTTAACTACTCTGTACCCACCTCTGCAAAATAAATATTTGTCTCTTCATTTTACTTTTTATTGAATCTGTGATTTCCTTGCTTTGCTTTCTCCCACCTCTCTAATCTACCACCAATGAATTTCATGTAACCCTCCTTATGTTTCCTTCTTTGTATATAAAATAAGGTGCAATGCCCTGGCTGCTGTGGCTCAGTTGGTTGGAGCACTGTTCCATACACAATAAGGGTATAGGTGTGATTCCCAGTCAGGGCACATAACTAGGTTGCAGATTTGATCCCCAGTCAGGGTGCTTATGGGCAACAGCTGTTCAGTGTTTCTCTTTCCCTCCCTCTCTCCCTCCCTCCCTCCCTCTCTCTATTTCCTCCCTCCCTGCCTCCCTGCCTCTCTTCCACTCTCTCTGCAAAGCAATGAAAAAAATATTCTCAGGTGAGGATTAACAACAACAAAAAATAATAAAACCAATAAAAAATAAAATAAGGTGCAAAACTGCCATTCTCTGGAGCATTTTCTCAATCCAGTAAGATTTTGCTTCTTGGCAATTGTTGAGAGTTTGGCTCAAATAAATTCATAAAAATTCTTACAGATTTAGATGGTTCTTATGTCAATACTAGGTCCACCTCTGTCATGGACAGAGATATCTCCTAGTCATCCTTTTCTATCTGACCCTGTGGATAAACAATGGCGGGTGATATCTAGATGAACTGGAGGACTTTGCACAACCCATGGCCACTTTTACTGTCAGAGTTACAGCCTTGTTCTCCTCATGTCTCCCCACCGGAAGGGCACCTTTACTCAAGGCCATGGACTGAAACACAACTCTGCCTGCATTTACACAATGTCCAGGCACACACAGGTGCTGTGACTCCACGGTGGTTTCTAACAAGCTCACTGAGCCTCAGTATCAGAGCTACACTGGAATGGCAGCCACTAGTTTGTTGGAATCGAATTTTCAATATGTAGCAGAAAGAAAAAAACTGCTATTAATCTATACCTGAATGCAGCTATTTTCACATTGAGTTAGAGGATAAAATTCAGCTTTGGAGAGAAAACAAGGCTTTAGTTTGCCAAAACACTATAATAAATTTTCATTTTGTAATCAATAAAAAATAAAGAAATGAAAAGTAAGGCCTTCAGGAATGAGAAGTTGAAACAGAGGAAGCTAAATTACATAGTCAAGTAAAAAGATACCATAGTAGGAGACAGTTATAAAGGAAACTAATTTGGGGTTTCCTTGGCCAAAGAGATGGCAGTTTTGGGAAGAACAGGCACCAGGAGAAGCCAGGAAATGATAGTTTTCTCTAAAATGACAGCTGCTTCTTGCAATGTAGAAACAGACAAGAGATGACCAGTAAATGACTCATTGCGGTGACAAATCCCTGATAAACTGTCACAACTGTGATGCAGAAATTCAATTTTAGTTTCCTCTCCATGTCCAATCCTTCTTAAAATAATAACATTGTATTAGTTTCAGGTGTACAACATAATGATGTATTGCATAATGATCACCACAGTAAGTCTGGTTAACATCCTCACCATACATAGTTATAGAATTTTTTTCTTGTGATGAGAAGTTTTTTTAAAAATATATTTTTTTATTGATTTCAGAGAGGAAGTGATTGGGAGAGAGATAGAAACATCAATGATGAGAGAGAATCATTGACCAGCTGCCTCTTGCATGCCCTGACTGGGGATCTAGTGTGCAATCTGGGCATGTGCCCTGACCAGGAATTGAACTGTGACCTCCTGGTTCATGGATCGATGCTCAACCACTGAGCCATGCTGATGAGACCTTTTAAGATTTACTCTCTTCGCAACTTTCAAATATGCAATACAGTATTATTAACTGTAGTCACCGTGCTATACATTACATCCCCATTATTAAAGTTGTATTTATATATTTATGTAGATGTTTTGCTTATTTACATGATAACTTTTCCTTTTGTAATTCCACATAAACAGGAGATCATATGGCATTTGTTTTTCTCTGTCAGACTTATTTCACTTAGTTTAATGCCCTGGAGGTCCATCCATGTTGTCGCAAATTATAAGATTTCCTTCTTTTTTATGGTTAAACTAGAGGCCCGGTGCATGAAATTCGTGCACTGGCGGAGGGGGGGGGATGTCCCTCAGCTGGCCTGCGCCCTCTAGCAGTCAGGGAGCCCTCAGGGGATGTCCGACTGATGGCTTAGGCCTGCTCCCTAAGCCGTCAGTTGGACATCCTTAGCACTGCTGTGAAGGTGGGAGAGGCTCCCACTACCACTGCTGCATTCGTCAGTCATGAGCCCGGCTTCTGGCTGCGCAGTGCTCGCCCTGTGGGAATGCACTGACCACCAGGGGGCAGCTCCTGCATTGAGCGTCTGCCCCCTGGTGGTCAGTGCATGTCATAACAACTGGTCATTCTGCTGTTGGGCTGAAACTGGCTGACATTCCCTGAGGGGTCCCAGATTGTGAGAGGGCACAGGCCAGGCCAAGGGACCCCACCAGTGCACGACCGGGGCTGGGAAGGGATGTGGGAGGTTCGCCAGCCAGGGAGGGACTGTGGGAGGGCTTCAGGGCATATCCGGCCTGTCTTGCTCAGTCCCGATCGGCTGGACCCAAGCAGCAAGCTAACCTACTGGTTGGAGCGTCTGCCCCCTGCTGGTCAATTCATGACATAGTCAACCAGTCGACTGTCTGCCCCCTGGTGGTAAGTGCACATCATAGCAAGCTGTTGAGTGGCCTTAGCATATCATTAGCATATTACGCTTTGATTGGCTGAACAGCCAACTGGACGCCCGGACACTTAGCATATTAGGCTTTTATTATATTGAAGCCCAGCGTGTGATTTCCCACCCATGGTTGTTACAGCATTAGGGCCACTGGGTTTTTATAATATAGATAGGCAATGAAGCCAGTCTATCCTTCCCATAACTCTGTATGGCTGCTATGAAACTCCAAGGAGGCTATGCTTGTGAACACTCTTGGCAATGGAAAAGAACCATCCCATTTCCCACTCTCTCTTTAGCCCAGTATCCTGATGGCCTTGGCCTACTATTTATTGGAGGGTCATTGTGTGGTCGACTTCATAGGTTCCTTATCTGCAGCAGGAGCTTAAATGTAGGTACTCCTCGGGCTTATGTCTCTTCCCACTCTACACTTACCCTGGGGATCTCACTTCACCCCTGTACACAGATGAGTCTCAGGTCTGTTGCCATCTCAGATCCTCTGCTGGGCTCCACCCTGTGCAGCCAGCCACATGGTGGATGTCTCCGCTAGCATGGCACACAAGCCCATCAAGCTCACCAGGTCCAGCTGGAACTCACCCCTCCCCAAATCTGTTCCTGCTATGAGGGACCACTCAGTGTGGGGACACCGCTGACCCAGTCATCCACCCAGAAACCTGAGTACCTTGCTCTTCGTCCCCTTCCTTCATCAACCACCAGCTTAAGAAAATTCTCTATCCTTAATCTCACACAGGTCTGATCACCCTCTTCATCCCACCCTGAACCTCCCCCCACTTCCCTTCTTCTCTGAAGCCTCTGGCCAGGTCTCCCTGCCTGTGCTCTTGTCCACACAACTCCCCCACCCACTGCCCACCCTTTCATCCACTTAGAGTGAGTTTTCTGCCACTCCTTTTTTTCCATTATTCCCTCCTCAGCCCCCACCCCCCCCCGCCACCTCTGCTTTGTGGGACTCAACTCCATAGCGTCCATTCACTCCCTGAGGATGGAGGCCCAGGTCCTCCTCTTGCAGGCACCACAGAGAGCACTGTGATAGACTCCTTCATCCATCGCTCCTTATGGACCTGTGGGAGGAGTTCCCTGAGATATGTGCCCGTGTAGAATTTCAGGTGTGGAGAGCGGCTACAGCCTTTGGACAGGTTCAAGCCTCAGACTAATGAGAGGGAATAGTCCTCTCATGGCAAAGCCACGTGCAGGTCCCAGCTTGGAGGACAAAGCCCTCCCAGCACAATTATAGCCAAAGGCTGTAATTGTAAGCTTGACCTTATGGTCCAAACTGGTGGTCCCAGGTGGCTGAGTGATGTGGGCTATGGGAGGTGCAGCAAGTGCTGCCAAAACAAAGCTTGATAGAGTCCAGGTGCATGTAATTAAGTAGATTCGAAACTCGTGAGAACATTGTAAACATCTTGACCAAGCCCTTACTTTGCCTTGTGGAATCTGGCTATAAAATAAAGACTCGGCTTGCAGGCTGTGGCACTGTCTCTCCATCCTAAAGCAGTGTCCCACCTAGCACCAGCTCTATTCTCTTATCTGTCTTCTTTAATCCTTCACCACCCCCCTCAGGTTCACCCCCTGGCTATGCTGAGCGCGGTGCATTCAGGGTCATGGGTATATTAAACAACGTGACTGAAGACACACAGATTCCTGTTCCGAATGGCTGCACTCATCTCTTGCCCACCAGCAGTGCCTGGGGATTCCTGTATCCCCAGGAGGAGGGAGCTTGCCAAAGCAGAAATCTTTGTGTCTCCCCTGCTTGCCTCTCGCCTCCCCATCACGCCTTCCCACTGCTCTCCTGGTGAGATCTCCCTCCTCAGCACAGCCTCCAAGGCCACCATGACCAACCCTTGCCCTCCTCTTCCCTCCCACTGGGTTTTGCTGCACCTATGTATCTGCTCTTGGGCATCGGCCCTATGTGCCTTGTTCTCCATATGCATCTACCATACAGGCATCTTTCCAAACCCCCTGGAAGGGGTCATTATCTCTGGGAAGCCCTCCCTGACACCCCAACCCCAAGCTGGTCTATATATCTCCTCTGGACCTCATAGCTCCATGCTTCCCTTCATCACAGTACTGACGTGCTGGGCTATTGGTGGCTGTATGTCTCTTAGACTTCCACTAGTGGCCTGGTGCACAAAATTTGTGCACATTAAAAGGGAATTAATTAGAGGAAATACTTTAATATTGCTATATGCCCTTTCTCTATAATAGAAGTGTCCGGCTGGCCCCACCCCCATTGGGTGACTCTAAGACCTGGCCAGCCCCACCCCCATCAAGCCCTGCCAGGTGGGAACGCAGCCTCACTTCCAGGCGGCGGGGTGGGGTGTATGGCCTCCGGTCCCCTGGCCCCAACCCGAGCCACGAAGCCTCACCCAGACCTGCTGCACCATAAGACCCGAGACCCGCCACGGGACCTATCAATGCACCTCCTGGTGACCAGTCATTTGGTCGTTATGAATGAAAATAAAGTCATGCAATTAAGTATGCACATTCATTTTCAATGCCTGATTTGTCTATGTTCTCTAAATTGCAAAATAAATAAGATCTTCAGCCAGATAACATCATAATGCCAAGTTCTTTATATAATGACACATACCATTCTCTCCACTCAGTATGCTCCATTTGAATTGATTAAATGTATGCAACTCATATGAAAGGCACTGCTGCTTGCTCTTAATAGAGGAAGCATTAGCTCATTACCTAATGCCATAAAGTGGTTTAAAGGGCATATACTGACTTGAAGAACAGAAGGAAAAATAACAAAAAAACACACAAAAAACAACGTTCAGTGCAGGATCCTCTACCTTTCCCTTAGTTTTTTTCTGCTTTTCCCGTGAACCTATTTGTGCTCTGCCTCAGAATCAACACAGAAGACAAAATCAGATGCTGTAATCTGCATTTTATAGTGCCATTTGAGTATAAAGAGGTGCTTTTCAAACTTTACTTTTTTTTTTTAATCAATGTAGCTCAAACTTGCTCCCAACGTTCCAGGAGCCAGGCCAACGTGGCTGTGCAAACACACCTTTGCTAGGTGCTGTCAGGCTTCAGGGCTGGGGCAGGGAACATGCCAGGTGTTGCTGGAAATGAGTCAGCTCTCTTCTCTACATTGCAGGAGCCTTTTCATTATAAAATGCAAAGCAGCGGCCATTTTCCATTATCCCCATCCACAGCCCTCCTCGTCCGGGGGCGTAACTGAGCCCAGTGTCAGCTGCTTCTCTGAGCGCAATACCAGCCATTTCAGGGCTAGCCGCACCTGGAAGGCAAGTGGCAGAGCTGACCAGGGGCTTTGACCAAGCCCCAACTGGGCTTGGGACATCCGGAAGCTGAAGGAGCCGGTTTAGGGTGTGTGGTGGTCCCCGGAGCGCTGTGTCTCACGGCAGTGCTTGGCTTCTCTCCACTCCTGCCGCTGGGGAGAGTTGAGGCTGGGAGTTGGTGAAACTTGCTTACCTGTCTGAATCCAGATTTGGGCAGGGAGCAGGGCACCGGGGTCACAGCAACCTTGGCAGGCGTTTTTCCCCATGCCCAGACTCCACAGCCAGGGGAGTGGGTGCGGGGGCTGCTCCCAAAGACTCTAGGCCCCGCCCCCCCAGCTCCACACCCCAGCTCCCTGTCTCCCCTTTTCACCCACAGGTGCCACAAGGCTTGGTATGCCCCAAGGCTTGGTATGCAGACGCCAGGGTTGCAGGTTCAAGACGTTCCGCCTCCTCCTGGCACTCTGAGCCATAAGCTCCGGCAGGTACCTTTCCACTTGGTCTTGGTCTTTGGTCACTGCTGAGGTTTGCGGGACTCTGTAGGCCCAGGACAGCCAGGAACTTTGCCTCTGACCGACGTTGTGCCTGCAGCCTGCCTGGGGTACTCCCACCCCGGGGAAAGTGTGGGGGTGCTGCTGGCCTGAGCGAGGGGTGGGGGGTTGGCTAGCCCCCCACCCTCAATTGGGGTGGGAGAGGCTGATCAGGAGTGGGGCTGGGGGAAGGTCTGGGTTCACTAGTGCCTCCCTCGCAGCCTTGGCACTGCCCCTCAAACTCCGCCTAAGGGCTACGGGTCCACGCCCCTCCGCCCAGGCGTTCTTCCACATGGGCAGTCATAGCCCTTTGTTCCCGGCAGGGCTGACCCGTGTCTTGGGGCCACTACAGAACCCCTCTCTCTGTGGGCGAGGCAGATCCCTGCCCACCGACCCCCTTCCCTGGCCTGAGCCCCCTCCAGTGCACCCCGCTTCGGCCGCTTTACACCCCTTGGCTGCCCGCCTCCTGGCCAGCTGCTTCGCAGAAGCCATGGAGCTCGCCCGGGAGCCACCCCTCAGGTGGAGGCCTGTCCATGAGCCCTGGCCCCGCTCTCGATGCTGCAAGTCCCCACCCACTCACGCCTGCTGCGATCAGTCGTTATGTGATGGTATAATGGACAATTTGCATACTCCTCTATTATTATATAGGATAATATTCCTGTGTGTGGATCACAATTTCTTTGTCCATTCATCTATCAAGGTACACTTAGGTTGCTTCCACATCTTGGCCATTGTAAAGAAGCTGTGAAGAAAATGGCGGAGCATATATCTTTCCATGTTAGTGTTTTTGTTCTCTTCAGATAATTACCCAGAGTATAATTGCTAGGCCATTAGGTAGTGCTAATTTTAATTTTTTTAGAAACCTCCATACTGTTTTCCATAGTGGTCATATTAATTTTACATTCCCACCAACAGTGCACAAGGGTTCTCTTCCTCCACATTCTTGCCAACAAGTTATTTCTTGTCCTCCTGATAATCCTATATAAAAGGCTAATATGCAAATTGACCAAATGGCAGAACCACCGGTTGCTATGATGCGCACTGACCACCAGGGGGCAGACATTCAACACAGGAGCTGCCCCCTGGTGGTCAGTGCACTCCCACAGGGGGCGCGCCACTCAACCAGAAGCCGGGCTCACGGCTGGCGAGCGCAGAGGCAGTGGCGGGAGTCTCTCCCGCCTCTGCGGCAGCGCTAAGCCGTCAGTTGGACATCCCATGAGGGCTCCCAGACTGTGTGAGGGCACAGGCTGGGCTGAGGGGCCCCCCGCCCTTGAATGCATGAATTTCATGCACCGGGCCTCTAGTAGCCATTATAATAGGTGTGAGGTGATATCTCATTTTGTGTGTGTGTGTGTGGTGGGGGGGGGGGGTGTTAATCCTCACTGGAGGATATTTTTTCCATTAATTTTCAGAGAGTGGAAGGGAGGGGGAGAGACAGAGAGAAGCATCAATTGGTTCCCTCTAATGTGCACCCGACTGGGGCTGGGGATTGACCCTGCAAGTGCCCTTGACCGGAATCAAACCTGCAACCCTTCAGTCTGCTGGCTGACACTCTAACCACTGAGTAACTGGCTAGGGCTCAGTGTTTTCTATTTGCATTTCCATGATAATTAAGGATGCTGAGCATCTATCTTTTCATGTACCTATTGGTCATCTGATGTGTTCTTTGGGAAAATGCCCATTCAGATCATCTGCCCATTTTAAAAATCAGATTGCTTTTTTTGTTTTGTTTTGTCTGTTTGTGCTACTGAATTGTATGCGTTCTTTGTATATTTTGGATATTAATCTTTTATCAGATATATGATTGGCAAATATTTTCTCCTATTCAGTAAGCTGTCTTTTAATTTTGTTGATGGTTTCCTTTGCTGTGCAGAAGCTTTTCTGTATGATGCAGTATTTTTCATTTTGTTGCTTTTGGTGTCAGATTAAAAAAATCATCACCAAGACTGATGGCAAGGAACTTACTACCTTGTTTTATTCTAGGGGTTCTACGGTTTCGGGTCTTATGTTCAAGTCTTTAATCTGTTTTGAGTTAATTTTTGTGTATGATGTAAAATGGTGGTCTGGTTTCATAATTTTGCCTGTGATTGTCCTGTTTTCCAAAAAATATTTATTGAAGAGACTGTCCTATCCTCATTGTATGTTCTTGGCTTCTTTGTCATAAATTAATTGACCATATATGTGTGAGTTTATTTCTGGGCTCTCAATTCTGTTCCATTGCTGTATGTGTCTTGCTTATATGCCAGTATCATACTGTTTTAATTACTATAGCTTTATAATATAGTTTGAAACCAGAAAGTGTGATGTCTCCAGCTTCAGTCTCCCCCCCCCCCCCCCCCCCCCCCGCAGCTTTACTCTTCTAATTATTGCTTTGGCTATCTGAGTTTCTTTTGTGATTCTATACAAATTTTAGGATTATTTATTTCTTTGAAAAATAAAGGGATTGCATTAAATCTGTAGATGCTTTGAGCAGTATGGACACTGTAACAATATTGATTCTTCCAATCCTGAGCAGGGAATATCTTTCCATTTATTTGTGTCTTCTTCAATTTTTTTCATTAATGTATTGTAGTCTTTAATATATAATTGTAGTCTTTAATTTATATATTAAAGACTACAATACATTAATGAAAAAAATTGAAGAAGACACAAATAAATGGAAAGATATTCCCTGCTCAGGATTGGAAGAATCAATATTGTTACAGTGTCCATACTGCTCAAAGCAATCTACAGATTTAATGCAATCCCTTTATTTTTCAAAGAAATGAAACAAAGAATCCTAAAATTTGTATAGAATCACAAAAGAAACTCAGATTATTTAATTTATTCATAGGTATTTTATTATTTTTTATGCAATTACAAATGGGATTGTTTTCTTACCTTCTATTTCTGATAGTTCATTATTGGTGTATAGAAATGCAACTGATTTTTGTGTACTAATCTGGTATCCTGCAACTTGACTGAATTTATTAATAGTTTTAACAGTTTTTGAATGGAGTCTATAGGGTTTTCCAAATAAAGTACCATGTAATCAGCAAGTGGTGATAGTTTTACTTCTTCCTTTCCAATTTGGATACCTTTTATTTATTTTTCTTGCCTAACTGCTCTGGCTAGAACTTCCAATACTATGTTGTATGGAAGTGGCAGTTGTTTGCTTCCTTGTCTTGTTCCTGACCTTAGAGGAAAGGCTTTCAGCTTTTCACTGTTGAGTATGTTAGCTGTAGGAAATGTCATCTATGATCTTAAGTTGTATTCCCTTTAAACCCATTCGGTTAGACTTTTTATTATAAATGGATACTGAATGGTTTTTTTGCATCTATTGAGATGATCATATGATTCCAATCTTTTGCAAGTGATTGCATTGTTTAGGGTATCCTAGGGCAGTGGTCGGCAAACTCATTAGTCAACAGAGCCAAATATCAACAGTACAACGATTGAAATTTCTTTTGAGAGCCAAATTTTTTAAACTTAAACTTCTAACGCCACTTCCTCAAAATAGACTTGCCTAGGCCGTGGTATTTTGTGGAAGAGCCACACTCAAGGGGCCAAAGAGCCGTGTGTGGCTCATGAGCCGCAGTTTGCCAACCACAGTCCTAGGGAATAAAATGGGGTGAGATGATCAATGTTGTGGAGAAGTCAACAACCTGTGGATTGTTGACAGGATGGTAGGGGTGATGGAGAAAGTGTCCAGAAACAAAATTTAGAACTAAAAATATTATGACATAAATACCCCCACAAAATCTGCATAAACATTCATCAAGGCATGCTGGTTAAATAGGACTTAATGTTTTTATTGCATTTTAAGAGAAAGGGTGAGAGAAAGCTCATGACCTGAGAGTATATTGGTTACAATTATATTCCAGAGCCAGTGATCACTCATTTTAAGGGCCTAGTTGTAATGTCTTACACACATAGTCTCTAAGGCTGTAGAGGATATCAGTCCTAAAAAAGAGCATAGCCTCAAGGAAACATTAGAAAGTAATAGGTTTGCTTTGTCAACTCTTGTTTCTGGCTTTCAACAGAAGGTCCATAGCAGCATGTCATCTCTTCACCAGCAAAAGTACCTGGGAGATGCTTTCCTAAGGCCTCTGGCAAGATGTAGAGCTTAGCTTATTGTTCCAACCACAAATCAATGGTTTCAGACATTCCTCTGATCCAAGGGGCACTACTTCTGGGTCAAGACAAGACTGTAGCCTCATCATTGGGTATCAGACAATGGACAAAAGCTCAAGAAAACACAGGGCAGATATCTCTGCATTCTGTCATCTGATAGAACTTTTAAAAAATCCTTGGGAAATCTAAAATTTTGAAGAACGAAGGGCTGAAAGTTGAAAATGCATTATTTATGATATTCTCTTTGTAACTAACAGATTTTAACTAGCATATATCAAGTTCTTTTCCTCCATACCACTTACATACCACTCAGCTAAGTAGCTCCTTCTTGGATATATTTAAGGATGTAGGAATGAGATGTGTTTGAAGCTCCAGAGGCCTATGAGATAGCAGAAGTAGTTCCCAAGCAGCCCTTGTGCTACAAAGAGTGGCTGGGTAAAAAATGAGGTACATCTCCTCCTCAGAAATTATCTACTTGGAAATTAAGAGGCTATCTACACTAGTAGCTTAGGGCACAGAGTTTATAACATAGATTGTAAGTAAAAGTGTATCTTTTCTGTTGTGAACTTAGAACCACTGAAGACACCAAGACCTGAAGGGTGGAACCTTGCTGGCAATTCCCCTCTTAAAGAATGGACTGCCATTGGGCTGGGAAAGCCTTCTCCTCAAGACACCGGTCTTGGGTATTCTATATCCCTCACCTGCTCTCCTCCCAAGTCTATAAAGGATGGTGACCTCCAAGAACTAAGGGAAATGTTCTTTAAAAGATGTACATCTGCTAGGTCTATAAAATATTATTTTTCCTGCTAAAAAGTAATTTACCTGAAAACATATCTCCAGAAAATTGGGTGCGGATTGGTAAGGGAAAGGGATGTCAGAGGCTAGAGAGAGGAACATTTTCAAGACTTTTATTGAAAAAAACATTTGTGACAGTTTCTCACTTTCATTCAACTGTTCTATATGTATATCGGTCAACTTCCCTCATGAAACTTCTCTTAATGAGTTCTCAATTTCTACCACTGCCACCAGAATCCTCCCATTAGCTCAGCTCAAAACCTTGAAGGCATAGACTCTGTGATACCACTCTTACTTTTCTCTAGTTCTACCTCTCTGTATTTTTCATCCATCCATATTTTTTTGGAGTTTTCAATGGCATCATTTGAATCCATACTCTTTATTGTTCCATCTGGACTAACTCACTGCCTGACAGACTGTTCCATTCAGTCACTCATTCTACACCCATTTGCTGCACATCTCCTTGTGCACATAAGTTATAATTCCCACCCTCAGAAATTTTACAATCAAGTGAATGCAACAGACATGTAGGCAAACATTTCAAATAAGTGCACGGCAAAAGTAAAAGTGTTAGAAATGTACACATACTCAATTATGTAAGCACAGGGGAAGAAACGATGACTCGGCTTTGGCAATAGTCCCGTGGGTGCATACTCCTCTCTGTCCTACTCACTGAAGCCACGCTGATTTCCCAAAGCCATGTTGCAAGGTCAGTGTCATTAAAGGAGTCATCAGCACCTGCAGGATTTCCTTTCACACAGGTGGGTTGAGTATTGAAGACAGCTGCCGTGTCTTTGTGCTATGCTCTAATTATTAGCCAGTGTTTGGAGCAGATCATTTGAATGTCCTGTCTCCAGAGAAGTCTGTGGGACAGAACTTTATTGCGTTGCCTCACTGCCAAGTTCTTAACAGATATTAAGGTGTGAGGGGCAAGGCCGAGCAAGATGGGAAGAAAGTGCTTGTTGAAAGCGAGCCAGGGGATGGAAGAAGGCTGGACACAGACATCACCTACCTACAAACCCGTCCTTTTTAAGTTTGGTTGCTTTGATTTCAGCATTTATATCAGGTCCGTATAAAAAGAAAACCAGACACATGGTTTGATAATTTGTTTTGATTCACAAATTTATATAAAAGTTTTATAACGATATAAAAATTATTCATCTTGGGTTATGCATTTCAAATGTTTTTAATTAAAAGAGTAGCAGTTCATGAAACTAACACAGAACAATCTTAGATGTGTGGGTACTTTAAATGTACATATGCCTCTGAATTTAAAATAGATTTTTAAAGAACTATTTTGGTCACTCAAAGTAAAGCAGGACAAAATAATTCTTTCCAACAGTAATAACCATCTTTTGGTTGTTCCAGGAACAACGACACTCTGTGGTTTTCTCAAATGGAATTTTTTTGTACCAGGTGAATACTGAAACATTTCAGTTGGCTCAAGTCTGTCTATATTGACTTCAGGAAGCAGCAAATACCATGGGACAATGCAAGAGGAAGGGAGGAAATCTTGTAGCCATTATCACCAAGGCAAGACATGGCATACATTCAAGATTGGCTATGGATTTTCCCTTACTAATGTATAATAAAAACAAAGACTAAGCCCCATTAAGTTTGTAAGCACTTAATAGATAATTAAGTAAGTGGCTCCATATAAAATTTTTAACTGCTTTGAGCCTTTTCTATATAAAATCCTATTTGCAATCATAGAATGTATCATTATAAGGCACATGGCACACACTCTACCTTAATGTGACATTGTGAATGTCCTGTGGCTAGCTCTGCTCTCTGCAATGGTTTTATTAGGATGTTATTAAGAATTTAATCAGACCCCCAACTAGGACAACAGAGGCATGTGCAACAAAATATATTGTTAGTCTCATGATTTAAAAATGGAAGATTACATAAGTGCATATTTCTAAATATGTATCCAGTCTCATATGTGTGACATTATTAGGAGAATGGAAGACAGAAAGAGAATCAAATAAATGAAATCATCAATAGTAGGTAAGTACAGAAACCCCCTTTTCAACTAGTGCTCCATTCAGGTAAGTTTCCTTAATTACTGAGGCTGACATCTTAAAGGACCCTTAAAAAATCTTCTTACATACTTAAAAGGAGTCTGTTAGATTAAATTTTTCTGTACCAAACTTGAGTCAGGTTGTTTTGACTGCTATTCTATTATTTTTCATATGAGCCCAACCAAATTCAATAGTAGTTATCTTTATTTTAATTTATACTTGAAATGCCTCCTTCATTCAATAAAAAAGTGAAATTTCCTTCAGGTGGGAGAAAACCAATGAATTTTATCCATAGTTTCAATGAAGAATATGCCACAATTATGACCAAGATGTTGCTCAATATGTGGAAAAGGTGATTAAGAAGACACATTCTGTGAATTGGAAAAGAAAATGAAATTTAACTTCCAGCTGGATAGGTTAACCCCGTGGTCGGCAAACTACGGCTCGCGAGCCACATGCAGCTCTTTGGCCCCTTGAGTGTGGCTCTTCCACAAAATACCACGGCTTGGGCGAGTCTATTTTGAAGAAGTGGCGTTAGAAGAAGTTTAAGTTTAAAAAATTTGGCTCTCAAAAGAAATTTCAATCGTTGTACTGTTGATATTTGGCTCTGTTGACTAATGAGTTTGCTGACCACTGGAACCCATGGAAAATATGATGAAAACAATGTATCCTCTGTAGGGTATTACAAATTAGTCCAGGCTTATTTTATTTATCTCTCAACTTATCATTCTATTTTGGTGAAGTTCTTTGTTTAATGTTTTATAAGTTACTCTTTTAAAATGAAATATGAGAAACTTGGAAATTCAAACCCAAAACAAAGATAGGCTATATAATGACTGGGTCATGTTCTTACTACACTTGCTCTTTGATTATCCTGATTTAACCAGTCTCCTAACACTATAGTTGGTACATGTGGAATGGCAGGTAACATGTTTCATGACTGAACAAAGGATTATTGTAGACAATACTATAATGGAATAAAAACACAAGCATTCAGGTGTGTATGGCTTTCCCACCCAGCCATTCTGCTAGGTTTTCACTGAAAAGGAGTATATTCTCTGTGTCCTATAATTCTTTGTCATTCCTCTCCAGAGCTTCTTGCTTTGAAGAGAGAAATGTAGACTTGGGACACATGCTAACTAAGTATTCGTGCTGACTGAGAGCACACATGCTGTTACCCAGTACCTATATGTCTGTCCATCCACCTATCTACCTACCTGCCTACCTACCAACCAACCGATTTATGTGTGTATGCAAATGTGCTACATTTTTTTACTTACTTAATATATGAACATATGCAAGTGTTCAAATACCTTTGTCACCAAGTACTTATTGACTACCTGTGTTGTGCCAGGTACTGTTTTTAAATTTATTTCCCCCCTAAAAAATGTAGATTAGAAAACACTGTTTTCTAATAGAAATTCCCCATAATAACTGGGACTTCTTAGGTAAAAAATACAGAATATTAAAAGTAGTAAAAAAAAAACTGGGCTCTGACCTCAGCCCTGCCACTGTTTCTTGGGACTCTGGGCATTTCCCTTTGACTGCACGGGTCTCTACTTTTCCATTTGTAAAATAAAGAAACTGGACCCGACAATCTTTTTAAAACCCCTTTCAGTATAAAATGCCACATTTCCAAATATGAAAATATTTTATAATGTTGGAACCTGGCAAAATAGTACTTTTCCTAGAACTTAAATGATATTGATCTCATTTAGGTTATAGGCATTCCAGTGTGAGAAGGCAAATATCTGCCTTCTAACTCCTGCTTAAGAATCAGAGCCTAGGCAAAAAGAAATTAGGCATCACAGAACTGTTGTGAAGAAAATATATTTGAGTGGCCATAAATATTTTACAAATGTAACATGACATAAAATACAATGGTTCAATCATCACTCTTTGTCTACAGGCACTAGGTAAGTGGAAGAGGAAAATGGAAACAAGACTTCCCAGCTTCTAGTCTATTGCACTGGCATGTTTCCATATCACCCAAGGGTCAACCATCAGTGTCTTCTGCAGTTCAGCCAATTAGAACTAACATCTGGCCAATAGGTTTTTCTCTTACAGGCCCATTAAACATATCCTCAACAGGAAGTTAATTTTACAAGAATATCTACAAATGGAGAAAGTTTGGGCTCTTACCTAATATTAGGTTTAGATGCAAAATAATGGTGTGAATCTATCAACATGCAGCAATTTCTCTGATTTGTGACATCTGCTTTCCTATTTCTTTTTTTTTCCCCCGAGAAGCATTCACTGACTGAAAATATTTTTAAACAGACAAAAAAAGGAGGACATATATTCAGGACAACTGGTTTCTAAGTCAGCTGGAATATAATATATACATAAATCTTTGGCTGGACCACCAAACCTTGGTAAGTCCTGCTTCAACATTTTTATTAGTATTTGGTTAACTTAAAAAATTACATGATTAATTCACATAAATGATTTAAAAATGAAAATTAACAAGTAAAAAATATTAAAGAATACCACAATCCTACCATCCAGAGATAAGCATAGTTACTATCTTGTTGTATATCCTTCTAACCTTCAGAAATGTATATATACTACATATCTATATCTATATCCATATACAGGTGCTCCTTCACTTACCCTGGGGTATGTCTGGATAAAACCATTATAACTTGAAAATACTGCAAGTCAAAAATGCATTGAATACACCTAACCTACAAAATATCATTGCTTAGGCCAGCTAGAGTCTACTAAATGCATATCTTTCACACCATCAAGTCGAATCATAACTGAAGACATATCTTGATGTCCCGAGAACTCAGAGATCATGTTGGCACAGGAGCGTGTGCACTGTATATTGATGTACCAAGCTGAGAAGCTCAGCTCTACATTTCCACAGCTGGAGTTTATCTGGAACAAGCATCACCGGCATGGCAGTGACGCAGCTTCCCTCCTTGGAAGGCCCCTGTGCTTCTGATATCTGCTCCTCACTCCCAAAGAGCTGGCAAGTCCAACTAGTACAAGTTTACATGAATTCTGCACAAATGCAGGGAACATAGAATTCTTCACTGCCAAGTAAACCATTGTAATTACATCTCCTCTCCCTTCCCCAGACACTTGTACCAGGGTGGACAGGCCCAGGTGTATGCACTAGGAAGGGCATGAAGAAATGGTGTGCTGACTGAATCCTGATTACAGAAGGAGGCCACCAGTTCATTTCTGTTCCACAAACATGACGGCCCCCTGCTCCCAAGTACGTGCCAGGCACTGTGCACAAGACAGAAGACATGGCTTTTGCCCTCAAGGTACACGCTGGTGTGCAACATACACATCTATGATGAGACTCAACATGACAAGTACAGGCTGCTGCTTTCATTGGTTATGTTTTCCCAAGGTCCTTTAAGGTAGAGACCACATCTATTCAATCGTTTGCCTCTCTTGGATGGGAAGTACAGTATGGGGCACACGGAAGGTGCTGGGTCACTTGCTGGTAGTTTATCTTGATAGTGGTTGACGAGATAAATTTCTTGCACAGTTATAGTCTCTATAGCTCTTTGGCTATGCTAATTACACATACTTTCCCCTAATAAATGGCTAGAAATTCTGTGCATCAAAGCAGGAAGGCCCAGAGGGCACATTCACTGCAGTGTCCCATCTCATCCCATTACTATTGCCACGCAAAGGCAAAATATGGTGGCAACAAACTCCAGGGGAAGAACAGAAAGGAACACATGTTGTCAGTGGCAACCAAACTTAGCTTCCAGCATAAAGCACTGTGGCCTCATTCTGAAGGTCCAGCTACAGCCTAGCCCTGGACTGCACCAAGCAGTGACACAGGTATGACTGACTGCAGGTGCTATTTTTAAGGGGGGGGGGTGTATTGGGAGGGGGAGGTATAGAAAGGCTTGATTATTTTCCCCTGAATTTAAATAGCCTAAACTAAATCTTCACTTTGATATCAGAATTCTGGAAAAATCAACTGCCCTTGAAATTAGGTAACATATACAGTTTACTTTTCATATCAAAGCTTGCCCATTAGAGTCACAAAACATTCGCATGGCCAAAATTTATTTGATCAAAATGCAAAGTTGGAGTTTTCAGAAGAGTCTTGGCCCAAGGGAAGCAACTGCGATGCAGTGGAAAGAACACTAGTTTGAGAGTCAGAACACTCAGTCTTTTTAGCTAAACCACCGTGGGACTGAGTGGCCAGGATATGACCAGGGTTAGTGAGGCTGGGCCATCTGTGCTAGATGGGGTCACAGGGGGGCATCTAGGCATGAGTGGGTGTACCTACCCTACCAGCTTTGCACTTGGGACGTGCTGAAGGAAACTGTACTGCTCCAATGAATCTGCATTAGATTCCATATACTTGTATCTTCTCACTCCTCTTCCCATGGAAGAGGCTCTACTGTTTCCTAACTTTCACACAGCTATCTATTGACTCCTGTGTCCATTCACGCATCCTTCTCAGGACTTTTTCCCAATGTCACCATCTCTTGAGCTATTAGAAGAACGCGTATATTCCCATAGTAGATACATGATATTTTTGTGGAAAAGTAGGCCAATGTTTCCTCAAATCCTCGTTTCATCTCCTGGCCTGGCTCCTGTCTTCAGGGGAGCAATCTAGCTACACTGATTCTTAACTTTTGTTCTGAGACAAAGCTGATGGCTCAGTCTCCCCCTATCAGTGCTGATGTGATCTCTCCTGTGGGTATCCTGTCAAAATCTTTGGTAAAGTGAGCCATCGAGCTCAGGAGAGCTCTCACAAAGTAAATTGTGCTGTAAAAGATTTCATTCAGTGGAAACATCTTTAAAAGGTTAAACTAACCTCTGGCCGCTTTGAAAAAGTTCTTTTCCATTTTTCCTAGAACAAACACTCCTCCAGGCTGGAAGGCCCAGGAAGAAGTAAGAGCTGTGGCCCTATGATATGAGAGGAAGGGGGCATGAAAGAAGAGAGCCCAGCCAATCAGAGAAATGGGTTTCTCTCACATGGCTCCGGATATAAGGGTTTTCTGTAACCAGGAAGAACTGAGCGGAACTCCTTTAATGCTGAGCTCTCCTCTGGCTACATCACACTAACCCAGTGCCTGACTAGCTCGTTAACCAAACACTTTGAGCAACACACTGTTCAACTCCGGCTACAGGAAGCACGAGGACAGCGTGGGAGCAGTTCTCACATCGCGTTCTGGAAGCTGGGTTGTGGAGCCTCGTTTTTTCTCCGAGGGACTCACGGACACTGAAACTGCCTCCTCCTCAGCTGCTGGCCAGGGACAGGCCCCAAATTAGTTAAATTTAACTGTAATAAACATGCGGCAAGAGAACTATATTTAACTATAGCAGCTACCTCAAGGTTTGTCTTGAGACAGAACAATTTTAGCTTATGCCACCGTAACTCCCCTAACTAAGGCAGAAAGTAATTACCTAAGAATATACCATAATTAGGTCACTTACAATCATTATTTATAACTAGAGGAATTTCGTGCAAAGGGCTCAGCCCTCACAGCCATGGTGGCTTGCCTCGGACCTCACAATCACGGTGACTTGCTTCAGCCCTCACAGCCACGGCTTCGTCTGTAAGGTCGTCCGGTCTAATTAGCATATTACGCTTTTATTATTATAGATGGTGAACATGCAAATCTTTTATATAGTCAGGCATAGACTGCAGATGCAGAATACATAGTCTAGGGTGGGCACCAGAAGGACATTAAAAATAAACATGTTTCAGGCAATTGTAAATTCAGTGAAGCCGCCTGATTTCAGTCTTCACTGAGAATTAGTAATAATTGTGAAGAGTCCCAGTTCTAACTTTGCACTGACAGTAGCACAGGGCTACTAAGAAAATGAACAATGTAAGTCAGATGATGCGCCTTTTGAGAGCATAAACTGCATGGAAACACTTGAAAACTGTGTTTATTTTTAAAAGGTGTAATGGGGCTCTGGTGCAATGCATGCTAATGAGAAATCATGTTTATCTATCCATTAGAGCAGGATCTTACTCAGTGGCATTTGGTTAGGGCAGTGGTCGGCAAACTGCGGCTCGTGAGCCATAGTTTGCCGCTCTGTTGACTAATGAGTTTGCCAACCACTGGGATAGGGGCTTAATCCCAAGGAACAACAACAGCCTATAATTATTGGAATCGAGAGTCTAGGTCAGTGGTCGGCAAACTCATTAGTCAACAGAGCAGCAAACCACAGCTCGCAAGCCGCATGTGGCTCATGAGCTGCAGTTTGCCGACCACTGGGTTAGGGGAACAGTTTGTATTTCTGTAAGTTCCTAAAGCAATAACAACTTGTCCAAAATGCCATTCCTTGGCAAATATTCTGATATAGAGGCCCGGTGCACGATATTTGTGCACAGGTGCAGTCCCTAGGCCTGGCCAGTGATGGAAGCACAAGTGTCTGGCGTGGAAAGGCAGGTCCCAGCTGACCTGTGGGCCCTGGACACCACCTGGGCCCCTGAGTACCCCCCTCTGCCTGAGTCATCGAGCCCCGCCCAGCTCCCTCAGTGCCTGGGAGGCAGGCTGCGGCCCTGCCCCCCGCTGGTTGCTGTCTGCGGAGCGATTGGCGGGGCAACTGGGCCCCGCTCGCACTTGCCTTGGCCTGGCACCGCCTGCTCACCTGCTCCACCATCCTGCCGCGGTCCCATTCTCGTCTGGGCCCATTGGGGCCATCAGTGCCTCCACTGCTTCCCACTGCCAGCGCCACATCGCCGACACCTGCCATGTTCCACGTTGCCCCCTGATGGTCAGCACACGTCATAGCGAGTGGTCAAACTCCCAGTTGAGGGGACAATTTGCATATTAGGCTTTTATTATATAGGATTCGACATTTCATATATTCTGAATAATCTCCTCATTAAAAACTTCTCATTTATCCATTCATCCCTTATGCACTTATTATGCATCAGTTGTGGGTCAAGTACCGTAAGTGTGAAGGACAATGAGACCTGGTCTCTGCTCTCTAGAAGCTAAGAGCTGGGTAGGAGATGCAGCCCTGTGAATAAGTGACTTCCTGCAGTATGACATCTGCAATGGTTAGTGAGGGGCACCGCCTGCTCAACACACATTAACTGGTCAATGTTGACTTAGGTCAGTGGTCGGCAAACTGTGGCTCACAAACCGCGGTTTGCCGCTCTGTTGACTAATGAGTTTGCCGACCACTGACCTAGACTCTTGATTCCAATAATAACAGGCTGTTGTTGTTCCTTGTGATTAAGGCCTTATCCCAGTGGTCGGCAAACTCATTAGTCAACAGAGCGGCAAGTTGCGGCTTGCGAGCCGCATGTGGCTCGCGACCCGCAGTTTGCCGACTACTGACTTAGGTGATTCCAGTGTAGAGACGTAACTCTGTGACTTGACCCATGAGTAAACTGGCTATGGCTGGCCCAGCCACTGATTGCCCTTCATACACATGTGCATTTGGGGAATAATCACCCATGTTTAGGTGTATAGATCGTTAATATGCTACATTTAATTTATATAAATGTATATATATATATACACACATTAATATATATATGTGTGTGTGTGTGTGTATATATATATATATATATATATATATATATATATATATATATTTGATCTGGAAGCTTTGAACTTTTTACATCTTGCTTCATTCTATAAAGGATTTAAAGAGGCTTACAAAAGAAAGTACACAATTCAACAATGAATATAAACTATGACTCAATACGAGGGGTAGACTGTTACTGACACCTTTCTCAAGCAGACTCACTTCTGCCCACTCCCCCCCCACCCCAAGCCCCTTTGAAGGCTGTAAGCCATGCAAGTGAGCAAAAAGAAACCAGAAGGTCGGTTTAGAATGAGGCAGACATGTGCTTCAGACAGCTCAGCTCCTCTCCTTCATCAGTTCTGGACCGAGGTGTGGGGTGCTCCTGAAGTGAACAAAATGCTATCCTGGGAGCCCCTCTGCTTGACACTTTGAGGGGCGTGTGATGAGCAGGCGTGACTTGCAAGGCAGGACTGGGAAACTTTTGAGTTGTAGCCGAAATATCATCAAACAGTATCAAAACCTCTTTCTCAACATAGAAATGGGAAATGTTAAGAACAGAATCAATGAGATCAGGGAAAAGGGCAATGTATGTAGCAAGCTGTGAAGACTTCTGCATAAACCAGTTGAGCTTCAGATTTGGTTCTGAGCCTCTGTAAAAGGGAAAACGGTGAGTTACACAATTCTTAGGATTAAATTTACCTGTACTCTTGTTTTCATCTCTTGGTAGTAAAATTTCTCACAAAAGGTTTTATAGAGGAGGCGCTGAATGATATAATAGACAAGATCCTCAATAATTTTCCTACTGTACATACAATAACGTATTTCATATGGCTGTTTCTCACAGGATCCAATGATAGATGCCAAGTACACACCACTCAAGTACCTATCGGTGAAAGCAATGGTATGGGAGGCCAGAATAACATGGTCTTCTTGGTGTTATGAAATGATCCCATTTGTCCAAATAGGATTATTCTTTCTTAGGGGGATAAGAATTAGAATTTGTTTGCTTTTTAGGTACTGTGCTAAGGACACCTTATATTTATTATTAAAATTTAACACTCCTGAAAACATTATGCAATAACTAGAGGCCCGGTGCACGAAATTCGTGCACGGGGGAGGGGGGTGTCCCTCAGCCCAGCCTGCACCCTCTCCACTGGGATCGGGCCTAAACGGGCAGTCGGACATTCCTCTCACAATTCAGGACTGCTGGCTCCCAACTGCTCACCTGCCTGCCTTCCTGATTGCCCCTAACTGCTTCTGCCTGCCAGCCTGATCACCCCCTAACCACTCCCCGGCCAGCCTGATTTATGCCTAACTGCTCTCCTGCAAGCCTGTTTTCCCCTAACTGCCCTCCCCTGCAGGCCTGGTCACCCCTAACTGCCCTCCCCTGCAGGCCTGTCCCCGCCCCCCCCACTGCTCTCCCCTGCAGGCCTGGGTCCCTCCCAACTGCCCTCCCCTGCTGGCCTGATCGCCCACAACTGCCCTCCCTTGCAGGCCTGGTCCCTCCCAACTGCCCTGCCTTGCTGGCCATCTTGTGGTGGCCATCTTGTGTCCACATGAGGGCAGGATCTTTGACCACATGGGGGCAGCCATCTTGTGTGTTGGAGTGATGGTCAATCAGCATATTACTCTTTTATTAGATAGGATAGAGGCCTGGTGCATGGGTGGGGGCCAGCTGGTTTGCCCTGAAAGGTGTCCTGGATCAGGATGGGGGTTCCCTTGGGGCATGAGGCGGCCTGGGCGAGGGGCCTGTGGTGGTTTGCAGGCTGGCCACGCCCCTTGGTGACCCAAGCAGAGGCTCTGGTATCTGGGGTTTATTTATCTTCTACAATTGAAACTTTGTAGCCTGGAGCAGAGCCAAGCCTTCTGCTTGCTCCATGGTGGCAGCCATTTTTTTTTGGATTTATGTATCTTCTATAATTGAAACTTTGTAGCCTTAAGCGGAGGCCTGGGCCAGCCAGGGTGTGGGGAAAGCTTGGTTTCCTCCATCGCCGGGGGCAACCCTAGTCTCCTGCTCTTTCCAGCTCCGTGGCTGCCACCATTTCTGTTTGGGTTTATGTATCTTCTATCATTGAAACTTTGTAGCCTTGAGTGGAGGCCTAGACCAGCAAGGGCAGGCGGAAAGCTTGGCTTCCTCCATTGCTGGGGAAACCCAAGCCTCCCTCCTGCTCTCTGTGGCCGTAGCCATCTTGGTTGGGTTTATTTGCATATTTGCTCCTGATTGGCTGGTGGGCGTGGCTGGTGGGTGTAGCGGAGTGATGGTTAATTTGCATATTACTCTTTTATTATATAGGATGTTATCATCCCCATTTTTACAAGTGAAAACACTGAAGCCCAGAAATGTTAAGTAACTTTTTCAAGGTACACAGCATAAAAGGTGAAACCAGGATTCAAACTTAGATGTCTTTTTGTTCTAGCTGTTTCTAAATAAAGAATAACAGACTGGCTCTAGCTGGGTTGGCTCAGTGGATAGAGTGTCAGCCTGCAGACTGAAGAGTCCTGGGTTCGAGTCCAGTCAAGGTCATATACCTTGGTTGCAGGTTTGATCCCTGGCCCTGGTCTGGGCATGTGCAGTAGGCAACCAATCGATGTGTCTCTCTCAACTTTTTCTCTCTCTGTCTCTTCCCCTCCCTTCTATTATTTCTAAAAATCAATGCAAAAATATCCTCGGATAGTGATTAACAAAATAAAAGAAAAAAGAATAACTGACTGATTTTTTTGCATAAATCAGCGGTAAAAACCATCTAAAAATAAATTTATTTAGTTAAGGCTTAGAAATGTTTCCCCCACTGTTTTCTCTGATTGTCTAACCAAAATGACCTTTCAACCAGCTGGTTCATTATCATGTCTGCATTTGGAAAAGTTCGAGTGTGCTGGTTCTACCAAGCTTTCTTAAAGGCAGCCCCACACTGCAGTCGGTACCTCATTATTTACACTGGTTGCTGCTCTCCAACAGGACAGCATGAAAGTAAATTAAATATTGGCTTATGTGGCTGCATGTGAAATACCTGTCACACAGAAAATAAACTCACATTGTATGCGAGTCATCACCATATATAAGTAAAATTGAACATAACTGAAGCTACTAAACCCTACATCATCTCTTAGGGGAAAAGCCAAATTTAACAACCACTTGCCTGTTTTCAGCCCTAGTATTTATGATCAGCGTGGGGACACTTCTGAAGGAGTGGAGCTGAGGAGCAGCAGAGAGAACTCTCTGGTGACGGGCAAGAAAGGAATGTGTGCTTTGAAACACTAAAGCAGGAGAAGGTGAGGAAGTGCAGCAGCTCAGGAGACTGCACAGGTATACTAGTATTTCCTCATCAGCGCCAGAAAGTGCTTCTTCAACTCTAGGAGTTGGTCACTGGCAGCCGAAACATTTTGAGAAGAGATAGCATCTGTCTTCATCAACCCACTAAAACAAAGGCGTATTTACCCACCATAAACGTAGCCAGAAAGAAACGTAAACTAAACAGGGCCAGCATCTGCATCTCTCTCTGCTGGGCCTCTATTTCCCACCTCTAAAACAGACTGGGCAGATGCCTCCCAGGGCGCATCTCACTCTGCCGTTCTATAATGCTATGGATTCGGCTGCTGGCTCCACAATGGTGCTGATTGTTTTAAGGGACTATCTTTAATGCCAAGTGATATCTCTTTTTTTTCTCCCCAGCTTTTAGTTTTGTTGGTGATGATCTTAATCACATTTTAATTATTTTGTTTCTTTATCTATTTTTGTTTCTCCAGTGTCTAGCACTACATATGCCTGGTATATGGCAAATCTGCATCGTGTACTCGGCACTGATTAATTTCTCTCTCTCCTTTCAACTGCCAAGCCTCCTGCGCTCCCAGACCCGGACAGGAGAAGACTGTACTGTTGTTACACACCAGCCTGGATGCTCTCCTGTTGTGAAGTCACTCACGGGGCACCTGGGTGGTACCTCTTTCAACTCAAAGCACATTCTGGGATCTTCAGAGTTTACTAAGCACATTAATGTGCCTTGCTCTGTATTAAAAAAAAAAAAAATTGGTGGCTCTTAGTTGTTTTTCAAGAACAACTAAATGTCTACGTTAGTTGAGGGAGTTACTGGATTCTTCTTTGTATAGCTCACCACTCCTATTAAAGGGGCTACACATAGGAGGTACCATATTTGGGAGTTAATTGAATTCAGTGAACCAATAAACACCATAGCCTTTCCAAGCACAGCACCCTAGACCTCCTGTAGCTGAAACATCCTTCCTTCCTTCTAGATTGTACATGGGGCCACATACACCTCCCCTTTTTGGGTCCCTTCAATGCCAATGCCTGTACAATTACAGCCACCTCTTTTGCAAACCCCGTGATATTTAGCACATTACCAACTCCTGCCATTCAGCAGAGTGGCACCGCCACAGAGACAAAGCAGGAAACTGTCATCTGCTACCGAGATGCCGCCCAGCAGTTGGCTGGTGACTAGCTTTTCATTTACCCACTTGAATTTTGCCAGCTTTTGTTCTGTGAAAGAATTAAAAGGGCAATGCCATATAGTTAACCCTCAAAGGAAAATAGCTAAAAGAAAGAAGAAGCACAATTTCCATTATCTTTCCAAATGGTTAAATATATTTCAGCCCCTTATGTTTCAGAAAACTGTGTAATGTATTTTTCTATATTCCAGGTCACTGGGTACCCGTTTCTGGCTCAGACATCCTAATGTGAGGGGAAAGTGAATCCAATAGAAACATAAAGCTTACAGCCTTATTATTGAGCAGATAGAGACCACACATACCCACACCTCCTCCTCCTTGACGTTCTCATGTCAAATCCCCCAGCAGTGTGAGTACTAAATTTCCAAGAAATTCTCTCTCGCTGAAGACAAGGTGCATTTTGTCCCAACCCAGTCAGCATTCTCCGTGCATTCTCCCAGCTGTGCCCCAGGGGCTCAAGCAGCATGGCGAACTGCCTGCCCCGGCCTGCCCCTGGAGAGGGCCCAGGGAGCCAGGGCCCCATGTTCACCCACTGCAGCTCCTCCATTCCTACTTGTGAGCTGAGGTTCCCATGTTCGGGCTGAAAGGGTTCCCCAGGTAAGCCATCAGCCAGCACTCTGGCCAGCGGAGTCCTTGGGACAGCAGTTTCATAATGACCACTCTGCTTCAGTTTAAACACACTCAGTGAGAGGGACTTGCTCCTTTACAAACAGCCCCTGATGTCAACTTATTATAATCTTCTCCCATTGGTCTTAGTCCTGCCCCTGAAACAAGAAGTACTCTCCCTTTTCTTCATGAATTGTCTGCTTAAAAGGATAAAAATAAAAGGAAATGCCAGCATCATCATAGATGGAGGGATACAGAAAACCAAGTGAAAAGACTGGCAGAATCAAATTGATAAAGAGAAGTGTCTTTGTGAAACCAGTCGGACAGCAGTGAAAATGACACCTCTAATCTCTCTGTACCCATAGCCCTTGAACGACCAGGGGGCAGACTCATAGGAATCTCCAGAGGTCAGTTATAAAATTCAACAAGAGTAGAGTAAGCGCATACTCTGCTGGAGGTTCCATGTTAGCACAGAAGGTACAGAGATGAGGTTCCATCCTCAACATCTCATGTTCTAACTGGAGAACAGGCAAGTCTAGAACTAAACATAATACACTGCCCTTCTATTCAGAGAACCTACAGTCATGGAATTATGGGTTACTTTGTGCTTTTGAGATAATGCATTTTATGAATTAATTATTCATTTAAAACAGAAGTGGAGGAAATCAAGGGCTCTGGATATACCAGGGAAATCACTGGGGCAAGACCAAAGGGAAACCTGCAGACTCTTTGGGTCATAAAGCCACGTTTGAGGCTTGGGAGTCAGCTTTGTGGGTGGGAAGTGCAGCTCATGGCTCCCCTAGGCTGGCTGTCTTGAGGACCAGGTCAGCCCAGAGGATGATTTCTATGTGGGGCTGGATTGAGGGGTTCATTTGGCTGTAAGCCACTCAGACAGTCTTTGATCCCCAGCCCTTTCTCTCCTCTAGTGCAGAGGAGTTCCTCTTTCCAGCACTCAATTAGCATAAGGATGAAACCCATTTCACGGGACACATAGTAAATTGACACAGGAGACATTGTTTTTCATTTCCAAAATGAAAAAGTTTTTCTTTAAAGCCCCAAGACTGCCACTTTCTTTATGCTTAGACTGCATTTCCACTGTTGCACTGTCCACAGAGGGGCGGTGCTGAGGAAGGCCTAGGAAGGCTGCAGCTGCCCGGTGGGCAGAGCCATGTACCCTGGAGATGTGTGAGTGCCTGCAGGGCATGGCACTGGGCAGCATGTCCACTGCCATCCTTTGTGCCTCTAGCAGACACACTGACACGCCCAGGAGCGACCAATAGTGCTAAATAATTTTTTCCTTGAGATCTACAGGGCAGGACCTGGTCTATATTCACTCCATGTCTGACTCTGGCTTCCCTTAGATCCCTTCAAAGACATTTTCATTGTTCTTTAGGACAGGATTTCTCCTTATCTCCCTTACCACTGGAAAAACACTTCTGAGTAGCTGGGCTGGGATGAATGACACATTTGCCAGGGAGCTAGCTCTACCCCTTCATCCGCACCAACTGTCTTTTTTTTTTTTTTTAGGTTTTCTCACATCCTTCCTCTTCACTTTCAAAGCTCTCAAGTTCTCTCCACTGTTTCTTTAGTGGATTGATTCTGATCTCTTTAGAAAACATTCTCTGAGTCATTAACAATACAAAACTCTAAAGAAAGCTGTCTGCTGGTGGCCCCAAAGCCAACCCTCTTCAATGTCAACGTCAGGGCCTTTCAGTTAAAGGTAGCATACAGTGGCTCTGAATAGTACTGTATCTTTTCAGCCAATGATGCCATCCACACAAACTTAAGAATGAAAGGTCAAGCAGCCGATTCTGCTGCTGTGTGGTTTAAAAAGGCTGAAAAAGAATGTTTTCATCTGTGCCAAGCTGGCTGAAGAGTCCCTGTATCTAAGAGCCATACAATGCCCAGGGGGAGGGGAGATTGTTATTAATGCAAAGGGAGTGAATCTTGCTTATTACATATATGGGCGATGATAAGTCAACATTCACATCATAGAAGGTATTATTGTGAATCCTATTAATTTAGACATTATGACAAATTAGACACAAAATAACCTACTTTTGAAGTTGCACGTGATGAAATCTAAGTGTTTCAAAATGAAACTGCCAAGTGGAAGCAACAGAAGATAATAGCCTTCTGAAGCACTGATATAGCACTGAAAGTAACAGAGTGTATACTAGTAAAGTACTGATTAAGTGCTAGGCACTGTTCTGAGAGCTTTGTATGAATTAACTCTTTTGACCCTTGTAATAATCCTATGAGATGAGTGGTATTAGCTCTATTTTATAGAAAAGGAAACTGGGGCACAAAGAAGATGTAACCGCCCAAGGTCACACCTGGTCGCACATGGCAGGTCCAGCACTCAGACCCAGGCAGTCTGACCACTATGCCCAATCATATGTTGCTAGCTTCTCTTGAAAGGACCTGAAACATGACTACAAAGCATCACTTTCTTGGATAATTATAATTTTAATTAATAACTGAAAGTAGAATTATGTGTCTTTATATACATTTGAATTCATCTAGAGACACTTGTCCCTGAGTTAGTTAAAATAGTAAATGCCAGACATGGGAGTGGCTCAGGAGGCAGGACCTCCCTCTAGGGCCCCATCCCCGGAGGAGTCAGGGAGGCTCCTTCTAAATACCAGGGGCAACTTGAAGCTTTACAAGCTGACGGGATGGTAACCCTTCCTTGCCGCTTGAGTGAGTTTAACAGACAGCACAGAGGTGTCACGAGAACGATGGTCATATTTCATAAATTACACTCTGCACCTCACAGGGGAGTCCCTGAAAAACTAAAGTAATAATATGCATACAGAACAGCAGTAATGACATTGCAAGCAACAGTGTTAAGAATGGGGAAAATATAACAAATGAAAAGTTCTGTAATGAAAGAGCTGACAAGAAGAAAGATGGAAAAAAAAGTTGTGAATTTAAAAACATGTTGAGGCAGAAAAACCCATGCTAAGGAGTCAATCAAAAGTACAGAGGCCTATATCCATGTCAAACATAAGCCCAAGTAGAAAATCTAAGCAAAGCAACAACATTTTTCTTCTTTTTCATTCAATGTAAAATACATTTTTGTGTAGTTGAACATACCTACTTCGCAGGAGATTAGTTCAATATAGGTTTCCCAGTGAAAAAGCGGGTTGGAACGTCAGCCCTGGGAGACACTCAGGAAGGATTTGTGCCTGAGGTCAAATCGCAGGGGACAGTCTTACCCGCAACCAACAGCACCCACCTTGCACAGCGTGGCTTCTTGGTTTTGTTCCTGGTCCCTTTACCACACCATTTCAAATGTTCTCTGCTACCTCAAACTGCCCTGACCTGAGCCCCCTCATTTATCCTGGAGAAAGTCCTCCCATCTACTCCGCAGAGCAAAGAGGAACACTCAGGTGGTGGGAACTTCAGTTGCTAAATTGAGAAGCAGGTGTTACAGCCACCAATTCTGTCTCTCCTCCTTTCTGAAGTCAACTCTGTCCACCTCCCTCAGCTTTGGGTCCCCTTTCTCTCTGGAATATTGTACCACTGGGTATGCCTCCTCTCTTTCCATCGCTTATATAGCCAACTTCTTCTCTACTGTACCCTTCTGTCAACTTGGTTTTCAGTCCTCATCCGAGGATATGCTTTTATTTATTTGAGAGAGAAAGAAAGGGAGAGGAAGAGAGAGAAACATAAATTGGTTGTTTCCCACATGCACCCCAACAGGGAATTGAACCTGTAACCTGGGAATCAAACACACAACCTATCAGTGTATGGGATGACACTCCAACCAACTGAGCCACACAGGCAAGGGCTTGGCTTTTCTTTTTTATGATACATAACTTTATCTCAAAGAGCAGTTTTAGGTTCACAGCAAAACTGGAAGGCACAGAGATTTCCCATCTAGCTCCTCTCCTCACACATGTATAGCCTCCTTCATTATCAATATCCCCTACTGGAGTGGTATGTTTGTTTTAAATGATGGACCTACACTGACATCCAAAATCCATACTTGACATTAGGGTTTGTTCTTGGTATTCTTCTATTGACTTTTAAACACACTGAAGTTTATTATATTTTCACAAAACTTCCCTTGACTGACACATCCCCTCCAACGACTGCCTTGTCTCTCTACTCCCTTGTTATCTCTACTCACTAGCTCCATTTCCTCCCCTCCCACTCAACCCACTCTAACCTTCCTTCATAAATGATGAACCTACATATCATTCAAAGTGATCATTTCTCACTAAGGTTACCAATGACCCCTGTGTAACTAAATGCAGTGGCTCACTGTTAGTCATTAACAAAATCATTAGTCTTTCGATATGTTGTAATATGTTGGCCTGAATTATTATTATCTTGATTGCTACATATCCTGTGGAACTCTACATATCCCTCACTTCCCCTGGCTCTCCAGAGTTCCATTTAACTCTCCCCTGTTCCATTCAGGGTTATTACCCGTTACCTGGCCACCGAATGACTAAGCTCCTCAAACTTACCCAAGTCCCTTGCTCCTCTCACTCCATACTTCTAGACAATCCTGTCCATTCCTCAGCTTCAAAAACATCTTAATGAAGAATACCCACACATTTATATTCCAGCCTCTATGCCTCCTGTATACTCAAGACTATTTCAAACTGTCTGTGTAACATATTTACCTCAGCCTCTCAGGTAAACCTCAAGGTAATGTGTTCAAACCTAAGTCTCAACCAGTCACATCCTTTTTATCAACTAATGGCAACACAGCCCATCCAGTTCTACAAGTCAGATACTTGGTGTCATCGCTTAGAACTTCTTATTCATTTAAGTAGCAAGTTCTAGAAATTTTAGGTTTTATTCACCTTGAAATCTGTTCACTTACCTCATTTTCTTGGCTACAACCTCAGTCCCAGACTCCTTCATCTCTGGTATAGCTACTGTAATAAATGATGGAGCCTACATGTGGCTCCACTTTTCCCAATCAGTCCATTCTCTATAGAGCAGCCAGAGTAAATCTTTCTGGAAACCAAATATAATCATGTAACATGCTTTGCTGAAAACATTTTGGGGGCTTTCTGTTGTTCTTGGATAAAGTGAGAGATCCTTATATAGTCTATAAGGCCCAACATTGTCTGGCCTCACCCACCTCTTCAGCCTCATTACCATACTGACTCTCTTATTGGGTCCACGATGCACCATGTTTCCTCTGGCCAGAGCCTTGCTTGTGCTGCTCCTGAGCTTTGGATGTTTTTCTCTCTCCCACCTCACAGTCAACCTTGACTCCAGTGTCCAGCTGTTTGGAAAACTCCATGTTGATAATACTTCTCCCAGCTGTCATTACACATGTCTGTGTGATTATTGGATTAACATCAGTTTCTCCTTCTAGTCTAAACTATCAGCTCTTTGAGAACATCAGCCATGTCTGTCTTTGCTTCCCAGCGTATCCACAGTGCAAGCACACAGCAGACATTCAGTTGACTAAGTGAGTGAATAAACTAATAAGTGAAGTAGCTGGATCATGAACCAGAGAGTGCAGGATGGTGCCTGGCATTCTCTTTCCAGAATGGGGTAACGATGGAAGGTGGCTGCCCCACTCTGAAGCACAGAGCTAGGTTTGCCGGCCCGATCTCTTCCAGAAGTGACACATTCTGGGCACATTCCCCTATCTCAGAGAAAGGAAGAAAAGAGAGAAAGAAGAGAAGATAAAAAAGCAGTATTTCTAACCTACTTTAAAATGTAAACTCCTTTGAGAAGGTACATTTTAAAGTTCACTCCATTAACTCACACATGAAATATCTGTGAAAACCTTAGCAGGAGTTAGCAGGACTGAAACTGTGTCTTCGATGTACCTTGCCATATTTATATCACAGTTCCTTTAACACATCTTTGTACTTTGTTCTTTATATGCCTGTCTCCTTCAACTATACTCTAAATTATCTGAAGGCTAGGACTACGATTTTCTTTCCCAGCATAGCTTAGGCAGTGTTGGCTTTACAATTGTGTAGATGGGCTAAAACAGTATTTACCAGAGAAGTATATCTTCATGACATGGGCACACCATTGTAGGGGGTAGAGCATGGGCTGAAAACCTAGACCAGGCGTCCTCAAACTACAGCCCGTGGGCCACATGCGGCCCGCCAAGGACATTTATCTGGCCCGCCGGGTGCTGCTGCCTGTCCTGCTTAGCAGCCGACTCGTCCCGGGCCCGCAGTGCGCATAGGAATTTGTTCATAGTTTTTTTTTTAAACTATAGTCCGGCCCTCCAACGGTCTGAGGGACAGTGAACTAGCCCCGTATTTAAAAAGTTTGAGGACCCCTGACTAAACAATTCTTTAATTACCCATTAACCTCACTCAAGCCTTTGTGCAGAGTAAATGTGAGTTCTCTTCTCAACCCCCTTAATTTAATTGCCAAATGAATCAAAATCTAGTGATAGATCTCAAACTAACTAGCAGTTAGTCCTGGCTAGAGAAGTTTTGTTGCTCTGGTTTAATAACCTCAACAGTAAAATGACATTGTAGGATTACATGATCTTCAAGATCTTTCTCTCAGCTCTAACATTTGTGAATCCATAATTAACTAGCTGCATAAGCAGAAAAAACTGGGGACAGCCAGGCCTATTATTATGCAACCAGAGGCCCTGCAGGATTGAGCCGAAACCCGCTCTTCCACATCCCCCGAGGGGTCCTGGATTGCAAGAGGGCACAGGCCAGGCCGAGGGACCCCACCAGTACATGATTCGGGCTGTGGAAGGATGCAAGAGGTTGGCCAGCTGGAGAGGGACTGTGGGAGGGCTCCAGGGCATGTCTGACCAATCTCACTCAGTCCCGATCAGCTGGACCCCAGCAGCAAGCTAACCTACCGGTCGGAGCATCTGCCCCATGGTGGTCAGTGCATGTCATAGAAACTGGTCGACTGTCTGCCCCCTGCTGATCAGTGTATGCCACAGCAAGTGGTTGAGCGGCCTTAGCATATCATTAGCATATTATGCTTTGATTGGTTGAACTGATGACTGGATGACTAGACACTTAGCATATTAGGCTTTTATTATATAGGACTAGTGCCCCAGTGCACGAAATTTGTACATGGGGGGTTCCCTCAGCCCAGCCTGCACCCTCTCTAATTGGGGACCCCTTGGGGGCAGTCGGACATCCCTCTTGGAATCTGGGACCACTGGCTCCTAACCACTCACCTGTCTGCCTGCCTGATCACCCCTAACCTCTCTGCCTGCCTGCCTGATTGCCCCTAACTGCCTCTGCCTGCCTGCCTGATGGCCCCTAACTGCCCTCCCCTGCCGGCCTGATCTTGCCCCCTAACTGCTCTCCCCGGACGGCCTGATTGCCCCTAACTGCATCTGCCTGTCCGATTGCCCCCAACTGCCCTCTCCTGCTGGTCTGGTCACCCCCAACTGCCCTCCCCTGCTGGCCTGATCTTGCCCCCAACTGCCCTCCCCTGCCGGCCTGATCTCGCCCCTAACTGCTCTCCCCTGCTGGCCTCATCACCCCTAACTGCATCTGCCTGTCCGATTGCCCCCAACTGCCCTCTCCTGCTGGCCTGGTCACCCACAATTGCCCTCCCCTGCTGGCCTGATCTTGCCCCCAACTGCCCTCCCCTGCTGGCCTGATCTCGCTCCCAACTGCCCTCCCCTGCTGGCCTGATCTCGCCCCCAACTGCCCTCCCCTGCCGGCCTGATCTCGCCCCTAACTGCTCTCCCCTGCTGGCCTCATCACCCCTAACTGTCTCTGCCTGCTTGATTGCCCCCAACTGCCCTCCTCTGCTGGCCTGATTGCCCCTAACCACCTACCGGCCTGATCTCGCCCCCAACTGCCCTCCCCTGCCAGCCTGATTGCCCCTAACTGCCTCTGCCTCGGGCCCCGCCACCATGGCTTTGTCCGGAAGGAAGTCGGACGTCCGGAACATGGCCAATCAACCCGGTCTAATTAGCATATTACCCCTTTATTAGTATAGATAGAGTATATAGGATAGGATTGCTTAAATGGGGTGGGGCAAAGCCTTTTTCAGCAGGAGGAAATGCTCAAAAATACATAATCCCTATTATTGGACTGATAGCCAGCTATATGCACTATACGGCCAAACCAGTCATTAAAAATTTGAACCACTTTCTTACACCTTACACCAAACAGCTGTTGCCCTTAAAACCCCTCCTCAGTCCCCACCTTAGGTTCTGCCTTCGCAGTGCACCCAGATTAGGTTCTGATTGGTCAGTTTCTATGCCAGTCAGCATCAAAAGCTCAGCCTCCTAGGCAGCCATTGGCTCCTTGCAGTTCACCCAGATTGGGTTCTGATTGGTCAGTTTCTATTTCAGTCAGCGTCTCTGGGCCTTTCTTGGGCCTGATCAAAGAGGCGGGGCTGATCAGCAGCTGCCCCAGGCTGCTGGCGAGTGGGATGAACTGCTGACCTCTCGGGGAGAGAGAGAGAGAGAGGCACGGCTGCTGGCGAGGCCTGGAGAGAGAGAGAGGCCAGTGTGGGGTGGCTGCTGATAAGCCCCACCTCTCTCTCTCTCCAAGAGGTCAGCAGTTCAGCCTGCTTGCCAGTCCCCGTCCACCCAAGCCTGCTGCGTGCGCAGCCTGGTGTTCGGTTGTCCCTTATGTCGTTTTGGACATTATGGACCCTGGCTTTTTATATATATAGATTGTATTAATCATAATATTTCACACGTGACTTAAAAAAATCTATATTGCTTATCATATCAGGCACTGCTAGCAAGGATCATGGTACAGGAAGAACTGTAGTCCAAAGTGGGAAATTTGCATAGGAGTCTACCAGTATATTGCAAAACATTTAAGGGAACAATTATAAAACAGGGGTGGACATCACTGCTGAGTAACTTGGCAGCTCAGGAGGCAGTCATTCAAATGAAAAGTAATCTAAGTCTGAAATTTGCTATGAGCATATATAAAATAAAATTTTTATAATCAGTGTCTACAGAAAGGATGATTAAGCAATTTGACATGAATTTAAAATTATCTAATAACTGGGTTTTATCTTGGGGGAGAAATATTTAATTTCTCCTAAAATTCATCTCCTTGAAAACTTCTGACAGAAATTCCAGTCATATATTTTGCTAGCAATGTATCTATCTCATTCTGAAAAAAATTTAGTTCTTTAATGGAAAACTGTTGGCAGTTTCCCTCCAGTTTACACAATGTAAATGCCAGCATGGCAATGACAATAAAATGCTATGCAATATATATTTCCTAAAGAAGCCCAATGTTTCCTTCCTTGAAGTATCCACATGACTTTTTTTGGTTTTAACTACTGGAGATGAAAACTATTGAAAAATGTGTTAATGTTTCCAATCTCTTTAGAGTAGTAACAATAATAAGTTAATAACAGCAATAACCACGAATGTTTATTGAGTACTTACTTGTGCCAGTCATTGCCCTAAGTGCTTTAATGTGTTAATTTGTATAATCTTCAAAATAGCTCTGAGGAAGGTGCTGTTTATTACTATTCCCCATCTCATAAATGTGGAAATTGAGGCCTAGAGAAGAATTTTTAAGGCCTATGGCAGCATGGGAAGTAACTGGGCAAGTCAAGATTTGAACCCAGGCAGCCTGTCTCCAAAGCCACACTCTTAGTATAACTGGAGTCTGCATCTTTATAGATGATTGACTATAATGTAAACTTTTATTAAAAACTCAGAGTTACAATTTCGAACACCAATTTTTGAAAATGACTCTATGTTCCCTTTCAGCATTCTCTGCTTTTAAAAACCGTTAATGCAATTCAGGCTTCATGTAGCTAAATGCACATAAATCCCAATGGAGCACTAATAAACCAAAGCCCCCCCTAAAGCCCGAACCTCATTATAAGGGCAGAAGACTCCAGAACAACTCTACCTCAGGTCCCATTTACTGGTGCAACCTTCCCACATCTCAATGGGGAAAACCTCTGGGTCGCACAGTACGTGGTCCTTAGTGGTCATATAAGAGGAGAGCAAGTATCTAAATGATTTCCCATATCTGATCTTCCATGCCATTTCCTGTTCTAAGCTTGATTGGGCAATTTGGTCAGTGCAGCAAAGTGAAAAAGATGTTTTCACTGCACCAAGTGATCTGTGCTCAGCCAGAGGGATTTAAGCTCTGAGGCCCTCCTTTAAATAAAGACTTCCAACTAAAATGATAGTTGGTAGCTGAACAATAATAAAGTGTACTTCCTTTTTAAAAATAAAATCCTCGCCAGAGGATATGTTTTTATTGATTTGAGAGAGAGAAAGAGGACAGGGGAGAGAGTGAGAGAGAGAGAGAGATACATGTGAGAGAGAAACATTGATTGGTTGCCTCCCACATGCTCCCTGACTGGGGATCTAACCTGCAACCTAGGTATGTGCCTTGACCAGGAATCGAACCTCAAACTTTTGTTATTCCAGACCTCACTCCAACCAACCAAGCCACCTGGCCAGGGCACACTTCATATCCTATATAATAAAGAGGTAATATGCAAATTGACCCTCATGCCCTCGCACAAGATGGCCGCCCCATGTGGTCAAAGATGGCCACCACAAAATGGCCAGCAGGGGAGGGTAGTTGTGGGAGATTAGGCCAGCAGGGGAGGGCAGTTAGGGGTGACCGGGCCAGCAGGGGAGGGCAGTTAGGGGTGACCAGGCCTGCAGGGGAGGGCAGTTGGGGGCGACCAGGCCTGCAGGGGAGGGCAGTTAGGGGCAAGTAGGCTGGCAGGGGAAGGCAGTTGGGGGCGACTGGGCCGGCAGGGGAGCAGTTAGGCGTTGATCAGGCTGGCAGGACAGTGGTTAGGGGGTGATCAGGCTGGCAGGCAGGCAAGCAGTTGGGAGCTAGCAGTCCCGGATTGTGCTCGGTTTAGGTAGGCCCGATCCCATAGGATTGGTCCCAGATTGGAGAGGGTGCAGGCTGGCTGAGGGACATCCCCTTCCCCAGTACATGAATTTCATGCACTGGGCCTCTAGTGTGTGTGTGTATATATATATATATATATATATATATATATTTTAAATTATATACCCCACAAAAAACAGGACTAGGGGATAACAATCGAAAAGAATTTTTAAGGCTTTTACATATTATTACATAGTATTATTATATATGTATTCATTATAAAAATATATGTAAATACACAATACATATAATCTGCATACATACATTATATGTATATATATTATATAATATGTAAAATACGTAATATTTTACTATATGTATCTGTGTAATGGTAAAGTATCTGACAAAAGGCAATCAGGATTACCAAGATGTATATAATATGGTTGGCCAGGCACAGGTTTTTTACTCTCATTGGGACACCCCACGTGCATGCTTAAAACAGTTGTATCAGAGAACAAGGTTAAAGAAAGAGGACATGTGTTAAAGAAACGTCTAGGGTTTGTTTGAAAGTATCATTTCTCTGGATAGTGGGCAAGAATTGGAATAAAAGGAAAAGTAGACTATGTGTTTAAGCTCAAGCACACTAGTCACTGAGCTTATTTCCTCTTATTTACAAACCCCTCCAACAAGCTAGGGACTGATTACAAATGTGTGGCAGATGGGAGCCTGGAGACCGGGCACCGTACGAGTGAAAGAGGGTAAAGGTTTCCACAGGGAAGGGCATTGGCCATTAGCATGAATGAGACTCCAGACTTGGCTGCAGCGACAGAAGGATACACAACGTAGCAACAGCAACAACAAAGGGACTGCCCTCTTCCTTGCCTTGCATGTTATTTGGAGACAAAAGAAGAGTTTCCAAGAAAAATAGATATTGCTTTTTTCTCTAGTGTTAATGACTCCTTAGATTATATCCAATATACCTGTAGTTCAAGTTGTTTTCAGAGTGATGACTCACAGTCACTACAAAGATAACTTACTTGTTTCTTAACTATTTTAAGTAACTCATAATTTTCTAAAATTTCTTAATTGATGAAGTTATGCATTTTGAAAAGCCAGTCCATAAATATTTAGGGACAGAGAAGGGGAAAAGAGACAACCAGCTGATTTAAAAGTTTTTGAAATTAGCATCTAGGGTAGGCAAAATTATGATCCTTCCAAAGATGTCCACATCATTATCCCTGGAACATGTGACTACATACCTTCGAAAGCAAAAAGGAACTTGCCACTGTGATTAAGTTAAGGATCTTGAGATGGGGAAATGGGCGTTATCTGGGTGGCCCAATTTGAGCACAAGAGTCCTAAGAGGGAGCCAGGTGGGTCAGAGTCAGAGAGGAGACAAGCAGCAGAGGCTGGAGACAGGAATGCGGGTGGCCTCCAGAGCTGGGAAGGGGAGGGAAGGGATTCTCCCCTGGATGCTCCAGAGCAACCAGTCCTGCTGATACCTACACTTTAGCTCAATGAACTGATTTTGACTTCTGTAAGGCAATACCTCTGTAAGTTTTAAGCCAATAACTTTGTGGTGCTACTGCATTAATAAGAAACTAATATACCTACTTTATAGTGAAAGATGGAATCCTGGGCACAAAAATGAATGGGGAAAAAAAAGAAGTATTACTCCGGTAGTAAGGAAAGAGGGCTGTCTTATACACTGGGAACTCAAGCTCTATTAGATTTGATAAAGAAAACATTTGGCTAGAAAGACACTGAGATAAAAGCATGTAATTAGAAAGAAATATGTCAAAATTGCTCAAGTGCAGTGGAGCAGAGGGCTTCCAACCTACTGAGAAGAACAGGAATTATGTAAGTACCTTCCTCACAGGCTAAACAATGGCTGGACTTCCACCCTCACAGTTTCCGGTCTTTAGTTCTCAAGACTTTTGTCTTATGAACCTTCAATTAATCTAAGGGGGAAAGGCTACTCCAACCCTAGGGGCAACTAATGTAGTCCACAGTATGATTCACAAAGGGTGTATCAGTCCGACATCTTTCTGTGAAGGACAGATATTTTAAACAGCAACTCCAGGAAAGCATTTAAAATAAGTTGTAAGAAGGCTAAGGGCCGAGCCAGCCTTATCCATCTTTCTATCCACTGCAGCCAGCCCAGTCCTTCCATGTAGTAGGTGCTCAATGAATAGCAACATATTTGAATTGGTAAAACATATTTTCTCCAATTGTTTTGGAGAGATAGGGTTTGCATGTAAAGGTCACCTGGGTTATGAACAGAAGATCATAGTAATCCAATATCTTTTGAAAAAACCTTCATAATTACCCTGTAATAGGAAGAAAAACTGTACAGTAAAAAGTGATCCTCTAATGAGAGGATCCAGATTCATAATATCCAAGGTTTTGCCAGAAGTGAAAAACATTTTAAAATCAATACAAAAACTGGGATATTAATATAGATATATATATGCATATATATAACTAGATTTACTAATTAATAGGCTTTCTCTATCTTTGAAGAAAAGAAATAAAATGCATATTGCATTGAATAAATGACGTATAGCATGGTTTATAAATATGTACATTTTGTCTCTCCTTCACACACACAAACCCCAAACTCTGCATTTCCAGATAATGGCCTCTTGCCCTAGTTTGAGGTCCCCAAACAAACCTTTAGGATGTTTTAACACCATCCTTTCCTTATCGACTGTCTGGGGTAAGCTGGTCATTACCACCAGTCAGAAAACGCACTGCATGCGGCTCCCCAGAGGCGGGGAGATGCTCTTAATGCCCATCCCATTAAACTGGAGGTTTCTCTAACCGCATCAGCCACTCCTTAGATCTGGCCATTGGCTATGCCTCAACCCAGGTGCCCAACAAGGGTCAGCGGAGCTAACAAGCAGCGATCAAAAGTCTGTCAACAAAATTCCCTACTTTTCTCTTTTCCCTACTTCGGAAATTAGTGACTGAAAAATGAAAGGGCTGAAGGGCAGCTGGGCAATTTTGAGAGAGAAAAGTGGTCAGCCAACATAGCCACATGCCAATCTTTAATTTCTGCCTGTGCCTTGAAAGTAGAAGAAAGAAGGAAAACTAACATTTGTGAGTTTCTAGGAAGATAAATGTATGCTCTAATACAGTGGTCGGCAAACTCATTAGTCAACAGAGCGGCAAACCACGACTTGCAATCAGCATGTGGCTCGCAAGCCGCAGTTTGCCGACCACTGCTCAACAGCACTGCAAGGTATTCCTTTCCAAAATTCAGTTTTTTCTCTTCTTTTTTTTATTTTTGTTTTCTTAGTCTTCCTCTCTCTCTCTCTCTCTCTCCCCCCCCCACTAGTTTTCTTACTTTTATCAAAGTTATACTTGCATGTGTTTGAAGAGCCAAGTAAATCCGAGGTATATTAGAAAAGACAGCAGCCCCCAGCCCAAAGCCTGCCAGCCAGCTCCCCAGAGGTAACCTGTTTTCAACTCTTATAGTTGATTCCTTTTGTATTTATCTCTACACTAGAGGCCCGGTGCATGGAATTTGTGCACTCGGGGGGGCGAAGGAGGGGGGTCTTCAACCCGGCCTATGCCTTCTCACAGTCTGGGAGCTCTGCGATCGAATGCCCCAAAGAGGTGTAGGCCCTGCCCACCTGGCCAGGGCTCCACGATGGATCGCTCCCACAGAGGGAGGCCCAGGCTACCCGCTGCAGTGCCACCAGCCAGGTAGCCTGGGCCTCCCTCTTTGGGGTGATCGTGGAGCCCCCTGATTGACTGATCACCCCGCCAGCCGGTGGCCTGGGCCTCCCTCTGCAGGGCGATCATGGGGCAATGGCCGGGCCCCCAACCAATCACATTGTACCCGCCTTGGTTGGCCTGGCGCCAGTGGGTGTCATAGCGTGGTCGTCCAGAAGGTCATCTGGAAGGTCGTCCAGACAGTCGTTCTGCTGTTGGGTCTTTGGTCGATTTGCATATTATGCTTTTATTATTATAGATCTTTAAAGAAGATACTTTTATAGCTACTTTGTGTGATTCTGTTTCTTAGTTTTAGGCATTACATGTTAACTCTCCATTGTAGAAGGAAAGCACTGGGCTCTCCTTTCACACCCATATCCCACCACCTTTCTTTGCATACATAGGTTCTACCATCTTCCCAAAAGCAATGTGCTGAGATTTTGTTAGCTCAGCACTCAGTGTTCACACTGTGATGTGTGAACGCATACACGATGATTACCTTTTCTTTTCTTTGCAACTTTTTTCTCCCTTGTTGTAGTAACTGTATTGACTTTTCACCTGTGTTGTTTCTGCAAATGTGTGCACATCCATGCTCTCCTGTAGGTGGGATGCATGGTATAGTGGTCACGTGTGTGCACTGCCTGGGTTTAAACCTTAGTTTGCCACTTACTGGCTTTGTAATTTTGGACAAATTATTTAAGCACTGAGCACCTCAATTCCCTCATTTGTAGAAGGAAGACAATAATAATTACCTACCGAATAGGGCTGCTATTAGGATTCAATTGTTAATGCATGCTCACTCAGAATTGTGTCTGACACACAGTGACTTCTTTTTTCACCTGAAGCTATTTCCCCTTGATTTTTAGAGAGAGTGGAAGGAAGTGGGAGAGACACACAGAGAGAAAAATTGACATGAGAGACACATCGATTGGTTACCTCCCACATGGGCCCTGACCAGGGCCAGGGATTGAGCCTACAACCAAGGTACGTGCCCTTGACTGGAATTGAACCTGAGATCCTTCAGTCCACAGACTGATGCTCTATCCACTCAGCCAAACCAGCTAGGGCCACAGTGACTTCTTAATATACAGAAGTGGTGATGACTGTTATTAGGTATCCAACTATTATATCCTGCTGAAATAACACAGAGCCTCTGATCGGCTCAGTCTCTAGAGGCTCACCCTCTGGAAGGCTGCACCACAGCTGGGGCAGGAATGGCAGTTCTCTACCATGGGGGTGGGAGGTGGGGAACTTTGCCTTTCTCCTATGTTGGATCTCCTGCTTGGGGAGCTTGTCTTGGCTTACTTCACTTTTTGGCAAACATATTCTAGCAGTCTCAAAGTATCATTCTTCTACCCTCAGGTTTGATAGACGGTATGACTGAGCATTGGATTCTAGGTTGAAAATTATTTTTGTTCAAGCCTTGGAAGGCATAGTTCTTCTGGTTTGTAGCACTACTGCAATAAATGACATCATTTTTACTTCTGATTCACATTCTGTCTTTCTCTCAGCTGTTAGGATCTTCTCTTCTGTCTCCATCACTGTCAGGCCCTGAGGGTCTTGCTGTGGTTCCAGTTTTTCCATCGCACTGGGTACTTGGTGAGTCCTTTCACTGAAGTGTATGTCCTCTAGTTCTGGGAAATTTTCCTTCATTATTTCTTTGAGGAATTTCTTTCCTCAGTTCTCTCTTTCTGAAACTCTTATTTGGATGTTGTACTTGCTGCACTGTGCTCTAAAATTTTCTTTTTCTTTTTAAGACAATTCAATTTTAGTTTTCAACCCTTCTAACTTTTACACTTTGGCTATCTCATTTCTAATTGTCAAGAATCCTTTCTGTTCTCTGAATATTCCATTTTTAATGAGTCTTTTCTTTGCCTTTGTTACTAAATATATTATCATTTCTTACTCCCCTGAGAATGTTCAAGTTCTTTTTCCATGTCCTCTCCCTTCAGAGCCTATGGTTCCTTTAAGCTGTGTTTGCTGGTTGTGCTTTTGCTGTGGTTCTACTCTGGTAAATACCTGGTGCATTTCTCGGATGTGTGCTCATGTTTCAGCATGAGCTGTCGGAGTCCTGTGTGTTTGTGCACGCACAGTGCACCTGTGCGGGGGGCGGGGGGGGGGGGAAGAGGAAGGCCTACTGAATGAGGTGCTCGCTGGAAAGTAATGTGTGGGTTCTGTTTCCTGGGGAATCCCTGATGTTAGTATATTAAGCTGTTTTCTCATAGGCTGGTAAGATGCCCATAGAGTGGCCATTCCAATCTCCTATCAGGCAACGGTGAGGTATTGATAATCCTAGCAGCTGGGATGCAGGGAGGTAAGTTGGCGAAGAAGGCAGGGTGTCTCAACATCCAGCTAGTAAACTTTCACTTCAGCCCAAACCAGGGATCTTCTGCCTTGTCCTCTCCAGAGATAAATTCCAGGCTCCTACCAAGATAAAGGCTTGTCAGTCATTGGGCTGTTGCAGGTATGCGGCATAGAACTGGCGAGAAAACCTGGGGTCTGCTTCTCAAGCACACATCCAACTGACAGTCCTATTTCAGCCCTATCTTTGCCCTCAGCCCCGAGGTAACTGGTACTACTAATTCCTGAGTCTACAGGGTATGGGGAATACTGCACTTCAGGTTGGGTTGCTGCTTGCCTGTCCCCAATGCCAACTTGGATTTCGCTTTTTGGTATCTGTTTAAAGTTGTTTCCACTTCTCTTCTTCTCAGCTTCCAAAATTATGTAGCTGATGTCTTCTCTACCATTGATTTAATTCTTGATTAATTTATGCCTCAAAAACCCCCACTTTACTATAATAGCATTTTGAGAGGTAACTGAGGTTAATGTTTATGCTCAATCTGACATCTTTAATCACAAGTCTATTAACCTTACTCCTTGGGTAAGATAACTGAGGTACCAGGAGAGGGTAAGTAATTTGTTGAAGTTCACAAAACCAGTAAGAAATAAAATCAAAACCTGAACTCAGATCTGTCTGATCCTAAAGCCCACCCTTTCCAGGGAAGCACATGCCTCCAGAGGTGGCCAGGGCCTCTTCACAGGAGCTGTCTAATAGAGATAGGCTCCACTCTGAAATCAGTACCTGGATAAATACCAAGAGACCTCGAAAATGCAGGTGACATCTTTCAGCCTCCTGCTGCTCCCACACCCCTTCCACACATTGTTCTGAATGCCTCCCCGTTATCCCCCAACCTTTCCTCTGGGCTCAAACCTCTGACTTAGTTTGAAATAATTCCCAACAGGGAAGGGAATGGTGCCAACAGTTGACTCTTGCCCAATAAAATGAATACCAACTGTTACCTTTTCCAAAGATCAAAATACTTCTGAGAAATCAAAGAAACCCCTTCTCAGAAAATGTCTGGGATCTTCTTTTCACCAAAAAGGCAATGAGAGAGATGCCACTGCTTTCACCTCATGTCAACCTCAGACCCCTGTGACAGATTTATCCTGTGGATCCACATCAGGACCAACCCATTCTGTATAGCTAGTGGATAAGAACACGGGCTCCAGAGTCACACAGGCTGGGGTTCAAATCCCAGCTTTGTCACTTCTTGTGTGAACTTGGGACAAGTTACGTAAGTTCTCTAAGCCGTGATTTTTTCATCTAAAAAATGGTAATAGTCAGAGCATTCACTTTATAGGCTTGCTATCAGTTTAAATGAGATATTGTATGACAAGCATTAAACATAACACCTAGCAGTGTACAGTTCATAAATGCTGATATTTTATTTTTCTTATTACCACATTCAAGAAATATTTATGCACAAGGAAAAAAAAACTATGTATGATGATAGATAGTAACTAGACTTATTTATGGGGATTATTTCACAATATATACAAATATTGAATAGATATAGATATAGTTACATGTCAATTATACCCCAATAAAAATGTTATAAATCCACTTAAGATATATTAAAACATCTATGTTCAGAGACTTGTGTTATACTTTGTGGAGCATACAAAAATGAACAAAAATTCAGCTCTATCTTTCAACAGTTTGTGAAAGATAGGATACTAGTAGGGCACACACCACAGGTATCCAGTGTGGTGTTATTGAAATGGATTACCCAGAATGCAGAATGCGTAGCTCCTGGCCCTGCAGTAAGCCTTGGGGGCCACTGGAAGCTGGCCTCAAGTGTTCCTAGGGTTGCTCCGAACCACTCAAATCTTCCAAGCAATGTATATTGAAGACAGAAACTTTGGTTACGAAAACGTTTTAAAAAGTGAAATGATGCAATGCACTTAAAGGATAGCAGAGATAAGCAATCTACATTTTTAAGACGATGACATAAATTGAAAAATACGTATATAGCACCCAAAGAAATGTTCGTTAAAATATATGTATAGTGTGGATGACAGATATATGCACAGAACAAACAGATGCTAACTATATATACCTTTTCACATAGGCCATAACTCAGAAAGACTCACTAATTCAAGGAGATCAGGCAACCACCACTGTAATTACAGAAATGAGCCCTCTGACAAATTGAGCCATGGTGTGTGCTTTGGTGATTTTAAAAAATATTTTGTAAAAAGACTGTTGAAGAGAATGATGAGCAGCAACTGATTAACTAGCAACCCACAGACATTATAAATATGCTAGAGGCCCAGAGTACGAAATTCGTGCACGGGGGGCGCAGGGTATCCCTCAGCACAGCCTGAACCCTCTCCAATCTGGGACCCCTCAAGGGATGTCCGACTGCCCGTTTAGGCCCGATCCCTGGGGTTGGGCCCAAATGGGCAGTTGGACATACCTCTCACAATCCAGGACTGCTGGCTCCCAACTGCTCACTTGCCTGCTTGCCTGCATGATTGCCCCTAACTGCTTCTGCCTGCCAGCCTGATCACCCCTTAACCACTCCCCTGTCAGCCTGATCGATGCCTAACTGCTTCCCTGCTGGCTCAATTGCCCCTAACTGTCCTCCCCTGCAGGCCTGGTCACCCCCAACTGCCCTCCCCTGCTGGCCTGGTCATCCCTAACTTCCCTCCTTGCCAGCCTAGTTGCCCCTAACTGCCCTCCCCTGCAGGTCTGGTTGCCCCCAACTGCCCTCCCCTGCTGGCCTGGTCACCCCCAACTGCCCTCCCCTGCTGGCCTGGTCACCCCTAACTGCCCTCCCCTGCTGGCCTGGTTGCCCCCAACTGCCCTCCTCTGCCGGCCCAGTCACCCCTAACTGCCCTCCCTTGCAGGCATGCTCTCTCCCAACTGCCCTCCCCTGCAGGCCATCTTGTGGTGGCCATCTTGTGTCCACATGGGGGTGGCCATCTTGTGTGTTGGAGTGATGGTCAATTTGCATATTACCACTTTATTATATAGGATAGGACAATGTTTCATTTATTCATTTTCCCCTTTTTATTGAATTTATTGGAGTGAACACTGGTCAACAAACTATGCAGATTTCAGGTGCACAATTTCATAACACATCACCTGTACACTGCACTGTGTGGTCACCACCCCAAGTCAGGTCTCCTCCATCACCATTTATCCTCACCTTACCTTCTTCCACCTGGCAACCAATGTTGTTGTTGTTTTTTAAAGATATATTAGGTTTTTTAAAAAATATTTTTTATTTATTTCAGAAAGGAAGGGAGGAGAGAGAGATAGAAACATCAATGATGAGAGAAAATCATTGATCAGCTGCCTCCTACATGCTCCCCTACTGGAGCTTGAGCCTGCAACCTGGCATGTGCCATGATTGGGAATCGAACCATGACTTCTTGGTTCATAGGTTGGTGCTCAACCAGTGAGCCACACCCGTTGGGCAACCAATGTTGTTTTAAATAGCAATTATTCATTCAACAATCATTGACTGAGTACCTATTAAGGGCCAGAAATTGTTTGGTCCCTGAGCATACAGCATGAGCAATACAAACAAAGTTCTTGTTTCCATGGCGGGTGTTTGCTGGTAGATACTAAACATGCTAATAAATAATATTTTTATAGAACTAAGAATGCTATAAAAATAAAAACAAGTAGTGGGCTTGGCCTTAATACTGCAAATAAAGAGAGTTGGGTAAAAAAAAAAGAAGAAATCTAGCCTTTAGGATCTGAATTCTAAAGGAGTGGGGAGAGGAAGAGGAAGAGGGAGAGGGAGAGGGAGAGGGAGAGGGAGAGGGGGGAGAGAGAGAGAGAGAGAGAGAGAGAGAGAGAGAGAGAGAGAGAGAGAGAGAGAGAAAAGATTAAAAAAGAAAGCATCAGAAAGGAGGTGAAGGAGTTCAGGTGCTTGTAAAATAGAAACCAAGGAAGGACACTAACCTAGAGGATCCAGGGTCCCAAAGACCCTCCTTTCCTTTTCCTTCCCTTCAACCTACAGTGAATGGGTCTCAATCCAGGAAGAGAGAGGCCACCTCTGGCTCCTGCTCCAGGCACACAGAGCCCTGACACCCAGGTGGAGAGAGGATACGCTGAGCCAGGACAGTTCAATGGGCCTAGGGGTTTAGAAGCTCAGGCAGCACACAGACAACATGGAGATTTGGGGATATCTCATATTTTTGCCAGTGACAGCAGGGACTAAAGGCATCACTTAGAAAGTCAGTCCTGTTTCTGAAGTTTCAATGAAGCACTGACATTAGTGAGCTGGCAAAAGAGGCTGGTGGCTTAGAGATACCAGGCTTGGCACTTAATGTGGTGAATCTACCCTGCTTCCCCATATGTGACTTTATTAAAGGGAATCTCTCTGAAATTATCCTATGTCTCTCAGATTACTTATAAACCAAACAGTATACTTGTTTACAATGAAAATCTAACTGTTGTTGAGATCAGAAGGCAGTGTGCCTGGCACTTCACACACATTAATTCATTTATTTCTCACAACAGCCTGAATGTAGTAGGAACTATAATTGCCTCCATTTTACAGACCAGGAAACGGAGGCTCAGAGAGATTAAAACAACAGCAGGTGAGTGCAGAGCTGTCAGGGGACCCAGGTAGTCTAGCTCCTGATTCCATGCTCTGATTCATTATGTTTTATACTAATTGCAGGAGCTGTAAAGAGGGAGAAGCTAGCCTGGCCAGCATGGCTCAGTGGCTGAGGATTGAACATCCAGTCGGGGCATGTGCCCAGTTGCCAGCTTGGTCCCTTGTGTGGGGTGTGCAAGGGGCAGCAGACTGGTGGTTCTCTCTCATGGTTGATGTTTCTGTCTCTCTCTCCCTTTCCCTTCCTCTCTGAAATCAATAAAAAAATATTTAAAAAAATAAAATAAAAAGATGGAGAAGCTAGAAGGTTGTTTGAACCCTTGGATGTGTGGTGGTATCATTCATTGATTATTCTGTGGAAGTTGAAGCACATGTTTGTATTTTGCCTGGGTTTAATTCTACTCATTTCACCATCTGTCCCTTCCACAGGAAACATTATGCTTTATTTTTAACCTGTTTTTGTTCTATATTATTCAAGGTGTGGTGCTTGACATGTAAGAGACAAGTCTCTCTAAATTTCTGGATGAAGAAAGCAGTGATTTGGGTGAGTTTGATATAATTTATAAATTTTCCAAGATGTTATAAAAATCACAGGCAATCAATCCATCACCAAAACCTTTTAGATCACGCTAGTCAACATTATCTTAGGTTCAGGATGTAAATGTGTTTACGCTCTATCCTAGCTTATGTTAATTCCATTTTATTTTGAGGACATGGTGGATTATGTTAAATTCCAGTTTTAATTCCAAGTATTCCTTCTCATATTTGCCTTCTGAACCAACAGTCAACAAATATATCTTCTATGTGCCCAATACTATGCTAAGGGTACTAAGATGAATAAGACATCGGTCCTCACCAGGAAGGAAGGAAAAGAGGAAGCAGGAGAAGACAGGTAGGCCTAAAGTCACCCTCCCTGCTTGGAATGGGATAAAAGTGAAGACCTCCCTCTTAAAGAGTAGCCAGCAATAGAGAACAATTGTGCCCTTACTAATTATGGGTGAGGAACACAGCAAATAAAACTAAAACTAAAATAAATCTAGATCATTGTTTTTATTCTTCTGCTCTGAAATCTCAAACTCATCAGTGGGAACAACAAGTAAAAAGACATGGAGGGTTTAGTATCTTCCATTCCAAGGTATTCTCTGATGTAAATATTTCTAAGGGCCTAAGAAAACCATCATACTTCTAATAAACAGATTGATAAGCCAAACCCTATTAGGCATTCTTTTAAAAATCCTTCCAACTTTCTACAGTGAATGAGCCACTGGAATTTCAGGCCACAAGACACAAACCACCGAAAGGCAATGCTGGAGTGGACGGGGAGAACAAAAGACTCCACTCCCTCATTTTACAGCCAGGGAGTTGGTTCACAGAGATAAATGATTGGTCCAAGGTCCACAACTACTTAGGGGCAGAGGCACTGCAGATTAGATATGCTCTTCCTTAACCTAATTCTCATTGCCTTGATATGAAGGGCAGCATTAGACATACTCTAAACACAGTGAGGGGTCATGGGAATAAAAATAACATTAAGGAAAAAAAAAAAAAAAAAAAAAGAAGGGCATTAGGCTTCCAGTCAAGATGGCAGAGTAGGCAAACACTTTGCCTCTTCCCGAAACTATACCAAATTTTCAATGCAATTACAGAGCAACCAGCATTGAGAACCACATGAAGACTAGCTGAAGAGAATTCCTGTAACTAAGGATATAAAGAAGAAGCCACATGGAGACTGGTAGAAGGGGTGGAGATATGGAACAGGTAGGTCCCCCACACAGGGTATGACAGTTAAGAAACACAAGGAATGACTTGGTTTCAAATAAAACCCTGAAGAGTGAGAGGTCCTGCCCCACACTGGGCTCCTCAGCCCAGTCTAGTGCTAGGAACAGGATTCCCCACAACATCTGATCATGAAAACCAGCGGTGGCTGCGGCTGAGTAAGGAAAAAGGCTGCGGGAGACCTAGATGCCACAGGTCTTAAAAAGCCTGCACACAGAAGCACTAGCGCTCAGTGGTCGGCAAACTCATTAGTCAACAGAGCCAAATATCAACAGTAAGACGATTGAAATTTCTTTTGAGAGCCAAATTTTTTAACTTAAACTTCTCCTAACGCCACTTCTTCAAAATAGACTTGCCCAGGCCGTGGTATTTTGTGGAAGAGCCACACTCAAGGGGCCAAAGAGCGCATGTGGCTCGTGAGCCGCAGTTTGCCGACCATGGCACTAGCTAATAAACTCACTCACGCTGAGGTCCAGCGCAGGGGCAGCTGATTGTAAGGCACCAGGGACACATATGGGGAGGGAAGGGCTGGCACATAGTACTGTTCCTTTTGAGTCCTCCCTGCACCCAGCAGGCAGGCACAGATAGGATTTCTTTAAGAATAAAAGAAAGACTCAAAAACACGAATAAGAAAATATAGGGAATATTTGAAAAATATTCTCACTAACAAAGGCAAACACATATTAAAACAGTGGATCAACCAACTATAAAGCTAGTATGAAGGTTAAAAGGGAAATGTAGGAGGATCATGTATAATTACAACAGTAAATTAAGGAATACACATACACACACACACACACACACACAAACATAAAAATGGAGGAAGTGAGTAAAAATTGTAGTGATTTCATAATGTGTTTGAACTTAAGTGATCATCAACTTAAAATACACTGCTATAAACATAGTTTGATATATAGGAAGCACATGATAACCACAAAACAAAAATCTAAAAACATTATACAATAAACAAAAAGGAAGGAATTCAAACACAACAATAAAAAGTCACCAACGTATAAGAAAAGAAAGTAAGCCCTGACTGGTGTGGCTCAGTTGGTTGAGCATCCTCCTGTGCACAGAAAGGTCGCCTGTTCGATTCCGGCAACCCAGGTTGCAGGTTTGATCCCTGGTCACCTCGGTTTGGGGTGCAGACAGGAGATAATTGATCAATGTTTCCTCTTACATGGATCTCTCTCTCTCTCTCTCCCTCTCTCTTTCTCCCCTCCTCTCCTTCTCCCTTCTTCTCTCTCTAAAATCAATAAAAACATATATTTTTAAAAAGCAAGACAATAAAAAAAACAGAAAAAACTACAAAACAATCAGAAAACAATGAATAAAATGGCAATAACTACATACATATCAATAACTGCTTTAAATGTAAATGGACTAAATGTTCTAATCAGAAGACATAGGGTGGTTGAATGAATATAAAGAAAAAAGGACCCATACACAGGTTGCTTACAAGAGACCAACTGTAGTTCAAAATACACACACAAGGCATGGAAATTAAGGAATGCAGGATGTTTCTTGCAAAAGGCAATGAAATACTTATACCAGAAAAAAGAGATTTGAAAACAAAAGACAATGGGCATTTCATAATGACAAAGGGATCAATCCAACAAGAAGACATAATTCTCGTAAACATCTATGCACTCAATTTAGGAATACCTAAATATATTAAGCAAATATGATGAATATAAAGGGAGAGATGAAAAGTAATAGAGTATCAGTAAGGGACTTGAACACCTCCTTGACATCAGTGGATAGATCAGCCAGACAGAAAATCAAGAAGAAAACAGTGGCCTTAAGTGACATATTAGATCAAATGGATTTAATAGATATTTTAACTCAAAAGCAGCAGAATATACATTTTTTTTTCAAGTGCACATGGAATTCTTTCCAGGATAAACTACCTAGTAGGCCACAAAACAAGTCTCAGTACATTCAAGAAGTCTGAAATCATATCAAGCACTTTCTCTGATCATAACGGTATGAAATGTGATAAAAGAAAACGAAAAAACACAAACACATGGATGCTAAATAACATGCTACTAAACAATTAATGGGTAAACAATGAGATGAAGGAAAAAATCAAAAGGTACGTTGAGAAAAATGAAAATAACATAATGAACCAAAACATATAGGACACTGCCACAGCAGTTCTAAGAGGGAAATTTATAGCAATACAGGCCTACCCCAAGAAAAGTTTCAATCTAAACTTATACCTAAATGAACAAGAAAAAGAAGAACAAACCCAAACTGTTTAGAAGAAAAGAAACAATAAACATCAGAGTGAAACCAAGAGCTGATTCTTTGAGAGGATAAACAAAATTGATAAACTTTTAACCAGACTCATCAAGAAAAATAGAGGACCCAAATAAATAAAATCAGAAATGAAAGAAAAGTATCAACCAACACCACAGAAATATAAATGAATATAAGGAAATACTACAAAAAATTATATGCCACCAAATTAGACAACCTGGAAGAAATGGATAAATTCCTAGAAATATAAATTCTTCCAAGGCTGAATTAGGAAGAAACAGAAAATCTGAAAAGACCAATAAGTAAGTAATGAAAAAACTCCCAACAAACAAAAGCCCTCAACCAGATGGCTTCAGAGGTGAATTTTAGCAAACATTCAAAGGAGAATTAACACATATCCTTCTCAAACTATTCAAAAAAATTAAAGAGGTGGGAAAGCTCCCAAACTCAATTTATGAGGCCAGAATTACCCTGGAACCAAAACCAGACAAACACACAACAAAAACAATTTAGGCCAATTTTCTTTAAGGACATAGATGCAAAAATCCTCAATAAAATGTTAACAAACTGAATTCAGCAATACATTAAAAAACAATCATGCACCATGATCAAGTGGGATTTATTCCCAGGGTGCAAGGCTGATTCAATATCCACAAATAAATTAATGTGATACACCACATAAACACAACAAAGGATAAATATCATATTATCCTATATAATTAAAGGCTAATATGCAAATTGTCCCCGAGGGAGTTCGACCGGCTGGGAGTTCGACCGCTTGCTATGACATGCACTGACCACCAGGGGTCAGTGTGGAATAAAGGAAGGCCCTGGTTGGCAGCCAGCAGTGGGGGAAGGAAGGCCCCGATCGGCCCTGATCCAGGGATCCTACCCCGTCATGAATTTTGTGCACTGGGCCTCTAGTCATATTAATAAATATAAGAAAAGCATTGGACCATATACAACATCCATTTATGATTAAAATTCTGAGCAAAGTGGGAATAGAGGGAACATAACAACAGTAAATTAATAAAGGTCATCTATAACAAATCCACAGCTAACATCATACGCAATGGTGAAAAGCTAAAAGCTTTTTGTTTAAGCTCAGAAACAAGACAAGAATGTCCACTTTCATCACTTTTAACTTAGAATTGGAAGCTCTAGCTACAGCCAACAAGAAAAAGAAGAAAAGGCATCCAAATTGGAAAGGAAGAAGTAAAACTATGATTATTTGAAGATGACATGATAATGTATATAGAGAGCCCTGAAAAATCCTATGAACCAGGAAGTCCTGGTTTGATTCCTGGTCAGGGCACATGCTGGGGTTTTGGGCTCAATCCCCAGTAGGGGGCATGCAGGAGACAGCCAATTGATGATTCTTTCTCATTATTGATGTTTCTATCTCTCTCTCCCTCTCCCTTCCTCTCTGAAATCAATAAAATCTATTTAAAAAACAACAACAAACAAACAAAAACCAGAAACATAGATTTATGGAATAAAAGAGAGAACCCAGAAATAAACCCACACTTACATGGTCACACTATGACAAATGAGGCAAGAATATACAATAGAGCAAAGATTATCCTATATAATAAAAGCCTAATATGCTAAGTGTCCGGTCGTCCATTCAACCAATCAAAGCATAATATGCTAATGATATGCTAAGGCTGCTCAACCACTCGCTGTGACGTGCACTGACCACCAGGGGGCGGATGCTCCAACCAGTAGGTTAGCTTGCTGCTGGGGTCCTGCTGATCGGGACTGAGCGAGATGGACTGGACATGCCCTGGAGCCCTCCCGCATCCCTCCCCGGCCCCCATTGTGCATTGGTGGGGTCCCCTGGCCTGGCCTGCACCCTCTCGCAATCCGGGACCCCTCGGAGGATGTCGGAGAGCCAGTTTCTGCCCGATCCTGCAGGCTAGGCCAAGGGACCCCACTGGTGCATGAATTTGTGCTCCAGGCTCTAGTCTCTTCAATAAATGGTATCAGGGAAACTGGGTAGATACATTCAAAAGGATAAAATTAGACCACATCTTATACTATATATAAGAATAAACTCAAAATGGATTAAAGACTTACATGTAAGACCCAAAAGCATAAAACTAGGAAAAATGACAGGTAGTACTCTTGGACATCACTCTTAGCAATGTGTTGTTTTTTTGTTTTGTTTTGATATGTCTCCTCAGATAAGGGAAACAAAATAAATAAATAGATAAATGGGACCAAATCAAACTGAAGATTTTTTTACACATCAAAGAAAACCCATCAACAAAGTGAAAAGACAACCTACAGAATGGGAGAACATATCTGCCAATGATACATCTGATAAGGGATTAATATCCAAAATATGTAAGGAACCAATACAAATTAACACCAAAAAGACAAACAATCTGATAAAAAAGAATGGGCAGAGGACCTTAATAGACATTTCTCCAAAGAGGACATACAGGTCAACAGACATTTGAAAAGATGCTCAACATCACTAATCAGCAGGAAATTGCAAATTAAAGCCAGAATATCACCTCATACCTCTCAAAATGGCTACCATCAATAAATCAACAATTAGTGTTGGTGAGGTTGTGGGGTAAAGGGAACCCTTGTGCACTGTTGGTGGGAATGCAGACTGGTGCAGTACTGAGGTTCCTCAAAAAACGAAAAATAGAACTACTATATGATCCAGCAATTCCACTTCTGGGTATTTATCCAAAACACTAATTTGAAAAGATACATGCACCCCTAAGTTCATTGCAGTGTTATTTACAATAGCCAATATATGGAAACAACCTAAGTGTCCATCAATAGATAAATGGATAAAGAAGAATGGTACATATATACAGCAAAATATTAAGCCATAAACAAGAATGAAATCTTGCCATTTGCAACACAGATTGACCTAGAATATATTATGCTAAGTGAAAGAAACATACAAAGATAAATACCGTATGATTTCACTCATATGTGGAATCTGAAAAACAAAATAAATTGGCAAACAAAACAAATAGACTCATAGATGCAGAGAACAAATTGATGGTTGCCAGATGGGAGTGGGGTGGGGAGATGGGTAAAAAAAGGGAAGGGATTAAAATGTACAAATTGCCAGTTATAACAATAGTCACCGGGATGTAAAAAAAGATTTATGACTGTGGTGCTTTGTAAAATATTGCTAAAAATAAGTGCTTCTCAAATTTGAAAAAAATGAATTACATTAAAAAGTCATAATTAAGGGCAAAAAGGAACCCCCAAGAAAACCTTACCATTCTCATCATGGGTTTCCCTACTGCTTCTTCTCTGTCCTCAGTTCCAGCTTTATATTCTACTAGAAAACTCATCTCCCTCATTTCAATCTGCCAAACCATGAAAGACTTACATTTGAAAATACCAACTGAAGCCTAAAAGCAGGATGGCCTCCTTGCATCATCCTATTCCTGCACCCCCATTAAACCCTGAGTAAAAACCAAGGAAAAATGCCTCACTCTCAATGAAGTGTGAGACAACCAATCACCACAAGGCACTAAAAATAATAGAGCTGGAAAGCTTCTTCATTGAAATGCATGGTTTATTTATCCCACTGCCTAAGGAAACATATGAGGCCTGTGCAATTAATTTTAATATTTCACATGTGTCAATTATTTGAAGTACCAGGTCAATTGGATGCAGCTGACTGAGTAGACAACACAATTGCCCAGACAGCAACACAATTCAATTGGCCCCATCCCCCAGACTCCCTGCCACGCTCCCACCCTGTGGGGCCCTCTTCTTCAACCTGAAGCTTCCACACACATCACCTTTACTTCTGCTGCAGTTCACACTGAGGAAATTTCACAAGATAGTAAAGCAGGAAAATGACTCCATGGCACTGAACAAAATGCTCTTCTGTTGTGGACTTATCCTTCCTAAATGCATCTGTAGAGCCTGGCCTGAGTGTGGGGACAGAGGGAGGAGCCTGGCACTCTTCTTCCCTGATCCCTCTGGGTCTGTTAATCTCTTTATTCTCTTCCAAGCCAATATTCAGATCAGCCACACAGCTCAATTTACTTTGTTTGTGACTCTAATTGAATAGATCTAAAATAATAACAGGCACACTGGCCCAATGCCTTGGCCAAATTCCTCTTTAGTTACAACACATTCTGGATGTTTTAATTCTCCCTGCAAGCAGCTACAGGCACTTTAGTGCATCCCCGATTTTATTTTATTTTTTTAACTTTTCAATTACGGTTGACATTAATATTATATTAGTTTCAGGTGTATAGCATAATGGTTAGATATTTACATAACTTAACAAGTGATCCCCCTAATAAGTCTATTACCCACTTAGCACCATAACATAGTTATTACATTACTAGAGTCCCAGTACATGAAATTCATGCACGGGGGAGGGGGTTAGGTGTCCCTCAGCCTGGCCTGCACCCTCTCACAATCTGGGACTGCTGGCTCCTAACCACTAGCCTGCCTGCCTGCCTGATTGTCCCTAACTGCTCGCCTGCCTGATCGCCATAAACCACTCTGCCTGCCTGCCTGATTGCTCCTAACCACTCTGCCTGCCTGCCTCATCACGCCTAACTGCTTGCCTGATTGCCCCAACTACCTCTGCCTTGGCCCCCACTGCGGTGGCTTCATCTGGAAGGACGTCCGAAATGACGTCTGGAAGGTTGTTCGGCTGTCCGTTCTAATTAGCATATTATGCTTTTATTATTATAGATTACTGACTATACAGGATGGAGCAAAGGTAGGTTTACAGTTGTGAGTACACGAAACAGTTTATTCTTGTGTTGTTATTTGTTCATTATTGTGTTGTTTTCTACACACAAATGGTATTCTCTATACCAGGGGTGGGTAAACTTTTTGACTTGAGGGCCACAATGGGTTCTTAAACTGGACCAGAGGGCCGGAACAAAAGCATGGATGGAGTGTTTGTGTGAACTAATATAAATTCAAAGTAAAGGAGCGGAGGGGAGAGCAAGAGAACCGGATAGAACAGCCGGATCCGGCCCGCGGGCCGTAGTTTGCCCAAGGCTGATCTATACTGTACTTTACATCCCCGTGACTATTTTGTAACTACTAATTTGTATTTCTTAGTCCCAGATCCCCAACACCTCTCCCACCTAGCAACCATTAGTCTGTTCTCTGCATCTATGAATTTGTTTCTGTTTTGTTTATTCTTTATTTTGTTTTTTAGGTTTCACATGGAAGTGAAATCATTTGATATTTGTCTTTCTTGTCAGGCCCTGGTTATTACACCAGAGGCAGATTACTATCATTTACTGTCTCAGAGGTTGCTAACATTTACTGATGGGAAGGGCTTATGGGATAATCTAGGAAGAATTTAAGCATCCCTGAAGGTGGGGAGGATATCTTATCCAAGTCAGTTAGTCAGTTTTTAATGCAACGCTTTTCCGTAAGGTTCTATGCTGTGCTGAAATATCACTTCTTCAGAATCATAAGATCTGAGTCAACAATGGGAGTTTGTTTAGTCTATTTTCTAAGTTACATTAAGGTGAATCCTCAATGATCCTGAGTTTGTAGCTATTCCCATTTGTAAACATATTCAAAGAACAATCAATATAATTGTTTATTCTAGTTTCTCTCAATCCTTTGCAAAGGGAGAATTAAAAAAACTGTATTATTACCTACTGGGAGTAGAAACATAGTGAGATAAGTAAGCCATTGGTACTGAGTTAAAACTGGTAGATCAAACTTTGGAGCCTGCAAGTTTTTCTCTGGGAAGAGCATCACTTCCCAAGAATGCCTTCAAGGGAATCATGTGGCTAAGCTGCTGAGTGGCTTTGATCACATGCATAGAAAGGTGGACATTCTTTCAGCTATTTGAAGACAAGCTAAAAGGAACCAATGCACATGACTGGCACCTTTCAAGGAAGGAAGGAGCAGGCTCAAGTGTGTCTAAATGGTGATCCCATTGTGGAGGGACCCTGTCTTACAAATCAGGTAACCTCTGTCTGAGCATTGCCCCACAGTAGGATGGTCCTCAGAATAAACATTTCTGCTTCTTGGCATGCAGGTGTTTTCATTGTATATTCTTAAGAGCTTGGAAACTCTTCCTCATGGGTTCATTAAATGTCTCAGCAAGCACTTTGGGTCAGGGACCTCTTCTCAGTCATCCCACCATGCACTTGACACTAGCCCAGCCTTGGGCAAACTACGGCCCGAGGGCCGGATACAGCTGTTCTATCCGGTTCTCTTGCTCTCCCCTCCGCTCCTTTACTTTGAATTTATATTAGTTCACACAAACACTCCATCCATGCTTTTGTTCCGGCCCTCCGGTCCAGTTTAAGAACCCATTGTGGCCCTCGAGTCAAAAAGTTTGCCCACCCCTGCCCTAGCCTCTTCTTACATTTTTCTTTCACTGGCAGAATTATTCCAAGTCTTTTATTCCCTTTTACAGGCTCCTGTGTCTCATCTTGGACTAATAAAGCCCAGCTAGAGACTGTGTACCAATAAGTCCATGCTGAAACTGGCTCCCAACCCTAGGGAAACCTGGTGAGAAGATGTAGGTGTAGTTGCCCAAATCTCTCTCTGCTGCCAGTGCACCTCTGAACTCAAGGTAATGCTTTAATGAGAGTCAGCTGGCCACCTTATCCTTGTATATAAGGGCAGCTCCTGCAAGTTATCTAACACCCTGATGTTGTCATCAATGCTGCCCCAAACAGCTGGGAGATGTTCACTGAGTAAGTGAATGGGCATGTCATTGTCCTCAAGGTCATTGCCAGGAGCAAGCCTCCGCACTTAACACCCCAGAGCCCTGCATTTCAGCTCCTATTTGAGATTTCGCCTTCTTGTATTTGTTTCTAGTCACAGCTCAGAGTGAAACACAGGTAAAGTAATTACTTCTCGGTGCGCTGTGGTAGCTCATTGATAGAAACCATTTTCAGAGGGAATGTTATAACATGGAGTTTAGATCAAAGCTAGATTATTATTTCCCTTACTTGTCTCACCCTCATACATCTACTCCCTCCTCCTGGAAAAAAAATTTTTCTATTTGTGAAGACAGATCATAAAGAAGTTCAGTTTTTCTTACAGCGGCACTATTTATTTCCTTAGTTATATAAATATAAAAAAAAAACAAATATTTATTTTAAAGCTACTAGTCAAGCTTCTTCCTAAAGCTCAAGCTCCAAACCCTTAATGTGATTTCATTCAATCCATCTCTCTAGGATGAGGCCATGTTCATGTCAAGATGCCAAATGTTCCCTTCAGGGACAGACCCAAGCAGAGACAGAGTGAATATAAACCTCAAGAATGCCAGGTGCTGGAGTATCAAGAGGATACAGAAGGATCTTTGAAGACATAGGTGGTACTGAGGAGGGCCTGATGCACACAGTGAGTTCACTCACAGGCACCATCTTTCTGTGCCTGCCCTGCTAGCACACTGGACTCTAAAATGGTTAGCTTCTAAGTTAGCACAATGCATTTCAAATTTGTCCGTAAGTTGTTTACAGCTGTGCAAATGACTCTCCTCTGCCCTGGAGACCAGGCATCCAAGGTCTGCAACAGAAGGTGGAGTGAGGTGCACAGGAGGCAGTTCCGGATTTATTTTTTTTGCATTTAAAAATCCTTGTCCATTCTTCTTCCCAAGTGCTAGGATAGATTCTACAAGCATGGACAAAGATGTAATATGCTATAATGTCAACTCTCAACTATTACTTTAAATGGGGAAAAATATCTTAAGATAGTATGAAAGGTTCTAACTAGAGAATATGTTTTTCAGTGTAACAATTTTACCTTGGAGTAAAACATCATTAATTAGTCCTTAATCCAAATGATCAGAATGCTTAAACAATGGACAAGTGACTTAAAAAAAAAGGACACATTGGAGATCTACAGTATCCAGAAGAGCACCATGCATGGGTTGTACACAGATTGTGTTCTATAGTAATAAATGTGTCCTCTCCAAATAATAACTTACAGGTGTCTAAAATATGTATTATATGCATGTATACTAACATGTATGTATGTGTTATAAACAATATATACATACATATTTTCACATACACATATGTATGTATGTATGTATGTAGTAGTAGTATCAGTCTGGCTAAGGGGAACTTAGTCAGTGAATATTTATTAATTGTCCAATCACTGTGGTAAGCACTGAGGAAAACAGATCAGTAAGACAAAATTCCTATTCTTGAGTGTATAGTCTAGTGGGAGAGACAGGAAAATACTAAGTGCATTAAATTGTTAGTGGCTTTTTGATGATATACATATAGGCACAGTGAGCACCAAAGCTGAACAACTCTCCTTGGAAGACAGGGCAACAGAAATGTTTCCTAAGGAAAGTGATCCTTGAGTTGCCCCATGAAGGCTGCCCGGTATGCTCTATATTGAACTCTTTGATAGCTGGTAACCCAAGTTGTTTGTGTAGAAACTCACAGATAACCAGTTTGGATAAGCAGGCATCTCATACTTAGTTCCCTGGGCTGATGTTAATCCTGAGTCTGGGAGTGTTCTGTCCTTAGCACTGCTGACATACACAATACAGCGGGCAGCTCAGAGTACAGAGATGCCTGTTAAACACAATCAGTTGGTGCCCCTCCCCTCCATGACTGTGACAGCAGGTTACTGCAAGAAGAGCACCAACGGAGATGAATGGGGTTCTGAAAATGAGGACCGTCTTCCAAAACAGCTGTTTATTCTCCTCACAGTACTCTTCCTGGTAGGAGAGAAGTTGGCTAGCCTGTGCTGGGAGCAGGGCAGTGGGGGCTTTGTCCTGAACCCTCTGCTGTGAGTTAGTGAGCTCTGCAAGCAAGCCAGGCCTCCAGTCTATTACACTGACCTGCAAAACTCCCAGATTTAATTTGGTTGTTCTGCATGATGTGAAGTAAAGTAGAGCTGCTGTGTCTACTTTACTAGTAAGTCCTGCAACAACCACTTAGTAGCTGTGTGACATTAGGCCAGCAAATTAGAGAATCTGAGTCTCATATAGTACCTCATATAGTCCTCCACTGTACCAGTACACAGTATAGTACCTCATACAGTCCTCCCACTGTACCAGTACATAGTACTGTACCTTATACAGTCCTCCCAGTATACTAGTACACCCTATAGTACCTATTAGAGAACAGGAATTCAATAACCTCTGTGTCTACTCCCCAACCCCCCCCCCCCCCACCCCATACACACACACACACACACACATTTAAGAGTCCACATGGGATTACAAAAAAAAAGAGACTTGAAAGAAGACACACACTGCTGAAAAAGTTAAACATTATCTTGAGGATACAAACCTTTAAAAACTTTGTCCAATAGTGAAATCGATATTACCAAAATGGAGCATGATTTTTTTTAAAATATTCAGAAACCCACCAGATGAGTTTAGAGTGGATTAAAGAGACAACTTACCTTAGAGTAAGTGTGTGACCCTTGGATAGTCAAAGCTTTGAAGTAAGGGGAAGAAAGCAGGTGACCCTTCAAAGACATCTGTGTTTTAGCCAGGTCCCCAGGACCCAAAGCTGCAGACAGGCAGCACAGACACCCAATGCAGGGCCCTGACCACATCTTTAATGGTGAGTGACAAACTGGCTCTGAAGGAAGACCTTCAATGGCACTGTTCTCACTGATCCATCTTTAATGATGAGTGACAGACGGGTTCTGCATTGGCACTGATCTCACTGGGCCATATGCAAATAAAGAACCAAATGTTGATTAAAGATGAGAGGGAGGTCTAATTCTCCAATTCCCAATAAAATCTGGCCTTTCCAGGCACCACAGAATTTCCCAAAGGTCATTTGTTCATGTTCCTCTACTTAAGCAAGAATCTACTTCTCATTCCTGAAAACCCCCAAAATATTCTGCATATATCTAACATGATTCCCAGATGAGCTCAAATCTTCAGGAGTTCTTTAAGTGCAGGTTATAAACATAACAACATCTCACAGGCAAATTTCAAATAATCACTGAGACCATCATGATAACTCCTATGACAGGAGATGGAATACAAAGGCATAGTGGCGGGCACTGGGGAGCCAAGCAGAAGGCTGGAGAAACACATGTTAAAATTCAACCACCGTGCTATAAAATATTTGGATGTACTCTTAAGAACTTCATCTCATTTTAGACTTACAATATTGCTTTTAAAGTAGGGTTATTATACCACTTTTTAAATGATGAACCAGTGGCTCAAAGAGGCTGACTGAATTGTCCAAATGAGAGAAAAGGTGCGGTTAGTATGCAGGTCTCTTTCAACTCTACCAATCAATTTAATTGTACATGCATCTTAGAGAAATTTCTTAATTAGGTTTATATTTTTAAAATTTTATATTTTAATTACAATTGACCTTCAATATTATTTTAGTTTCAGGTGTACAGCATAGTATAACTTAAGAAGTAATCACCCTGATAAATACAGTACCCATCTGGCACCATACTGACTATATTCCCTGTGCTGTACTTTATATCCTACCAATTTGTACTTCTTAATTCCTTCATCTTTTTCACCCACTGCCTCAACCCTTTCTCCCTACCCCACCCATCCCCAGCAACCATCAGTATGTTCTCTGTATCTATGAGTCTCCTTCTACTTTGTTCGTTTACTGGTATTTTGTTCTTTAGATTCCACATATACCCGAAATCACATGATATCATAAGCAGTAGATTTGTCTTACAGTGGACAGGCTACATAAGCTGACCACGTTATGAGTGCTGCTAGGGCAGGCCTTCAAGTGCCTGCTGCCTTCACAACCCCTGTGTAATTCTCCGTGACCAGCCTGCTTGATCCCATCAGGAGTCCTTTGATGACTGGACCAAGAATGGGTAACCTGAGCTCTGCCCCACCCACAGAGGCCCCTGCTGGTGGCAACTCTGTGGACCAATCAGATCCTCTCTCCTGAGGAAACAGGACATGCCACAAACAGAAAAGGAGTGTTGAACGTTTAGAAGCAAGTGGAGAAGGTACCATGAGGTGTTCAGGCACCATAATGGCTGAGCCCTGCACAGGGAGCACATAACAGAGGCATGGGACAAGCTTCCTGGGTGCTAGTGAGGCACCCAATTTGAGAGAGCTCAGTTCTCAGTGAGGCCCTCTCTGAGAAGACTAGGGTGGTTTTCTATCTCCCCTACCAGCTTACATATCCCCTCAGGAAGCCTCTGGTCCCTGAAGTAGCTCTTTTCAGTGAAACTCAAAAGAGAAAAGCATATTATTACTTCAGAGTCCTGTATTAGAATGACCGAATGGCACCATCTCCCTGTATATGGCACAGCAGACCCAGGCAGAAGTCACCTTCTGAAAGGGTGCTCCTTGTGTTTGCTGCCCACCTTAGACATCACAGTAGGACTGACATGAGAGCTACCCATTAAGATTCCTAGAGGAAGCTCTTGTGGGATGAATGCACGCTCCTCCTCCCCCCAACACAGTTTGTATGTTGAAGTCCCCCCAGTACCTCAGAATTTGGGTCTTATTGAAGATAGGGTTTTTACAGAGGTAAGTAAGTAAACAGGCCACATGGGTGGTCCCTAATTCAATATGATGGGTGTCCCTATAAGAGGAGAAGAATGGGGTACAACACGTACAGAGGAAAGACCAGGTGAAGAAGACAGGGAGAAGACAACCATCTGTAAGCCAAGGAGAGAGGCCTCAGGAGAAACCAAATCTGCCAATACTTTGATCTCAGACTTCCAGCCTCCAGAGCTGTGAGACAATGTAATTCTATTGTTTAAGCCCCCCAGTCTGTGGTATTTATTATGGCAGTCCTTGCAAACTAATACAGAGCTTAGGTCTCTATAAAGACACCAAGAGGCCTACAAATGATTAAAGCCATCTGCTGGAAGCAAGAGTGATTCAATAGGGACCCATCCTGGCCCAGACTGCTGGCTCTGTCGCTCAGAGGCTGGGTATCCTTGGGAGAAACGCTGTACCTCAGCTGCCTCTGGTCTTCAAGATGTAACGGCCTTGGCGAATAAACACCTAGTGTGCGCTGGAGCCAAGTGAACAGTGCCCTCAAGGAGGGTCCACTTTCATCCTCACACTGTAAATTCAGTCACCATCAGACAGAGCTAACTGGATGTGATACATGGAGCACATGACATTAACTCCTCAGTCCTCTCTAGGAACCAGGAACAGTTGAGCAGCACTGCCTGACCTGGCTTCTCCTTCTCTGACTCCTCTTCTTCCTCTTCCTCATGAGTCTGCCACTCCCTCAGAGTGTCACGGAGTGCAGGCACGGAGGCTGCGTGGACACTGACTCCCTGTGCAGGTGCCTGCAGCTCCTCTGACAGCTCTGTGGAGAGATCTGATGAAGAGGCTTTGCTTCGAATCAGTGTGTGCTACGGAATTCTCAGGATCCAGCGCCTGGCGCGGCCCTGCTCAGTCTGGTCTGTGCGGCTGTCTGCTCACACCGAGCTCTCTCAGACACATGAGCTGTCTGCAGTGCATGGCCAGGAAGAATAAATCACTGACTGAGGTAGACACTGAGGCTAACAAAGGAAGTTCCTAAGTGCCAAAGAACACGCTTAGGCACCAAAGAAAGAGGCTCTCAGGGGACAGCACAGGCCACCACTGTACTTCCTGGACGCCTGGGACAAGTAATAGAAATCTGCTCCTGCTGCCTTGATAGGTGAGGGAAACTTGTTTCAGGGGTCCTGGGTCCAAACATGCCTTCCAGACCCAGAAAAGCATAGGATGAGGGACTTGCTGCCCTCTACACTCCTTCTTGGCCTCTCATCTCTACTCCCCTCTATATGTCTGCTTGGCCCTCTTCTCTGTAGACTGCTATTCTCTGCCTCTCTGCTCAAGGCAAACTGCAATGTGAAAGGTACCTCTGTTATAGAAAGATGGAATCTCATCCCCAATTGTAAATTCTCTTCATGGGTCAACTGTTGGGTCAGCTGAGACTGAGGGTTGGGGGTGGGAGGTGGGGTGCTGTAGACAGGAAGCCTCACTGCACAAAATGGCTGCCATGGCCCCGGCTCCCTCTGTATGGGGAAACAGGTTCACAGAGCAGGAGATATCACTGGGAGCTGGGAAGCTACCCCAAAAGGTAACCACTATGCTGTCAAGCCTTAGCTGTGAGACACAGGGTTTTAGAGTCACACTCACTATCATGGGCTACACTTCCTCAGAGATTTTACTTTTAGTTTTCCTTGTAAGTGTTGCCATTTTCTTAGCTACAATCAGTGCTATGATGTCAGGCATGATTTTGAAGTTTGGAATCCTGATTGGACATCTCCATACAGAACTGTTTATTAATAAAAGAAAAACACAAGCAAACTTATTAATATTTTTTAAGTTAAAAAAGAAACACAATTGCTTTTTGTAAATTAGTGAACATACTATTTTAAAATAGACGTGTAATAGTTGATATATTTTGGAAATGATTTTACCATGAAATAGATTTTTAAAACACCAATAGATAATTAGCAAAATAGTGTCATCTCCTAAAAATGATTGCTATCCCTTGTTTTATAAATACTGACAGCAACTATTTGGTACTCCCATCATCAAACTAACTGCTTACTGAATTCCAAATCAGAACTCAAAGCACCGTCGCCTAGCACAGGATCCCTCTGGTATTCAGACTCCGGAGCAGACTCTGGGCCTGAATTCAAACCCCGAGAAACAAAGATGCAGAGCCCTTCCAGAATGGAAGCCTCATCAAACACTGTCCTGCAAATAGATGTGCTGGCTGCAAGTCCCAATTCCATCATTTCCTACCATAGAGTATCCTTCTCACTTCCTCTCCTGTGCTTTTCTACCACCACTTGATAAGTGATGTTTTAAAAACCCCAACAGAAAATGTGGACAAAGCACTTGAAAAATTAGGAGAGGAATTCAAAAAGTTAAACATAAAATTACCAAATGATTCAGCAAGTCTACTCCTAGATATATACCCCTAATAACTGAGAACAGGCACTCAAGTAAGTACTTTTATACACATGTCTGTAGTAGGATTACTCATAGTAGCCAAAAGGTGGAAACAACCCAAATGTCCATTGAGAGATAAATGGTTAAAAAAATTGTATATATGCACACAATAGAAAATTATTCAGCCATAAAAAAGAATGAAGATGTAAATTAACATAAAAAACATTATGCTAAGTGAATGAAACCAGACAAAAGTCACATATTGTATGATTCCATTTCAGATGAAATATCCAGAACAGGAAAATCTGTAGAGACAGATGATTGTTTGCCAGGTGCTTTGGGGTGGGGTTGGTGGGTGGGAAGCAGTGTGTAAGAGGTATGGGGTTTGGGGTGATAAAAATGTCTTGGAACTAGATAGCCAGATAGAGGTGGAGGTTGCACAATACTGTGAATGTACTAAATGCCAATGAATTGCTCACTTGAAAATTGTTGAACTTGTCATGTGAATTTCACCTCATTAAAAAAAAAAAAGTTTAGAGTAGCCCTTCTTTGGGGACACCATTTAAATAGAGACCAATTTTCAGTAGCCTTGAATCTCTGAATTTGAGAGACGTTGGATTCAGAGGTAAAATGCAGTAGAGCAAGTACCACCTGTGAAGAAGCTCTCTTTCCCTCTGCTATGGATTATTTGGATCCATGTTGCTACAGAATCCACCCAGGTGATATTTTAACAGGTACAATTTCTCTATTTTTATTAGGGAGTAAAATGGAGCACTGGTTTTAAAAACATAATGCCATGGCCCAATTGATAAACAGATATAAAGTTGTATAATTATTAATCCTGTTTAACATTATTTTTCGTATTTATTGATGATAAAGAACTAAAACCACCATCTAATTGAAATTATTAGCCACTCAAGGCAGCATACCAACAAATCATCATAGCTATTTTTCACAGCTGCTTAAAGTGTGTCAGAAATGATTGAATGTATTTTAATTAAACAAATTTGTAATTATGAGTACAATCACGGCCTGCCATTTTTACATTACAGCATGAGCTAGAAGAAAAAATATCCTCCTTGTACTGCCAACAGGAAACCGAAGTAAAAGTATTATTTAAAACAGTTAAACAGTATAATTACAATACATAAGTGAATACATATGGTCCTATGTTAGAGGGTCCAACTTCAGATCTCCACTTTATCCAGCCATCGGCCAAGCAAAGCTGCCTGAGGGGCAGGGCAGTACCCAAGACTTTCCATCACTAAAGGCAGGGTTCCGGGAGATGTGGAGGAGCAGGCTGGACCACTGCCTTGGGGGACCCCAGCTCAAATTGCTAAGACATCTGTTTTCTGAGAAGCACTTAAAACAGCTCTGCTTTGAAGGTTGGAGGGACCTTGAATTTTAGTTTTCTATGAACTATTAGGATTTTTCCATCTTGAATATCTATATTGATCTCCTTTACTTAAACTATGCTGAGAATAGCTTCTATTCAGAATAGTCCTCTCAAGAATTTGATCTGTTTAATATTGCCAGATATATTCCTGTATCAGACATGATATAACAATATTTGGGATTCATATTTAAATAAATTCTCTTGCAGTAGGAATCCTGAAATGAAGAAGTTCAACGCATAGGTATTCATTGATTCAAGCCATGTTTAAAAAATAACATTCTAAATATAATCACCTCTTCTCTGTTTCCTTGCAGCATGTTCCTCACACCTTCCTTTCCTGGATTTCTTTCTCTCATTTTGGGGAGGCTATTTTTGGCTTGAGAGGTGAGAGGAGGCCAGGTCTAATTTCAAGCACTGTGTGCACTTTGTATTGCATTGCACTTCTGTTCCTAGGGGTGGACTCAGCCTTTGGGGGAGTCAATTCTACACAGCATTTTCCTGTCATCCAAAACTAAAGATAATTATATGCAACTTTAAGGAGCCCCCCCACCCACACACTTATGTGCCATTTTAAGAAATGCTGTTCAAATTCCAAAATCCATTCATATCTTCAGGTCTTAGTTTGCATGCCATATCTTCCTTAAGTTAAACACGTTGAACTTAATGAGGCTTATCTTAAGTGCTGGAGCTGAACTGATCTCTAATCATCTGCTTCTCAGAGAAGGCCTAGAGATCTCAGCTGTCTTTCTTCACCTTTAACTGAACTATACAGGGAGGGAAAATAAAAACAGGTAAGAGGCAGAAAACTGAAAGTTCTCTACAGCTCTGTTCTGAGCTAAATTACCAACACACAGCTTTGAAGAGGCAGGTGTAGTTACCAGAGTTAGGACATTTTGTTCACTAATACATCAACCCTCTGTATATATCCATTAAATCAAGTATTCTCTAATTACATCTTGTGGAATAAATATAAGTGAAGGCACAACAGGAGGGAAATGTGAAGAAATGTGATTATCCGAATTATTTTCTATCACTGAACTCAATATTGAAGCCTTCCCAATGGCCAGATCTATGTGGCCTTGTTCTATGGCCTGAGTGCACGCTGTAACCTCACTTCTGCAAGACCATACCTTCCATGGTTTTAATCCTCAGCCTCTGCTTCCCTACCTCGACCTCTTGCATCACCCTTCTGAATTCCTTCCCTGAGGTTCCCTCCTCTAACTCTTCTGTTCTAAACACTTACTGAGCATCCCAGTTATGCCTGGAGCTCTGTCGAGTATACATCTTTCTCTCATGAGCATTAGGTCAACATTAGTGTGTCCTACTGTCAGAAACAGCAAGATCGCTGCACAGCTCTGCTGCTCTGAGTCCATGTATTCTTCTAAATTCTTCCCAACTACGCCAGGGCAGGTTCCTTCTTGAACCCTGCTGTACTAACTGTTGGGAACTTAGTCCAAGTTCCTCTTTATCCTCTGCTCACTAGTTACAGGTGTTGGGTCTGAGCCCCTCTGCCTGGGGCTGGACCTCCTTGGACGCCGGGTCTTAGGTGGAGAAGCCATGAAAGGTTGTGTGTGTATAAGATGAGTCTTTATTGCAGAAGCCAGTGGTCATATAGCTATCAGACAACACAGTCTTTCACAGCAGTCCATAACACAGGCAGCCATACACGGGCTGGCAAATACATATCTTCCCTTCAAAGCAGCATTAATCTCTGTACCCACAACAATTATCTAAACTCACTGTCTTACATTATAGTGGTATCTGAGCTCATTGGCTCAGCAGTTTCTCCTGTCTCTCCTGCCCAGCACACTCTAGCTGGTTAACATGGTGGCTATATCTGAGCTCTCTATGAGCTCTTAGCCTTACACCGTAGCAGTACCAGCTCTCAGCTCCATCTCTCCAGCTTCGTCTGAGCTCTCTAGCCTTAGTAACATACTTTTAATACTATTTACACTAAAGAGGCTAGTTGCCAACAATGACACCAATCATTGACTATATAGAAGGGCACAGCATACTGTGAGATCACTGTGGCTGTGCACCTACTCATGGTATATTAGCCTAGGCACAGTGGCCTTGGACATTCCGGTATACTAACAACAAGGCCTTTCGCACTCTGAGTGGCCTTGGCTGACTTGGCTACTCAACCAAGTAATCTCCACCAAAGCACTGGCCCCCCTACTTACTCCCTATCTCAGTATCAACCACTATCCTCATAGTCACACAAGTCAGGACCCTGGGACTTATATTCATTCCTCAATCTCCATGTTCTCCTCCCTCAGATGGGCTCACCTTTCCTATGGAATTTTAACTCCCCAATATCTTTTCCATCAGTCAGCTTCTTTCCACCAGGCCCTCCCATCACTGTCTCAGCTCAGACTCTCATCTCCTCTCCCTGAGACCACTCAGATGTGCTCCTATATCTCCCCCCACCACCAACCTTATCCCTGGCCAACACTTTCAAGACAGGTAATTACTTATAAACTGCAATCTCCTGAATTAGCTCACTGGCTCCCATGTGTTCTAGTGCAGTGGTCAGCAAACTGCGGCTCGCGAGCCACATGTGGCTCGCGAGCCGCAGCTTGCTGCTCTGTTGACTAATGAGTTTGCCAACCACTGACCTAGACTCTCGATTCCAATAATTACAGGCTGTTGTTGTTCCTTGTGATTAAGCCCCTATCCCAGTGGTCGGCAAACTCATTAGTCACATGTGGCTCATGAGCCGCAGTTTGCCGACCACTGTTCTAGTGGATAAGTCCATGTTTTTGTGAGGGAATACAAGGCCTTCCAACCTCTCCTGCTTCATTTCTTCCCTTTCTTCTACGCTTCCTCTCCTATCTCTATCTTTGTGCATGCGGCCCATTCTGCCTGGAATTTCCTGGCCTTTTCCATATCTAATTCCTATTTGTCTCTCAAGATTCCGCTGAATCATGACCTGGAAACGTTTCTGAGCATCGAAAGCCAGGTAAGACGCTACTCTTCTTTGAAGTCATGGCTGTGCATCTAAGACACTTTTCACATTAAATTGCAAATATCTATATGCACCAACTTATCAGTCAGTAAGCTCCTTGAAGACAAGAGCTTATTTTAAAAAATCATTTTAGCAATAGTGTGAAGGCTGGGGAAGGGGTAGAGTGGAAGGGGTCATCGGCGAAGAAAAGGAGACATCTGTAATACTTTCAACAATAATATATTTTTTAAAAAATCATTTGTATATCTCCCTACCATAAACATCACAGATAGTATAATACCTCCCCAGGGTAAGTATTCAACACACATTTACTGAGATAAATGAGTCAGAACTTGAGGTAGCACTAATGTTTAGCTACTCTAACAAAGAGAAAAACAAACATTTAAAATTTACACTGAGAAGAAACCTTCGAAGCCTGCGGGCCAAGCCTCATCTCTGAGGTGCTCCAGAGTTCACTAAAGGTCCTCACTTCAGCTTGCTACTGCTTCCTTCTTGCTCTCTCGCAGTGCCAGAAGTCTGCAACTGCATGTGTCTTTAAACTCATTTGGTCTCAAGTAATGGAAACCCACATCAAACCATCAGGGGACTTTACACTCACTACAGAATTGAGGACAGAGTGGACAGCTGAGCTGTGGGAAGGGCAGGTAGCACCAGGGCCCCAGCATGGAATGGAACCAGCCACGGCAGCATTCTTTCCAGCTCACATCTCTGTTGCTGCTTCCTTCTCTCTCTTTCTGCTCACCACATTCTCCCCACTATGGGAACCACATTCTCCCCCTATGGGAAACGTGGCCAGAGATGGCTCACAGCTCTATCACTCAGAGCTTTAAGCTCTCTTTCATTTTTTCATCCAAACATTATACAGACAAGGCCTTATTTGGTTATTTTTATTAGGTGCCTGCCCCTGGACAAATCAAGTACGCCAAGGGCACTGTCCCACTGCATCAATGTGAAAGTACCCCTCTTAACCACACATAGGAGAGAAGAAGCCACTTCTAGAAAAGGGTTCCCACAGCCCATGTCAGGGGCTCCCTACTCCTAGCAGCTTGGAAACTCCACAGTCAAGATCTGACGTTTCTGTCTTTCCCATACAGACAACTTCTTTTCTTTCATGTTGCCTTCTTTCAAAAAATTTGCTTGCTCCTCAATTTGTGGCAAACAAACACACATATAAACACATTATAATTTGACTGTTTGAATTTCTAGCCAATCCTGTGATTTCCTCTCTTCCAATCAAAAAATGGTTTCCTAGGTAACCATGAATAATTTGCATACTTCCAATACTCCAGTTTTCTGGTTCTGGGAACTCAGAATTTTAAAATATATTTTATATAGAATATAGCCAACCTTCCTAAAAGTACTTTTCTCCTTTTCTCTACCTGAACATTTGGTCCAAACTACATTATTTTTAAACCAGCAGTTTACTCAGAATCCAACTTACTTAGTGCAACTCAATTCCTGTCCCTAAAGAGCAATCCCCACCCACTCTGATTTTCTATCCTGCATGAAGTCACCATAATCAATTGTGAAGAGTTCTGCTAGCCCGACTGGAAAACGGTACCAACTGGGGTATCTTTTTGGATCACATAGAAAGGGATGCTAGCTATATCCTGAGAAAACATGACATAACATAGATTGTTTCTGAATTTTCTTTATAATTTGCTCATCAAAAAATGTTTATTGAGTACTTACTATGTTCTATATCCCAGATATAAATAGAAAGTTCAAGAGCCAGTGTTTGTCAGTAACTCACAGTGGTAGAAAAATGAATAAACACAATGCAATGCAGCAATTGCTAAAACATAAGAATGTGCTAGAAATGCTTATTCCACCATTACTACAGAATTTCAAAAATTGCATACCATGTACATTGAGGGACAGATGATCTGCCAGGAGAAATTCCTATATTTAATGAATGCTGAGATAAGCGATAAAATTCTGTGTAAATGTCTAGACCACAGCTGTCACCTCTTATACAAATATTTTAGCTGCTTAATTTTCACTACAAGTTTTCTCTTTCATCTTACTATTGCCACCTTCCTGCAGGAGGAAGTGGAGGCTAAGGAAAGCAGCCATATCTGTCAAACACAGAATCTAAAACTTTTGTGGGGTATTCTTTCTCCTTTGAGAATATTACACATATAATGAATCTTACAAAATAGTTATGACCACAAAGATTATAAGGCAACTGGCATTTTAGTAATTTTTGTCCTCAGATCTAAACTGTACTCCCATGGAAAAGATTTTCAGTCTGAATGGAGATTTAGTCAGGTCTGTACTGAAATCCCAAGCCTTTCATTGCAGGTGTTTACCTGAAGGGAAAAGCCTAGGGAGAGGATTGGGGGGAGGGGCCTTGCAAAGTAGGCAGGAGATGGGGTTCAAAGTGGAGCTGCTGGAGTTCCAGGTGAGAAGTATGAGGCTGTCGGAGGAAGGCATAGCTCTACACAAGCCTGAAAAACCATAGGGCACTAGGAGTGTCTCAACAAAGGTGCCCCAGCTGGAGCAGCACAAGGCCAGAGATGCCCAGCAAGAAACCCTGGGGACTCATGGGGTGGTGGTGGGGGGGTGTGAATTGTTGCATCCAGTGGAAGCTTGTTTGTGAACATATCTGACACACCCTTTGAGACTTCCAGCAATACATGAAGGGGGTTTTCTTGAGACTGAGATTGTGTGGGCATGCTCAGGACATCAGAATACAAGCTACCTAATTTATTTACTGACTAGCTCTCTTACTGTAACAGTGGCCCCATCAACACAAGGTTCCCTAATCACACTACATTGCCTTGAGGTATCTTTCTCTTCATGTACATCTTATGGAACATTCTACCTTGTTCTTTCTCACTGAATACCCGATTATATTTCCGTGATAACACCTTCCCTGACTCCAAATGACACTTCAATAAGCAGATCACAGTGACTCTACCACTATTAAAACAAGACAAACAAACAGATTGAAGCTCCTAAAGACCTGCTAGTCTGAATTTTATGACTTACCCGCCCACCCCCTCACCCCAGGTCTCAGATTCAGCCTCCTTCTGGACTTTAAGCCCACTCCCAACTCTAAGAGGAGCCCTGGCCAGCAGCTCGCCAGCACAGCCTCCAGGCAGCCAGGGCATGGTTCCCCTGCAATGTAAGAAAAGCAGAGTCCACATTCCTCTCTGCAAGTCGGCCTCCCTATGACTCCATCAGTAACTGAGATGCCGACCCTAAGCCTGGCTTCTCTGTAACCCCTGCCTACTCCACCACACTCCTCCACTGTGCTCAATGACGCCGGGCCTCTTCCAAATGACCCTAATAAGATACCTTAGATCGTGGGTGCTGTATGGACCATCTGTGCACACCATTCCCTCCCCCTGGAGTTGACCTCTCATCCCTGCTCCCTGCCTTTTGTACACCTTCCTGGCAGCTGCTTGAGCCTGAGTTATGAGGAAGTTAAGGAAAGTAACTAGCCCGAGGGACACAAGGGCTGCTGTGGCATGGCACTGCCCCAGCCTGTGAATTGTGAGTCGTGACCCTGGCCTCCTATGACACTGGAGCCCATGGGGATTGGCAGCAGAAAAGGGCTTGCTTCTTACTCAGGAGGCAACCAGCAAGATGAGGCCAAGTCTGCCAAGGCCATCTCTGCTATTTGAAAATATTAATTTTTGAAGAGTGACTCAAAGAGGTCTCACCTGCAGATTCCTAAGAACTCCTTACAAATCATAGGACCATCTTTAGAGATTCAACTCCAAAATCTATAATTAGGATAACTTTGGTTACCCTAGGTACAATTCTGAGGTTGTATAGTGGATTCATAAATCTTTTGCTTACTAAAACATATCATTAACTGTGATGGCTCTGGTACATTCAGGGCCAGGGATTTACGGGTGAGAAGAACAAGGCAACTGACACAGGGACAGACAATGGAGGCAGGCTCCCATTGCTGGCTCTGGACATAGAATTTGGGTTATAGCCAGTCGAAAGAAGTGACCTCATAAATTTAAAGACCTACCCGGCCAGTGTGGCTCCATAGTGGCTGAGTGTCGACCTATGCACCTGGAGGTCACGGTTCGATTCCCGGTCAGGGCATATACCCAGGTTGCAGATTTGATCCCCAGTGTAGGGCTTGCAGGAGGCAGCCAATCAATGATTCTCTCTCATCATTTTGTTTCTCTCTCTCCCTTCCTCTCTGAAATCAATAAAAATATATTTTTAAAATATAAAATAAATATAAAGACCCAAAACAATTTAGGGTCTTACTCAAAATGATGGGGTGGGATTGTCCCTCCCCATCCCATTTATGCTAGCAATTCTGCGACTTATTTTCTCCTCACAGTTTGCCTTGGGTGTGCATTTTAATTTGCTTTAATCTAATCAGCACTGTTGGGGTGAGACATGGTAACCTTGGGGACATGACTTACTCTTACCTTGCATCCTGGAAAGAGGTCATTCAATTTCCAAACCACGAACAGATACATGGGGCACCTAGGGGAGACAGTATCCAAAGACTCCCCCTGAAAACCGCTAATTGGAAGTTAAAGAAGGAAAAGTGGCTTCATGTTAATTTTCACAAAGCTGAACTGTAAGGCAGTGCTCAACACAGGTGCAACCCATTCAGCTCCTGGCCCCTCTCCCTGGCTAGCTGCTGTCAAGCAGTCTCTGCTCCTTCCTGCTCCGTGCAGAAATGCTACTCCTGGGGTCCTGCCAGGCCAACACTGAAGGTAATCCCAAGGAATCCTTCAGCAAATGGTGACAAGCTGGGGGACGAGGCGGAACAGAACTAATGGTGTTTTACTTTATCTAACACTGGTGGCAAACAGGGCTGCTACGTGGCAGTGATGAAATGTCCCCTCCATGGACTGCTTTAAAGAGAAGGCTTTGAGAGGAGGAAAGTGAAGGAAGGTAGGGAGAAACAACTATCCAGGCTAAAAATAGTTTTCTTAGAATTGCTTTCTGTGCTGGCTGAACCGCAGCAATAAAAGTTCTTACACTCATACCACCAGTTCTGCAATAAGAATGAAAAACAGGACAGAAGCCAGGAGAACTCTAAGGCAGCCTGGCCACCGCTAGCCATCTCCTCAGGACTGCATGCTGTTAATCTCAAGGGGACACGACTCTGGCAGGCCTCCAAAGATCAGCTGTGGTTGGCTTTTCATTGATGACCCATCTTTAAGTTCAGATAACTGCACTTACTTGGTTCTGTCAAAAGGAACAAGACCAGGGAGTGATTTGCAACCAGATAAGTCATCCCACCTGCCACTGTCCATAGCATTTTCCCAACACACAACCCAGCCACAGTAACTACATAGCTCTGTTGACCAGTATCTTTACTAATTTACAAATAATTTCTTTTTTTCTTGATTAAAAGTTTACTCCTTCAGTTGCAGGAAGAATATGCATCATTTCAGAATGACAGTTTCATATAAAGTCTCACTCTGCTTTCCTCTATGATCTGGCTGCCAGATCTCAGACTCCTGCTGTACCAGGTTATTCTTTATTTTACTAAACAAGATAAGTTGGTTGTGAAAGTTACTCTTTTGTTTTTACTCTAATAGCTAACAATTTTTTTTAGAACTCTGTGCAGTTTTCAAAGCATTGCAAATACACAGGCACATGGAATTTTTGCAGCTACCTTTTAAGGATGATAGTACTCTCAGAGGTAGATGAAGCTGAGGTGCAGAAAGTCCCAATACCATACATATTGGATGTGGAAAGTCAAGATTCCACCCATGGCTTCTGACTGAATTCTGAGCTCTTTCCACTAGACTAAACTGACTCTACTTCTCATCTCATAAACTACTTCCAGTCCTTAAAAAAACTCCTCTAGGAATGAAGAAGGATCCACTTACCATCTACCAAGTATCATGTATTGATGAGCCTCCTTCCGCTAATATAAACATTGTGGGAAGACAAAAGGGAGCTACTGTACCACTTCAGTTCCACCTAAGGAGTTTCCATCTAGTGGAACAGACTAGAAAAGTTTAAATGTGAATAAAGAATAAAGATATGAATGAGCCAACTATTAGGAGCAGTTACACAGAGTTCTATACATGGAGTAAAATGGGGGGCGGGGAGAAGGAAGGCAGTACTTGGATATTTGTTCTGAAAAATTGCCCAGTTAATCTTTCTGCTTGAAAATATCCAGCCTGTGGCTTCTTGCTCTGGAACGGGGCTGGGCTGTTTTATTAATGGCCCCTAACTAGATCAACAATGGTTTCTTGACCCAATAGTGGTGAAGACAGCCCAGACCCCAAGGGACCCGGGGCAAAGAGCTATACACAAAAGGGATGGTATTTGTCAGTTAGTTAGGTTGGTTCCTTACAGAATTTGTACTGGGATCGTGGACAGGACTGTCCAGAAAAGACTTTGGCCAATGCGGAAAGAGGTGGAAATGTTAATCCTATATAATAAAAGGTAAATATGCAAATTATCCCTACAGGCAGGAGTTTGACCGATGGGGAGTTAGACATGTGCTGACCACCAGGGTACAGTGAGGAACATGGCAGGCATGGGCGACGCGGCGCTGGCAGTAAGCGGCAGTGGCAGCGCTGCTGGCCCCAATGGGCTCCCAATGAGAGCGGGACCACGGTGGGATGGTGGAGCAGGTTAGCGGGCAGCGCTAGGCCAAGGCGGGTGTGAAGAAGGCAGCTGGGGGAAGGGAGGCCCCAGCTGACAGCCAGCAGCCAGCAGCCGGCAGCTGCTAGGGACCCTACCCATGCACGAATTTCGTGCACTGGGCCTCTAGTGTATCTATAAGTAGGGGAAAGGTGGAGGATACAGACATTGACCAGGAGGAGCAAGGAGAGGGACAAAGCCAGGAAACTAGGTGTACAAGGTCTCTGACCCTTAGACTTGCCTCGGTTCTAAATAGCTTCCCAGTTCTATTCAGGTGTATCCTTAAATAAATCCCTGTTTCTTAAAGTGGCCACTGTAAGTGAATCTATCCTGGCAAAAGAAAGAATCTAAAAACTCAGAGTTCTTTTTTTAAAAAAATAAATCTTTATTGTTCAGATTATTACAATTGTTCGTCTTTTTTCCCCCCATAGCTCCCCTCCACCCGGTTCCCACTCCACCCTCTGCCCTTACCCCCCACCCCCATAGTCCTCATCCATAGGTGTACGATTTTTGTCCAGTCTCTTCCCACACCCCCACACCCCGTTCCCCCGAGAATTGTCAGTCCACTCCCTTTCTATGCCCGATTCTATTATATTCACCAGTTTATTCCGTTCATCAGATTTTTTATTCACTTGATTTTTAGATTCACTTGTTGATAGATATGTATTTGTTGTTCATAATTTTTATCTTTACCTTTTTCTTCTTCCTCTTCTTAAAGAATACCTTTCAGCATTTCATATAATATTGGTTTGGTGGTGATGAACTTCTTTAGCTTTTTCTTATCTGTGAAGCTCTTTATCTGCCCTTCAATACTGAATGATAGCTTTGCTGGGTAATCTTGGTTGTAGGTTCTTGCTATTCATCACTTTGAATATTTCTTGCCACTCAAGTCTGGACTGCATAGTTTCTGTTCAGAAATCAGCTGACTATCGTATGGGTGCTCCCTTGTAGGTAACTGTTTTTCTCTTGCTGTTTTTAATATTCTCTCTTTGTCTTTTGCTCTTGGCATTTTAATTATGATGCGTCTTGGTGTGGTTCTCTTTGGATTCCTTTTGTTTGGGATTCTCTGCACTTCCTGGGCTTGTAAGTTTATTTCTTTCACCAGGTGGGGGAAGTTTTCTGTCATTATTTCTTCAAATAGGTTTTCAGTATCTTGCTCTTCCTCTTCTTCTGGCACCCCCATAATTCAGATGTTGGTACGCTTGAAGTTGTCCCAGAGGCTCCTTACACTATCTTCATATTTTTGGATTCTTTTCTCTTTTTGCTTTTCCGGTTGGGTGTTTTTTAATTCTTTGTATTTCAAATCTTTGACTTGATTCTTGCGATCCTCTAGTCCAGTGGTCGGCAAACTCATTAGTCAACAGAGTCGCAGTTTGCTGACCACTGCTCTAGTCTGCTGTTAGATCTCTGTATATATTTTTTTATTTCAGTCAGTGTATGCTTAATATCTACTTGGTCCTTTTTCATATCCTTGAGGGTCTTGCTAAATTTATTGGCCTTTTCTAGAAAATTATTGAAAAACCTTATAACCGTGGTTTTGAACTCTATATCCAGTCGTTTGCTTTCCTCCATTTCTTTCATTTGTGACCTGTTTCTTTGTCTCTGCATTTTGGCTGCTTTTGAGTTGTTAGAGTGGCTTTGTGTGCTAGGTGTCTTATAGGGCCCAGTGACTCAGCCTCCCCAGTTACCTGAGGTGGACACTCTTTGTGGGCTGTGCACACAGTCTTGTTGTAGTTAAGCCTTGATTGTTGTTGGTATCACTGGGAGGAATTGACCTCCAGGCCAATTGGCTTGAGGATCAGCTGTGTCTATGCTGAGATAACTTCTGTGCTGGAGACACCCTTATGAGATAAGACTTGCAAAAGCCTCTGTGCTCAGCTTGGATGGGGCGGACTCTCAGGGTGGAGCAGACAGCAATGGCTTCCCATCAGCCCTGTCCTAAGAGGCCCCTGGGTCTCAGTGTCCCGCGGTAATTGCTGCAAGCACCTCTGAGAAAAAGCCGCCCTCGAGTTTCGCCTGCTGCCAGACAGTCTAGTTTCTCCCCGAATGAGTCTGGGTCCCCAGAGTCTCGCCCAGAACTGGAGTTCAGAGCCGTCGGGAGCTTTTGTCTCCCTCCCGATTGAGAAAGCCCGATTAGAAAGCAAGCTGCATACTCAGTTGCCAGCCCCCTCTGTGCACGCACCTCCATACATCTGCCTTCCACAGTTCCCCTGAGTTTCGGTGTGCTTTTCTCTTTCCTGACAGTCCAGTTTCTCCCCAAATGAGTCTGGGTCCCCAGAGTCTCGCCCAGAACTGGAGTTCAGAGCCTTCGGGAGCTTTTGTCTCCCTCCTGGTTGAGAAAGCCAACTGTGTATTCAGTTGCCAGCCCTCTCAGTGCACGCGTCTCCGTACCTCTGCCTTCTGCAGCTCCTCTGAGTCTCAGTGTGCTTTTCTCTTTCCTTCTAGTTGTAGAATTTCCACTCATCCAGCCTTCCTGTGGTTCTGGATGATGTCCGTTTTGTCTTTTAGTTGTAGTTTTGAAATTGTTGTGTGAGGCAGCAGTTTAGGTGTTTACCTATGCCGCCATCTTGGTTTCTCAGAGTTCTTTTTACAGAAACTCAAGTTTCCTACTACACAGAATATACTCACATTAATTAGATTCAGGATGCAGTACACCTCATTCACAAGGTATCAGAAGGTAGACAGAAACAGAGGGTCTGTCACCCTGCCTTCTTGGTAGGGCTTCCTAGACCAATGGTCTCTTTCCTCTGGATTTATAGCCTTAGACATGTGCCTCTTATTTTAAGTCAATGGAAGTTTACTGACCATCAGTTATGTGCAAGAAATGGTGCAGGCCATTTATTAGGCTTAACTAACCTCATTGTCACCTTATGCTTTTTATTCCTAGTTCAGTTTTCCTATATTATTTGGCTTCATAAAAATTGGGATCTTGCCTCAAAATTCCTTGTGGTTCCCAAATAAACTGATGAATTAAATCCAGAGACATAGAAGCATGGAACAGACTGATGAATATCAGAGGGAAGGTAGGGGTGGGTAGGGAAAGATTAACCATATATGTATAACTCATGGACACAGACAATAGTGTGGTGAAGGCCTGGGGCAGGGGTGAGGGGTCAATGGGGGGAAAAGGAGGGAAACATGTAATACTTTCAGCAATCAAGATAAAATTTAAAAAATTCTAATGGTTCCAATTAGCCCAATATTTCCCAAAACACAGGAACTCAAGAATCAGTTGCTAAATACATTTATGGTTATGTCTCTTTGCATAAAATTCAAGGAAATATAAAAATGGTAGTGCCTGAGTGAAAGGCTACTGATTTCAGGTTAAAGAAAAAAACAAAGAAATTGCTGTATAAACAGTAAGTCTACTGACTTGTAAATTAAGGTCAGAGGCCTGTCCACTTGACCCATGAGGCTAGTTGGACCCAGGGCAGGCATCTGATCTGAGTGGAGCCTGTCCACCAAGCTGGTCAGGGATGTTTGCCCTAGGGAGAAAAGTTGAGTTGGGCCTGCTTTGTTAAGAGTTAGAATTGGGCAAGAGACTTGCAGTGGTGCTGAGAGCTGGAACCTGAAGGACATTTAGAATCAGGAGCTGGGCAGGGCATTCTGAACTCTGCATGATATGAAAGAGCAGAAGCTGTATGGTGGGAAGGTGGGGAGAGGGAGTGAGTGTGAGAAAATAAAATGCAATAGAGAAGTAGAAATTGGTAGACATACCACAGTAAGAGTGGTGGAGCCCTGGCTGGTGGCTCAGTTGGTTGGAAGATCCTTCCGTACACCAAAAGGTTGCAGGTTTGATCCCTGGTTGGAGCATGCTATGGAGGCAACAACTGATAGATGTTTCTTTCTTTCTTTCTTTCATCTCTTTCTTTCCTGTCTCCCTTCCTTCCTTCCTTCCTTCCTTCCTTCCTTCCTTCCTTCCTTCCTTCCTTCCTTCCTTCCTTCTCTTTCTTTCTTTCTTTCTTTCTTTCTTTCTTCTCTCTCTCTCTCTCTCTCTCTCTCTCTCTCTCTCTCTCTCTCTCTCTTTCTTTCTTCGCCCCCCCTCTGTTCTTCTCTCTAAAAATTAATAAAAACATATCTATCCTCACGTGAGGATTCAAAACAAAACAAAACAAAACAAAACAAAACAAAACAAAACAGAAAGAGCGATGGAGACAGAGAAAGGTCAGAGCCTGCTTTAGCTACTACTCTTTCTGAAGCTTCATTGGTTGTCAAGCTTTTCTTGTTTGATCAAATGTGTTCATTGGAACCACAGAACCCCCACTGAGACATCTCCCCTTGTGAGGGCCTTCTATCATTTCTCCCAGCTGATCATAACATAAAAATAGTGCATGATTTTGAGAAATCTTTTCAAAAAGAATATTAAACATTCTCTGCTAATTTTTTTCTCAACAGGGCAATTCTGCCTGTCAAGGGACATTTGACAATGTCTGGAGACATTTTTGATTGTCACAGAGGGTGGGATTGGGTGTGTGATACTGAAATCTAGTGAGTAGAGGCCAGAAGTGCTGCTAAATAGCTTACAATGCACAGAACACACAACAATGAATTATCTGGCCCAAAATATCAGTAGTACAGAGGTTGAAAAACCATGCACTTAGGTAAACACCTAAACTGCTGCCTCGCACAACAATATCAAAACTACAACTAAAAGACAAAACGGACACCATCCAGAACCACAGGAAAGCTGGCTGAGTGGAAATTCTACAACTAGAAGAAAAAAGGAAAGCACATTGAGACTCAGAGGAGCTGCAAAAGGCTGAGGTACGGAGACTCGCATGCGGAGAGGACGGGCGGCTGTATGCATGGGCGGCTGAGTGCGCAGCTGGCTTTCTAAAGCAGGAGGGAGAAGGAAGCTCCCAACCGCACTGAACTCCAGTCCTGGGCGAGACGCTGGGAAACCAGACTCATTCGGGAGGAATCTGGACTGTCAGGAAAAAAAGAAAGCACACTGAGACTCAGGAGCTGCGGAAGGCAGAGGTTCAGAGGCACGCGTGCGCAGAGAGAACTGACTGCTGAATGCATGGGAGGCTAAGTGTGTGGCTGGCTTTCTAAAGCGGGAGGGAGACAGAAGCTCCCGACTGCACTGAACTCCAGTTCCGGGAAAGTTTCTGGGAACCTCGACTCATTCGAGGAGAAACTGGACTGTCTGGCAGCGGGCGAAATTTGAGGGTGGCTTTCTCTCAGAGGTGCTTTCAGCGATTACCGAGGGACACTGAGACCCAGGGGCAGGGCTGATGGGAAACCAAGGCTGTCTGCTTTGCCCTGAAACTCCGCCCCATCCAAGCTGAGCACAGAGGCTTTTGCAATTTTGCAAGTCTTGTCTCATAAGAGTGTCTCCAGCACAGAAGTTTTCCCAGCGTAGACACAGCTGATTCTCACAGCCAATTGGCCTGGAGGTCAATTCCTCCCAGTGATACCAACAACAATCAAGACTTAACTACAACAAAGCTGAGCACACAGTCCACAAAGGGGTGCACCAAGAGTGTCCACCTCAGGTAACTGGGGAAGCTGAGCCACTGTGCCCTAGAGGACACCTAGCACACAAAGCCACCCTACCAACTCAGGGAAGCAGTGAAAATGCGGAGACAAAAAAAACAGAACACAAATGAAAGAAATGGAGGAAAACAAACAACTGGATATAGAGTTCAAAACCACGATTATAAGATTTTTCAAGAATTTCCTAGAAAAGGCCGATAAATTTAGCGAGACCCTCAAGGATATGAAAAAAGACCAACTAGAAATTAAACATACACTGACTGAAATAAAAAATATTATACAGAGACCTAACAGCAGACTAGAGAACCGCAAGAATCAAGTCAAAGAGTTGAAATACAAAGGAGCAAAAAACACTCAGCTGGAAAAACAAAAAGAAAAAAGAATCCAAAAAGTTGAAGATAGTGTAAGAAGCCTCTGGGACAACTTCAAGCATACCAACATCCGAATTATGGGGGTGCCAGAAGAAGAGAGCAAGACACTGAAAACCTATTTGAAAAAATAATGACAGAAAACTTCCCTCACCTGGTGAAAGAAATAGACTTACAAGTCCAGGAAGCACACAGAACCCCAAACAAAAGGAATCCAAAGAGAACCACACCAAGACACATCATAATTAAAATGCCAAGAGCAAAAGACAAAGAGAGAATCTTGAAAGCAGCAAGAGAAAAACAGTTAGTTACCTACAAGGGAGCACCCATACGACTGTCAGCTGATTTCTCAACAGAAACTATGCAGGCCAGACGGGAGTGGCAAGAAATCTTCAAAGTGATGAATAGCAAGAACCTACAACCAAGATTACTCTACCCAGCAAAGCTATCATTCAGAATTCAAGGTCAGATAAGGAACTTCACAGATAAGAAAAAGCTAAAGGAGTTCATCACCACCAAACCAGTATTATGTGAAATGCTGAAAGGTATTCTTTAAGAAGAGGAAGAAGAAGAAAAAGGTAAAGATAAAAATTATGAACAACAAATACATGTCTATCAACAAGTGAATCTAAAAATCAAGTGAATAAAAAATCTGATAAACAGAATAAACTGGTGAATATAATAGAATCAGGGGCATAGAAAGGGAGTGGAGTGACAATTCTCGGGGGAAAGGGGTGTGGGAGTGCGGGAAGAGACTGGACAAAAAGCGTACACCTATGGATGAGGACAGTGAGGGGGGAGGTAAGGGTAGAGGGTGGGGTGGGAACCGGGTGGAGGGGAGCTATGGGGGGAAAAAAGAGGAACAATTGTAATAATCTGAACAATAAAGATTTATTAAATTAAAAAAAAAGAAAAAAAAAAAGAAAAACCATGCACTAGAACCAACAGGTTAATAATACAAAGCACATGCTATCTTCAATATTCAAGGGTCAAATGTCATATGATGAATAACTATATGAATAAAGTCAAGACTGGGAAAATGTAAAAATGTTAAGAGTTGTCTTAGAGTGTTGAGATAATGGCTGAATCTCCACGCTTTTTATTTTCAAAGTTTTATGTGTTTGCATTTTTACTGGGTTCTTGACAAAGCAAAAACACATAAATATACCAAAAAAAAAGAAAGAAGGAAAGGAAAGACTGGAGGAAGGGAAGAAGGAAGGATGAGTCACCTGAACTGCCTCACCCACACCATGCCATGAAGTTAGAACCAGGCAATGTCCAAGACTCACACCCACTCAAAAGAGGGGCCAGCTACACTGAGAAGGTGCTTCTCATGGGGAAGTCCCGCTTCAAAATTCTGTTGAAAATGAAGACATATGTTCCAGTATACCCACAGGCATATTGCAGACATATTGCGGGTTCCAGATCACTGCAATAAAGTGGGTATTGTAAAAGAGCGAGTCACACAAATTTTTGGTTTCCCAATGCCTATAAAAGTTGTTTTTATACTATGCTGTAGTCTATTAAATGTGCAATAGCATTATTTCTAAAAACCCAATGAATATACCCTAATTAAAGCTACTTCATTGCTAAAAGACTATAACCATCATCTGAGCCTTCAGAGAGTCATAATCATTTTGCCAGTGGAGGGTCTTACTTCCGTGTTGTTAAAAATGCAGTATCTGCAAAGCACAATAAGGTGAAGCACAATAAGACGAGGTCTACCTGTACTTTTGGCAAATTGTATAAAATATAACTGTGAGGAAGATCAAGTAGGGAGTCCATAGTTCAGCACACTCATCTCTGGCATCTCGGCCCTAACTAGACCCTGACTAACAGTGCATGGGTTCAGGAAACGTGTCCACACTGTATGAACAGCAAGTGGCAAAGTAAGCAGCAGCCCCAGGAACAAAGTGTAAGTCTATGCTTTGGGGACATCTTCAGCCAGCCCCTGCTACAGACACCTGGGACATTTTTCACTACCACTCCTTTTTTGGGGTTAAATCAAATACTTCTTTTAAAATTCTGTAATTCTAACTTCCAGAAAACTCTGCCTTAAGGTCAAACCAAATCTGTCCTATTCAAATCCATATTACTTTATGGTCTATTTCTACCATTCAAAAGAGCAGTATTGGCTCGCTTCCCCAGATGAGGTATCAGCAGTTGAAGACAATGGTTAAGTTTCCTTTTGCTCTTCTTTGCTCCTTCTCCTACCCCAGCATAAGAAATACTTGGAGCAGTTGTGCTTTCTCAGTATGTAGCACATGCATATAGTACAATATTCCAAAGGTATGAACGCACACACAGTGACCCCAGCTCTCCTCTCCAGAGCTAAGTAATCCCTGCTCTACTTTTTGTGACATGATATTTGGAACTACAAAAACTCTTGTGCACACTAACTGGCCTATAGATTAAGTGGCAAATGTACTCTGGGAGAAGGTTCTGAATGACAAACTGAAAAAAAATGTCAGCTTCTTCTAACTTGAACAGTTATCCTCCTTTTGGGCACAAACTGTTATTTGTAATCAAGAAAAAATGGCCCATTTGTTTAACATTATAAAACTAGAGGCCTGGTGCATGAAATTCCGGATGTCCCTCAGCCCAGCCTGCACCCTCTCCAATCTAGGACCCCTTGAGGGTGGTCGGACATCCCTCTCACAATCCAGGACTGTTGGCTCCCAACTGCTTGCCTGCCTCTGCCTCATTGCCCCTAACCGCCCTCCCCTACAGGCCTGGTCCCCCCCAACTGCCCTCCCCTGCAGGCCTGGGTCCCCCCCACCAACTGTCCTCCCCTGCAGGCCTGGTCCCCCCCCAACTGCCCTCCCCTGCAGGTCTGGTCCCCCCCAACTGCCCTCCTCTGCCAGACCAGTCACCCCTAACTGCCCTCCCTACAGGCCTGGTCCCCCACAACTGCCCTCCCCTGCTGTCATGATCCCCCACAACTACCCTCTCCTGCAGGCCTGGTTGCTCCCAACTGCTCTCCCCTGCAGGCCTGCCCCCCACAACTGCCCTCCTCTACAGGCCTGGCTCCCCCCAACTGCCCTCCCCTGCAGGCCTGGTCCCTCCAAACTGCCCTCCCCTGCTGACATGGTCCCCCCCCACTGCCCTCCCTTGCAGGCCTGTGTCCCCCACAACTGCCCTCCCTTGCTGGCCTGGTCTCCCCCAACTCCCCTCCTCTGCCAGCCTGGTCACCCCCAACTGCCATCCTCTGCTGGCCTGGTCACCCCTAACTGCCCACAACTGCCCTTCCCTGCAGGCCATCTTATAGGGGCCATCTTGTGTCCACATGGGGATAGCCATTTTTGACCACATGGGGGCGGCCATCTTATGTCTTGGAGTGACGGTCAATTTGCATATTACTCTTTTATTAGATAGGATTAGGTTCAGATTCAGCAGCTGATGTCTCTCTGAAACATCCTGGGATCTGTTTTTGGCCAAACAATAACACGTATTTAGTTCAGAGTGCCTTTCCCTCAGCACTAGCAGTTCTCAGTTGGGATGTTAGGTAAAGAAAGGGTCAGAGCTCTTGGACTACCTGGTAACATTTCATTGATGTGTTTAGATAATAAATGAAATAAATCTTGAGATCAAGCTATGCATTGATGAGTACAAGGTCAGGTGACCTTCACTTGCCACTGCCTAAGGGGGAGGAGACCAGGAGGGTGCCAGGTGCTCAGGGAAGAATGACCTCCTTCGGGAGGATTTCAGAATCTGTGAGAGGGGGGGATCTTTAAAAAAATTACATGTGTCTCCCTCCCCTTTATCAGGGGTCAGCAAACTATGAGCCAAATCTTGCTGACCACCTGTTTTTATAATTAAAGCTTTATTAGAACACAGCCATGACAATTTGATTTCCTTTTCTCTATGGCTGCTTTCGAAAGAGCAGAGTTGAGTAGATGTGACAGAGATCATATGACTCACGAAGTAAAAAATATTTACTATCTGTCCTTAACAGCAAAAGTTTGTCACCTCCTGTCCTAGATACTTCCTGAGAATCATTGCACAAAGAGCCACCATGACTAAATAATGTGCTTTTCCTCAGTGTTGTAAGAGCAAAGTTTGTTTGTTCTTACTTTGGTTGTCAGGAATGAAGATTTGGAAAATAGTGGCTTAAACAAGATACTCTCTCTCATATAAAGTCCAAGGCTGAACTGACACACTAGTCATGAGACCCAGGCTGTATTCCCCACAATTTCCACTACCAAGACACACTGTGGTCCAGAATGGTTGCCAAAGTACCAGCCATTATATTCACATCCAGGTAGCAGGAAGGAAAAAGGACAGCTTCAGCCCAACTTTTAAGGAAGCCTCTGGAAATACCACTAAACATGTCACATAAACTACGGGCTAAACTGATACACCTAGTATAGACTTTTCATTGGCTGACAAACTGCTTCTGTTAAAAAAAAAAAAATCAAGATTTTTTTCTTGATTTTTCTATCTTTCCCTCTCTCTTCCACTATCCCTAAAAGTCAATGGAAAAATATTCTCAGGTGAGGATTAACAACAACAACAAAACACACACACACACACACACACACACACACACACACACACACACTAAAACAAAACAAAACAAAACAAAAAAAACAAAGGAAGGCTCTCTGGGCAGGGTAATCATTTGGCATAGCTCCAAAATGATAGGACTTAAATGTTTGCTTAATATTTATTTAAGATCAGTGACAGAAGCATTTTCTGGCTGGTTGTTTGTTTTCAAATTTCCAATCAAAAGTATTGTGTCCTCCAGAAGGAAGTAGACAAATTCTCCTTTAGCACAACCAGTTAGCATGGGCTGTGTACAGACCTGAGTTATACAGTACTCCTACACAGTCTGTGACTTTGTCTTTAATGGACTGTCTGCCTGGTCTGTTCCTGAGTTCACAGGACCCTGATACTTCCCCATGCCCCCAGCATCCTCTCCAATTAACATGCCTGTTCCATTTACCCTCATCACTACATCCCGGCAATAACATCTCATAGTGCCTTTAGATTCTGCTCATCTCCAACCAAGAAAGGCTACTCATCTCACTTTTCACACTGGTGATATAAGAGGTAGAGGTGGATCTAAGTCAGTATCAGGAAGCAAGAGCCTGAGAAGTAAGAAAGTAAGAATGAATTCTGAATCCTTGATTCCAGAAGTTATCTGTGTATTAAACAAGAATGGAAAACAATGGTGAGTCATGTGCTTTTGGCATATCAGTTGATACTTCGCAATAAGTCTTATTCCCATATATTTGCTCCTCTTCAATAGTAATATCCAGACTTTTAGTATCAACATGTTAACTCTTGGAAATTTCTTTCTCACATAAAAGTACAGGGCTGAGTGGTATCTATCATGTCAGGGGCCCAGGCTACCCTGTACATCCATTCTATTGTCTGTAAAGTTAGGAGACAGATATCATCTCCAAGCTCCAAAATATATGTAAAGACTGCCAAAAAGAGCCAAAATCAAGTAGAAGCTAAATGGGAGGAAGCAAAGAGCAGAAACACACAGAGTGCCATGTCTTTGAACACATATTCCTGAACACCAGCAAAAATACATTTCTCAGCGCTAAGGGTTATAATCTGAAGTGCAAAGTCTATACCACCAATAAGTATTGAAACTGGAGTTAGCAAAGGTGGATCTTCTGTTAGTAACTAGGGTAGACTTGGGGTGGGAGGCAGACTTACTAAAAGACTCAGAGATGGATGAGCCATATCTAAAGAGTTGGTTTCATGGAGGTAGAGACAAAGAAAGCCTACAGTTGTGAAGACATGTGGCCTGAATGACTACTAGCCCTTCCCTGTCGAGTCAACTCTTGAACCTCACCCCCCAGGCTTATGTCAGTAGCTGGTTCAGAAAATCCAACACATTCAAATATGAGTGACAAAAAGACAATCATAGGCATACAACTGACATAGCAATTACAATAGTTAAAAGAATAAGGAGAATGACAGAGAAGTCATAGAAAAATGCTGCCAACAAATCATATGAAGTTTCTAGCCAAATATATTACAATAAATTTTAAAAACCAAATGAAGCAATTTCTCTATGAAGGAAAATCACAAAGCAAAAATAACTCAGAGAAAAGATAGCAAGGAAACAGAAACTGAAATATGAGCTTGCAGAACTCAGAAAAGGGGGAAAGCAGAGTAATTGCAGATGGAAATACAATGTGTGCAAGGAAACACAGTAAGGAGCAGAGAAGACACAAGGAGGAAAGCATTCAAAATGAAGTGGAAAACTTTGAAAACACAGAGTTCTAATACATTAGAGAGAAAATGAAAGGTAGAGAAGTCAGACTTAGGACGGCCTCCTCAGGCATCATTGGAGTCCCTCAAGAACAGACCAATGGATCAATAAAAACCCTGAGAGATAATTCAGGAAAAACAGTTCTAAAACCAGAGTAGAGTTAAACTCGATTAGTGAGGGACAAATACATACATATCAGGGAGGACGGGTCAACGCCGAAATAAGTCCTGATAAAGTTATTACATTTTATCTTATGACCTGATATAGATTTTGGCTTGAGGTATATGGTTAATAAATATTCACCTAGAGATTAATAAAACACTTTTTCTCCACAAACTCTTCTTTGGGCCTTATCCTCTGTTCCTGGGATGTGATATGCTACAGAATCACTTCCAAAAGCAATATGGAAAAACTCCAAGATCTTTAAAACATCCGGTTTCATATACTTTCTTTAACAGGGCAGGAAAGATTAAAAATGCATTTCAGAGAGATTTTCAGAAAGGACTGATATGAAAGGTTTTCTGAGAAGCCATATGTTCACTATAAATTCCAGAAGATATTTTGTCTACTATGCACTGGATTTCAGCAAAATTTTATGTTTCCACATGTCACTTGTCACATAGAGAGAACAAGGATAAAATAAAAAAGTTTTTTACTTACTTTGGATGTTCAAACTTGTCTATAAGATCAACTTTTTCCACCAAATCTCCTCCAATTGTTCGTACTAAGTCATAGAAATCATTTTCTGTGTAATTCTCCGAGGGCAACCAGAATGAAATGTCATTTATCACAGCAGGATATTTGCTAAGAGGCTAACAAAATAAGAGAAGAAAAGATAGATTGAGTTGTTAGTTGGATGAGAATGTTTAAATTTTCATGGAAAGTTACACTTGGCTAATTAGAAAATGCTCATAAAACATTATTTCAGCACTTGAATTTTCAGGAACAAAATAAATTTAAAAGATAAGCCAATATTCATGAATCTTACAGATTCATATCACATTCATGTGTAACATCACCATTTATAACATTTATATCACTATCAATGTTCAATTTAGTATGAAGCAATTTGAATTTATCATATTTCAGTTTTTTTCCATTTGAATATCAGAGAAGAAAAGTTCAAATTTAATTAACAAGTGATTCATTAACTTCTTGTGACACTTTCAGGAAGCCATTTTAATGGTAAATAAGGGCTTGTCAAAATCGGTATTTCAAGTAGAAATGTCATTTTTGTTAGTATTTCTAATTATTAAAATAAAGAAATGAACTTATAAGTAGTCATTTAGGAAATTATTTTACAAATTATGCCTCTAAGGATGTAATAAACACAATGTAGCCATTTCCTTCATTTTCCCCACTTTTTCCAGTTTATTAGGGTTCATTAATTCATCATTATATTGGACTAGAGGCCCAGTGCACAGATTCGTGCACTGGTGGGATCCCTCAGCCTGGCTTGCACCCTCTTGCAATCCGGGGTCCCTCAGGGGATGTCGGACTGCCCGTTTCGGAAACCGGCAGTCTGACATCATCCGAGGGATGTAGTAGTGTGCGAAGCAGCAGGTGGCCAGGGAGGAACCTGAGCCTGGGCCAGGCACTGTGCCACTCCCACTCATCCTGGCCCTGCTGAGCCTGCCACCGCCACCGCTTGGTAGCACCGCCATAGCTGCACTCGTCAGCCGTGAGCCCAGCGTCTGGCGCCTGTCGGTCAGCTGAGCGGCGCTCCCGCTGTGGGAGCACATTGACCACCAGGTGGCAGCTCCTGTGTGAGCATCTGCCCTCTGGTGGTCAGTGCGCATCATAGCTACTGGTCAAATGGTCGACCAGTTGCTTAGGGTTTTATATATAGATAGATAGACATTTAAAATTAAATACTTTTAGAAGTTACTGCATTTGTTTATATGTCATATATATACTTTAGGTCTATAAGTTATAAAAATGTTTTATTGAATGTTTCATTACATAATTATGAAGTCCAAAGGAAATCTGATAAAGCTATAAATTTGTTAGAAGGGCAAATTTACAAACTGATTTATACCAAGCCTGATCCTATATAATAAAAGCCCAGTGACCGAACGGCGAAATGACCAGAATGACCGGTTGACCAGTCGTTATGATGCGCACTGACCACCAGGGGGCAGACGCTCAATGCAGGAGCTTCCCCCTGCTCAAGGCAGGTGGTCAGTGCACTACCACAGTGGGAGCACCGATCATTGCCTCCTCACCCCAGGCTCCTCCTCTTTGCTCCCTGCTGCCTCCTCTGGACACCTGCAGGACATGCAGCACGGCCGCTGGGCTCACAGAGCTGACCCTGGAGGCTGGGAGACGGGTTCATGGCCGCCGCAGGACTGAGGCCTACTCCGCTGCCTCTCAGTGTTCTTGCTCCTGGGCCCAGCCCTGACCCGGTCCCCTGACGAGGCGAGTGCTCCGGCTCCATGGAAGATGCTGAACCAGGGAGCAGCTGCTCAGAGGGCAGGTCCACAGCTGCTTGGCAGACCGGGATGATCCCTGCAGCCATGCCCCCCACCAGTGCACGAGTCCCGTGCACTGGGCCTCTAGTTTCATTATAAACAGTTTGTTGAATCACTGATCAGAAAATGCATTAAATTTTTAAATTGGCAAAACCTCTGAAAAACCAAATACTCACACATAAATGATTATTCAATTTGAAATAGCAATAAAGTTGTCTAATAAATGCATCAGTTTAGAATATACATTCCAATGAACATAATTAAGCTACCATCCAGGTACTCCTGACAAAATAACAGAGCTCCTGAAAAACATCCATGTTTTCTCTCCTAAAGGCAAGATGCTGTGATAAGAATCTATAGGTTAATGTAGCCACTGGAGATGATGGGAATTTGATGATTACAAAATTGCTTTTCCCTTGACAACACCTTTTTGCCACTTAATAAAGAAATTTAGAAAGATTAGTTAAAAGGCTGGGATTGCCAAGATTAGCATGAAATCTATTCTTCAACTAATCAAACTGAGGTGTCTCATTTGCTGAGCTCTGTCTGACATGAGACAAGATGAAAGAAATGGGAGCATCTGTGTCCCAACCATGGACAATAGTCAGCACACAGTCAGCCAGAATATATGCCCCCAAAATATTAAAAATACATATTACAGTTTTAAAAACCAAGGAGAAAACCCCAGGCTATTGTATTGCAAACATAGTTCAAGCTAACAGATTATAATGAGTTTAAAGTAATGATCTAACTAACAGAATCAATCACTATACTAATTAATATGTGTCAGATGTGGGGTACCTACTCTACTAGTGACTCTTGCTTTTTTGAAGGGGACAATACAATTTTGTTTTGAAAATAAGAAGATAACTACAGATCTATGGTTACTGAAATGTAGGCTTTCTGGTGCTTAACCAAAGGTAGTGTTACAAACCATCCTGTGGCTGGCTTCCCATTGCTCTTAGGTAAAGTCCTCAGTTCTTAAAAGGTTCTACTTCTTTCTATTGTTCTCCAGGTTCAGAACAGCTGGCTTATTTGGTTTCTTGAACACACTGAGCTACTTACTCCATGTACCATTTCTTGCCTTCCCTGTCTTCAGCTACAACATTCACTCCTTATCATCCCAGACCCTGTTAGTCCCTTGTTATGTCACCCCATCTCTCTTTCATAGTACTTTTCATCACTGCAATTGTTTGTGTAGTTACTTGTTTAATGTCTGCCTTCCCAGTATGATACCATTTTGAGGGTAGGATGTGTATCTGTTTCCATCTCCAAATTTCTCTATCTTCTTGCATAGTCCCTGTGACACTGTAGGTATTGAGTAAGAGTGAATTACAGAGCTGCCTTATGGGAGCCATGGTACATCACAATGAATCAAATCAGCTGTTTTTTCTTCTCTAACTGAACTAGCTAGTGAACAAATCAAGTAAATAGGGCATGGAGACTTGCCTCCATCCTTGGCCATGCTGTGACGAGGAGAGTGACCATGTGGAATGACAAAGAGGCTATAGGTGGACAGGCAAAGTGACCTGGTAGGGACTTGATATTCCATAGTCATAGAATCAGGAATTTTAAAATTGGGAGGGAACCTAATTAAAGAGGTAAATTGAGGCAAGCTCAAATGACCAGAAACTGAGTTTTTTTGGGGTATAGCAGAGGATTGTAATTCATGAAACACATGCTGTAATAAGCTCTAGGCAGGTCCACTGAAGGTCTGGGGTGGGCTGTATTTATGGGCAAGAAGTACAAAGAAGGAGAAGTCCAGCCAGTCAGCCAACTGACTTGAGGATGGGAGAGATTCTTTGTGGATTTTCATTGGTAGAAGATACTAGTAAGTGTCAGTCTCCTGAAAATCAGACATTTACCAGAAATCAGTTCTTAAGTTCTGAGGGCCTACACATGAGAGTCTCCAATTCACATTCTCAAGTTCCATTTTAGATAGAAATCCTTTCACAGACCTTAAGTAGCATTTAATATTGATTGTGTTTTCTCATTTATGTTCTTGATCTAGACAAAGGCATTCTATTTTATTATGTGTGACATGCTGTTGAGTCAGATCTGGTGACCCCATGAATGAGTGAGGGCCATCATGTCCTGTTGAGCTCCTGTAGACTCAGCCTATGGCTCCCGTGTGGAGTCCATCCATCTCATATTTGGTCTTCCTCTTTTCCCACTGCCTTCTATTTTTCCTGGCATTATTATAGTTTTATCAAATAAACATCTACTTATTAGTTCTTTTGAGATTCCTTCTATAATTGTTTATTTTTAAAGATTTGAAAAGGGGGTAAAATTACAGATATAGTAGAGACTTTCAAAGCCATAAGTGAAATCATGAACTATTTTAATAATGATAATGTGATAACTTGGATTCAATAGATAATTTTCACTTAAGGAAGAAAATTTAAACCAGGGACTCTATACCAAATTGAATTATTAGTCAAATCTTACAACAAGTGTTTGATTCAGATATTCATAGTATCTCTTCATCAAATATTTAAGGTGAAGGTAGCTGCTTTAGTACAAAAACATTTCCTGAAAACAGAAATGGAGAAAAACACAACTAATTTTATGAGGCTACTAGAAACTTTAAGCCAAAGCTGGACAAGCATAGTATAATTCAACAAAAAAATTGTAGACCAATTTCACCTTACAACCTACATAAAAAATCCTAAATGTAATTTCAGCAAACACGATTCAATAGCATATCAATATAATACTACAAAATGACCAAGTAAGGTTTTTCTAAAATAATGAGAATGATGTAAAACAAAAATAATCTACTAATTGACATACAATATAAAGGGAAAAAAATCGTGATTTTTCATAGACAGGAAGCACTTGATAAATGTAATATTTATTATAAATTTCTTTGGGCAAACTATAAATAAAGAGGCAACATCCTTAGCCTAAGAAGGTATTCAGTAAAAACCTACAGCAAACATATTTAATGTTAAATATTTTTTAAGAGCATTCCAATTAAAGTCAAGCGTAAGATAAGGATATCTACTCTCATCCTTGCTCTGTCTCATTATAAATCACAACCAAAGCAAAAAACAGGGAAAGCTATGAACTAAATTAGTCAGAATAAAATAGGCAAAATTTGTGATCTTATATTTAAATCTTTCTTACTAGCTATATGACTTGGACAAACTGCTTAAGTTCTGCTTTCAGTTTTATCTGAAAAATGGAGGTATTATTAGAATCTACCTCATATAATAATTACTTTTTCATATATAGTTATACACATAATACATAAGATTTAAAATGAGTGAAATGGAGATACATATATCACTGGCTAAAATTAAAAAAGAACATGAGTTATATTAAGATACATGAAGTATATTTATATGAAGTTAAAAAACAGGGTAACAATAATATATAGATATTAAAAAGATGTGGGAAAGTTATATATACTAGACTTCAGAACAATGATTACCTCTGAAGAAGGAGGAAAATGTATTCAAGAAGAGTATAAAAGGAATTTCAACTGTCTTTAAGATATGAGTCCAAGTTCAACTCTGATTTGTGCAACAAAAGCACCAAGTGAGTTCTGCATGCTAGAGCTGTTAGCTGGGTTGGAGTAGAGATGGGTGGTACACCCCAGCAAGTAAGGTCAGCCCAAATGATACTTTATTCCTTTCACTTAGACTGATGGTAAACATCCTTTTTATTGGAGGGTAGCAAAATATGCTATCCAAAAATATGCTTCTTTAAGATAAGGATTATTTTGAGCTAAAGACAATTGAGAAGCTGATACAAGAAAAGCTCTCAGCCCTCCCCTGATTTGCCTAAGATCAGGACATAAATTTGTAAAGATCCCAACTCCCCTCTCTACTAGGAAGGAGTTAATCATTAGAGACAACTTCAGACGCTTATCAGCCCAGAGACTGCACCAGAGGAATCTACGTGACAAAATTTACTAATTAGTTATCTTCCATTAGTTTCCTATACATTTACCTTTCCAAATTTTGCCACCCCTACAGACTTAAGCTACTTTTCTTTTGTTGTATCACCTCTCTAAAAATGTATTGTTATTTTTCTAAGTTGCTATATTTAAGCCCAAGTTCTAGCCAGATGTTTACTCATCTCTGGATATTCCTCTGTGTTACACATGTATTGCACATGTTAATAAATCTATTTTTCTCTTAATCTGTCTTTTGCTACAGAGCCACAGCTGAGACCTAGTAGAAGAAAAATGATTTTTTTTTTCCCCTTGCCCACATTATCCTTACATTTATTGCATTGGGACTACTTATAATGGTCTCAGAATAAGACCCTTATTTTATTAGGTTGGGCTAATCCTAGGAATCTACAAATGTTTTCCAGTTGCCCATCTTACTACCTCTTATTGTCCTCCCATTATTGACACTTCCAACCCAAGAACTGTTTTCTTCCCTGTTGGGGGTTGGGGCAATCATGGAGGTATGTGCTTCCCTGACCTCAGGCTCACTCCAAGCCCCAAAGCTATACTCAGTGCCCCTTTTGGGTTCATTTCTCTGTCATGTCCCCGAGAACCAGCATTGAGGCCTGCTTCATCCAGGCAGCCCAACAGCAGCACAGTGCCTGCTAATAAATATGTGGAAATCTTGTTGAAGTGACCATGTTATGAGATCTGTGTCCACATTTTCCCAGTTTTCCAGGAAAATTTGGATTTTTTTCCATGTCATCTGGGTCAGATAAATGTGATTGTCAAAGCTGTTGTTTTTATTCCTCTTTCCTTTTCTTTGAAGTAGCTTTGTTTACTAAGTTTTACTCCATGCCCCTTTACTCTCCCAGTGGTCTTTCCTTCCTTCCCTTTAAAAGGCTCACACATCCCTTCAGACCTGAGTTTCCAGACATGCAGGTAAGAAAGTTGGCATTTGAAGTGCCAGAGTCCATTTACCTAACAGTGTCTTATTTAATTGGTTTTATTCTGTTCTTTCTCCAGATTATTTAGGTAAGAGAATAACTCATGTATTTGGGGTCTTCTTAAAAAAAAAAAAAGCATTTAAGACTATAAAATTCCTCTATATACCTCTTTAGATATATCCCACAAGTTTAATCTTTCCATAAATTTTCTTTCTCTCATTCTATTGGATTGATCAATATTTTAAAATTTTACTTCTTCAGTTTATTTTCTTTTTTAAAAATATATTTTTATTGATTTCAGAGAGGAAGGGAGAGGGAAAGAGAGATAGAAACATCAATGATTAGAGAGAATCATGGATCCGCTGTCCCCTTCATGCCCTCTACTGGGGATCGAACCACAACCTCCTGGTTCTAAGGTCAATGCTCAACCACTGCGCCACACAGGCCAGGCTCCCTCTTCAGTTTAAAAAGCTGTAAGTTATATTTTTATTCTTTAACACACACACTCTCTCTCTCTCTCTCTCTCTCTCTCTCTCTCTCTCTCTCTCTCTCTCTCTCACACACACACACACACACACACACACACACACACAATCCTTTAATAAATTGTTCTAAAGCCTAAATTTATTTAGGGTCTCTATTCAGCTCTTAAATAAGACAGGAACCTTAGTTTCTTTTAACAGCTCCTCTCCCCAACTATTTAGAGTATTAACTTTTAAAAAGCACACACAAAATAATGTTATTTAAAGCAACAGTTAATATTAAGTTAAAAACTGCTTGTTTTTTAAATATATTTTTATTGATTTCAGAGAAGGGGGAGGAAGAGAGAGATAGAAATATCAATGATGACAGAGACTCAATGACCGGCTGCCTCCTGCACGCCCCCCTACTGGGGATCCAGCTTGCAATCCAGTTATGTGCCAGGATAGGGAATGGAACTGTGACCTCCAGATTCAAAGGTCAATTTTCAACCACTGAGGCATGATGACTGGGCTGTTATCCCAACTCTTTAATAAGTCTACCTCAGGGGAAAAGATAGTGTGGATTTTCTAACAAACTCTTTAAAAGACTGGAAGGAACGCAAGCATACAAATACAATCAAACAAACAAAGGATTGAAGGTTCCTAAACTCCAGGGCTTTCAGCTGTACTCCAAGCCCAGTGTGTGAGCTAGCATCCACCCCAGCTACTCCGCATCACCCCAGGAAATTCATGCTGCCTCTGTGCTGTGAGTAATCAAGTTCTTTGTCTGACCCAGGAGTCTCATGTCATTCTGCCACACCCATGAATCTGTAACAGGCTACCTTAACTTGCAAGTATGGTAAAATCTTAGACCTTTCAGTTTCTGACACAGCCTTCCTTCTTTCTCACTTTTGTTCTTGCAGATAAATATCCTTTAATAGTTTTTCTTCAGTGAAAGTATGTGGGAGGTAAACCTCTCTCAGTATTTATATGCCTGAAACCCTCACACTTAAATAATTTGGCAGGGCACCAAAACTGTAGGTTTATAGTTGTCCCCCTCAGCACTTTAAAAATATTTTTCTGCACTTATTAGTAATGATGACAAGTCTGCTGTCAGTCAGAGTTCTTTATTCCCAGGGAACCTGTCTTTTCCTCCTGACAGTTTGAAAGAGTGTTATCTTTATCCTCCAGGCTATGCACTGATTCTGATTAGGCCAAGCCTGCATTGATCCTTCTTTCTTCTGCTCAGGACCCAGTGTGCTTTCAATCTGAGGGTTCACATCTGGCTCCAATTCAGAAAAATTCTAGCCATTACTTCTCTGCCATTCCTTTCATTGTCTTCTCAAACTGCAATAATACGTACACATTGCAGAGCTTCTTGATCTATCTTTCATTTTCCTTAACTGATCTATTTTAGGTTTTTAATCTGTATGTATTTGTGCTGTATTCTGGGTGAATTCTTCAGTAACAGCTCCTTATTTACTATTATCCCTTCAACTGAGTCTAGTCTTATCTGGTTTTTTTTTTCTTCTTCATTTCAAATAAATCTATTCCTCATTTCTGATATTTCTAATTTTTAAAAATATCTACTTTCATTTCATTCTTGCCTATTTTTGCCCTTATTCAGAATTTCCTATTCTTCCTTTATAGAAAAAAAAATGTATATTTTTTATTGATTTCAGAGAGGAAGGGAGAGGGAGAGGAAGAGAGAAACATCAATGATGAGAATCATTGATCAGCTGCCTCCTGCATGACCCCTACTGGGGATCAAGCCTGAAACTCTGGTATGTACCCTTGACTGGAATCAAACCTGGGACCCTTCAGTCCGAAGGCTGATGCTCTATCCACTGAGCCAAACCAGGGAGGGCCTATTCTTCCTTTTTTTTAAAAATGGTTATTATTCCTTCATTGACATCTTTGAGGACATTAGGCATTTTTTTAAAAAAAGAATGCTTTGTGATTTTGCTTTAACCTCCAGTGAATTCAGACTCTGATTGTTGACTTGGTTGGTTGACACTCTAAGCTTAGAGTTCTTCACGTGGTCTGGAATATGTGTATGTAGGCCCACCTTGTTTGGGAAATGACTGCTAATATGTTCTCACTCATCACCCCTCCTTGGTTGGAGTCTTTTGCAGTTCCTCTACTTATATTCCTAACCCAAGAATCAGGTTGGTTAGTGTTGTCTGGGTTCCTGCCTAGTGGTGATGCTGATAATGATGCAATAGGGGTGATTTATTTCAGTTTCTGATAGAGATCATGTCTCCGTATTTGTCCTGCTCTTTTCCTGGGATCTAAGCTTCATTAGCAGCAGTGACTGTTGCCTGCCTTCTCCAGCAGGGAAGCACGCCACCACCTGCCCTGATATTCAAGTGGATGCTCTGGTCCAGCACATCACTCAGAGCCCTTCCAGTCCTGACACTCCACTGGGCAAAACCACTTATGATCCTGAGCCCACAGTGTCTGTCTTCAGTCTCACTCTCTGCTCTATGTTTATCTCTTGTCCACAGATGTAAACTTTTTTAGGGAGAGAAGGGAAAGGCATGACTCTGACTTTTTTAGGTTCTCTTTCTAGATTTTTACTAATCACTGCTGTGTTTGGAGCAGGTAAAGAACAGTTTACAAAGCCACACCAACTTGATACTCCATATTTCCTTACACATTGGTTCTTACCTTTGGGGGAGGGGACACCAACCTGTCTGAGAGTATGATGAAAAATTCAAATCCTTGTTCCAGAGAATTATTTTTACAAACAAATTTTTGCGTAGAACTTCTAGGATTCAGAAACCCATTAAGAGTCATTCAAAGAGTCAGAATAAGGACCCTCATCTTTAACCCATACTCAAAACTGTGTCATGAGTTCAAATATAGACAACTGCGATTATTGTACTAAGGGAGTTAAAAATACCCAAAACATTCTTTCCTAACATAAGATACAACCATGTATGTATGTATACTTTGTACAACCATAATGAGACATGTATATTTTATGATAATAAAACCATATGTGAAGCCATCATTGCTTGTCAGTGGTAGTTATTTGAAATGCAGTCATATTTATATCAATAAAAAAAAAAGTCTGCTGGATTGAGAAACCCCTTCCTGAAGTTCGGGGCAATGCTCAGTGGCCACCCTCATTTCAGAGTGGCCGGTGGGTTGGCTGAGGCCTTTGTTGGAAGTGAATCACAGGTCAATTTCTCCCTCTGTCCAATCTTGCTTCTGCCCCTTCCATTCCACAGGTGTTGATACTGACAGCACCCAATAATACCCTTCCAGCATGCTAACCTCCATTTCAAGTCCATTTTCTCGGAGAACTTGACCTGTGGCTCCTGGACGTCAACACAATGTCAGCAACCAGTCAACAAAACAATCTGGTGTGCCTAGGGAATAGTGAGCATTAGGAGTTTGCATGTAGAGGGAGGCAGATCTGGACTAGAACTGGGCCCTATGACCAGGTTTGTACCAGGAGTAATGGCTCCACCATGGAACTCTGGCAACTTTGCAGGCTACCCACATAGGCCCCCAGGCAAAGACTTGAACCACAGCTCACCTCCGCCTGGGCAGGAGGCCTTGTGATCCTCCTGGAGAGAAGGGAGGCCTGTGAGAACTGCTAAAAGGCCATTACTCACTTACCTCCTTAGCTCCCTGAGAGGCTGCTGTGGGAACTCTAATCAGTCAGTGTATGCTGGGTATTCAAGGCCACTCTGAGCGTGGGAATCCTAATCAGGGTGTTCAAGGCTAATCTGGTATATGCAGGTGCAAAAGCAAGGAAGCATCAATCTATGCACTGTGCAGGCGTGCCCTTCTATAACCCAAAAGACTGAGGTCATTATTTGGCAAGAAGCCTCTTTTGTCTAAGTTAGCACAAAGTATGTTACTGACCAGCCAGTGCTGGCTATTTTTACTAGTATGGATCCTGTATTTGCTACTGTGCTAGCAGAGGCTGCTTTTATACAGGACTAGACTACTTTGTCTGATGACTCCTTAGTAGCACTTGGGCTACAATAAAGACTCTCTTAATACACTGACAATTTCTTATGTCTTCTCCGTCCGATACCTGACGTCCAAGGAGGTCCAGCCCCTGGCAGAGGGCCTTGGACCCAACAGTTAGTGTAGTAGAGCAGGATGGAGGAGTGAGTACTCCCACAATTGCTACAGCGAGCAGGATCAAGGAGAAACTTATTCCAACAACTGGCACAGCGAGCAGGATTCAGGAGTATGTGCAGGTCAAGGAGAGTGTGGAGGACTTAGGAGCAAGTGCTTCCTGACAGCTGCCATGATGCAGTTTCTCATCATCCCCTAGATTCTGAAGAGGATACAGGACCTCTCAGCTACAGCTGAGAAGTGGCTCCTCAGCAAAGTTGTTCCACACCTCCATCTGTTACAGTTTAAACTGTGTTCTGTCCACCCTGTTACACACTAATATGTTGGAGTATTAACCCCAATAACTCAGAAAATAACCTTATTTGGAGAAGGTCCTCACAGAGGTAATCAAGCCAAAATGATGTCATTATGGTGGGCCCTAATCCAATATGATCAGTGGCCTTATAAAAAGGGTTAATTTGGACACGGAGACATACACACAGGGATAAAGCCAGGTGAGGATGCTTCTCCAAGACAAGGGAGGTCAAAGATTGCCAGCAAACCAGCAGAAGGTAGGAAGGATACCTCAATTCTTCCTCACACCAGATCCTTATGCAGAAGAAATCAATCCTGCAGGCACCATGATCCTGGACTTCCAGCCTCCAGGACTAAGACAATAGATTCTGTGGAAGCCCCCCAGTCTGTGGTACCTTGTTATGACAGCTCTGGGAAACCAACATAGCCCCTTTTGTTTCAGTGTTGTCCTTTTCTGGTGAGTGGGAGAAGGACCATGGAGAGCTGGCAGCTTTGGCTACTCTCCTTTCTTAGTCTGTGTGACAAACTGTCTACCTCTCAAGGGGTTTCCCTCTATCTTTACCAACCAACCATTCAGGCCTGGGCCTGGGCCTTGGCTGGTATGTTCACATGTCTGAGGTATAGTCACTTCCCTCGCAGTTCCTTCATCTATAGAATGAATACTGCCTACTTCAGCAAACTGCAGTAAAGATGATGTAACATTCATAAAGCACATAATCATTTTCTAGTCAAAACAATGACTTGAACAGTTCAATAAATACACAATTTTGACAGTTATCCATGACCCAGTTATAAATCATAAACTTGCCAAAGTGACTATGAAGAGGGGTAGGTATAGGGATGTCTAAAAAGTGAGATTTGGGTTTAACTATTATTCCATCCTAACTGGCCTCTTGCTCCAGGCTCACCCCCACCCCCAATATTTAAAGTACAAATGTTTCCACGTACCTTCTAAGGTTAAAATCCTCAAAGGCTCCCTTCTTATCCTTCCATTACAAAATCAGAATTCTTCAGCCCCGTACCTATTCATAATATTCTGAAGGAAGAAAATCTTACACTGTCAGCTGGTAACAACCTAGTGCTATAGTACTTTTACTAGGTATACAGTTAATAATGCAGATTGTGTAATCAAAGAAAACACGATTAATTTCAAGAGAAACATCAAAGGTGATTTATTCAAAGTAATGTCCATCGCTAGCTACATATTTTCCCCATCTTTCAGGTAATTTGTGGATACCGTCCCAATAGAACTTTTCTTGTTTTGAGGCAAACCATTCAGAGGCCCAATTTTCCACTTCTTTGTACGTTTTGAAGTGCTGCTCAGAAAGTGCATGTGCCATCGATCAGAATAGGTGGTAATCTGAAGGAGCAAGGTCTGGTGAATACGGCGGGTGGGTTAATACTTCTCAGGCAGATCTTTTAACGTGTCTTTAACTGGTTTTGAAGTGTGTGATGGTGCGTTATCATGAAGCAAAATTACTTTGCCATGTCTTCTGGCACATTCTGGTCATTTCATGATCAAAGCATGTTTCAAATTGATTATTTGTTGTCGGTAGCAATCAGTATTAACAGTTTCACAAGTTCATAATACACCACACCTTCCTGATCCCACCAAACACAGAGCATTGTCTTCTTTCCAAAGCGATTTGGCCTTGTAGTCGATGTTGATGGTTGACCCGGATCAGCCCATGATTTTGTGTGTTTGGGATTCTCAAAATAAATCCACTTTTCATCACCAGTCACAATTCGATGCAAAAAAAGACTTTCTTTTGTGCCGTTGAAGCAACATTTTACTGATGACTTTTCGGTTTTCCATTTGTCTTTCGTTCAGTTGATGTGGCACCCATTTTCCTTCCTTTAAAATCTTTCCCTTTGCTTGTAAATGATCGGAAATTGTTTGCTGAGTAATGTTTAATCTTTCTGCAAGTTGTTTTTGAGTTTGACATGCATCTTCATCCAATAATGCTTGTAATTGTTGGTCTCCAAACTTTTTCAGTTGACCTGGATGTTCTTTGTCTTTCACATAAAAATAATCACTTTTAAAGCGTTTAAACCAGTGTTCACAAGTATCTTGAGATGGAACATGTTCACCATCAGCTTCCCGAAGTATACGATAACTTTTTCTTCAAAATAAAGTAATGAATTAAAACTTCCTGCAAATGTTCTTTTTTGGGCACAAAATTTGATATTTTTAAGTGTAAAAATATCTGATGTTAATACCTTCAGAAAATTTGACATATGAAGTTTTGAAGCTTGCTATCAATACAACAAAATAGCATAAATATCCAATTGCATATATATCAACATATATGTAACTCCATCTATTGAAAAAATCCACATTATTAACCAGTACACCTAGTATTCCAATGAAGTTTGTTTCTAAATCAAATCTTCCTCTTAACTTAAATGCTTTTCTCTTTTTTGATATTACTGAGGCAGGATCGCAGTCTCATCCTCCACAATGCAGGTTTTCTGTACTTAGCAATTCTTAAGTCAGTCTCTATATTCCTCCTTTTAGGCAAAGTGATTTCATCCATTCATATACATATACATTATTTGAGGGGGGGTGGTCACTCTAACAGGGCAAGTGAACTTCCTCAAGGTGTTCTCCACAAAGATCTGAAATTGTCAAGGGGACTTTCAGTCAGCTTTTAACCATGGCCAAGTTTAGGAGGATTATTTTGCTTCTCCTCTGGGCACTGCTTCCCCCTGGACATGTGCTTTATCATGATTATATTATTAACACTTACCTCTCACGGGGTGCTAGCTGTGTGCCAGGGACTGTGCTAAGCACTTTCTATGCATCAGCTCATCAATGCACAGCACAATACTATAGTATGAGATGGCCACTATGACTATTCCCACGATGGCCATGAGAAAACTCTGAGTTATATAGTCCAAGGTCCAGCTGCCAGTAAGTGGCAGAGCCAGGTTCAAATGCAGGCCAGGCTGTGCTCTTAGCCTCCATGCTCTAAGGCCTCCCATTCAGAACTGAGGGCTCAGAGGAAATCAGCTTCTATTACCTTCCCAGAAGTAATCTGCTCACCTAATTGATAATTGTGTAAATAAGACCAAATCTGACTATATCCATGTGGTGCTTTCCATGACATTTCCTTTTCAAATGATTCACTTAGCTTTTAATTATCTTGATTTATAAGACCTTCAGTTGATTTAGAGCCCATGTGATTTTTTTTCTTATCTAAATTAACTTAAAAATCAGTTTTATGTATAAAAATAGTATGCTCAATCAATTTCTTTGGTCTATATTCAGATGTTTGATAGCCCTTACTTTAATTCCATCTATTCATTTTTTAATAAACCCTGCTTATCAAATGTGGCTAGCAGGTCTGGTACTTTGCAAATTCAGGCTGCTCTAACTCAGGACTCCATCCTGCCTCAATATTCCAGATTTTCTCACTTTGTTCCAATATTTAGTTTTTATTCTTACTTAATGTCACCGAGTGCCAGAAGCACATATACTGGTCAGAGGCAAACACAATTCCACTCAGGTAACTTTTGGTACTTCACTGGGAAACCGAGAGACCTAAAGTTCCAATACTCTTCTAACCCAGGGGTGGGAACCTCTCCTCTGCCAATGGCCATTTGGATATTTATAACATCATTTGTGGGCCATACAAAATTATCAACTTAAAAATTAGCCTACTGTATTTGGTCAAACATTTAATGAACTCACCCCTAACGCCTTGGCAAGGCCAGCCCAAATGATTTCTTGGGACTTCTATGGCCCCCGGCCAGATGGTCCCCACCCCTACGCTAACCTTTAAGAATGTTTCCTGTATTTGTTCTGAACTTTTGATAGAATCTCAGTCCTAGTTGAAGAGACACAGGAAACAAAGTATTTCCATAATAAAACTACATGGAACAATTATTTTAACATGTATTGGACATGTTTCTATACCATGCCCCTAAACTACCTACTTAGCTACTTAAGAGCAGAAACAGAATTTCAAATATTTTTTAATTTTGTCACACTTACTTCTAAAGCTCTGGAACTCTTTAAAACAAATCATATACCACCTTGCATTAGAAAAACACAGATGCACTCTGTAGCCAGGTGAGCAGGGTGAGCATGGAGGGTGTGAGGCCACCCTGCTCCATGGGCCTTGGGATCAAAGCAAGAGTGCAGAGTCCTGACCAATGGAATGGTCTTTAACTTAAGAAAAAAGGAAGCCTCAGAAATCCTTGTCCAAATAAAACATCATATGTGCCCCTGGTTAAAGAAGGCCTTGCAGAAAGGGTGGGGGCCTACAGTCCAGACCACTACCTTAGAGCACTGGCCGAGTATTTGACACAGAATACAAATAAATGCTAAAGCTAAAGGAATATCTTTTGGGGGTGATAAAATGTACTAAAATTGATTGTAGAGATGGTTGCACATATCTTTCAATATACTAAAGTCCCTGAATCCCACAATTTAAACGGATAAATTATACAGTATATGAATTATCTCAATAAGTTATGAAAACAATACATGAGTAAATAAACTTACTGAGAGAAGAAAGAAGGGTCTCTGGAAATGGAGCACTATTTTCTATTCAATTTACATTTCATCTTCAGAATTTATCAGACTTCATCTCTTAAATTTGCTTTTCAGATTAAATAATTTAGCCCTTCAAGAGCCAGTATTACTTCTGACTCTAGTTTTTCTTCTCAGAAGTAAAATATCTGTAGAAATTTGCCCAATCAATTAAATCTTCCATGAAATTCCTTGTCTGTCTCTCTACAGCCTTATATAATCTCTGTATTTTGAGAGATCACATATAGTTTTATGATTATAATTTTTCCCAGTTAATCATGTTTAATTGAAGACAGATATTTCCCTTCCATATGCCTAAAGTACAGGAATGGAGGCCCTAGATTTTCCATTTGATGTCACTGCCATCTCTGTGAGTCCCCCACCCCATTAGGGCTGTATGTGCTGTGAGGTAAAACTGAGGGCCAGCTAGAGAAAGCAACTTGAACTTGCCTGAATTCATACAGAGCTGGCCTTCTGGCTATTCTAGTGTTCAGAGAAAAATGATCTGAAGAACTTAAGTCATCTGGTTTCCAATGGCTTATTCAAAATTGAAATAAAGGTAAAACATTTGTACTCTTTAAAAGAGTACACCCTTGGATTTGGCTTTCTTCCTTTCTTCCTCACCCCACTGATAGAAATCCACCCTGTGTCTTGTGTCTAAAGCTTCGCTCTCCATCCCATTCGATGACAGTGTCCAGGAGAGGTGTGTTAGGCTAATTACTTCTGAGAACATTGATTGATTTGGTTTTTCTAGAAAATAGTCCAATATCAACTTTCAGTTATAGGGTAGAACTAAATGGGTAAGGAACAAAAAGCTAACTGTGCCACCTAAATTTTAAAGAAAAAATATTGTAGCTATCTGAGCAAGAAGAGGAGAGGCAGGAGGATGGGATGAAATGGGAAAGATGAAATAGGATGGGATGGGATAAAATGGAATAAGATGAAATGGATGGGATGGGATGGGATAAAATGAGATGGGATGGGATGAAATGAGATACGATGGAATGGGATGCAATGGGATGGGATGGGATGGATGGGATGGGATGGGATGAAATGGAATAGGATAGAATGGGATGAAATGAGATGGGATGGGATAAAATGGGAAGGGGTGGGATGAAATGGGAAGGGGTGGGATGGAATGAAATGGGATGGGATGAGTTGAAATGAAACGAGATGGGATGGGATGGGATGGATGAAATGGAAAGGAGTGAGATGGTATAGGATGGGAATGGGTGGGATGGGATGGGATGAAATGTGATGGGATGTGAAGGGGAAGGAAACATGAGATACAAAGTACTCATGACAGTCATCACAGTTGGGCAGTGGCTTCATGGGTATCCATTATGTTCATAACTTAAACACATTATTTTTCAAATACCAAATATTAGATACAAAGAAAATTAAAGCAAAGAGGATATCAATGTTTAGTCATTTACTTAGAAAACTTATGTAATGGTGGGAAACACTGGCTCCAGCTGGTGCATGCACATTTTAAAAATAAATTGCTTTTTCCTTATTTAAGCTAAATTCCAGCTGTTAACATTACATTGTATTTCAACTAACAAGACAATGAGTTCAACTCCCCACATTAGGGAGAAATGTGAAGTATTATTTTCTTCTGCACCAAATCCAAGTGACTTCAACCGAGTCCACAACAAAGCTCACAGAGGGCAGACGTGCTACCTTAGCTAAAGTACATGGAGCATGAATACCGGGTCTAATGGAGAAACCCCCTCTCCTGAAACTGGCAGAGCTTAGTGTAACCAGAGCACAGAACCAGACAACTAGCATCCACCAGACACCTACTGTGTGTCTTGCCATCCTGATTGCTCTGGCTATGAAGACACCATTCCTGCCATCAAAGAGCTCAGAGACTAGGGGGAAGGGACCACAAAAAGCAGCACCACCAAGTGTGGTAAGTGCACTGGAGCAGATGAAGACCCCTGTGGTGTGGGAGCAGACACAGCCCATCTTTGTAAATGTTGCTAAAAGCCTGGGGACATTAGGAGGAAAACGCACCTTCCATCCATGAGGTAAAAGTCTCAGTAAGGTAAGTTCATTGAAACAATAAAGCAGGGAGAGCCTATGAGGAAGTTTTCGGCCATCTGTCTGGTCAAAAATCAAACCTGACAGGGCGAGAACATGGTGACTGATGACTTTCTAGAGAAGACACTGCCCTATGGGACCCAACTGCCAGCCCTCTGGGCTCGTTTCCTCACCTGCCAAAGAAGGCTCTTAGCACCTCACACCCTGTTGTCTCATCAGGACTGTCCCACAGGAAGTCTGAGAGTACCTTGAAATACCTGGGCCAATGTCAAGTACATCAGAGAAATGCTGGCTTCAACCAAGTTAGGCAGGAGGAACCTGATAAAGATTATTAGTGAGGTTTGCCCTTCCTAAATTGTCAACCAAAAGGACCAGTGCAACCCCAATTTCCGATTCCACTGGTTTTCAGAGAGAAAAGTCAGAGGCACAGTAAGCACGGCCCTGCCGACTTTCAGGATGCCTCAGTGTCCTCTCCACTCAAACTACAACCCCTAACACTCACAATGACCATGGGTTTCTTGCCAGTTTAAAAGTTTAACTATTTAGAGGTGGAAAACAAGCTTTTCAGAGTTTCATTAAACCAACCTTAGGCAATGTTGCTGAGGCCATGAGCAAGCAAAATTTATTCACTCAAGAGGTAACATTCCATGTTCATTATGATTAATTTCCCTTATGCAAAGTGAATCAGAATGTTTCTGTACATCAGATCAGCCATAAAACCAACTTTTGGTATTTCTTCTTTTCTCTAAAAACTACCATTTTTGCTGCATACCAGGACATGACATGAGGTCTTTCCTTTCACTTTCTTTTAGCACCCTCACAGGGGAGTAAAGCAGACAGCATCGTCCAGATTGTGCAGAGGGGGACATGGAAGTGCAGAAGCTGTTGTGCTCGAGGATGCCCAGGCAATGAGAGAGGGGGGTCTGAGCACAGGTGCATGTGAATCCCAAGTCTCTAACTCACCCATACGTCCCTCATCCCTGGTGAAGGGCCCCTCTTCCTGCCCTGAATGTGGAGTGCCCACAATGATCTTGTGCCCTTCCTATGTCTCCTAGGGCCCCTCTACTCCTATCTGAGCTGTGGCATGTCCCTGACCTCAGTACACTCCTCTGTAGGCAGGAAAAATAGCCTTACCTCACTGACTTATTATGAAGATTAAATGGGATAATATATATTAAAAACCCTTATACATTACAAAACACTATATAAGGTAAGGTCTGATTAATTATTCCTTTCTTTTTGTTTTATGAGCTTTAAAAAAAATCATCAGATTAATAGCATAATACCAGTACCATTTAGTTAGTGCTCACCTACGCCAGGCACTATCACCTCATCCAGTTAGTGCTCACCTACGCCAGGCACCATCACTTCATGTAGTTAGTGCTCACCTATGCCAGGCACCATCACTTCATGTAGTTAGTGCTCACCTACACCAGGCACCATCACTTCATCCAGTTAGTGCTCACCTATGCCAGGCACCATCACTTCATGTAGTTAGTGCTCACCTACGCCAGGCACCATCACTTCATGTAGTTAGTGCTCACCTATGCCAGGCACTATCACCTCATTTCATCTTCAAATGAAACCTCTGAGTGAGGCCACTCAGCTGGTACAACTTGGCTCTGCCACTAACCAGTTCTTGTAACCATGGCAGCTCCCCTATCTCTCTGTTTCCCATCTGCAAAGTTAGGGACAGTGGATTGTAGTGGGGATTAAAGGCATGTGTATATGTAAAGCACAGAGTAAATGCCTGGAGTTTACCACTTTATTCTTGCTCCTGCATGGGCGAACCACCACTGCATTCAGATCCAGCTGGTTCTCCTGCCTCCTCAGGATGTGCCTTATGGTCTGGAACCTAGGAAGAATTTATGTGTCTCTTTGTGCTACCTGATAAATCATGTCTCTAGGGCAAGGACCATGTTTCCTCCTTTACATGAAGCTGGGCCCCTAGCACAGCGAGGAAATAACCAACACTTATGGAACTGAAGCAGCAAGCCTGTGGCTCCTTTTCACAATAGCTGGTTCCAACAGCCCTGACCTGGCTGTACCACCAGGGGCACTGGTTCTCGGGGCCATGCAACAGAAAAAAGGCGAGAAGGGCCATCAGGGAAAAGAAGACAAAAGTTACTGTGAAGAAGAGGTGTTTGGGAGGTAGAGCTGAGACATCAGGTCCCCCTAGGGTACATACTAGTACATAAAAATGATTTTGGCAGAGGAGATGAAGGAACTATAAACTGGATACGTGGAAATGCTCAGGGCCTTTTTAGACCTGTGTTCCAGAGAGCTGAAGGGTCAACTGTGGAGCTGGAAGAGAGGAAACAAGAGGAGGATGCTCAAGGCTCAGAGTGACCTGAGAGAAAGACCTCTGATTTCCTCTTGGGCTAATGAAGTGCTTCACCTCACATGGCAGTTACTAAGCTCCTGCCTTGTGGCTCCAAACCCACCCCCATGCTCTTTTCTGTGTAAGGCTGAGCTGGCCTCAGCAACCACATCTCTGCTCTGCCAGGGGCTCCCTGGATGGAGGCTAAAGGCAGGAGGAAGGAGAAGAACTGGCTCCTCCCTGCTGACTTTCTGCTGCTGTGAAGGCCCCAGTAACACTGCTTCTGCACCCCAGTAATTAACAGTTTGACTAGTAGCAGCAGCTGAATCCACGCTGCAGTTGTTTTGTTGTTGTTTTTAACATCTGCAGAACCAGTCTCCTTGTACCTTCTCAGGCACCCCAGCACAGCTGCTGGCCCCCTCCTCAGAATTCCCGGCCCCCAGGGTAACTCCTCTGAGCTCAGAGACACTTGCCCTTCCTCCTCTTCAGCGGCCTGGAGCTTAGCTTTGCTGCATTCCTCCACCAAGCTTTTAAGTGTCATGAATTTCAACTTCTTCCTTCGTTTCCCTCAGCCTTGGAGGCGTAGCTGCCTGCTGCAGTTGCCTATCTATGAAATCATAGTGTTTTTACTCTTCAGTTACCTCCATCAATCTTTAGATCAGTGATTTTCAACCTTTTCATCTCATGGCACACATAAACTAATTACTGAAATTCTGTGGCACACCAAAAAACACATACTACTTTCTGCTGAGCTGACAAAAAAAAATAGGTATAATTTTGATTCATTCACAACAGATATCTACTGTTGTGTTGGCTGTTGGCATTTAAAAAAAAATTCTTGTCCAGCTGGCAAGGCTCAATGGTTGAGCGTCGATCTATGAACCAGGTGGTCACGGTTTGATTCCCAGTCCGGGCACATGCTCGCGTTGCGGGCTTATTCCCTAGTGTGGAATGTGCACAAAGCAGCCGATCAATGATTCTGTTTCATCATTGATGTTTCTTTCCCTTTCTCCCTCTCCCTTCCTCTCTAAAATGAATAAAAATATATTTTAAAAAAGTCTTTTAATCCTCACCCAAGGATATTTTTTAATTGATTTTGAGAGAGAGAGGAAGGGCGAGAGAAAGAAAAAAACACTGATGTGAGAGAGAAACATCAATGTGAGAGAGAAACATTGATTGGTTGCCTCACATGTGTGCCCTGACCTGGTATCAAGCCCAAAATCTGGGCATGGGCCCTGACTGAGATTCATTGAACTGGCAACCTTTTGGTGTACAAGAAAATTCTCAACCAATTGAGCCACCCAAACAGGGTTGTTGTCATTTTTTAAATTTGACAATCTAAGAGAAAAAAGATCAGTGCTTCTGACTAAATAGTAAGGTGTCGCATGTTTTAAAAATTCTTGCAGCATACTGGTTGAAAATTGCTGCTTTACTTCAATTTCTCTTTACTTAAAAAATAAGAAAAGAAAAGAAAGAAAAAACTGGTATAGTTTCTGTCTCCTGCCTGGATCCTTATTGATATAACTAGGAAGGAAGGGAAAAGAGTTTACCAAGAGTTAGTGGTCCTTATCCCTGATACCATGCCAGAGTCTTGGCAACTACAGAAATAAAATCCAGAATAGCCAATCCACAACACAAATCTAAATAAAGCAATGAGAAAAAAGGTGTTGACAAGTTGCTCAGAGAATTACAAAGTTGCTTCATTTAGGGAAACTTCAAAGGTTCCACTCAACAAAGAAACACACTCCAGATACTGCAGACTATAGTACTTCTATCCCTGCAGAGAAGATACCAGACCCAAGATCTTTCAAATTCCTTTCCATTCCTTTATCAAATAAAACTCAGTGGTGTAAGATGAGACCTAAGACAGGTGAGGGATGTGGGGAGATGAGACCCAAGCAAGGTGAAGGGTGTGGGGAGATGAGACCCAAGCAAGGTGAGGGGTGTGGGAACCAGCATCAGGAGGGTTTCCTGCTTCTGGGTTGATGAGGGACATGACACCACAGCCAGACAAGTGGCAGTGACTCCCTTCCAGAGGTCCTTAGCCAGGGAATTAGTCACTGCATATCCAGCTACCTGCTACCTAAGGTGCTATCATCCTATATAATAAAGAGGTAATGTGCAAATTGACCCTCATACCCATCATGTCATAAGATGGCCGCCCTCATGTTGTCACAAGATGGCCACCCCATGTCATCACAAGATGGCCGCCCCACATTGTCACAAGATGGCCGGCAGGGGAGGTCAGTTGGGGGCGACCAGGCCTGTAGGCGAGGGCAGTTGGGGGTGATCGAGCTGGCAGGGGAGGGCAGTTGGGGGCGATCGGGCCAGCAGGGGAGCAGTTAGGTGTCAATCAGGCTGGCAGGGGAGTGGTTAAGGGGCTATCAGGCTGACAGGCAGAGTGGTTAGGGGCAATCAGGCAGCCAGGCAGGTGAGTGGTTAGAAGCCAGCAGTCCCAGATTTTGAGAGGGATTGGGCCTAAACCGGCAGTCAGACATCCCCCGAGGGGTCCCAGATTGGAGAAGGTGCAGGCTGGGCTGAGGGAACGCCCCCAGTGCAGGAATTTCGTACACCGGGCCTCTAGTCTCTATATATAAAACCCTAATATGCAAATAGACCAAACAACCAATCACTATGATGTGCGCTGACCACCAGGGGGCACACACAGAACATGGTGGGGATCAGCAGCAGGTAGTAGAGCACAGAACATGGCGGGATCGGCCGTGGCAGGATGGTGGAACAGGTGAGCAGGGTCACCAGACCAAGGCAAGGTGCTGGTCGCTGTCACTGGGGCGAGCCTCTGGTGGTTACTGAAAATTCTTTGCTCCCGCATGCCGCTCACACCTGCTGCCGGTGCTGGAGCCACCGCTCGCACATGCTGCTGGCGCATGGCGCTGGCCCTGATCTCTTGGCACCATCAGCGATGCAAGTGGCAGCTGCTAGCCCCAATCACCCCTCAGGGCTTCTCCACCTCCCCCTGCTTCTGAGGAGCGATTGAGGCAGCAGATGCCACTCGCACCCGCTGATGGTGCTGGCCCTGCTCACACCCACTGCTGGTGCTGGCCCCAATCGCTCCACACCATCAGCGGGTGTGAGCGGGGCGGCACCATCAGTGTGTGGGAGCAGTGGCAGTGGGAGTGGGCTGCCAGCAGAGAGGGGACCAGGGGCTGCAGCAGGAGGGGCCAGGCGGAGTCGCGGAGGATGGACTGAGACCCACCCCTGTGCCCACGACAGCCTTGCGGCCCACAGTCCCTTTCAAGGTGCACAAATTCATACACTGGGCCCCTAGTATATATATATAAAAGCCTAAGTGACCGAACAACCGGTTGACAGGTCGCTATGACACACACTGACCACCAGGGGGCAGATGCTTAATGTAGGAGCTGTACCCTGGTGGTCAGTGCACTCCTGTGGCCGGTTGGCCAACCTCCCATGGTCCCTCCCCCCGCCGGCTAGCCCCCTCATCAGTGCCGATTCAGGGTCTGGCCGGCCAACCTCCCGCGGCCCCCTCTCCCCAGCCTGCCACTCCCCCATCCCCCAATTGGCCCCAATCGCCAGCCAGGCCAAGGGACCCCACCTGTGCACAAATTCGTGGACCGGGCCTCTAGTTAATTATGTTTGATAAGTAGTACCAAGTCAGAAAATAGCCCTGTTCTCTCCGCAGCAGAGAATTTTTGCACAGTTCTATTCCCAGTGCTTCTCCTCTGCCCAGAATGTCATAAGAAGTTTAACTTGAGATTGAATGAAGTGGAATCACACATTTTTCCACAGGCTATTTTCAATGACTTCCTCCCCAAATAACCTGAGGATTACAATGGTGTGCAATGCCTTCCTGTTATCCTCACTTGACAAGTGAGATGGAGGTAGTTTGTTACTATGGAAGCTGTAGAGAACCTGAATTTGACAAACCATATAGTTTCATTTGGGCAGAGTTTTCCAAAGTTCTGAATTCCTTTTATTTAATTGTTTGTGTTTTGGAGATGGAGGTTGAAAAGGGTGGGGATAAGTGAAGAAGCCTGGCTCCTCATTTTAGTTAGAGGGCTGTATTTTTTTTTTTTTTTTGCTGCATATATTCTCTTACCCGTATCACCTGGTCCCTGAATTATGATAACTGTGCTGCTGGTCAGGAGTTCCGTGTTTGGGAAAGTGTGGCAGTGGTGAACCTTCTGAGAGAAATGGCAGAAGAGTGAGCTGTAAAACCTTGACCTTCCCTTGAGGTGATACACTTGTCACTGGCTCATTACCAGGCAGGATTCTTTCTGTGCTGTCTGCCCCTCCTGGCTTGTTCTGTGAGCTGCTAATGAACCAGAACCATGTCAGTGCTCAAGAAGGCTTTGGTTGGCTTGCCCTTCCTCAGACTGTGACAAGGAGTTAAGGCAGAGAGCAGAGATGGGAGGAGGGAAAGGGCTAGATGGAGATTTGACTGCTGAGGCAGAATAGAGAGGAGCCCACAATCGCCTAAAGAGGCTGTAAGCAGTGCTGTGAGCAGGAGCAAAGTGCCGGCTGGCATTGTGGATGGGCCCTCGAACTTTAAGAGCCCTGTGCACTGCCATGTCCACCTTTCTGGGCTTCTCCCCTGCACAACCTGGAGTGGCAGGCAAGGAGCACTGACTGGAGGTAAACAGGGAAGTGAGGGGAGACACAAAGCAGGACACGTCAGCATCAGAGACACCTACTGATTGCGGTGGTTGAAATACGGGGTCTCTGCAGGTGACTGTTGAGTACCCTCTCAACTTTGAAACAAAGGATAAATCCAATAAACAGAGAGAGTCAGTATGGCTGCTCAGGCTATTTTAGGGCTCGTTGGTTGGTGAATTTTCCACTGTTAGCTCTCACCACTATTTTCAACTGTCTTAAAAATATTACAAGTGGTAGCAGAGATTGGATCTCTTAAAGCAGGGGTCCTCAAACTACAGCCCGCGGGCCACATGCGGCCCACCGAGGACATTTATCCGGCCTGCCGGGTGCCGCTGCCTGTCCTGCTTAGCAGCCGACTCGTCCCAGGCCCGCAGTGCGCATAGGAATTTGTTCATAGTTTTTTTTTTAAACTATAGTCCGGCCCTCCAACAGTCTGAGGGACAGTGAACTGGCCCCCTGTTTAAAAAGTTTGAGGACCACTGTCTTAAAGATTTGAGTCAATCAAAGCAAAAATGGCACATTTTAGAAATGCAAGAGAAGGTATATAAAAATACTAGAGGCCCGGTGCATGAAAATTCATGCACTGGAGCGAGGTTGGAGGGGTCCCTCAGCCCAGCCTGCCCCACTCACAGTCCAGGAGCCCTCAGGGGTGGCAGGTGACCTGGTGAAAAGCGCCACCCCATCACACCTCTGCTGCTGCCACTGCCAGCAGCACAAGCCTTGGCCAGCCCTCGTTTCCGAGCCTTGGGCGGCCCTGGGTGGCTGGGAAGCCGACATCTGAGACTTGCCTGCACCTTAGGCGACAGCTAGACAGCCACCATCCGAGTCTTGCCTGTGCCTCAGGCTGGCCCTGGGTGGCTGGGGGGTGAGGGGACTGGGGGACTCCAGAGGCAGGCGCACGCCTGCTGCCCCGATGGGGCTGAGGGGACTGGGTGCCGCCATCCTGTGGCTGTGGGCGCCATCATCTTTGAGGGTGTGGCACTCAATTAGCATATTCCCTCCTTATTGGCTTTGGGCACTGCCATCTTTGAGGGCGGGCAGTCAATTAGCATATTCCCTCCTTATTGGCTATGGGAGCCGCCATCTTTGAGGGTGGGGCAGTCAATTAGCATATTCCCTCTTTATTAGATAGGATAGATGTTGCCTTGACCAGTTTGGCTCAGTGGGTAGAGTGTTGGCCTGCAAACTAAAGGGTCCCAGCTTCAATTCCTGGTCAAGGGCACATACCTAGGTTGCAGGCTCAATCCCCGGCCCTGGTCAGGGACCGTGCAGGAGGCAATCAACTGGTGGATGTGTCTCTCGCACATGGATGTTTCTCTCTCTCTGTCTTTCCCCCTCCTTTTCACTCTCTCTAAAAAAGTCAATGGAAAAATATCCTCGGGTGAGGATAAAATAAAATGAAAATATAGACGCCTACAAAACATACAGTCTGCTAATACTTTGACATCAATCAACCCATCTTTGTTAGTCCCTCTTTTTCTTCATTAATTCATTCAACAAGTATTTATTGAACACTATGTGCAAAAAACACGAAAGACACACAAGAGATACCAAGATTAGTAAAATACTCTTTTCCCCAAGAAATTTACAAGCAGATAGGGGGATTTAAATACTTCATTTAAATGTAGGCTAAGTTAGTTCCATGAATGAAGGGAGACTATCTGAGCCTGATGATTGTACAATATCATGAGTGGAAGGAAGAAGGAGGTCCTTAGGGTGAGAAAACTGTCTTCAGCAAAGATATCCTATCAACAAAATATATGAGATAATATCAGAGGTTCCTTTAAGTTCCAAATGTTAAGAAGAGGTGAGAATGGAAGAACTTGTTTATTAGTATGTTGAATGTGAAACACAATCAGGCCATCCGGCTGGATGGCCTGCCAGAGGAAGAGTGGCACTCAGGAGAGCAGCAGGCATGACTTGTGTAGATTTTTAGTTGAATTTACTGGGGTGACATTGGTTAATAAAATGATATAGGTTTCAGGGGTTCATATCTTGTGTTTTTGTGGTCTTCCCCATAGCATCTAACAGAGAGCTTGCTTAGAGAAGTTAATATAAGTTATATAGATAACCTAAGATTTCTTGTCATATTCAATCAACTCTCCAAAACATCATGACTCACTCAGTTCCTGGGGTTGCCTCCTGCCTATTGCTGTCTGACCATAGTTCTTAGTGTGACTTTTAGATAACTAAATTTCCCCCAAATTCCAAGCAATTAATTTATATTTGGTTTTAAAAAGACAAAAGGTGAGGTTTTCTTTATCTGAGTTTCAATGGCATTAACAACAGAGTGTTTCCTCATCCATTTCCACAGTTTCAATAAATAAATGTATGCATTTACTATCCTATCTAATAAAAGAGTAATATGCCAATTAACCATCACTCCACTACACAGCAAGCCATGCCCACCAGCCACGCCCACCAGCCAATCAGGAGTGAATATGCAAATAAACCCAACCAAGATGGCTACGGCCACAGAGAGCAGGAGGGAGGCTTGGGTTTCCCCGGCAGTGGAGGAAGCCAAGCTTTCTGCCTGCCCTTGCCGGCTTAGGCCTCCACTCAAGGCTACAAAGTTTCAATGATAGAAGATACATAAACCTAAACAGAAATGGCGGCAGCCACGGAGCTGGAAAGAGCAGGAGGCTAGGGATGCCCCTGGTGATGGAGGAAGCCAAGCTTTCAGCACACTCTGGCTGGCGCAGGCCTCTGCTTAAGGCTACAAAGTTTCAATTATAGAAGATACATAAATCAAAAAAAAAAAAAATGGCTGCCACCACAGAGCAAGCAGAAGGCTTGGCTCCGCTCCAGGCTACAAAGTTTCAATTGTAGAAGATAAATAAAACCCAGATACCAGGGCCTCCACTTGGGTCGCCAGGGGGCGTGGCCAGCCTGCAAACCACCACAGGCCCCTCGCCCAGGCCGCCTCACGCCCCAAGGGAACCCCCACCCTGATCCAGGACACCCTTCAGGGCAAACCAGCTGGCCCCCACCCATGCACCAGGCCTCTATCCTATCTAATAAAAGAGTAATATGCAGATTGACCATCACTCCAACACACAAGATGGTTGCCCCCATGTGGTCAAAGATCCGGCCCCCATGTGGACACAAGATGGCCACCACAAGATGGCCAGCAAGGGTGGGCAGTTGGGAGGGACCAGGCCTGCAATGGAGGACAGTTGTGGGCGATCAAGCCAGCATGGGAGGGCAGTTGGGAAGGACCAGGCCTGCAAGGGAGGGCAGTTGGGGGCGATCAAGCCTGCAAGGGGAGGGCAGTTAGGGGTGACCAAGCCGGCAGAGGAGGGAAGTTGGGGGCGACCAGGCCTGCAGGGAAAGGCAGTAGGGAGGGACCCAGGCCTGCAGGGGAGAGCAGTTGCGGGGGGACCAGGCCTGCAGGGGAGGGCAGTTGGGGGGGGACCCAGGCCTGCAGGGGAGAGCAGTTGGGGGGACAAGGCCTGCAGGGGAGGGCAGTTAGGGGTGACCAGGCCTGCAGGGGAGGGCAGTTAGGGGCAAACAGGCTGGCAGGGGAGCAGTTAGTCATTAATCAGGCTGGCAGGGGAGTGGTTAGGGGGTGATCAGGCTGGCAGGCAGAAGTGGTTAGGGGCAATCAGGAAGGCAGGCAGGCGAGCAGTTGGGAGTCAGCATCCTGGATTGTGAGAGGGATGTCCGACTGCCCGTTTAAGCTCGATCCCAGTGGGATCGGGCTTAAACGGGCAGTCGGACATCCCTGGAGGGGTCCCAGATTGGAGAGGGTGCAGGCTGGGCTGAGGGACACCCCCCTCCCCGTGCACGAATTTCATTCACCGGGCTTCTATTGAAAATATAATGTTTCACTTGCTCTCTCAGATCTACATATTTTTATGTGGCTTATCTGCATAATTTAATGATCCCAGAATAAAATTTCAAAGCTGATCTTGATGACTGGTTTCTAGTTTCTCATGGTTAATCTAATTCTCCAACAATTCCACTCTATGCCTACAATGAGCAAGGCAGCTGTTAAGAAATTTAAAGTGAATAAGACATAGAAACTCTTCAAAAGGAGCTTAAAATTTAGTGAAAGAGAAAGGTCTAGAATTGCCCACAGCATAAGACATTCTAGTCTATGTGCAAAAGTGAAGCAAAATATTTTTCCCCTCAAAAAAAATCAAGGTGCTAACCAGGCTGGTACAATTTACAAAGTTATCCTTTCACTGACTAATATAAAATCTAAAGGGGCATGTGCAACATACATAGGGTTTAGGGGTATAAGAGGAATGTGTCTGGTGTGTCAGTCCCCTCTCCTACCTAAATCCCTATCAGATTTTATGCTGGGAATATTTTCTCAGAGGTGGGGATGCAGCTAAATGAACACTGATTTGTTCAGCCTGTTCATCATCAACCAATGCACACCTCTGTACTAGGTGACACCATGATACAATCTGCAGTAAGGGCTGTTCAGGTGAATGCTGGCCATGACTGCATTACCCGTGGAGCATGGGCTCTGACTGGGAATTGAACTGTGACCTCCTGGTTCATAGGTCAAAACTCAACCATTGAGCCACACCCACTGAGCTGAGATAGTCCATTTTTAAAATGTGTTCTGCATATATCACAAAAGGCTACTTGACACCTATTTATCCACAAAATGGAGAAAAACAAAATATCTACTTCAAAATTATTTTTCCAAAAGGATAAATGTTCAGCATCTATGTTTATAAAACATGTTGCTGATTATGTGTCCAGAATCTTAACAGGATCCACTAGTGCTCCCAGAGATGGCATGTCCAGTGCTCCCAGCACTGCCAGAGTTGCCACAGCACATGGCTGCAATCCAGCCTGTCTGAAGAGGTGACCTCATTCAGCCTGAATACAAATCCAGCAGGATCAGAAAAACACCACACTGCAGAGCAAAGCTACAGGGCTTTCACGATAAAATATGCCTCTTAAATTGTTTTAGAGAAGATCACTGCCAAAGGTGAACGAGAGTTCTGAGCTCATTCCTCTGATCAGCACGTAATACACTGCAGCAGTATGAATTCTAATCCTACTGATAACAAGAGGCAGGATTCTATGTGTCAGATGCTGTCTTCATGCTTTTTGCTAGTCCTCACATCACCCCTTGGCAGAGATGAGAAGCCTGGGGCACAGAGAGGCTAAGAAACTTGCCCAGGATTATATGTAATTAATATGTAATTCTATGCTATATAGAGCAGTGTCATTTTAGTCAGTGAGCAGCAGTGTTGGGGTGGGAACCATGCAGCTGGCCCAAGCTGTTTCCACCCCCTTTAGGTTAGTAAAGACTAACCTAAAACTATCAAAAGAAACTATCAAGAAAGGCTCAATCTGATGGAGTACTAATTTCTTGAAAATGGTCCCCTGAGAAGGCACAGAGAAAGAGGCAGGTGTGATCTTAGGACACAGCCATGACTCCGATCTGTGAGGGCCTTACCAGGCTGCTGTGGGGATCTCAGTGCAAACAGCTGGGTTCCCACTAAGCACAGTAAATGGACCTACAGAACCTGGCATCTGGTGGGCATTCAGTGAATAAAGGGTGATTACTGGGCATGGAGGACTCAGAGGGAAGGGAGTCCTACAAGAAGAGAGAACTGGTAGGCAGAACCAGGGGAGCCCATTAGTTTAATTGAAAGAATGGGTTTCCTTCCTCTTAGCAATGGGAAAGGGCAGATGTCAGAGCAAAGCTAACAGGTGGGAAAAATGGCAGTGGAGGGAGAAGGCAGCACCCACCATCTCATCAGCAGAGATGCCTGCAAGCTTGCTTTTAATGCAGAGGTTCCAAAACTGACAACTCATGGGCCAAATGGTATGTTGTTTTGTATTTTTAATCTGAATAATCTGTGTATATTTAAAAATCAGAAAATTTAACATAATCTGGATTTCTAAGTTATCCCTTAACAAGTAGAAAATGTGAGAACACTGGGCTTGGACTTCCCTACGACCACTGCGGTGGCCCCTTCAGAGGCAGGCAACGCCCTATTACCCACAACCCAGACCACCTCCCCACAGCCTTTACACTGGGCCTCTTAAGTCCATTACATCCCCATGGCTACACATTTGAATTGGTGACCTGAAGTTTAGATACCAAGAAGAGAAGGTAATAAAACTGCTCTGAGGAAAAATTCAAGGCCATGCTTCACAGTAAGGGAAAAACTTATAAAGAGACCAGGCTGTGGTCTTAATCTATAATAATAAAAGCATAATATGCTAATTAGACCCGACAGCCAAACGACCTTCTGGACAAAGCCGGGGCTGCGAGGGCCAAGCCCCTTGCACAAATTTCGTGCATCGGGCCTCTAGTTGTAGAATAAAAGGCCAGAGAGGCACCAGCCATAAAGTGCTTCCAGCCTAACCTTGACCTCCACCATCTCCAAAATCAGAGTTTTACATGTCTATAAACCTGTTAACTCATAATTCACAATACCTCATTTAACAATATGTATTAAAGATATATCAGATCATTTAACAACCCTATGAGATTAACATTATTGTCCCCCTTTAAAAATGAGAATACTGCCCTGGCCAGTTTGGCTCAGTGGACAGAGCATCGGCCTGTGGACTGAAGGATCCCAGGTTTGATTTCCTGGTCAGGGCACGTGCCTGGGTTGTGGGCTCGATCCCCAGTCAGGGGCATGCAGGACACAGCTGATCAATGATTCTTTCTCATCATTGATGTTTCTATCTCTTTCTTCTTCTGCCTTCCTCTCTGAAATCAATAAAAAAGTATTTTTAAAAAATGAGAATATTGAGGCTCAGAGAATTAAGTAATTAACTCAGGGTCACATAACTGAGATTTGAACATGGGCAGTCCACCTCCAGAACTCATGAACCTGAGGCAGTATGGGGTGTTAGACCTAAAGAATGTTAATAGAGGCTCCCTTTAAAAGGGTTCCATGATCAAATAAGTTTGGGAATTGCCAGCTTCAAGTTTCCTACTCAGAACCTTTAAAACACTAGCACAGTGGTCGGCAAACTCATTAGTCAACAAAGCGGCAAACCGTGGCTCGCGAGCCGCATGTGGCTTGCGAGCCGCAGTTTGCTGACCACTGCACTAGTAGGATTTGTGAATCTCGAAGTAATGGAAACCATGTCCCCAAATTTAGTTCTGAAATCTTGTTTTTCAAGGAACACAGTATGTAATGTGTTGAAGTGTGAAGGACAGGTTCTGGAGTCACATAAAGGAACTCTCATAATTATGGTTTGAGCAATATAGATTTTCTAAAACAAGTCAAATGTTTGCAAACCTTATTTTTTAAATAATATTTTATTTATAGAAATCTATTAGCTTTTAATTTGCATTTCTCTGATGATTAGATATCACTCACACCTGTCAGATAAGCTATCATCAATAAATCAACAAACAAGTGCCAGTGAGGATGTGGAGAAAAGAGAATACTAGTTTACTGCTGGTGGGAATGCAGACTGGTGTAGCCACTGTGGAAAACAATATGGAGTTTCCTTAAAACATTAAAAATAGAACTGCTATTTGACTCAACAAACCCACTTCATGGAATATATCCTAAAAGTCCTAAAACACCAATCAGAAACACCACTCTAGGTTCATAGCAGCATTATTTAAAATAGCTAATATCTGGAAACAGCCCAAGTGCCCATCAGTAGATGAGTGGATAAAAAAGCTGTGGGACATTTACACAATGGAATACTATGCAGCTGTACAAAAAGAGGGATCTGGCATGGATGGACCTGGAAATTATTATGTTAAGTGAAATAAACCAATTAGAGAAAGACAAATATCACATGATCTCACTTATTTGTGGAATCTAATTAACAAAATGAATTGACCAACAAAATAAGACCTGAAGCATAAAGGCATGGAATAGACTGACATACCTCAATGTGGGGGTGGGCGAATGAGGAGAGAACTTATACACTTGTATGCATAGCCCATGGACGTGGACAATAGGGTGGTGATGACCTGGGGGAAGGGTAGGAGCTAGGTGTAGGGGGGATAAAGAGGGGGGAATGGGCCCTAACCAGTTTGGCTCAGTGGATAGAGCGTCGGCCTGTGGATTGAAGGGTCCCAGGTTCGATTCCAGACAAGGGCATGTACCTTGGTTGCGGGCACATCCCCAGTAGGAGGTGTGCAGGAGGCAGCTCATCGATGTTTCTCTCCCATCAATGTTTCTAACTCTCTATCCCTCTTCCTTCCTCTCAGTAACAAATCAATAAAATATATTTTTTAAAAAAAGAGGGGGGAATGGGAGGCATCTGTAATGCTGTCAACAATAAAAAATATACACTGAGTGGCCAAATTATTATGATCTCTGAACGCATAATAATCTGGCCACTCAATATATATATATATATATATATATATATATATATATATATATATACACACACACACACACACACACACACATATATATACATACATATACACACACACACACATGTGTGTGTGTGTGTGTGTGTGTGTGTGTGTGTGTGTATATATATATATATATACATACATACATATACTAGAGGCCCGGTGCACAAAATTCGTGCACGGGGCAGAGGGGTGTCCCTCAGCCCAGCCTGCACCCTCTCCAATCTGGGACCCCTCGAGGGATGTCCGACTGCTCGTTTAAGCCCGATCCCAGTGGGATCGGGTGTAAACAGACAGTCGGACATCCCTCTCACAATCCAGGACTGCTGGCTCCCAACTGCTCGCCTGCCTTCCTTCCTGATTGCCCCTAACCGCTTCTGCCTGCCAGCCTGATCACCCCCTAACCACTCCCCTGCCAGCCTATTTGCCCCTAACTGCCCTCCCCTGCAGGCCTGGTCACCCCTAACTGCCCTCCCCTGCAGGCCTGGTCCCCCCGCAACTGCTCTCCCCTGCAGGCCTGGGTCCCTCCCTACTGCCTTTCCCTGCAGGCCTGGTCGCCCCCAACTTCCCTCCTCTGCCGGCTTGGTCACCCCTAACTGCCCTCCCTTGCAGGCCTGGTCCCTCCCAACTGCCCTCCCTTGCTGGCCATCTTGTGGTAGCCATCTTGTGTCCACATGGGGGCAGCCATCTTGTGTGTTGGAGTGATGGTCAATCTGCATATTACTCTTTTATTAGATAGGATAGAGGTCTGGTGCATGGGTGGGGGCCAGCTGGTTTGCCCTGAAGGGTGTCCTGGATCAGGGTGGGGGTTCCCTTGGGGCGAGGGGCAGCCTGGGTGAGGGGCCTGTGGTGGTTTGCAGGCTAGCCACGCCCCCTGGAGACCCAAGCGGAGGCCCTGGTATCTGGGGTTTATCTATCTTCTACAATTGAAACTTTGTAGCCTGGAGTGGAGCCAAGCCTTCTGCTTGCTCTGTGGTGGCAGCCATTTTTTTGAGGATTTATGTATCTTCTGTAATTGAAACTTTGTAGCCTTAAGTGGAGGCCTGGGCCAGCCAGGGTGTGTGGAAAACTTGGCTTCCTCCATCATGGGGGGTAACCCTAGCCTCCTAATCTTTCCAGCTCCATGGCTGCCGGCATTTCTGTTTGGGTTTATGTATCTTCTATTATTGAAACTTCGTAGCCTTGAGTGGAGGCCTAGGCTGGCAAGGGCAGGTGGAAAGCTTGGCTTCCTCCATTGCCAGGGAAACCCAAGCCTCCCTCCTGCTCTCTGTGGCCAATAGCCATCTTGGTTGGGTTTATTTGCATATTCGCTCCTGATTGGCTTGTGGGCGTGGCTTGTGGGTGTAGGGGAGTGATGGTTAATTTGCATATTACTCTTTTATTAGATAGGATATATACATATTAGAGGCCTGTTGAACAATATGCATGCAAGAATAGGCCTTCCTTCCCCCGGCTTCGCTCCCGGCCACGCAGGAGCCTGCAAGTCCTCACCCCCAGCAGAGCACCGCTCCTGTAGCTCCCTCCACTGCCCTCCCCTGCCTCATAGCAGGCATCCCGCCCTCCTGGCCGCTCCATGCCTGCATATGCAAATTAACCCATCTTCGTAGGGTTAATTTGCATACTCACCCCTGATTGGCTGTGGGTGTAGCGGAGGTATGGTCAATTTACATGTTTGTCTTTTATTAGGTAAGATTAGAGGCCCGGTGCATGAATTTGTGCATGGGTGGGGTCCAGCCACCCTGGCCGGGGGAGGGACATGGGCGGTTGGCCGGCCTGCCTGTTGGTCAAACTCCTGGTTGAGGGGACAATTTGCATATTAGCCTTTTATTATATAGGATATACACTGAGTGTCCAGATTATTATAATAATAGTTATTATTATAATAATTATAATAATCTGGCCACTCAGTATATCTACACTAATAAAAGAGAAATATGCAAATTGACCATATCTGCAACAACCACCAGCCAATCAGGAGTGAGTATGAAAATTAACCCAACAAAGATGGTGGGTTAATTTGCATACACAGGCATGGAGCGGCCGGGCGGGGCGGGATGCCTGCTATGAGGGGGAGGGCAGGGGGTGGAGGGAGCTACAGGAGCGGTGCTCCGGCCAGAGCAGAGAAGACTGAAGGCTTCCACTGGAGCAAAGACTCCAGCTGGAGCAAAGATTCTGGCTGGCTGGAGTGAAGACTCTGGCTGGAGTGAAGACGGAAGGTGGCAGCCAGAGTGAAGGCCTGGGTCCCAGGTGCCAGAGGAAAACTGGTGCCAGCAGCCATGGGAAGGAAGGCCTATTGCACGAATCTTTGTGCAACAGGCCTCTAGTATGTGTGTATATATGTGTGTGTGTGTGTGTGTGTGTGTGTGTGTTTGTGTGTGTGTATACCGAGCCCATAACCCAGGCATATGCCCTGACCATGAATTGAACCATGACCTCCTGGTTCATAGGTGGACACTGAACCATTGAGCTATGCCAGCAGGACTATATATATAAATATTGTCTTCAATAAAAAAAAAAAAAGAGAAATATATTAAGCTTATGATCTCACCTTTTCGTCACTACCTAAAATCTCCTCAAGTAAAATAAATCTTGTTGTTACGATCCTATTAATCTGAAATTCTATTAACTATCACTGTAACACATCAATAAAGGAAGATAATAAAAAATAATCTTACATGTATTGGATATTTTGGCATTTGCCATTTTAAATATTCTTCAAGACTACCTTGGTAAAATAGAAATTACTGCATTCCCATTTTATCGATGAAGAAAATGAATCCCAAAGAGATTAAATGAACTGACAAAAGTCAGAGAGCTACCAAGTCAGCACCAGAATATGAACCCACTCTTTCTATAGAAACACATCCTACATTGCTGGCAGACGGTAATATGCTGATTAAACACCATTTTCAATATAGTTTTTGCATTAAGTGCATTTTGTTTTCTTATTTATCAGTCATTTTAAGAATAGTCATCTAGCTCCCATTTTGATTAACCCCATTCTTGAGCCATGGTGGTTTACAGAGACTATAACATAACAAGGCTTCTAAATAATTTGGCTTAGTCATATTATGATTACTAGGATTTTAAAACATAAAGGAATCAATCCTAAGGACCAATAACCTTTAAAAAAATATGGAAGATTTTTATTTTTATTTTACAAAAAAAGTAAGTATTTATATTCCTGACAAAACTCAGCTTACTTTTTTGTAAAATAAAAATAATACAGTTATTCCTAAAGATCTCCAGCAGCCTGTTTTGGTATAAAAAAGAACACGGGAACGAAGATATTACAATAATAAAAATAATGTATTTTTCTTCCCTCTGCTACCTCTTGTCATTTAGTTTTCATATAACCTAATTCTTATTCCGATCAGAGAAGAGGGAACTGAAAACCAGGATTTTATTAACACCATCGATATCTAGCCCCGCTCAGGTGCATGCACAAACACAGTGCTCTGGTTTCTAATTATGCATTTTTCAGATGAGCTTCCCTGGCTGCCCTCCATGCAAATGATGAATAAAGTATCTTTTGTTTTCAGAGATTTATTTCAAAGATCTCTTCATTAAATGCTATGTGGGGGCAGATACATACCTATGGAAGGTTAAAAATAATGCTGATAAAATAACCATCAAGGAAATGAGACACTGACAGAATCTAAAATGGTCTTTCTCGAAAGGACACATTTAAAACACACACACACACACACACACACACACACACACACACACACACACACACACAGGCTTGAACTACATAAAATCCTAGGCGGAAAGTAATAAGGGTTTGAGGATATAGTTAGAAAATGGATGGCTGCTTGTTTGCTTGTTTGTTTTGATGGTGGGGGTTGGGGGGAAAGGCAGATGAAGTTGCAAAAATTGCCCAATTCGTTCCAAGGGTGTGGAGAATTCTGCTATTTCTTTCTTGACAGGAAAGTAGAATTCTGATAAGGCTGGTGGCAGCAACAGCCAAAGAGGAGGGAGCTGATCCTGTCTCTGACTTCTTACCAGGACATGCAGAAACTCAGGCCTGCTGGTGCCCTCATCTGCATACTCAAGGTGAGTGGGGGGAGGGCCAGGCTAGGGAGAAGGGGACTTGGCTGTTCTAAAACAGAAATAGAGATGTCTCCTGGAAAAATCTATCTTTCTGCTTTTTCATTCCTCAACAAGTTGGATGAAAAAGCTATTTAACCCTTACGCAGCCACAATAATTTCCTCAGGAAATAAGAGCAAAGTGCCTCACTTTTAGGGACACACAAGAAAAACTATGCACCACAGGCTTCCCCAGTGAAAACAGCCACTTGTCTGCACTGAAGACAGACCAGACTGCAAAACTGTCACTAAGAGTATGAACCAGACCCTCTGCATTCCAATTTGGCTCTACTGCTGTCAGAGAATGTGGCTGTGAGCCTATTATGTGACCTTTCTTTATTTTACTTTTTGACATTCTTTTGAATCTTTATTGTTGAGAGCATTACAAATGTACCCGTTTTTTGCCCCCATTGTCCCCCTCCACCTGGTTCCTGCCTCACCCCAGGCTTCACCACCCTATTGTCTGTGTCCATAGCTAATGCACATAAGATCTTTGGTTAATCTCTTCCTGTGCCCCCTTCCATGTGGTCTGTTCTACATTTCTATGCCTCTGATTCCATTTTATTCACCGATTTATTTTGTTTAGATTTCTTGTTCATTAATTTTGATTTTTAGATTCAATTGTTAGATTCCTCTTCTCAAAGAATACTCTTCAACATTTCATGTAATAGTGGTTTGGTGGTGATGAACTACTTTAGCTGTTTCTTATCTGTGAAGCTCTTTATCTGACCTTCAGTTCTAAATAATAGCTTTGCTGGGTAGAGTAATCTTGGTTTTAGGTTCTTGCTTTTCATCACTTTGAATGTTTCTTGCCACTCCCTTCTGCCCTGCAAAGTTTCTGTTGATAAATCAGTTGATAGTCATATGGGTACTCCCTTGTAGGTAACTAACTGCTTTTCTCTTGCTGCTTTTAAGATTCTCTTTTTGTCTTTAACCCTGAGCACTGTGTCTTGGTGTGGGCCTCTTTGGGGTCCTCTTGTTTGGGACTCTCTATGCTTCCTGTACTTGTAAGTCTACTTCTCTCACCAGGTAGGGAAAATTTCCTGTCATTATTTCTTCAAATAGGTTTTCAATATTTTGCTCTCTCTCTTCTCCTTTTGACACCCCCATAATGCGAATATTGATATGCTAGAAGTTGTCACAGAGGCTCCTAACACTATCTTCTATTTTTGGATTCTTTTTTTCTTTTTGCTCTTCTGATTAGGTGTTTTTTTGCTTGCTCATATTCCAAATCATTGATGTAATTCTTAGAATCCTCTACTCTACTGTTGAATCCCTGTAAATCATACTTTATTTCAGTTAGTGTATGCTTAATTTCTGACTGGTCCTTTTTTATGTCTTTGACATTCTCACTAATTCCCTTAAAGCTCTCATTAAGATCCTTGAGTAACCTTATAACTGTGGTTTTGAACTCTGTGTCCAGTAGTTTGCTTGCTTCCATTTCTTTCATTTGTGATCAGTTTCATTGTTTTTGCATTTTGGCTGCTTCCTTATGTCTGTTTCTATATATTAGGTAGAGCTGTTATGTCTCCTGGAATTGGCAGAGTGGCTTGTGTTGTAGGTGTCCTATAGGGCCCAGTGGCTCAGACCCCCCAGTCACCTGAGCTCCGCATTCTAGGTGCACCACTGTGTGGGCTGTGTGCACAGTCTTGTTGTCGTTGAGCATTAATTGCTGTTGGCGTCACTGGGAGGAGTTGACCTCCAGGCCAAATGGCTGTGAGGACCAGCTGGGTCTACAGTGTGAGAATAAACAAGTAATTTTTTTCTGTCAAAGAAGGGAGTTTAAGCAGCTGCCATTTTGAAACCACAAAGGTCAACTCCTCCCTTTTTCCTTTAAATTAGCCAGTTGCATAAGACTTGAGACTAAACTCTGACCAGTCGAGAGTGAGGGACAGATGACGTGCATCGGGGATAAAACCCGAGCGAATGCCTGCTCGATGTGTGTGGTTGCCAGATGCTGTGTTGGCTGCACACCCTTCTGCAGAAGTAAAGATATTTGTCTGACTCCCGAGTATCCTTTGTGTTCTACCAGGACCCTGGTTTTGGGGCTTGCCCTCTTTCTAGCAACAGTGGAAGAGCTGCTGTACAGGAGACACTCCTATGGAGCAGGACTTGCTTCAGTGGAGCTTTGGTGCTTACTGGATCTGCACCTTGAGTGTGTTGCTTGTGGATGTGTAAAGTCGTAATCTGGTATGGTGTGAAGCTGTCTACCAAGTACACTGGTTCTGGGGCCTCCCAAGAGGTATAAAATCAGCCACTGCATGGGACCATCCACCAGGAGCTACAGAGCCATCTGCAGACAGGTGCTACTTGTATTAGGTTTGGAAGTGCCCAAGCAAGGCCCAGCTGTGAAGAAAGGCAGGCTGGTGCTAGTGCCAGGTCTTGGGCCTCTTATTGATATGTTTGGGGCATGCTGATGCCAGCTGCTGCTTATTTGTGAGACTTTAGGAATGGCTGAAGCCTGAGCCAGGACAGGCCATTCATATGGAAAAATTGCTGCAAACAACTTGGGTGGGGCTGCAAACTGGGTGAGGCAGGGTCTCAGGGAATCACTAGGGCAGAGTGAACAGTGTGAGTCAGGCTGATGAAAACTCAGATATGGCTGCCAATAAGTTCTGTGATGAGGGAGGTCCCAGCACAGGAACAATAACCCCTGAAAGCACCCCTTTTTGGGTGAAAGCCACTCCCGAGTTCCTGCCTTGATGTCAGACAGTCCAGTTCCTCCCCAAATGTCTCCACCCAGTACAGGAGTTCAGAGGAAGCAGATGGCATAACTCTGTGCACTGGCCCTTTCAGAGGGGCTGTCTGGTTCTCCAGCAACCTCGTCATTCATCCACAATCCCCACTGGTTTTTAGAGCCTGAAGTTATGGGGACTTCTCTTCCCAGCTCTGGAACCCTGGGCTGAGGGGCTGGTGTTGGGCTGGGACCCCTTGCTTCTCATGGGAGGCCTCTACACAGTGGAGATATCCCTCCCGATTAAAAAAAAAGAAAGCCACACGTGGGTGTCAGACCAACCCATCCCACACCTCCACCTCTCCTACCAGTCTGGGTATACTTTCTTTACTTCTCTAGTTGTAGGACTTCCATTCAGCCAGCTTTCAGGCAGTTCTAAATGATGGTTGTTCTATATTTTATTTGTAATTTTGATGTTGCTGTGGGAGCCAGTGTGTACCACCATTTACCTATACCACCATATTAGTTCTCCCTATGTGACCTTTCTGAGTCTCAGTTTCCTCATCTGTATTATGGGGATATTGACATTATCTATGTAATAGGTTTTTACATAGAGTGTTTAGAACAGTTCCTGGAAGTATGATATGAGGATCTGCTAAACAAACACACAAATAACTCTAATTGTTAATATAGAACAGAGTGAGTGAGCTCATTTCTGTTACTCACCAATTTTATTTAGTAACTAGAGGCCTGGTGCACGAATTCATGCATTGGTAGTGTCCCTCGACCTGGCCAGTGGTCAGGGCTGATCGGGACGGTGGGAGGTTGGCCAGGGGGAGGGGCTGTGAGAGGTTGGCTGGCTTGGGGTAGGGCTGCAGGAGGTTGGCTGGCAGCCTCGACCAGGGTCATCTGGGCTGGCCGGCTATGGGGAGAGACCGCGGGAGGTTGGCCAGCCAGGGAGAGAGGCCATGGGTGGTTGGCTGGCCAGCTGGTGGGTGGGGCCATGTGAGATTGGCTGTGGGAGCACACTGACCACCAGGGGGCAGCTCCTCATCTGCCCCCTGGTGGTCAGTGTGTGTTATAGTGACCAGTTGACCGTTTGCTTGGTCGTTCGGTCACTTAGGCTTTTATATATATATAGGTAATTTAAGTGGAATCCAATTTAAGTTATCGAACAGATGAAATACCTTGGAACTAGAGCTGTATTCATTCATTTTACAAATGGGGAAACTGAGGTACCAAGAGGGCATACTTAAGCATGTATAACCCTTCCACAAGTTCTGCCAAGTGCTTCTCATCTGGATGTCCCCACAGCAGGTGCTCTATAAACACTAGTGGCCTGAAGTGAATTTCCTGGAGTCTGAGACCTAACTGGGGATGTAACTGAGATAGAAATATTCTTTATTCTGATTTCATTCCTTTTAGAGTATAATTGCTAAGGAAGAACAGTGATACCTTTGGCATCCACAGCCATTTCTTTTTTACAATGACATTTTTTAAAGCATGGGAATTATGTATTGGGCTTGGGGAATATTCATTCATTGGTAAGATGTTTGTTTAAAGAGTGTCACTGGTATAACGATGAATGATTGAGGGCTGGAAAACCTCAGACAGGGCAGCACTTTTATTTTTTAGAGCTCATTAGGCCTTGGTTAAGCACTCCTTTAATATGCCTCAAACATCTCTAAGTGTGTTTCCTTGGTTACCATGCTTTGAAAAAAAACTCAAGCCAGCAAAAAGAAACTGACATATTACATTACAGAATCAGCTAGGTTAGTTACTCTTTTGGCAGCATGACATCATAATCCTCATTATTCCATGTCTCTAACTTTTAACATAAAGGGTTATCCTATGTTGCTGAAAGATAGTGCAAAAAAATTTTTTTTAACTTTGGTAAAGGTCTTTTTTTTTCAATAGATGAAATCTGATTAGAAGTTAGCCCAGTCATTGAATTTTACAACAGTATATACAAACCAACTTAAGATATATTTGGTAGCAAAGCCTCTGCCACAAATGATCAGACTGAACTATATGAAAGTGCTAATAATTGACTGTTTTGACCTGCCTCAAAAGCAATGTCAAATGGTTCAAACTGATAATTATATAACTTAGAAAAAATTTCTCAATTCTCTAAATCTCAGTTTCCTCATCTATAAAGTACTTTGTGTATGGCATTATCACAAAGATTATGGAAACTATATGGAAAAATACTTAACATAGTCACTGCAAGTACATTAGTCTTAACGAAGGTTACTCATCCATGTAGTAATAATATTGGCACCTGGTTCCAATGCTGACTTACTGAAGTAAAGCTGAGCAGGAAGTACCTTGCTGTGACCCCAGTGTAAAGTACATTGGGAAAAGAAGACACATGGCTCCTTCAGAAAAAACCACCAGCCCCAAAGTGCACAGGTAACAAACCAACCATGCCCTGCTTTTTCTCTCTCTTCAGCATTAACAGTAGCAGCAGTTTTCACAAAGCAGCTGTCAGCTGCAGGGTTCCAGAGCTCAGAGCAAATAAGCATGCCCAACAACTCGCACACACCTGGCTGGGAACTGGGGCTGTGTGATGCTGAGAAACTGCACCCTGTGGGACACTGCTCAGCAACAACACTGGCTGCTGCTTCAGCAGCACTAGCAGGCTGGACCTTTTTTTACACTGACTTTAAAAATATAAAATCCAAAAGATAACCCATATAAAGCCTTTCTGAAATCCACTTTACTTTTCTGCCACGATAGCCTACCTTTCTCTCTCTTTGTGTTTTCTTTTTCTTTCTTTTTTTTTTTTTTTTTTTTTTTTTTTTTTTTTTTTTAGTTTTAAATCCTTCTGCATCCCTTGTGTATTGGTTTTCTCTCCCCAGCTATGCTGGGCACTCTCTAAGACAGGAGTAATCCCCAGTGCTTGGCGCATACCAGACTCTCAAAAAATAGAGGATAAGTAATTAATGATGCAAATTCCATCGTGAGAATGAAATTAGCCCCTCCTCTCTGCCATTCTGCACATTTTTAGGCTGAAAACCTTCAAAACAACAACCACATACGTTTTTGGCTTCTTATAAACTCTGCCATGCTGCTGTGATTGCAAACACTTGACTTAACAATTTTATGTACACTAAGGGATAACTTTCCAGAACCAATGAATATACAACCTTCCCAATGGTTCTATTACCCTGGATATGAAACAAATGTGTGTTTTGGTAGCCTATGTTCTCCACTAATTGCACATATTAACGGATATTTAATATATCTATGAATTAACAGAGATAGAAACTAGTACTCTATTTGGAAGTGAAGAAGGCTACCAAGAACCCGAAGGTGAAATTCTTTCCCTGAGGATGGCTTTCTCAACCTTCACATCATGAATAATGGTCTCAGAAGCACAGTAATAACTTCCATGGTGATAGCACTGCCCAGCACTCTCCCTGTACACATAGTATTCCACATGTAAGGACTCACTTACCCCTGTCCTGTAAGTGGGGGAGTATTATGCCCATTTTAAAGAGTATGAAATTGAGGCTTAGAAAGATTAGGTTTCTGGCTGCAGAACCAATGGTGGACAATGCTGCTGGCCATTTGGGTATCGGTTTGGGGTGGGTAAAGCTATGGACAAGGCTGCTATGTTTCTGTCTGGTTAATTGTCTTTCTGGTTAACTGGACCACAGTATGGTGGAAACACCTTGGAGCCCTAGTTTCATCAAAAGAAAAATGGGGGTAAAACAATAAAAAAACTGTCTTAAACTTAAACTCCACCCATTCTTCCTATGGGCCCCATGTTCTCAAAGAAAAAGTAGATGAAACCAAGGGCAGGGTTTAAAAAGAAGATAAAGAAGTGTACTTGATTTCAAGTAGGCAGACAGTATTAAAAGATGCTATTTTATTTGTAAGTTGATTTTCAGGCTTATGTAAGTCTTATTTGTTGCCATGGTGATTACTACTTATTTGTATACAGAAAAGAAACAGCCATAGAGAAATGATCAGTGATGTAATAAAATACACGGTGCTGCTCACAGACTACCAGGCCTGGCACATCCCCTTAACACAGGATGTAAAGAATGTTTAAATGGGCAAAAAGAAAAAAACATTGGCTTGGGGGAGAAACTTTGTTCTTCTACTGAACCCAGAGAAAAGGTATTAAAAGCTCACTGTTTTTCCTTTTGTTGGGCAAACCCATAAAGTAAAAACTATATAAAAAAAAAAAGGAACATTTATTCTTACCTTAAAGTAGATAGAGTGACTCCTAACAGGGCAAGAGGAGAAGGTTTTATACACAAGCACTTAATTTACTCACTTAAATACATTATTTAATTCACTAACATGGATATTACAGCTACAATGGTTAACAGTTACTTAACATTTACTATATGTCAGGCATTATGCTCAAAATTTTTTAAAAATATGTATTTTATTGATTTTTTACAGAGAGGAAGAGAGAAGGATAGAGTGTTAGAAACATCGATGAGAGAGAAACATCGATCAGCTGCCTCCTGCACACTCTCTACTGGGGATGTGCCCACAACCCAGGTACATGCCCTTGACTGGAATCAAACCTGGGACCCTTCAGTCCGCAGGCGGACGCTCTATCCACTGAGCCAAACCAGTCAGGGCTATGCTCAGAATTTTATGTATATTTAAACTGATGGATCCTTACAACATTATCTTCTAGGTAGGAATTAGAATTATCCCCATTTCTCAGGTGAGAAAATAAGCCCAGAGGAATCTTACACATGATAAGTAAGTAGTAGAGTTGGGGTTTATTCAGGCAGTCTGGCTCCAGAGGTCATGTCTTACCACTATTTTGTTTATCTTTGTATCTCCCTATTAAATAACTTTTTAATTGAAAAGGTAATGAAGTCCACTTCCCCTGACTTCCCTCACCCTATGCACATGTGTTTCCCTATGGCAACTGCACAAGCAGTGACAGTCAGGCCAAGAGCTGGGAAGGAGTTTAAGCACAGTCCACCAGTCCAGAGCTCCCTCCCCAGGATGGATCCCCTGCCTGCTGAGGACCGGCCATTGCCTGAGCTGCCATGCGTGGGCTAGGGAGTAGGGGTGCTGGGGCCCTGGCTGAGAACTTGCTCTTGGAAACTAGCACCAAAGGTGCTGAGGAAGATGGTACTGCGTGGCAGAGGACCTAACCACTATTTATTATGATCCAAATAGAATGAAAGTGCTATCAGATTTCAGGAAACAGCAACTAAAGTTTTGGACTGCAAGAGGACACTTCGAAAGCTACAAAGGAAATGAATTTATTTTTTCTTCAAAAGCTACTACTAGGTATTAGCATATCCTGCTTTCTGGATCTATGCTTACTAATGGCTCCAGGGTTTTGCTTCCCTATAGATTTAGTATATAGTTTAGTGGGAAAAGTGAATGTAACTCAATCCTTCAGAAATTACTGTGAAGGGAAAAATAAATATTATAAAATCATATCAAGTTCAATGACATATTCTGGGAAAATCTTATCTTTTCCCTGCTCTGGCCATAGATTCAGTCTTCTCTACAAAGAATCCTACTTCCTTTTAGTGCAGAATGGTATTTAGAAACCAAGATCTGGGTATCAAGTGTGCTCATTGCTACTGCTGTATCACTATTTCTAGGCCCTCAAAGTGGACAGAACTACAGAGGGGAAACACACACACAAACACAAACACAAACACAAACACAAACACAAACACAAACACACACACACACACACACACACACACACATTTTATTTTCCATCTAAAAAAATCACAAGTTTATGTCACTACCTCGAATTCTAATCCAGCAATCAGGATTTATTCCTGCCTTTCCTTTTCTCATGTCTAAAACTCCTTTCTTCAATAGTGAGAAACCTGACTCCCATTATCCTCAGTATTATTTATTGCTTTGTTCAAGCTAGAATAAATAGAAGAGTATCTCAGAATTAACCATGCCATTGTATAAAAAAGACCCCACAGACTAGAGTTCAATATTTTTATAGTCTTTTGGGAAGGTAAAATTTACTTTCAGTGAAATGCACAAATCATAAATGTATATCTTCATGAGTTTTAATATATGTGTACATTCTTAGAATCCAGCCATCAAGAGAAAGAACACTTACAATCAGATAATACAAAAGTTGTCTAAGAATCATAGAGACACAGGGGGGCAGCTTGAAGGGTCTCCCACTGGCCAAATGTGGGAAAATGAGAGGCTCAAAAAGATAGTAATGGATTTCAATTCATTGAATAAAATAAATAAATAAGGGAGAAGTGAAAGTTCTTATTGTAATAGAATGTCAATTATAAATATCATTTTCATTAATAGTCACTAATATTCAGGGTATTGCCCAGTAAATAAATTACTTATTATTTACAAAGGGAAAAAGAGTAATTTTCTGGTAGAGAAATCTGGCCTAGTGATCAAAGCTCTCACCACCAATATGGGCCAGATGGTATCCCCCTTCCTCCCAATTCAGTATATTGAAAAGAAGGAAACATCACCCCTGTGGTATTCCTGTGAAAAATGCACAGAAAACTACAGACAATTCAAACTGAAGCATATTCTACTATAAAACTTGTCTGTACTTTTCAAAGAATGTCAATGTCAAGAAACATAAACAAAGGCTCAGAAATTATTCCAGATTAAAAGAGACCAAAGAGAGATAACAACTAAATGCACATACACTGAGTGGCCAGATTATTATGATCTCTGAATGCATAATAATCTGGCCACTCAGATTATTAGAGGCCCAGTGCACGAATTCGTGCATGGGTGGGGTCCGGCAAGCCTGGCCAGGGGGAGGGGACACGGACAGTTGGCCAGCCTGTCTGCTGGTTGAACTCCTGGTCGAGGGGACAATTTGCATATTAGTCTTTTATTATATAGGATATACACTGAGTGGCCAGATTATTATGCGTTCAGAGATCATAATAATCTGGCCACTCAGTGTATAAAATTGTATTGGCCATAGCTGGTTTGGCTCAGTGGATAGAGCGTCGGCCTGCAGACTGAAGGGTCCCAGGTTTGATTCCCGCCAAGGGCACATGCCTGGGTTGTGGGCTTGATCCCTAGTAGGGGGTGTGCAGGAGGCAGCCATTCAATGATTCTCTCTCATCATTGATGTTTTTATCTCTCTATCCCTCTCCCTTCCTCTCTGAAATTAATAAAGAAATATATTTTAAAAAATTGTATTGGATCCTGGACCAGGAAGCAAATAGCAATAAAGGACATTATTGGGAATGCTGACCAAATTTGAGTATGGGCTGTGAATTAAATGTTGAATCAACATGAAATTTCCTGACTTTATTAACTGTACTTTGATTATGTAAAAAATTTTTTCTTTTTCTTAGAAAATACATGTTAAAGTATGTAGGAGGAAAGAGCATGTGTGTGCTACTTGACCTCAAATATCTGGAAGGGATATAAATACAATATATATAATACTATGTATCTCATAAAAGATATTTCAGATCTATCTACACTAATAAAAGGGTAGTATGCTAATTAGACCAGATGTCTTCCGGACAACCTCCCAGACATCCTTCCAGACAAAGCCACAGCAGCTGCAAGTGCCGTGGGCCGGCAGCCATGGCAGCTGTGAGGGCCGGTCCAGAGCCATGGTCCCTTTCGCAGAGGCCACGAGAGAAGGCGCCACAGTGAAGGCAGAAGGGAGAAGGCTGGCACTGTGGGAGAAGGCAGAAGGGAGAAGGCCGGCGCTGCAGGAGAAGGGAGAAGGTGGCAGTTAGGCAGTTAGGGGGATTAGGCCAGCAGGGGAGAGCAGTTAGGCAGTTAGGGGGATCAGGCTGGCAGGGGAGAGTAGTTAGGGGGATCAGGCCAGCAGGCAGGTGAGCAGTTAGGAGCCAGTGGTTTTGGACTGCGAGAGGGTGCAGGCCGGGCTGAGGGACTACCCCTTCCCGTGCACGAATTTTGTGTACCGGGCCTCTAGTGTGTGTGTGTGTGTGTGTATTTCATACTAATTATTCACAGATTCTATATTTGGTGATTGGCCTACTCCCTAAACATGTTTGCTACCCCAAATCAATACTCTCAGCATTTCAAAGTGATTTGCAGACATGAGCAGAGTAGTGAAAAGTGTGAGTTGCCTGATGCACATTCCCAGCTGAGGTTGAACAAGGCGATGCTCTGGCCTCTTGTTTCAGCTCTCATGCTGCAAACACATGTCCTTTTTGAAGTCAATTAGAGCCACATTTTTCTTATTTTTGTGCTTTGTGCTGGTGGTTTCGATGTTTAAAATGGTCCCCAAGTATAGTGCTGAAGTGCTGTCTAGTGTTCCCAAGTTCAAAAGGCTGTGATGTGCCTTATGGAACAAATGCATGTCTTAGATAAGCTTTCGTTAGGCATAAGTTACAGTGCTGTTGGTTATGAGTTTAATTTTAATGATGCAACTATATATTAAACCAGTGTCTTAAACAGAAATATACCCAAAACAAGGTTATGCATGATTGGTTGATGAAAATATAATTAGAGACTGTTGGGAACCTAATCCTGTAGGTCTCTCAAGAACTTCAGTTTGGTATTCAGCATTCAGGGCGAGTATACAGAACATAACAACTACAGTAATGAAAATCAACTGTACACATAAACACACACACACACACACGCTTGATGTGCATAAAGGGTATTGCTTGGCCCATAGTAAACTTTCAATAAAAGTTAGCTATCATTTCCAGTGAGAGAAATGGGGAAGGCAGGGGCCTTTTGAAAAGAAGCAATGGAGCATGACTATAATCTCTGCAATAGCAGGGACTGTCTTATTCACAAACTCAATGGCTGAGTCCAGACACTGGGTCACAACAGAGTAAACAAAAGTTATGAAATCAATGAACCAATACATAATTGACTTCAGAGAGCAGAAGTCCCATTTGACTGTCAGAAGAGGGCATGAGGGAGGCAAGAGCAGGAGACAGGATAGGAATGGACAATTAGTGAACAAAAAGCTTGGATATCATGCTAAGGAGTTCAAGACCCATTCTTTATGAAATGGAGAACTATTGAAAATGTTAAAATATAAGATAGTAACATCATGATAGGTGGACCATGATGGCTGGAAATGGGAAGAACCCAGAGTCAGGGAAACCAGTTAGGCTGCTGTTCTAACAGTGGTTGCTAGAGGTTCTCACATGTAAAGCTATCTAAGCATCAATGGGAACATGTGAAGAAATAGATGTCTAGATTCTGTCCCCAAAGATTCTAACTGGGTAGATCTAGGATGGACACAGGAGTCCTGAAAAATAAATCAGAAGTGGAGAAGAAAGAAGATGAGAGATTTCATGGTGTTTTCCAGTGACAAAATGAGGTTATTTGTTCAAGACTGAGGGGGCGGGGGGCTATGGCACAAATCTAGAACTCCCATTAAAAAATCATACACTTGTAGAATCGTCAATCAGCTCTGCTTTGCTAATTTTATTTTAGGCATGTACAACATGGAAACATGTTCAAACAGTATAAAAGGGAATTTGGGCATTAACATAGGAAAGGGGCTTAACTATGTAAGCTGGCAGAAATAAAAGTACGGGCACTGAGGGTGCTGGTGAGAGAAGAGGGGAAGTTGTTGATGGTGGGCTCAGTCTAGACTTGATGGAGCAAGAAGTGAGGCCTGGGGCGGGGGTGGGGGGAATGCAGGCAGAATAATGACTGGGCAAGAAACAGAGGGTGAAGAGGCCGAAGACAGAGCTTGATGGAAATGTGGGTGTCAGAGGGGCAGAACAGAGAACTGTGCTGTGAGAGGGGACTTGTGGCAAAAGAACAGTGATTGGATGACCCAAGCAGTGAAGTAAATTTGTGAAGTTAAGCGGGAATGCTTTTTATCTGATTTATAGAATGCCAAGAAACTGTGGCATTGCTCCTAGGATGATGGAGAGAAAAACCCAGCCAGAGCCACTAGGGGATGTAGGAGGATGATCAGATGATGGCAAGTGAAGTGGGAAGAGGCTGTTAAAACTGAGGGCTCGTGATTCAAAGTCATCTCTGAATGACTTTGGGGAATCTCAATCAAGGTCTCATGGTGTCTTCTTTTCAACTGCTATTGCTTTAGAGGGCAGGATTCTCTATGCGCTACTGAGAGAATTGCTTTCGTACATGATTCAACAATCTTTTCCATTACATTACATATTATTCTTTAATAGCTAAGTAAGCATCAAAATCATTATATATATATATTTCAGAGAAGGAGGGAGGGAGAGAGAGAGATAGACAGAAACATCAATGATGAGAATCACTGACTGGCTGCTTCCTGCACTCCCCACACTGGGGATCCAGCCACTGCAACCTAGGCATGTGCCCTGACTGGGAATCAAAATGGGACCTCCTGGTTCATAGGTTGACATTCAACCACTGAGGCATTCTGGGTGCATCTAAATCATTTTTTTAAAAAATATATTTTATTGATATTTTACAGAGAGGAAGGGAGAGGGATAGAGAGCTAGAAACATTGATGAGAGAGAAACATCGATCAGCTGCCTCCTGCACACCTCCCACTGGGGATGTGCCAGCAACCAAGGTAACATGCCCTTGACCGGAATCGAACCTGGGACCCTCCAGTCCGCAGGCCGATGCTCTACCCACTGAGCCAAACCAGTCAGGGCTCTAAATCATTTTTAATGAAGGTATTACACCCTTATGTCGCAAAAGAGGCATCAATTAAGTCAGATCAAAATGAAATTGAAATGTGTTTATAGTAATGTAGTCCCACCACCCACAGTTTTACCCATCTCTATAGGCCAGTGGTTGGCAAACTGCAGTGGCTCGCGAGCCACGGTTTGCTGCTCTGTTGACTAATGAGTTTGCTGACCATTGCTATAGGCTCTTCTCTGACAATAAAACTAATTAGTCAATAAATAATGTTTGAGGCTCTACCTCATTTGTTCAGTGCCCGACTTCAATTTACTATACTAGTGGTTGCATTCTTGCCTTTAATAGATGTGGCATGCAAAAGTAGGTAAAATACATGAATAACCATTTAAGTGTACTAGGTAAAGTTAAAATGTCTTCATGAGAAATCTACAAATGAAACAGCCAATCAATCTATTTATTTCTTCTATACTAGGAAATAAAGGTGATCACAGGATGCCAAATGGTGTCAGAGTGGCAGAGTAATGGAGGTGCCTCTTCCATAAGGACATGTGCAGAAACGGCTGGGAAGCACAGTTGACTCATCAGGCTTGATCACTGTGGTTGAAACTGGAAATGCACAGCTGCAGTGACAGTGCAGCTGTCCTCCTAGGTTCTGGGGACCTGTCAGTAACCTTTCTTGTTCCACTTCTAGAATCTATTGAATATCCAGGTTCTGCCCTTCGGTTATCATGCCTAGGCTCTACCCAGAGACTTCCTTTGAGGCTGAATTAGCTCATTAACAAAGTGTGCTTTCCATTCTCTCCTTTCTCTTCTAAAAAGGTTAAATGACACAATACAATTTTCTGTGCAGCAGGCATGTAGCTAACAAGGTTATAGTTAGAAAACTGTAAGAAGGAAAAAAAAAACACCTATTATACTAGAAATCTGCAGTATCTGGGAAGAGGGCAACTGAATTACCTTTAGAAGATGCAAAGTTATGGTAATAGATGCTAAAGATGCAAACTGAAATCCATAAAAGTGAAAAAAAAAGATCTTATGGCTTTCATTATCTCACTAGAAATCAAAGGGTATAGCATAATATTCAGAATAGTCAAAGTTTTACACTGATTTTTTTTTTGAGAGAGTGGAAGGGAAGAGGGAGGAGGAAAGAGAGAGGAGGGAGAGAAGCATCGATGTCAGAGAGACACATCGACTGGTTGCCTCCTGCACTCGGCAAGACCAGGGCCAGCAATCAAACCTGCAACCCAGTTATGTGCCCTTGACCAGGAATTGAACCCTCGACCCTTTTGATCTGAGGGCTGACCCTCTAACCACTGAGTCACACTAGCCAGGGCAGCAAGACTGTTGATGTTTTAAAGAATAATGAAAGCCAACTTTCAATGTCATCCTCTCTTCTCATTTCCAACAAAATAAACACATTAGGAAGATCTTCCAAATGTACAAAATGTGGATAGTATTTACTAGAATATTTGATTCTATTTTTCCTTTCATTTTATAGTCTTCGGTCAGAAGAAAATTCTAACTAACATATAGAATCATTCTGTGAGAAAAGAGCTACAAAAACTTAAAATAACTGTGATTTCTCTCTCTCTCTCTCTTCGTCTTTTGTAATAATTTGACATTAGCCTTCAATGATGGTTGGAGTTTATGTGATGGCTCTTAGCAAGGTTCAAGAGTCTATAGCAAAAAAAAAAAAAAGTCTATAGCATCTCCAAGGAGACACATTAGCTAGCACATCGAGCTGAGCAGGCACCACAAACACCACACACTATGTCTGACCCTGCAGCCCTCTTCGAGCCCCACCCCACTTCTGTTCATGTTGTCCTATTGTCTGTAGGAAGCTTCAACCATATCATCTTTATTGGCCATCTGTCCAACACCAATCCTGGTCTGTACTCATCACTGCATCTTGCTTGGCAATGATATGCTTGTCAGAGTCTTAACCTGCCCTGGACCACCCTCTCAGAACTCAGCTCTGACTTGTCCTCTACAATAAACACCCCTGTGCCACGCCAGCACAGCCAAGGGTTCGGCGAGCCTGAGGGAGGGCCGGCGAAGGATGAAGAAAAGACAGACAAAGAGAATAAGCTGGGTCTAGGTGGATCTTCTGTGCGTGACTGAGACCACAGAACAGATCTAGACTGCAAGCTGATGCTTTATTTTATAGTCAGAGGTAAACAAGGTAATTTACAATGTTCTTGTAAGTTTCACTTGTTTTGGCAGCACTTGCTGCACCTCCCACAGCCCATTAGCTACCCAGGAAAGATCTAGGGAGCAGTCACAAGATCAAGCTTAATTATGCTAAGAGGGCTGTGCCCTCTAAGCTGGGACTTGTTTGCGGCTTTGCTAGCAGGTCAGTCTGAGTCTTAACCCTATAACCGCTCCCTACACACCCCTGTTCTAACTTTCAATTTCTGCTATCAGTTTACATTAGTTGGGCACGGCCCAACCTATAAGCATATGCTTAACTGAGGACTTGCCTATGCCAGTTAAAACAAACAAAACTACAACAGCAAAGACAACAACAAAAAGCAGAGTATGCAAAGGTGATATCAATGAACCCTAAGTTTAAATTTTTCCACTCATGTAAATTCTCCAAATCTGTTTTTCACTCCTGTTTCCCAGCCCCCAAAGCCTAGGAATTATCCTCTTTCTCAATGATCTTTACCTGAAGTGTTCAAACACCCAGTTTTCCCAGGTATGCATATGCAGCAGCAGCAAAGTTATTAACAGAGCCCCTTTAACTCTCAGAGGGAGTTGCATCCAAACTTAGATGATAAACTATATGGTCACTGTACTTCTGTTAACATCAGGCTCCAAGACCTTTCCATTTTGTCATCTGAAGTGTCTTGATCCCAAACCTTACCTTCTAGTGTTTCTAGTTCTGCTCTCTTTAGTCTCACATCATTTATTCCCCAGACACTGTGCAAGGCTTAGAGTGGACTCCTAGCCTTATGGCCCCAATCCATCTTTCATATGATCAGAACTGGGATCTGTCTAAAATGGAAATCTGATCATGACACTTATTCTCTTGCTAATTGTCTTCCAGATAATATCCAAACTCTAACCTTTATGCTCTACAATTTTCTCTTGTCCACATTTCCCACTCCATCTCAGAACACTCCCCTATAAATAACCTAAATAGAACCACAGATATGGCAGGATCACGTAATGCATTAAAAAGATCAGGCATGGCCAGCTTGGCTCAGTGATTGAGTGTCAACTTATGAACCAGGAGGTCATAGTTCAATTCCTGGTCAGGGCATATGCCCAGGTTGCAGACTCCATCTCCAGTGTGGGGCGTCAAGGAGGCAGCCAATCAATGATTCTCTCTCATCAGTGATGTTTCTACCTCTCTTTTCCTCTCTGAAATATACTAGAGGCCAGGTACACGGTGGGGGGGCGGGTCCCTCAGCCCAGCCCGCATTCTCTTCAATTCGGGACCCCTCAGGGGATGTCCGACTGCCCGTTTAGGCCCAATCCTGTGGTCTGACATCCCTCTTGCAATCCAGGACCACTGGCTCCTAACTGCTTACCTGCCTGCTTGATTGCCCCGAACCACTCTGCCTGCCGGCCTGATCGCCCCTAACTGCCTTCACCTGCCAGCCTGATTGCCCCCAACTGCCCTCCCCTGACAGCCTGATCGCCCCCAACTGCCCCCCCTGCCAGCCTTGATTGCCCCCAACTGCCCCCCCCCGGGCCAGCCTGATCTCCCCCCAACTGCCCCCCCTGCTGGCCTGATCGCCCCCCAACTGCCCTCCCCTGCCAGCTTGATCCCTGTAACTGCTCTCCCCTGATGGCCTGATTGTCCCCAACTGCTCTCCCCCGCCAACCTGATCACCCCTAACCGCCTCTGCCTCAGCCCCGCCACCATGGCTTTGTCCGGAAGGATATCCGGAAGGTTTCCTGGTCTAATTAGCATATTACTCTTTTATTAGTATAGATGTTATCCCAATAAATTTAATAAAAATTGTCTGCAAATTATGCTTACACTGGAAGTGAACCACTTATCAGTTTTATTTCAATCATCACTATTGGTGTACCCTGTAGGTGTAAAATTTGGCTTCCTCACTGTCAGCATTTCTTGGGGGCCAGACTTCAGAGACTTCATAGATAGTTCTGAGGTCTTTGGCCTTGCTCTGAAGTTACTGGTTGCCCAAGTTATCACTTGAGGTGGTGATTTTTTCTACATTGTCTTGGTCTTTTTCTGGATCATTTTTATTCTGTTCCTCATTTGGCCTGTGATAATGGCCACATATTGTTGGCTTATAGCTTTTGTAAGTTCTCTTGAAGGGGTAGGAATTTTTGGAAAGGCTCCTTTCCTTGAACTCCCTTAAAGACATCTTTTCACCCCCATGGATGTTTTTAGTACCTGGAAGGACAACAGAGTGAGCGCAGAAGGACATTGGTTTGTGGGGAAATGGCTGGGATGAAAGGGAAAAAAGTCTTCATGAGAAAAAAGAATGCGTTGAAGATGGAATCTTCCAGGCAAGATCAGGGAGTCTTGGTGATATGCCACTAAAGAAGAGGAGGAGCCCTGACTGGTTTGGCTCAGTGGATAGATCGTCAGCCTGCAGACTAAAGGGTCCTGGGTTCGATTCCGGTCAAGGGCATGTACCTTGGTTGTGGGCACATCGCCAGTAGGGGGTGTGCAGGAGGCAGCTGATCGATGTTTCTCTCTCATCGATGTTTCTAACTCTCTATCCCTCTCCCTTTCTCTATGTAAAAAAATCAATAAAATACATTTTTAAAAAAAGAAGAAGAGGAGGAGAAGTTTTGGGCTTTGGTATTGGGAGCGGGACCTCAGATACGCAGAGGACCGGCCCAAGTCCTGCCAGAGTCAAGGTGAGGACCCTGAGGAAACACTAAAGGGACTCTGGACACCACAACAGAGGAGACTCCGCCACTGTAAGCCCTGGGAGTCCCCAGGGTGGGATGACAATGACAGGAAATTTATGCATCCAGGTCTCAGAGACTCAGGGGCTTTGGTATAGACAGCAGGACCTCAGGTACGCAGAGGACCAGCCCAAGTCCTGCCAGAATCAACATTAGGATGTAGCGACCCTAGCATCACATAACAGAGGGGACCCCACAGAATCCCACCCTTGCTGTCAACCCTCGGAGTCCCCAGCATGGGATGACCACACGAAGTGTTTCCTGACTTCCACAAATGGGTCTGAGAGATCCTGGGAACATGGTATCAGGAAAAGGGCCTCTGGTCCACAGAGGGGAGGGCCCAGGTCCTGCTGGAGTCAACCGACGAGGCATCGGGCTGCCCAGGCTGGAGGCTAATGACCTCGCCGTGCCCGCCTCACCCTGCCCCACCCTGCCCACCCCCGCCTGGCATTCGGTCGAGCCTTCAGTCAGTCGTTTTGGACGTTATAGACCCAGGCTCTTTAAATATATAGATAGTATTGGGAGTCCTAATCATAGCAATCAGACAAGAAGAAGAAAGAAAAGGCATCCAAATTGGAAAGGAGAAAATAAAACTATCATTATTCGCAGATGACATGATGTTGTACAAAGAAAACCCGAAAGACTCCACCAAAAAACTATTAGATTTAATAGATGAATTCGACAAAGGAGCAGGAAACAAAATCAACGTCCAGATATCAATGGCATTTTTATTTATTTATTTATTTATTTATTTATTTATTTATATTTTATTTTATTTTTTTATTAAGGTATTATATGTGTACATATCAATGGCATTTTTATATACCAATAATGAACTCTCAAAAAGATAAACTAAAAAATCAATCCCATTTACCATTGTAATAAAAAAACTTTAAGATACCAAGGAATAAACTTAACCTAAGAGATGAAAGATCTGTACTTGGAAAACTACAAGACATTGAAAGAAGAAATAGAAGAATATACAAACAAGTGAAGAATGTACCATGTACATGGATTGGAAGAATTAACATCACTAAAATGTCCATACTACCCAAAGCAATCTATAGATTCAACACAATTCCTATTAAAATACCAACAGTATATTTCACAGAACTAGAACAAATATTCCAAAAATTTATATGAAACCAAAAGAGACCCCTAGTAGCCTCAGCAATCTTGAGAAAGAACAAAGTTGAAGGGGTCACTACACTGGATATCAAACTATACTACAAAGCTGCTATAATCAAAATAGCCTGGTACTGGCACAAGAATAGGCATATACCAGCTGTACCAGTTAATAATGAGGATTTTTTTCAATAGATGGAGTTACACATATGTTGATATATATGCGATTTTATATGTATGCTATTTTGTAGTATTGACAGCAAGCTTCAAAACATCATATGTCAAATTTTCTGAAGGTGTTAACATCATAGATATTTTTATGCTTAAAAATGTCGAATTTCATGTTAAAAAAAGAGCATATGAGGGAAGTTTTAATTCATTACTTTATTTTGAAGAAAAGTGCTGCTGAAAGTTATCGTATACTTCGGGTGAACATGCTCCATCTCAAGATACTTGTGAACACTGGTTTAAATGCTTTAAAAGTTATGATTTTAATGTGAAAGACAAAGAACGTCCAGGTCAACTGAAAAAATTTGAAGACCAACAATTACTAGCATTATTGGATGAAGATGTGTGTCAAACTCAAAAACAACTTGCAGAAAAATTAAACTTTGCTCAGCAAACAAGTTCCAATCATTTACAAGCAACGGGAAAGATTTTAAAGGAAGGAAAATGGGTGCCACATCAACTAAAGGAAAGACAAATGGAAAACCGAAAAGTCATCGTCGGTAAAATGTTGCTTCAACGACATGAAAGAAAGTCTTTTTTGCATCAAATTGTGACTGGCGATGAAAGTGGATTTATTTTGAGAATCCCAAATGCACAAAATCATGGGTTGATCCAGGACAACCATCAACATCGACTGCAAGGCCAAATCGCTTTGGAAAGAAGACAATGCTCTGCATTTGGTGGGATCAGGAAGGTGTGGTGTATTATGAGTTTTAAAACCAGGTGAAACCGTTAATACTGATTGCTACTGACAACAAATAATCAATTTGAAACATGCTTTGATCGTGCGTGAAATGACCAGAATGTGCCAAAAGACGAGGCAAAATAGTTTTGCTTCATGATAACACACCATCACACACTTCAAAACCAGTTAAAGACATGTTAAAAGATCTTGTCTGGGAAGTATTAACCCACCCTTCGTATTCACCAGACCTTGCTCCTTCAGATTACCACCTATACAGATCGATGGCACATGCACTTTCTGAGCAGCACTTCAAAACGTACAAAGAAGTGGAAAATTGGGTCTCTGAATGGTTTGTCTCAAAACAAGAAAAGTTCTATTGGGACGGTATCCACAAATTACCTGAAAGATGGGGAAGTGTGTAGCTAGTGATGGACATTACTTTGAATAAAGCTCTTTTGATGTTTCTCTTGAAATTATCGTGTTTTCTTTGATTGCAAAATCAAAGGGAACAGAACAAAGGTCCCAGAAATTGACCCCAAGCCATTATACTCAATTAATATTTGACAAAGGAAGCAATAACATACAATGGAATAAAGACAGTCTCTTCAATAAATGGTGCTGGAAAAATTAGACAGATACATGCAAAAAAAAAATGAAACTAGATCACCAACTTACACCATACACAAGAATAAACTCAAAATGGGTAATATACATAAATGTAAATCATGAAACCATAAAATCTCAGAAGAAAACATAGGCACTAAAATCTCAGACATATAACGTAGCAGAATTTTCACTGATATATCTCCTAGGACAGTGGTTGGCAAACTGCGGCTCGTGAGCCATGGTTTGCCGCTCTTTTGACTAATGAGTTTGTCGACCACTGTCCTAGGACAAGACAAACAAAGGAAAAAATAAACAAATGGGACTACCTTAAAATAAAAAGCTTCTGCATAGCAAAAGAAACCACCACTAAAATGTAAAGGGAACCTCCAGTATGAGAGAACATATTCACCAATGATACATCTGATAAGCGTTAATTTCCAAAATATATAAAGAACACATACAACTCAACAAAAGGAAGACAAGTAATTATAAAATGAGCACAGGACCTGAATGTTCTCCAAAGAGGACATACAGATGGCCAATAGACATGAAAAAATGCTCAATATCATTAATCACCAGATAAATGTAAATAAAAACTATAATGAGGTCTCACTTCTCATCTGCCAGAATGGCTTCATTAATAAATCAACAAAAACATGTTGGTTAGGATGTGGAGAATAGGGAACACTAGTACACTGCTGGTGGGAATGCAAATTGGTATAACCACTATGGAAAACAGTATGGAGTTTACTCAAAAAATCAGTCATGGGCACATGTCTGGGTTGCGGGCTTGGTCCCCAGTGTGGGGTGTGCAGGAGGTGGCCAATCAATGATTCTCTTTCATCACTGATGTTTCTATCTCTCTCTCCCTCTCTCTTCCTCTCTGAAATCAATAAAATTATATTTAAAAAAATTAAAATGGAACTGCCATTTGTCCCAGTGTTCCCACTTTGAGAGATGTATCCTAAGAATCCTGAAACATCAATCAGAAAGAATATATGCAGCCCTATATTTATAGCAGTGTTATTTACGATAGCTAAGATTTGCAAACAGCCCAAGTACCCTTAGTAGGAGTGGAATAAAAAGCTGTGGTACATTTATATAATGGATTTTACCTCTATAGAAAAGAAGGATCTCTTACCCTTTGCAACAGCATGGATGGACCTAGAGAATATTATGCTCAGTAAAATAAGCTAGTTCAGAGAAAGACAACACACAATATCACTTATATGTAGAATCTATTGAATATAATAAACCGACAAACAAAATAGGGCCAGAGGCATGGATGCCTGGAACAGACCAACAGATCTCAGAGAGTAGGGAGATGGGGAGATAGGAAGAGATTAATCAAAGAACTTACACACTGAGTGGCCAGATTATTATGATCTCTGAACGCATAATAATCTGGCCACTCACTATATATATATATATTAGAGGCCCATTGCATGATATTTGTGCAAGAATAGGCCTTCTTTCCCCTAGCTTCACTCCCAGCCACCAGGGAACCAGCAAGTCCCCACTCCCAGCCCACCCGGGAGCTGGCAAGTCCTCACTTTTGTCCAGAGCACTGCTCCTGTAGCTCCCTCCGCCATGCCTCCTCCCCCTCATGGCAGGCGTCCCGCCCCTCCTGGCCGCTCCGCGCCTACATATGCAAATTAACCCACCATCTTTGTTGGGTTAATTTGCATACTCACTCTGATTGGCTGTGGTGTAGCGGAGGTACAGCCAATTTACATGTTTGTCTATTATTAGGTAAGATATATATATATATATATATATATATATATATATATATATATATATATATATATATATATTAGAGGCCTGGTGCATTAATTCGTGCATGGGTGGGGTCCAGCCAGCCTGGCCAGGGGGAGGGGACATGGGCGGAGGGCCAGCCTGCCTGCTGGTCAAACTCCTGGTCAAGGGGACAATTTGCATATTAGCCTTTTATTATATAGGATATATACTGAGTGTCCAGATTATTATGCATTCAGAGATCATAATAATCTGGCCACTCAGTGTATATGCATAGCCTATGGACACATAGTGTTGTGAAGGCCTGATATAGAGCTGAGACTGGGTGGATGAGGGCAAAAGGGAAAAAATGGGGGACATCTGTAATACTGTCAACAATTTTTTTTTAAAAAAAGTTAAAATGAGAATTACTATACAATCCAGCAATTCTACTTCTAGGTATATATGCAAAAGAATTGGAAGCAGTGTCTCAAAAGAGGTATTTATATATTGATGTTCACAGCAGAATTATTCACAACGGCCAAAATGTGGAGCAACCAAAGTGTCTACCAACAAATGAATAGATAAACAAAAATATGTCACAGGAAGACATAATTATATGACAGAGAATGAAGTGGTGGTTGCCAAGGGCTATGGGATAGAGCAGGGGTGGGCAAACTTTTTGACTCAAGGGCCACAATGGGTTCTTAAACTGGACCGGAGGGCCGGAACAAAAGCATGGATGGAGTGTTTGTGTGAACTAATATAAATTCAAAGTAAAGGAGCGGAGGGGAGAGCAAGAGAACCCTCCGCTCTTTCGGCAACGTGGGCCGGATAGAACAGCCGAACGGCCGGATCCGGCCCGCGGGCCGTAGTTTGCCCACGGCTGGGATAGAGTGTTGAGAATTAATTATTTCATGGTTACAGAGTTTTAATTTGGGATGATGAAAAAGTTCTGGAAATAAAGGAGGGTCATAGCTGCACAATGTGAATGAACTTTTGGACACCAAACTATATACTTTAAAATCTATACATATAAAAGGTTAATATGCTAAGTTTCTGTCCAACCAGTCGCTATGATGCGCACTGACCACCCGGGGACAGACACTCAACACAGGAGCTACTGTGACATTCACTGGCCATGTAGAGAGAAACGGCACCATGGACCTGGCACCCACAAAGCAACACTCGACCTCCCCCAAATGGAATACAGGCCTCGCTACCACCCTGGAGCGACAGCCCACCAAATCGCAGCCAATGCTGCTGAGACCCCATGGTGCAAAATGTGGCCCACAGCCCAGCCCAGCCCAGCCCGGCTGTGGGTGCCAGGTAATGATGTCATATAGCAATGCCCGGCTTCCTCTCCCTACTGACGACTAGCCTCCTTGCAGTTTCTTCAGCCCAGGAACACGACTTGCTTTATAGCCAGGGGCAAACATTTCACACTTTAACCAAATGTCTGTGAAGCATTTTCCCATGCCTCATCTCATTTGATCCTCACAGAAGTCCTGGAGAAGGTAGATAGGAGATTCGGTGGAATCCTATTTTCTTTTCATTAGTGAAAAAACAGAGATTTAGAAAGTTTAGAAACTTGACCCGACTGAAAAGAAGTAAGAAATCGTGGATCTTGAAAATGTCCAGGTTTTCTCACTGCGCAGAATATAGTCAAACACTGCTGCAGTTAAATATTTTATCCTTTGTTCTCCCTGCATGATCTACAATAATAATCTGCTTTGTGTTGATATTTACTGCTGTGTTGCTGACAATTACCTGAAAGAGAAGTTGGGGTGCTTCACTGGGCTGGAAAAAGTTTAGCTACATCAGAAAGCAGGTCTACTAGTAAGTAAGCAAGTTTATCCTCCTATCTAATAAAAGAGTAATATGCAAATTGACCATTACTCCAACACACAAGATGGCTGCCCCCATGTAAACACAAGATGGCCACCACAAGATGGCCAGCAGGGGAGGGCAGTTGGTAGGGACCAGGCCTGCAAGGGAGGGCAGTTGAGGGGGACCAGGTCTGCAGGGGAGGGTAGTTGGAAGGGACCAGGCCTGCAGGGGAGGGCAGTTAGGGGTGACCAGGCCTGCAGGGGAGAGAAGTTAGGGGCAATCAGGCTGGCAAGGGAGCAGTTAGTCATCAATCAGGCTGGCAGGGGAGTGATTAGGGGGTGATCAGGCTGGCAGGCAGAAGCAGTTAAGGGCAATCAGGAAGGCAGGCAGGCGAGCAGTTGGGAGCCAGCAGTCCTGGATTGTGAGAGGGATGTCCGACTGCCTGTTTAGGCCTGATCCCGGTAGGATTGGGCCTAAACGGGCAGTCGGACATCCCTTGAGGGGTCCCAGATTGGAGAGGGTGCAGGCTGGGCTGAGGGACACACACCCCCATCCACGAATTTCGTGCACCGGGCCTCTAGTCTATACATATAAAGCTCTCACTGGCACCAATCGCACGCATGTGTTTCGATCTGTCATTGTCGACTGTGAATTTGGTTGACACTTCTATTATAGAGAAAGGGCAAATAGTGATATTAAAATATTTCTTCTAATTAATTTCCTTTCAATGTGCATGAGGTTGTGCACTGAGCCACTAGTGATTCAATAATATCAGACCAAGATGACAGCATAGGTAAATGCCTGTACTTGCCACCTCCCACAACCACATCAAAATTACAACTAAAATACCTGAACCACCTGAAAACTGGCTGAATGGAAGTCCTCCAACTAGAGAAGTAAAGAAAGTACATCCAGACTAGTAGGAGGGGTAGAGGCATGGAGCAGGTTGGTCTGACCCCGACATGTGCAGTTTTTTAGGAGGGTGAACATCTCTGCAAAGGCAGCCTGTGAGGAGAAAGGGGTCCCAGCCCCACACCAAACCCCCAGCGCAGGGTTCCAGACCTTGGAAAAGCTTTAGAATGTAAATACCAGCGGGGATTGTGGCCCAGTGACACAGAGGCTGCAGGACACCCAGGTGTTCCATTTAAAGGGCCAACACACAATCTTACTCAGACTCCCAGCACAAGGTGGCTTTTGAGGACCCAGACACATATGGGGAGGAAATGGATTGTCTGGCATTGGGACAGGAACTCAGGGGTGGCTTTATCCCAGACAGAGGTGCATGCAGGGGTCATTGTTCCTGTGCTGGGACCAACCCTGTGGCAGGGCTGACTGGCAGCCATATCTGAGTCTCAATCAGCCTGGCCCACACTGTTTACACCATGCTGGAGATTCCCTGAGACCCCACCCCATCCAATTTGCAGCCCCACCCAAGCTGTTTGCAGCAGCTTTTCCATATAAATGGCCTGTCTTGGCTCAGGCTTCAGAGTTTTCTAAAATCTCTCAAACAAGCTGAAATTGGTGACAGCATGCCCCAAACCTATCAATAAACGACCCAAGACCCAGCACTAGCACCAACTTGCCTTGCTTCACAGTTTGGCCTTGCCTGGACACCTCTAAGCCCAATACAAATAGCAAATAGTAGCCATCTGCAGATCTCTCTGTAGCTTCTGCTGGGTGGCCCTAGGCAGTGGCTGACTTTGCACCTCCTTGGAGGCCCCAGAGCCAGTGCACCTAGGAGATAGCTTCAGACCATAGCAGACTACATCTCTATACATCCACAAGTGACACACTCAAGGGGCAGACTGAGTGAGCACCAAAGGCCCAATGAAGCAAGTCCTCCTCCATAGTGGTGTTAATGCATAGCAGTTCTTCCACTATAGTTGCAGCTGGTCCTCACAGACAATTGGCTTGGAGGTCAACTCCTCCCAGTGATGCCAATAGCAATCTAGTCTCTACTACAACAAAACTGTGCATGTAGCCCACACAGGGGTGCACCTAGAATGCCTAACTCAGGTGACTGGGGAGGCTGAGACACTGGGCCCAACAGGACACCTACTATACAAAGCCACTCTACCAATTCCAGGAAACATAGCAGCTCTACCTAATACACAGAAACAAACACAGGGAAGCAGCCAAAATGTGGAGACAAAAAAATAGGTCACAAATGAAAGAAATGGAAGCAAGCAAACTACTGGACACACAGTTAAAAACAATGATTATAAGGTTGCTCAAGGATCTTAATGAGAGCTTCAAGGGATTTAATGAGAGTGTTAAGGGACTTAGTGAAACTTTCAAGAATCTTAGTGAGAATTTCAAAGAAATGTAAAAGGAGCAGTCAGAAATTGAGCATAACTGAAATAAGGAATAATTTACAGGGATTCAACAGTAGAGTAGAGGATGCCAAGAATCAAATCAACAATTTGGAACATGAGGAAGCAAAAATCACCCAATCAGAAGAGCAAGAAGAAAAAGAATCCAAAATTATGAATATAGTGTTAGGAGCCTCTGGGACAACTTCAAGCGTACCAACATTCCCATAATGGGGGTACCAGAAGGAGAAGAGAGAGAGTAAGATATTGAAAACCTATTTGAAGAAATAATGACAGAAAACTTACCCTCCCTGGTAAAAAAAAAAGTGGACTTATAAGTGCAGCAAGCAGAAAGAGTTCCAAACAAGAGGACTCCAAAGAGGCCCACACCAAGACACATCATAATCAAAATGCCAAGGGTTAGAGACAAAGAGAGAATCTTAAAAGCAGCAAGAGAAAAGTAGTTATTTACAAGGGAGCGCCCATACTACTGTCAACTGATTTCTGAACAGAAACTGATTTCTGAACAGAAACTTTGCAGGTCAGAAGGGAGTGGCAAGAAATATTCAAAGTGATGACTAGCAAGGACCTAAAATCAAGATTACTCTACTCAGCAAAGCTGTCATTTAGAACTGAGGGTCAGATAAAAAGCTTCAGAGATAAGAAAAGGTAAACCACCAAACTAGTATTATATGAAATGTTGAAGGTATTTTTTAAGAAGAGGAAGAGGAAGAAGGAGGAGAGGAGATAAAAGCTATGAACAATAAAATGGCAATAAATACATATCTATCAATAATTGAATCTAAAAATCAAAATAAACAGGAGATCAAATGAACAAAATAAATTGATGAATAAAATAGAATCAGAAGCATGGAACCATGGAACAGACTGACAAATCTCTAAGGGACGATTTGGGGTGGGGAGGGGAAGAGATTAACCAAAGATCTTAGCTATGGACACAGACAGGTGGTGAAGGCCTGGGTCAGGGCAGAAACGGTGGAGGGGGGCAAGGTGGGGAAAAAAGGGGGACATATATAGTACTCTCAACAATAAAGATTTTAAAAAATGATTCAATGGTAAATTGTTATATGTATTTTATAATTTAAGATATATGTACATACATTGTATATATTATATAACAATTTATAATATATTCAATATCTGTTTATGTGTTTCTATATATATACATATTCGAGTGGAGTCAAGGTTATTACTTTAAGAATATCAAATTGAGTCATTTGTATTAAAGTATGCTTTGTTTGTGTGGGAGAAGGGTGGGTTTCCTAATAGTTCAGAAGCCTAGGTCTATCTGTGGAAATGGGCTGTGCCAATGAATGTCAGGGCAGGGAAAAGGCTAACTGTAACAAACCAATTCATGCTATATACCTTGGTTTCTGGTGAACAAGGACTCATCCAAAAACCTAACTAATGAAGAAAATTATTGCCTAATGATCTCATTTCAACTTCCTGTCATGCTGCTGGTATGAGTTCATGCTTTCAATCACGTCTTCCTTTACAGGGAAAAGAAAGAAGCCCAGAGAAAAAGAATGAAACAGAGTCTCTTGAACCAAACTCCCACTAACCTGCTGACTACATAACCAAGAGGTGGATATTTTATTTATTTATTATTATTTTAAAATATATTTTTATTTACTTCAGAGAGGAAGAGTGAGGGCAATAGAGATAGGAATATTAATGATGAGAGAGAATCATTGATCGGCTGCTTCCTGCAAGCCCCATACTGGGGTTCAAGCCCGCAACCTGGGCATGTTCTCTGACCAGAAATCGAACTGTGATCTCCTGGTTCATACATTGATGCTCAACCACTGAACAACACCAGCCAGGCTGAGCATTTAAAAAATGACATTAAAAGACTAGTTGTCAACACAGGCACTCTTGGGACAAGAGGACATGCAAGGCTGAAAGACAAGGAAGGATGAACAGAATGTTTGTGATTTTCAAAAGGGAGAAAAATTAGTATATGTTCAAAATGGGTTGGAAGACTAGATTTCTGAAACACTGAAAAATCATAATATGCAGAAACACAACCAACAATATCATCGACCAGAACTCACGTTAAAAAAAAATTTAATATTACAAATTAACTAAGGTCTTTAAAGTAACATAATAAAGATATTCAAATTGCTAAACAAAGTAACTAACAGTCATTTTTAAAATCAAGGAATTAGGAAACAAAACCAAGAAGAAATGATATAAGAAGTTAGAGAAAAAAAATAAACAGTGATCCTAAAAACAGATGTAATAGTTATGTTAAAAAACTAAAAAAATTATTAAGTTGATAGAAAGTACTGAGAAAGTGACCAGCACAGGAGGACAAAAAGTAGTTACATGGCTGATAACTAAGAAGCTCCAATATACAAGAGCCGACCCAGAAAAAGGTGGTGGACAGAGGAGAATCATATTCATAGAGCTAACAACGCAGACTTTTCTGGAGTTGAACAAAAGTACCCTTCAAGTGGCATAAATAAAGATAAATCTCATGCCAAGATGCACCATAGTAAAACTGGAAAGTCTTTTTTTTTTTTTTTAAATATATTTTATTGATATTTCGCAGAGAGGAAGGGAGAGGGATAGAAAGCTAGAAACATCGATGAGAGAGAAACATCGATCAGCTGCCTCCTGCACACCTCCCACTGGGGATGTGCCCGCAACCAAGGTACATGCCCCTGACCGGAATCGAACCCGGGACCTTTCAGTCCGCAGGCCGACGCTCTATCCACTGAGCCAAACCGGTTTCGGCTGGAAAGTCTTAAACATTACCCAAGAGAAAAGGCATCATTATCTAGGAAGAAATAGTAATTCGGTTAACATCAGACTTCTCAAGAACAAAGGTCAGAAGTAGTATATTCAAAGTGCTTTGGGAGAATGACAGCCTTTCTAGAATTTTATATCCCACTAAATTATCATGCAAAAACGAGGACCACATAAACACATTTCATATATACAAAGAGCAAAAGAGTTTACTAATTACAATCCCTCACATAAGAAATATTCAAAGGATATACTTCATTAAGAAAAAAAGCAAACTCTAAAAGAAAGCTTAGTATAAAAAATGGTGAGCACAAAGTTTAATACAATGTTAGTAAATGTGCTTAACTATTGACTAATTAAAAAGTTTTTTTTTAAATTTACTGATTTGAGAGAGATGGGGGAAAGGGAGAAGGGGGGGAGAGAGGGAGAGAGAGAGGGGGGAGAGAGAAAGAGAGAGAGAGAGAGAGAGAGAGAGAGAGAGAGAGAGAGAGAGAGAGAGAGATTTGCTGTTCTACCCTTTCATGCATTCATTGGTTCTTGTATGTGCCCTGACCAGGGATTGAATGTGCAACCTTGGTGTATGGGGATGATGTTCTAACTAACTGAGCTACCTGGCAAGGGAAAAATAGTTTTTTTAAGTGTCAACATCTATATATATAAAAGGCTAATATGCAAAGTGTCCCCTCAGGAGATCAAGACCTTGGCCGACAGCCAGAAGGAAGGTCCTGGCCAGCCGCCGGAAGGCCCCGATCAGCGTACTCGTGCATGAATTTCATGCACCGGACCTCTAGTAATAAGAGAATATTACAAACAATTTCATGCCACTACATTTGAAAGTTAGATGAAATGGACAAATTCCTAGAAAAAAATACAATTTACACAAAATAAAACAAAATCTGTATAGCTCAATAATAGAAAAAACTGTAATCTATGGATTAAAACTTCACACATAGAAAACACCAAGCCCAGAAGAGTTCACTGGTAAATTTGACTAAAAACTTACAAAAGAAATAACTTTAATCTTCAAAATAGTATCCTAGAGCAGTGGTCGGCAAACTGCAGCTCACAAGCCGAGCCACAGTTTGCCACTCTGCTGACTAATGAGTTTGCCAACCACTGGGATAGGGGCTTAATCACAAGGAACAACAACAGCCTGTAATTATTGGAATTGAGAGTCTAGGTCAGTGGTCGGCAAACTCATTAGTCAACAGAGCCGCAGTTTGCCGACCACTGTCCTAGAGAATAGAAAAAGGAAATACTTCTAAATTAGTTTCACGAGTATAGCACAATCTTAACAACCAAAACCTGATAAGGCCAAAACTGGTTTGGCTCAGTGGATAGAGCGTCAGCCTGCGGACTGAAAGGTCCCAGGTTCGATTCCGGTCAAGGGCATGTACCTTGGTTGCGGGCACATCCTCAGTGGGAGGTGTGCAGGAGGCAGCTGATCGATGTTTCTCTCTCATCGATGTTTCTAGCTCTCTATCCCTCTCCCTTCCTCTCTGTGAAATATCAATAAAATATATTAAAAAAAAAAAAAACAACGTGATAAGAACATAAGAAACACAGTAAGTTACAGACCTATCTTATCCCTGAATACAGATTTAGAAATCCTAAATATTTGCAAACCAAACCTAGAAATATATAAAAACGACATATAAAAGGTGGTGGACAGAAGAGGAGGTTATGCAAAAAATAACCACTATGTCATACATAATGATATCACCTCAAAATATATGGAAGGGCCTAAATTTTAAGTTATTTATGATAAAAACTCTTAGCAAACTAGAAATATAAACATCCCTAATTTGATAAAAGGCTTTATAAAAAACATATAGCAAGCTCTTTAAATAAATAATTTCAAAATTTTCAAGATCAGATATTTAATTAGGTTTTAATTTTACATTATCATAGTTCATTTAGTTCAATCTCCCTAATCCTATATAATAAAAGCCTAATATGCTAAGTGTCCAGTTGTCCGGTTGTCGGTTCAACCAATCAAAGCATAATATGCTAATAATATGCTAAGGCTGCTCAACCGCTCGCTATAATGTACACTGACCACCAGGGGGCAGACAGTTACCCAGTCGCTATGATGTGCACTGACCATCAGGGGGCAGACGCTCTGACTGATAGGTTAGCTTGCTGCTGGGGTCCAGCCAATCGGGACTGAGCAAGATGGGCCCGACACGATTGTGCACCGGTGGGGTCCCTCGACCTGGCCTGAGCCCTCTCACAATCCAAGACCCTTCGGGGGATGTTGGAGAGCCGGTTTCAGCCTGATCCTGCAGGGCCAAGGGACCCCACTGGTGCAAAATTTGTGCACCGGGCCTCTAGTTAAATTTATAAGAATCAAAGAATCTTTGTGGTTAAATAACTTTTTCGAAGTCAGTATAAATAGTCTTTTGAGTTTAGATCTACAAGCACCCTGGAATTCACTTTTGAATAATTAGTAATATGGGACCATTTCATTTTTTTCCATGTGGATACTCAACTATCCCTCCTCCACTTGCACTAAAGGCTTTCCTCCTGCCTTTCTGTTCCCTAGTGCAGATGATATCTTAAGTCTAGCATAACACAGGTGTTTCTGGGATCCTTACTGCATTCTCTGGGCCTGTGTGTCTGTCTTGCATCAGTTCCACACTCTCGCAATTTTTGTAGCTTTTAAAAAGACATTAGATGAAGGAAATCTTTCCATTTAGTTATTTGCCTTTTCCTGGCCCTCTCTATTTCCATATACATTTTAGAATCTGCTCATCAACTTTCTCATAAAATCTCTCTGAATTTCTATTATTTAACTACTTTGGCTGTTTAATATACATTTGGAAGCAATCCTACAAATTATTTTTGGATATATGCAAATAACGTAAGAATGGTGAACATCAAATTGAAGTCAGTGGTCACCTCTGGGGAGGAAAGCAGGAAGGAGAATGTCATCAGAGAGGCATAACTTTGTTTCTAATGCTTTCACTCTTCAAAAGAATCTGTGGTAAAATCCTACCATAGTGAATAGAAGTAGAATTTTGCGTGGAGGGCACACAGTCCTATTTACTAGAAAATCAAGTCAAGGAATATATGCATGTTCAGAATATTTCAGCACTTTAAAAATGAATCAAGTGCTCACTTCAGCAGCACATACACTAAAATTGGAATGATACAGAGAAGATTAGCATGACCTCTGAGCAAGGATGACATGCAAATTCATGAAGCATTCCATTTTTGTAAAAAAATAAATAAATAAAAATAGTCCTCAGTTGTTTGGAGCATTAATTATCCTGTTAACCAGAAGGTTGCAGGTTCAATCTGGGAGGCAATCGATTTATTCTTCTCTCTCATATCGATGTTTCTCTCTTGCCCTTCCTTTCTCTCTAAAAATCAATAAAAACATCCTTGGGTGAGGATTTAAAAAAATGAATAAAATTAAATATAAAATAGCTACTTAGTATGCAAACATCAATTAACATGGAGTTCAAACTCTGCCAAATGGACTCTAGGAAGGCCATCTATTTATAATTCAGTATCCTTGGTAGTGAATTATAGCTTGTAATTGTAATTTATAAATCTCATAGGGATGCCCTTTAGAAAATAAATTTCTTGCCAAAACCGGTTTGGCTCAGTGGATAGAGCGTCAGCCTGTGGACTGAAGGGTCCCGGGTTCGATTCCGGTCAGGGGCATGTACCTTGGTTGCGGGCACATCCCCAGTGGGGGGTGTGCAGGAGGCAGCTGATCGATGTCTCTCTCTCATCGATGTTTCTAGTTCTCTATCCCTCTCCCTTCCTCTCTGTGAAATATCAATAAAATATATTTTAAAAAAAAAAGAAAATAAATTTCTTCCCTCTTATCGAAAGAAAATATTTGATTCATTACTTAGCCAAGTGATAGAAAGAATAATTAAGCTATCCACTATATAAATTACTGCTTACTTTAACCATTCTTCATTTTCAAGATCACAAGATTACACAGTAAAAATGCCATCATAAATGTACCATTTGAAAACCTGTGCAATAGTGTCATTGCAAAGCAATTCTCATTTCTCTATCTAAACACAGGCCAACCTTAAGTCCTAACATTTCAGATGAACCCACATCCTCCTCTTATCCTTAGTGGAAAGGAGCAGTGCACAGCTCTAACTGAAATAGTGAAGAGATTTGTTTCTCCTATAGCACATGATGAGGTCAATTAAAGACACAGAACAACTACCCTTACCTGTGTTGACTAAGAATTTAGTAACGTAAGTTATTTGGTGGCTAGGACATGAATACAAACCTTGAATTTTCCATTACATTGGCTCTAATCAACACTTGTCTTTTCTTTGATAACTTTGAGGATCTCATTCCTAGTGTGACTGACCTTGAAATTAGTATCTAAGCCCTTTTCTCTTTGGCCAATATAGTTAACTTAGTTGGAGGTGCCATGATGGCCCTGATTTCTATACTTAATCTCAAACAGAGAAAAAAATGTCCAATAGCCACATATTATCCACTAATCCCATACAGTTGTCCTATGAACATAGGCACAGTCAGTTCTAGGCAAAATAAGAGTTTTACATTTGACTAGGGATGAAAGCATTAAACTAAAAGGAGCAAACTGTAAGGGATGATTTTAAGCACTAGCCAGCAGAAGGCAAAAGATTTTAGGATAGAATACCTTTTCTAGTAGCCCCATCATCCCATTTCATAATTGACTGTCTATTCATAAAAACAGTGCAGAATTAAGAGATAGCATTTCCTAAAGGGCCTAATTGAACACATCTGGCATTGTTGGTGGTAAAATTATACAAAAACGTAAGTCATACTTATGATAAGAACTCAGTATAAATATCAGAAAACAGCAGGCTAACTTCAGCTACCTTGCAAATGAGATGTGAGGAAAGTGTGAGGACTTCCGGAAAACTTTCCCCACACTTAAAAGGGAAACAAGGGCACTTTTCTGCTTTGGACCTTATTGCATGGTCTAGTCTAGCTTGCTGCTCCTGCTGCCACCTTTCAAGCCTGAGGGGAAAATGCTCAGGATTTTAGAGCCCTCGCATTACTGAGGGCTTCCTGATATTTTGTTCTTATTTAAGCAATTCTGAGTTTGGTCTTTCTTGGTTGAAGCAAAAAAACACCTCTCTTAATATTTTGTAAGATTTACTTTCCATAGTCACACCTGGAAAAAACCCATTGACCTACTCACCATTGCTTAATCAACATGTTCTTTCTTCCTATGGCAAGTCTTTCAGAACTCGGTTTGTTTCTGATCTTTATTCTGGTGATTTCCTTTTAAATGTTTTTTTATTGATTTAAGAAAGGAAGGGAGAGAGAGATAGAAACATCAATGATGAGAATCATTGATCAGCTGCCTCCTGCACACCCCACACTGGGAATTGAGCCCACAACCTGGGCATGTGCCCTGACCAGGAATGGAACTGAAACCTCCTGGTTCATAGGTCAACCCTCAACCATTGAGCCACACTGGCCATTCTGATGATTTCCTTTTAAAACTAGTTTTCTCCTCAGTTTTTTGAAGATATAATTGAAAAATCAAAACTGTATCTATTTATGGTGTACAACATAATGGTTTGATATACATATACATTATGAAATGATTACTAAAACTGTCACTTTTAACTTTATGATCTATCAACTATCAGAATCTGGTTTAGATGATTCTGCAGTATTAATGTATCCCTCTGATTCCAGAGATAAAAATACCAAAACCTCTTCTAGTCAGATAGATGATTTCTAAGAAATACTGCACATAATTTGTCAAATTTTATAGATGTTGGCAAGATTTAAGGTTTAATGTGCTGTCTATAAATAGAAAATTCTTGTGCATTTCCATAAGGTTAACACCCAAGACAATGTATTATGGGTACTGAATGTGTGTACATATAAAGGTCACATCACACATATCCTTCTGTCTACACTACAAGAAAGCTATGGAAGTAGATGCTGAGGACCTCCTTATTTTTTTTTAAAAAGGTGCTTTAAATAAGGAAGCAATGTGTGGCAGCACTTCTCTAAAAATGTAAATGTATCACAGAACTCCTGCTTTCACAAAATATAAGGGAGTCATAAATGCAGGCCTCCAATGAGAGGCTCCAATACACACATGGGGCCACAAACCATAGGAGTCTAAACAGACTATGGGTCAATGAAATGACCTAGCATCCTGAGGCCGGAGTTATATAACACCAATGTTAGCAAAGCAAGCTGAAGAAGGAAACCGCGGGCACCAGAGACCAGGGAACACAAAGACTGTGTTCTCCTGTGCTTGGAACAGTGTCTGCACAGGACACTGTTGTAGTAGTTATGTTGATAGTAACAGCAGTGCTGGTGGTGAAAATATAAATAATAGTTAACATGGATGAAATGTTTACTGTGTAATAGGCTCTGTTATGAATGCTTTACATATAAGCACCATAATGATTCCCAATACAAACTTGTCCATTATCTTGCTCATTGCATCTCTCCTCATTTGGCAGTCAACAAAGATTACAGAGCACATATAAAAGGTTTTATGATTGTCATCTTCACACTTCTTCCTCTACCTCTTTCTATTAGTTTTTTCTGGAATGAACCCTTTCCAATAAGAGAAAAATACTTATGTGCTTTTTTTGTGTGAGATGGGAAAAATGCACATGGAAATAGTGCAAAAAATGTGAGATCCATTAATTTTATTGTAACACAATGAAGCTGATGAGATTCTCACAGCTGGATTTACTTGGGAATAGAATGAGGAAACACTGCATAATCCTGCATTAAGTCTCTATCAGACAACATTTATGATAACGAAAGCAAAACTGGATCTAGGAGCTATTCCAAGCCATGGAGATTAGCAAGTAATCACAGGTGCAAGTCCTAATTCAATTCTGAAGAAACAGGGAAAGACTTAAAGAATTAAAAAGTAAAAAATATTTAAAAAAAAGAGAAAATGTTGACCTCCACATGCATTGGTCAGTATCAGCAAAATTCTACATTCACCTATGTATAGCTCCATCAGTGTACCTCACTATCTATAATAATCCTATATAATAAAAGGCTAATATGCAAATAGACCGAACAGTGGAACTGGTCGCTATGATGCGCACTGACCACCAGGGGGCAGATGCTCAATGCAAGAGCTGCCCCCTGGTGGTCAGTGTGCTCCAACAGGGGGAGCGCTGCTCAGCCAGAAGCCGGGCTCATGGCTGGTGAGCTCAGCAGCGGTAGTGGGGAGCCTCTCCTGCCTCCACAGCAGCACTAAGGATATCTGACTTACGGTTTAGGCCCACTCCCCTAAGCCATCAGTTGGACATCCCCCAAGGGCTCCCAGACTGTGAGAGGGTGCAGGCCGGGCTGAGGGACCCCCTGCCTGCCACCCAGTGCACGAATGTCATGCACCAGGCCTCCAGTAAAAGTATAATATGCTAATTAGACCAGACAACCTTCCAGATGAAGCCACAGTGGTAGGGGATGAGGCAGAGAAGGCAGAGGAGGCAGAGGTGGCCGGGGCCGAGCCCCTTGCATGAATTTCTGCATTGGACCTCTAGTTATTTTATAATTATCTCCTGATAAATCTACATTGGAAGGAAACAACTTGAAGTCAGGAACTGTCAATTTCATGTTACTGACTCCACAGCAGTGCATCTGTCTAGGCAACAACAAAATTTACTAGTTCAATATTAGGAGCTCTCTGGAGTGGTTCCAAGTCTCAGTTTCATCATATATAAAATGGGTACCTACCCCATTGGGTTGTGATGAATGGAAACTATAATATAGACAACGCATGTAGTTCAGTGACTTGGACACAGCACTCAACAAATGGCAATTATTATAAGATACTAATAAACAAATTAATGAACAGATGTATGGTGCATTGGACTCCGTTTGCCAGAAGACATAAAGAAAGAAAATGGACAACCTTGGTCTTCAAAACGCTCAGTCCTCATATAACACAGCACTCACTGCTGCTTCGGGGTGCTACAGAAAGAGCAAGGATGAACTCTGACACAGTTTCCCCAGGGGAATCTATCCATGATTGACCTCAGAGATGACAGGGTTAATATAAGACCCTTTCATAGTTACTGCTCTGCTGATGCCTACCAAATTCTTTGTGCTTTCTGTCTCATCTTTCACCATTTCTAGTTATATTTAGTTATAATTTAAATATTAACACTTCTTTGCAAATTACTTAAAGCACATAAACACATCTGTGACTTAAGCATAATTTTTAAATGTGCATTTGAACTGTATTACTTTCTTTCCACAATTCCCTCACATTGATAAGCAGCAAAGAATGAATGAATGAGTGAACAAAAAAGAAAGAAATTATGAAAGAAAGGAAGAAGGAAGGAAGAGCTTAGGCAGTTCATAAAAACAAAAGGATAACAGTACTGCAACTCTGAAATTCATAGTAATTAAATCTAGGACAAGAAGAAAGAAAAGACTTTTGAGATTAGTGTCATAGAGATCAGATTATAGTGATATTTATGATAAACTGAAATTTATAGTGCAAAAGAGGAGAAAGTGTACTTAATCACCTGATCAGACTATTTCACCTTATCATCTCATTTTACAGATGAGGTAGCTGAGCTTTGGCACATAAGATGATTCTGTCCATTATTATGTAGATTTGCACTGTGGACCATGGACCGACATCAGTATCACCTGGGAGTTTGCTAGAAACACAGAATGTCAGGCCCCATATTAAGCATACTGAATCAGAATCTGAATTGTAACAAGATCTTCACGTGATTCATCGGTACATTAAAGTTTGACAAGCATTAATAAAGGTAGCTTGTTGCCAGGAAGTTCGTAAATTAGATAATTTAAACCGAATGACTTATTTTCTACAAATTATATGCTGATCTTTGAATTTGTTAGAAAATATAAATCCTTTGGCTCTGAATAACTGACCTATAAATTTTATACTCAGTATAAAACTTGAGGCAATGGCTCTTTGAAGCCCTGAATGAACAATACATTATGCTAATACACAGTGACCACTCAGCTACTGTTTCCTCATCTGTGAAATGGACAGAATAACAGAACCTAAACTCAGAGAGTTATTAAGAAGACTAAGTTAAGACATGTAAAGTCTTTAGAATAATGCTGAACTAAGAGCAAGGTTTAACTGAGTGTTAATCACTAACTATGATTATTATGATCTTGAATAAGGTTTGATATGATAGGTGTGCATGTCACTGCCCACCTATTCTCACCTACTCCTGTTGCAGCGAAAGGTATTTGAGATATTATCCAAGATGAAGAATAAATATAGTCTCCGCCCATAAAAGAGAGCCAATAAAAGTCCTTCACTTGAAAGAAAGATAACAACCGCCAGCCCTGCACAATATGGTTCCCAAATGGCTCCCCGAGTTTCCTGGGCAGAGAAGGCATGAGCTCACGGCTGCCGCAGACCTTTCCTCCACATTTCCTCTCCTCCCCTCTGGGGAAGTCTTGTATTATAATCATGTTAAGTACTTTTCTTAAGACACGCTAACAGTGACAAAATGAGTCTCCTATTCTCCTCACATATATAAACATGACCACTCTACACAAATAGTTACAAACTGCCAACACTTTAACACCATCTGTATCACTTATACCTAACACCAAATCTGCTCTATGATACCTGAAGGCAAGCAAGTTGCCATGATGAAAATGGAATATACAAAGGGATATGTGATAGGCCAAATAAAGGCCTCCAAAAGGCACCCATGTCCTAATCCCTGGAACCTATGAATATGTAACCTTATATTCAAAAAGAAGTTCACAAATGTAAATAAGAAAGGATCTTGAGATGTGGAGATTATCTAGAATAATCTTGGTGGGCTCCATCCAAGGGTCCTTATAAAAGGGAGATAGAAATTCAGAGAGAAGGGGAAGTGACACAGAGGGAAAGTGAAGAGAACAGGCAACACAGAGCCATGAGTGAGAAACGAGGACAGCCCTAGAAGCTGGCAAAGGCAAGGGGTGGATTCTCCCCTAGCACCTCCCAAAGGACCCAGTCCTGCTGACACCTTAATTTTAGCCATTCAGATAGATTTTGAATTTCTGAGCTCCACAACTGTAAATAGACATGTTATTCTAATCTGCTAGGTTTGTGGTAATTTGTTATATTAGTAATAGGAAACTAACCAAGAATATAATTAATAGATACTAATTATAAGTGAATAATTAGGAAATAGTTCTCTGTGATCTACAAATTACAAAGTATTTTACAGACATATACAGTCTCAGCAATCAAATACTAACTGCCCCATCAGAAGTTCTTAAGTTTATTACACAAAGGCAACAAGGTAAATTCCATAATAGTGCAGTTATGCATACACTGATTTCAACTCTGAAGGCAGAAAAGTTTTTTTTAAATGATACTTAATACAAGAGACCCATAGTCTATTCCTGGATATCTCTGTGTCCCCTTATAGAAGACAGTTGTGAATATAATAAAACTGCACTTAAGCCACTAACTTGTGGTAGCAACTGTTACTCATCTGTGCTTGCCCACCACACTGCAGAGCACACTGCTCTGTACAATGTTGGTTGGTGTCCCATCAATGTTTGATGATTAAATAAATGACTTAATAGATGAAAAATTAAATGAGAGAAACTTAGCTCCTTAGCCAGGTTTTACTTTTAATTATTTGGATGGGTTTTTATTCCAAATTTACATAGAAGGTCCTGTTTCTAGGATTAAAAATAAATAGATTACTTTAAAAAATAGGATTTTTTAAAGGCCAAACGAATAAACAAAAGAAAATAGAAACAGACACATAGATATGGAGAAGAATCTGATGGTTGCCAAAGAAGAGTGTGGGAGGGATCAGAATTTTTAAAAGGCCATTAAAAATAAAACCAAAGAATCAAATCAATGATTAACTTTTGGTTAGGATGCAAAAGTTTGCAAAAAAATTTCAGGAACAAGGAAAGAGCAATAACTTTAAAAATATTATCTGCCATAAAAGATACTGAAGAGATCTGGATACATGCTAAAGAAATTCCAGAGAAATGAGCCCTCCAAGGGTGAACAGACATTGGTGGCTGCTGTCACCATGTGGGCCTGAGTAGTCAAAAGAGCTAGCCTGCTCTTGGTAAAGAAACTTCACTGGAGAGGAGAAATTAGCCCATCTTTTATCAACCATTCCTTGGCTGGTGTGGCAGATTGGTAAATGGGGAGATGGTTAGCCCTCACTGCTAGCCAATTCACCTTCATATTTTTGCTCAGCAAGCACTGACTGGTATCGAAGAAGCTAGCAACTGGGTGGAAAGCAGAGATCTTATCTTCACATGCATAGATCCCAAACTTCTGCAGGGCCAGATCTCACCATCCAGAGAAAATCAAATGGGAAATCCAGTTCCTGCTTAGAGATAAGAAATCTAGACTAATCCCTTTAGTCGCCCTGCAGGAGAAAGTGTAAGCCTTCTGTATTCTTTTAAACACAATTTCAAAAGTAAGACCAGTGAAAAAGCAGAAAACATGTGACGCATAAGAAAAAATAAAAGAATACAAGGAGAATAATAGATAACTAAATGGTTGGAATTAATAGACAAGGACTTTAAAATAAATATTATGAAAATGCTAAAGAATTTAAGGAAAAATGTACAAAAGGGGTGCGAAGATAGAGAATTTCATGAGAGTAATCAAAATTCTTAAAGGAAAGGAAGTAGAAATTGTAGACTAATAAGTAAAATATCTGAAATTATAAATTCCTTGGTGGGGCCTAATGGTTAACTGGACACAATAGAAAAAATTAGTAAACACAAAGAGAAGTCTTACAACTATCCAAAATAAAGCACAGAGTGAAAAAAAATCCATAAAAACAAACCCTGAGCATAAGTTCTACGGCATAATTCCAAATGGTCTGACACACATGAAGTTACAGTCTAAAAAGGAAAAGAAAGAAGGAATATAATTGTTAGAAGAGAGAGTAGAGGAGAATTTTCAAGGAGGTTGAAAGACAATCCAACACTGTAAAACCTACGGAGAATAACAGACAGAAAATCACACATAAGTCGAACTGCTGAAAACCAATCTAAAAGGATACTGGCAGTAAAATGACATCTCTAAAGAGCTGAAAGGAAAAAAAAATAACATAAAAAGTGACAACCTATATCCAAGAAAAATATTCCTAAAAAATAAAGGTGAGCCCGGCGCGTGTGGCTCAGTGGTTGAGAATCAACCCATGCACCAAGAGGTCACTGGTGTGATTCCTGGTCAGGACACATGCCCAGATTGCAGGCTCTATCCCCAGCATGGGGTGTGCAGGAAGCAGCCGGTCGATGATTCTCTTTCATCATTTATGTTTCTATCTCTCTCTCTCTCCCTTCCTCTCTGAAATCAATAAAAACATATAAAATAATGATAATAATAAATTAATAGAATAAAATAAATAAACGTGAAACAAAGGTGTTTCCAGACAAACTAAACCTGAAAAAATTCATGTTGCACTGCAAGAAATATTAAAAGAAGTTCTTCAGACTTAAGGGAAATAATCACAAAGAAAAATCAAGATCAGCAGAAGGAATAATCAGTGTGGGGTAAATATCGAGGGAAATATAAACAATATAGTTTTAAACTTCGTTAAAAGATAACTGACTATATGAAGAAAATAGAGCAATATATTGTGAGATTATAATATATGGAGAAATAAAATATGACATTAATACAAAAAAACAGGAGGCATAAAAAGGAATTACACTATTGTAAAGTTGTTAACTGTTTCATGACATTGTATAATAGTTACTCATGGTAAAGTGAGATGAATTAATTATGCATATTGTAATCTAGAATAACCAATTAAAAATAATACAAAATGGTGAAACTAAATAGCAATAAGGATACTAAAATGGGATATAAAAATAAACAAACAAAAATCCCCCACAAAAACCATATTTCCAAATACAGAAATAAAGAATAGAAGAGGCAAATAGGGCGGAAAATATAAAAGGATAACAGAATTAAGTCCAAGAATATCCCATGTAATTATATTAAATGTAAGAGGTATTCAAGACTCAATTTAAATCTGAATTTTTAAAAAGACCCAACTCTTATGGTGCTTATAAAAGACACTCTTTTAATATAAAGACATAGAGTGACAGTAAAATGATGAAGAAGGTATGCATTATAAACACTAATCATAAGAAACTAATGTGTCTATATAGGATCAGAAAAACTAAACTTTACAAGTATCATCAGATATAAAGATCTATAATAAAATAATCAAGAAAGCCCAAAACTGGTTCTTTGCTTAAACTAAAAGCTTGTTAAGTCTTTTTCCACATACAATTTCTGAAGGTTTATGAACTCCTGTGGGGTGTTTATGGACTCCTATACAAAACGTATTTTCAAATTCACATTATTTTTAAATTTAATGATTCAATTTGCAAATGCATGACCCCCTCCATTCTTTCAAACATTTTTTTTTTTTTAATTTACTTGATTCTTGCAAGTCATTTTACCTGAAATTTCACCTTCTGGTTGATATCAGACACGTGGAACTGCTTCAGGAAGCGCTCATCCTCACTCCAGAAGAGGCGGATGTCAGGGATGTCATAGAGGATCATGGCCAGTCTTTCTAATCCTAGGCCAAAGGCCCAGCCAATTTTATCTTGAGCACCAGCTATGGTTATGAAACAAAATAAAACAATTGATTTAAAAATCATAAAGTGTTCACAGGCACATACTACTTCCTGGTAACTAACCAGTAACACTGTTGAGTGCCTACTAGTGGCAAGGCACTGGGGTGGGGCTGTGGGACATCCAAGGCAATGCCCAACCTTAGATTGCTCCTGCTCCCCACATTCCTTACTGCTCTCATTGAGGCAGTTTGGACTCATACTGTCTCTAATATTGATTCATTTCTGACTAGATTCTAAGCTCTTTTAAGCCCTGCTCCCTGTCTCTGGCACATGATTTTTCTGTAATCCTTGTTTGCCCTGATTCAAACATAACTATGCTCAGGTTACAAAGTCCCTAAGTGGCTTACTAGACAGGCAAATGTGTTCAAAACATGCCATCGTGGACTGTTAACATTCAGAAAATGTGTGTCAGACCTTCAAGAACTGACAATAGCAGTAAAATACAACTCTTACTCATAGAGGAGCTACCTCAAAAATATTCCGAGAGCAAGCAAGCCAAGGGGAAACACACATCTAGTACTACTCACTCCAAAGGTGAAGTGTGCTGTTCAGATATGGCAAGGCCATGAACACTAAGGCAGAGTAAGACAGGAGACTTGAGACAGGCATTGCTGTAGGAAGGTGAGAGAGCAATTTCTACTGCTGGAGAGGCTATGACAAGGGCCCATGAAAGGAACATAATTTCAACTGCACAATAAAGGATGAGCAGTATCCTAGGTAGGTGGAGATGGCCTCAATATCCCTGCCCTGTGTAAACCTCTCCCTGGAGTGTGAGTGAGACCGTGAATGAACTGGGATTTCACTCCTATGTTGAGGTTACTTTATATGAGAGTCCACCTTAGCAAACTAGGGAGATTCTCCTGCTGACTAGGAGCTGCCCTGAAGTGAGAGGGCCATGTGGCAGGACCTGAGGGAGGCCCCAAGGAACTGAGCAGGGAAATGGGAACCTCACTCCCATAGTCACAGGAAATTAATTCTCCCAACAGCCTGAATGAACTCAGAAGAGGACCCTGCGCTCCAGACGAAAACACAGCCCTGCTGACACCTTTATTTCAACCTGTTGAGACACTGAGCATGGGACCCAATTGATCTGTACCTGGACTCCTGATGCAAGGAAATTGTGGCATAACAAATGTGTGCTGTTTTAAACCACTAAGTATAAGACTTATTTATTTATTTATTTATTTATTTATTTATTTATTTATTTCCCAGCAAAAGAAAACTAATACAGATCAAAATGTGGAGAAAGAGAAAAGAAATTCCAGACTGAAGGAACCTCATGGCTAGTGAAGGTGAAGGTGAAGGTGCAGCAGAGGAAGGGTTAGGAATTGACTCTGGAAATACAGAGAGTGCAAGGTTGTAGCAGGTAAAACCATGTGGAGAGGATCAGCTTCTGGCCAGGTGCCACCACCTTACAAGGACAGACAGACATATGAAAACAGAAGTCATAGAGAAGTGTGAGCCTCATTGAATGATCTGTTTAGAAGATAAATGAATAAAAGCATTAAATGAGCTCACAAAAGAAAGATACAGAAAGAGAGACTGGCTCAGTAGTAGGAGGGAAGGTATGTGAAAGAAGAGCAAGTGGTTAGCTAATTTGCAGAGTGCCCCTGTGTGCCTGAGTAGGAATGAACATTGAAGTGAAGAGGAGGGGAGGGGATTTTTTAAAATTTTATTTTATTGTTTAAAGTATTACAAGTAGTAGTACATATGTCTCCTTTTTTTTCCCTATTGACCTCCTCCCGGCTTCCCTTATCTCCCCCTACCCCGACCCCCAGTATTTAACCACAGGAACAACGGGGTCACGGGGTCACAGGAATGTGTGCACAACTCCTGGCCTACTTCCGCTGCCTAGGAGAGCAGTTGAAGAGTGAGGCAAAACAAGTCAGAGTAATTTATATTGATGCATGAAAACCTTAAAAAAAAAAAAAAAAAAAGCTGGCAACTACATAAAGACATGAAAATTAACATAACCGTGATATACTGTTTTTTATCTACTAAAAGAATATTTTCTTTAAATGACATTGGCCAGTCCTGGATCCCATATGTCATTCATTGTGTGGTTCTAGTACCCTTGACATTTGGAAAATAACATGGTAATACATATAAAGATCTTTGAAAATGCTCATACTCTCTATTCTTATTATTTTACTCAGGAATTTATCCTAAGGAAGTAATTCAACGAAGGAAAAAGACAAATGAAGGAAGATGCTCAGAGCGGTGTTACTTGTAAGGGCAAATATATAAAAACAACCTAGGTGCCCCAAATTAGGGAATGCCTTAAAAATCATAGTACTTTTAAAGTAGTCATTTAAAAAGTCAGTTCTATGAATAAATGTTTATTAAATTTATTAAATAAGAAATTATTCAAAATTATGAGAGAATTAATATGTACTTTGATACTAATATTTAATATAGGTACAAATGAGAATGGCAATGTAAAAAAATAAAAAACAAAATTTGATGTTCAAGGGTTATAATTTTAAAACAACTTTAAAGCATTTCTTTTTATAATTGTTAGTCTTTTCAAATAAAAAGAATAATAAAGATAGGTGGCAATGTTAACATTGCTTTGTGAATTTGGCTTTTCCCTCAATTATAAAATCTTTTAGATCTTACAAAATTTTTAGGTAAAACCAATCATTTAGAGCCCACTATCTGTAACTTAATGAGTAGTATATTTCGGATATTTTATTTTATTTAATATTTAGCTATTTTTTAGTATCTTAGCTTTTTTGCTCCTTCCATCAATTACTCTAACTTGCTTTTCCATCCCTGAAAGTTTTCCTAAAACAAGAACAAGAATAACAAAGAGCCTTTGCTATTCTTTTAGGAAGTAGGTAAGAAAAAGTGCAACAATCTTATTTTCAAAATGGGCAAAGAGGGGAAAGTGCGAGGTAGAAGAGAGTATAGGGGGGACAAATGGTGATGGAAGGAAACTTGACTTTGGGCAGTGAACACATAATACAATATGCAGATGGTGTATTATACAATTGTATACCTGAAACTTATATAATTTTATTAACCAATGTCACTCCAATAAATATAATAGAAAAGAAATAAAATGTGCAAATAATATTAAGGCAGTCACAGAAAATGAAAGAAAAATCCTTAAGCAAATCAAAAGCTTAAGAAAATTGCAAGATAAAAATGCACCAAGTTATCATATTTTACTTAGCAGACTGGCAAAAATAAAAACATCTGAGAGCAAAGCCAAGTGAAAACAAGACCTCCCATACATCTAGGGCGGGTTCATTTGTGGTTTCTAACCCATTCACCTCAGGAGTATAACATATCAGCAGCTACCAAAATTAAACGTGCATGTACCAGCTTGTTACTTTAACTATTAATGTATCCTATTTATGAGAATTATGAATGTATAAGGCTATTTATTGGATTATCCTATATAATAAAAGAGTAATATGCAAATTAACCATCACTCCACTACACCCACAAGCCACGCCCACCAGCCAATCAGGAGCGAATATGCAAATAAACCCAACCAAGATGGCTACGGCCACAGAGAGCAGGAGGGAGGCTTGGGTTTTCCCGGCAATGGAGAAAGCCAAGCTTTCCACTTGCCCTTGCCCGCCTAGGCCTCCACTCAAGGCTACAAAGTTTCAATGATAGAAGATACATAAATCCAAACAGAAATGGTGGCAGCCATGAAGCTGGAAAGAGCAGGAGGCTAGGGTTGCCCCTGGTGATGGAGGAAGCCAAGCATTCCGCACACCCTGGCCGGCCCAGGCCTCTGCTTAAGGCTACAAAGTTTCAATTATAGAAGATACATAAATCCCCCCAAAAATGGCTGCCACCATGGAGCAAGCAGAAGGCTTGGCTCCACTCCAGGCTACAAAGTTTCAATTGTAGAAGATAAATAAATCCCAGATACCAGGGCCTCTACTTGGGTGGCCAGGGAGTGTGGCCGGCCTGCAAACCACCACAGGCCCCTCGCCCAGGCCGCCCCATGCCCCAAGGGAACACCCACCATGATCCAGGACACCCTTCAGGGCAAACTAGCTGGCCCCCACCCGTGCACCAGGCCTCTATCCTATCTAATAAAAGAGTAATATGCAGATTGACCATCATTCCAACACACAAGATGGCTGCCCCCATGTGGACACAAGATGGCCACCACAAGATGGCCAGCAAGGGAGGGCAGTTGGGAGGGACCAGGCCTGCAAGGGAGGGCAGTTAGGGGTGACCAAGCCGGCAGAGGAGGGAAGCTGAGGGCGACCAGGCCTGCAGGGAAAGGCAGTAGGGAGGGACCCAGGCCTTCAGAAGAGAGCAGTTGGGGTGACCAGGCCTGCAGGGGAGGGCAGTTAGGGGTGACCAGGCCTGCATGGGAGGGCAGTTGGGGAGGACCCAGGCCTGCAGGGGAGAGCAGTTGGGGAGACCAGGCCTGCAAGGGAGGGCAGTTAGGGGTGACCAGGCCTGCAGGGGAGGGCAGTTAGGGGCAAACAGGCTGGCAGGGGAGTGGTTAGGTGGTGATCAGGCAGGGAGGCAGAAGCAGTTAGGGGCAATCAGGGAGGCAGGCAGGTGAGCAGTTGGGAGCCAGCAGTCCTGGATTGTGAGAGGGATGTCCAACTGCCTGTTTAGGCCCGATCCCACCAGGATCGGGCCTAAACAGGCAGTCAGACATCCCTCGAGGGGTCCCAGATTGGAGAGGGTGCAGGCTTGGCTGAGGGACACCCCTCTGCCCCGTGCACAAATTTCGTGCACCGGGCCTCTAGTTGTTTATAATAGCAAAAGACTGTAAGCAACTCAAATGTCCACCAACAGGAAATGAAACAAATTATGCTATATCTATTCAGTGGAATCCTATATAATAAAGAGGTAATATGCAAATTGACCATCACTTCAACACACAAGATGGCTGCCCCCCATGTGGACTCAAGATGGCCAGCAGGGAGGTCAGCTGGAGGGACCAGGCCAGCAGGGGAGGACAGTTAGGGACGACCAGGCTGGCAAGGGAGGGCAGTTAGGGGTGACCAGGCCGTCAGGGGAGGGCAGTTAGGGGTGACCAGGCTGGCAGGGGAGAAAAGTTGGGGGTGACTGGGCCTGCAGGGGAGAGCAGTTGGGGGGAACCAGGCCTGCAGGGAGGGCAGTTGTGGGGAACCAGGCCTGCAGAGGAGGGCAGTTAGGGGTGACTAGGCCTGCAGAGGAGGGCAGTTAGGGGAAAACAGGCTGGCAGGGGAGCAGTTAGGCATCAATCAGGCTGGCAGGGGAGTGGTTAGGGGGTGATCAGGCTTGCAGGCAGAAGCGGTTAGGGGCAATCAGGAAAGCAGGCAGGCGAGCAGTTGGGAGCCAGCAGTCCTGGATTGTGAGAGGGATGTCCGACTGCCCATTTAGGCCCAATCCCTGTAGGCAGTCAGACATCCCTTGAGGAGTCCCAGATTGGAGAGGGTGCAGGCTGGGCTGAGGGACACCCCCCCCCTGCTCCATGCACAAATTTCATGCACCGGGCCTCTAGTTATTATTAGAATAGGCAGTGACAGGTTTCAAAAACTAAGAGCAGCAGCCTTGCTGGGTGGCTCAGTTGGTTGGAGTGTCCGTCACTGCTACACGAAAAGGTTGTGGGATCAATCCCTGTACAGGAGGCAACCAATCGATACTTTTCTCTCACATGGATATTTCTCTCTCTCTTTCTCTCTCTCTTTATCTTTCTCTAAAATCAATGGAAACATCCTTGGGTAAGGATTAAAATACAACACAAAATAAAGAAAAAACTAAAAGCAGCAACTATCTGGGTTTTTTGTTGTTTGTTTTAAATTTGGAGTTGGGTGGAGTTGGGTGTGGAGGACAATAGGGAGACTACACCATATGCCTTTTTAAATGAAGAGTGACAAGAAGTACTTCAGATAATAGAAATGTTGATGGCTAGATAAAATACAGTATGTTTTTGTTTATTTTTAAGAGGTTATAAGAAGTACAAATTATTCCTCTTTTGTCACACTGGTACCAAACTTTCAGAAAAATCATATGATTACAAAAATTGATCTGTCTTCATTACAGCCTGAATTAGTTTCTTTCTTTCTGTAAGTGCTAATACATTTCTAAGCCTGGAAAATCAGCATTATCACCTGTGGGAGTTGAAAAAAAACAACAAAAAACACCCTCAAATTCCTTAATACCCTTCTTCTTGAATCTCAGTGGGGAAAAGTGTGACTTCTGAGATTATGAGAAAAAACCACACAACTAAGATAAATGGAAACAGTATTCAGCTCTAAGTTACAGATAGATTGGGAAGCACAGGTCTTTAGTGAAGAACTTTAAAAATTCCAACACATCACAGGCTGGTAATTTTGTCACATATAAATATGCACATGGCACTGCTCCACAACAGAATTCTTCTCACATGCAGATGAGCCATTTGCAAACATAGACCATATTCTTGGGACACAAAACAAATCTCAAAATATTTTACAGGATTACAATTTACAAGAACTATCCTATGTCCAAAGTGAAAATAAATCAGAAATCAACAGTACAAAAATATCTGGAAAATCCCCTAAATAAAGTGAAATGAAACAACATACTTTTAAATAACCCATAAATCAAAGACGAAATCACAAGAAAATTATAAAATACATTGAAATGAATAAAAAACACATAATATGAGTGTAATGTATCTAAAGTTGTGATTCAAAAGAAACCTAGAGTATTAGATGCTTATATTTTTAATAAAGGTCTCAAAGATACTATCTTATGAAACTAGAAAAATATAAGAACTAAGAAAAACAAAGGGGGAAAATAGCATTAATAAAACAGAAAACAGAAAAACAATAGAGAAAATGGATAAAAACAACAACAGGTTTTTTGAAAAGATCAATTAAATGGATAAACTTCTAGCCAGACTAGTAAGAAAAACAACAACAAACAAAGAAACAGAAAAGACAAATTATCAAAGTCAGGAATAAAGACAGAGATTCTAGAGACATTAGAAGGATAATAAGGGAATATTACAAATAAACCTTATGCCAACTATATCAATAACTATCAACGACCTATATGAAATGGACAAATTTGAAACAACCTATCGAAGCTTATTACAAAGAAATAGATATCCTATATCAATCAAATATATTTAATATGTAGTTAAAAAACCTTCCTACAAAGAAAACTCGAATCCCAGATGGCTTTACTGGTGAATTCTATTACAATGTCAAAAAAGAAATAGTACTAATTCTACAAAACTCTTCTAGAAAAAAAAAATAAAATTTTATAAGGCTAGCATTACCCTTGTATCAAAACCAGATAAAGATATTACGAGAAATCTTCAAACCAATGTAAGTTATGAACATACAAGCCAAAAAAAACCCACAAAACAAACTTTAACAAAATATCAACAAATTGAATCCAGTAATACATGACAGGACACTACATCATAACTGGATTTATCCCAGGAATGCAAGGTTAGGTCACATTTGAAAACCCAACCAATAATTGATTACATAAGCAGGTTAAAAAAGAAAACACATGATCATCTCAATAGATACAGAAAAAGCAAGCGACAAAATTCAACATCCATTCATGATAGAAACTCAGCAAATGAGGAACATAGGGAACTTCTCCAATCTAACAAAAGACACAATAAAAAACCAACAGCTAGCCGAAACCGGTTTGGCTCAGTGGATAGAGCGTCGGCCTGCGGACTGAAGGGTCCCAGGTTCGACTCCGGTCAAGGGCATGTACCTTGGTTGCGGGCACATCCCCAGTGGGGGGTGTGCAGGAGGCAGCTGATCGATGTTTCTCTCTCATCGATGTTTCTGACTCTCTATCCCTCTCCCTTCCTCTCTGTAAAATATCAATAAAAAATATATATATTAAAAAAACAACAACAGCTAATATTATACTCAATGCTGAAAGACTTGCTTTGCCCTCAGGGTCAGGTTGAAGACAAGGATGTCTACTATCACTATTTATTTCTATTCCTATTTCTACTTCTATTAACCTGAATTCCAAGCCTTTGAAAAAAAAGACAAAGCAAAAACAAAAACAGATTAACAGATTGGAAAGGAAAAGGTAAAACTATATGTGTAGGTAGTATGGCTGTCTATATAAAAATTCCTAAGGAATATATTTCAAAGATAACTAATACGTGAGTTTAGGAAGATCACACTATACAAAAATCCACTGTATGCATGGGGGCCTCAGTCCCTCTGGCTGTCAGGAGAGACAGGCCCAGACCTCTTCTGAAGATAGGAAACCCACACAACCTGAGAGGATATAATGCTAAGCCAGTGAGGGGGGCCATTCCATCAAGTACATGAAATCCTAACCACCTTGTGCAAAGTTTAACAACTTGCCTTTCACTAGGAACCAGGAGCAGCTGGACTCCAGCTTCCCACCATTGTTTACAACCTTTGATCCTCACAATCATTATCAGAAAACCTGCTTGTGACAATCACTTACTATGGAGGGTTGCAATAAAGGGTATGGCATCTATTTGCTGAGCTCTATCAAATTCTACCTTTGAATACTTTGGCTTGGTCTTATCTAGAGTTGCTTCTTCTGAACTGCACCTCTGCATTGTGTTGGGTGCTCCTTGTCAAGGGTGCTTATCATGGTTGACACAGGCTTCCCTATGAGGCTTATGAAATAAACTGAAATCAGATCTAAGAATATGCCTAAGAAACTGGGAACACAAAAGGCTTATTTCTCTTGAACAACTGGATTGCTTTTCATTTTAAGGGTATCCTGAGTTACATAATTGATCATAATACACTCTTTACTTCGAGCCCTTGGAGGCTTACAGCCAACCATGCAGGTCACCTCTACAACTACACAAGTGTTCAGGGTACATTTCTCTGTGTGACTCTTGTCCCAGTTTTATTTCATCCTTATTTCCTCTTTGTCCTGATTATCTCAACAATTTATTTTATCCTCTGGTACACACTTTTATATGGCACTTCAAATTCTTTATGGAAGAAAGTGATCCATAAATAACTAGACACTTAAAGATAGTGTCAGCCGGGCAGGTCTAATTTTCAGGTCTTTGGCACTCCTCAGCTGTAATTTGTTGCTCACAAGCTGACAGGGTTTTAGGCAGTATTTCCCCACAATCCAATACTATAGAGTTCCAATAAACTCAAGTCTACAGAGGAGAAAACTGACTCTAGAGAAACATCTCAATTAAAGAGAATGTTAGGGATGGGTAGCAATGAGATATTCTTACTAATGTAGTTTTGTACCACTGGGGATTAAGCCCACAACCCAGGCATTGTGCCCTGACCGGGAATTGAACTGTGACCTCCTGGTTCATATATCAACACTCAACCACTGAGCCACACTGGCTGGGCGATAGGGCTTATATTCAGCAATGGTGTTAACAAAAGCTTCCACTTCCCTTGACCATTACTTACAATGACAGCCACATAAGAATAAAAGCCCCACAGTATCCCACTGCAACAGGGCACACCCAGACTCAGGCCAAGAAAGGCCAGCACAGCTCCATAAATTCTGATTTCTTCTCTTCCCACCATTGACTTAAGTCCTTGATCCCTTGCTTTCCCGCTACAATTCTTGAACTGTTTCCTCAGAGACTTGCCACTGGATAATTGACTTTTCAAGCTGTGTCCGAAGATTGATCTCCTGCCTGAAGAATTTCTCTTGTTGTGTATATATCCTTGGCTCCACATACTTCTGTCAATAAGTCCTTCACACAATCTAAAGGCATCTCTTCTAAAGGAACCTTTCCATGATATGGAATAGATGGTGAACCAGATTCTACAAATCATGAAAACAGTGTCCTTAATGCAGACTGAGGTAGACTGCATTCTAATCAGCTCAGACAACCACCACAAACCCTTTACACCCCTCTTAAAAAATCTCACTCTGGACTACCCCCTCCTTTCCCCTGGGTTCCAGAATTCAGTTCTCTACAGTTTAATAAGGAGACAACAGTCTCTGGTGCATACATTAATCAATAGTACATAAAGCAATTCCCAAATGGTCTTGTCCACCAAGACTCTTCCTTATAGATATCTCCAGTTTCCCTTCGGGATCTATACCCTAGGAATTGGCATCCTTCTCCTTCTTTTAAATTTATTTATTTATTTTTATTTCAGAGGCAGGGAGAGGTAGAGAGAGATAGAAACATCACTGATGAGAGAGAATTATCAATAGGCTGCCTCCTGCAGGCTCCACACTGGGGATTGAGCCTACAACCCAGGCACATGCCATGACTAGGAATCGAACTATGACCTCCTGGTTCAAAGGTCAGTGCTCAATCACTGAGCCACACCAGCTGGATGCATGATTCTGCTTCTTGAACTTTAATCTGGGTGTCATGGACAGTGTTGGTTGCCTTCTAAGCAGGCACTGGATAGCAATGTACCTATTCCAAGTGGAGGGTGCCCCTATTTCCTAATGACTGGTCTACACGAAGGCATGGTCAACGAGATGCCAGAGGAAATCTGCTAGGGTGCTCAAGGGTGAGTTTCTTCTCAGATAATAGGCCCTCTGGAACTCTCCCCATCTTCCTTTGTGCATTAGATACTGTCACGAGAATGTGATGCCCGGAGAGGTAGCAGCCAACATGTGACCAGGAGGTAACAAGCTGGCAGATGAAAGCTGATGTATTGAGAAGGGAGGAGTAGGCGAGTTTAAAGAGCCTGGACCGCTCAAAGCCAGTCCTGCAATCTATACATTAGGACTTCTTAGTTTTTTAAATGAACCAAAAAAAGTCTGTGTGACTTAAACCACTGCTATCTATGTTTTCTGCTTCTTACTGCCCTAAAATGTGATATACTAAAGAATAGGGAGAAGATATAGATCTATTTGTAAAACAGTCCCTGTTAGGAGACAAAGAGTAATTTTAATGTATAAAATATGTTTTTCTTAAAGCCTTCTCTCAGGACTCCAAACAAATAGCAAATATAAGCTTTTATGTGGGTCTCCAGTTGCCTTCACTAAAGTCTAACAATCATATATCAGTGGAAGATGTGTATACCTAGGGTCAAAGTCCTGATGGCACCAGAGCCAGAAATTAGGATCTTAATAAGATTATGAACATCCTAAAATAACCAGGCAAAGTGGATCAAGAATCATACGGGAAATTTCAGAAAAACTAAATCAAAGGATGCTAGAGAGATTCATCCCCAAAGTATAAAAAGACTAACATACCAACTAGCATTACCAATAGAGAAGTATGACTTCAACTCTTACCAGAGCAAGAAAATGACCCTAACACCACATTTCAGTTATTTCTTCGATAGGTCTAACAACGAGGGAGTACAGTCATCAGGCCTACATGAAATAATAGATGTCTCTACATGCAGCGTTAGTATTACCACCTCAGTCAGGAAGGGTAGTAACACAGCTATGCCTAGTAATTAACTTTCTTAAGGAGGAGAACTGATAAGCATATGTCTTGGCCAAGTGCACAAGAAATCAATGATGTCAACAAGCTAGAGGCATGTGATGGCCACCATAGGTCACCGATCAACAGTCAGAGTAACTCTAAACTCGCCATGGAAACAACCCTACAGGAGAAACAGCAATGTCCAGTGTTGGAGCCTTGATATCATGGGTTGAGAATTAGTGACGCTGATTTTGGTTTCACTCTTATAAGCTCTAACAGGCTCACATGCAATGCTCACTTTATCTGAACAAAAAAGGTACAATCTACAGAAGAGTGAGAACACTCTATGAGAATACAGATATTCTCTTATGTATTCATAACACAGCTATCAAATTCATGGTATTTCACATCAATGTAATACTCATATCTAATGGGTAGTTAATATTTAAATGTTGTGGATTGTTCCAATAATGCCCTTGTAGCATTTTTCCCCTTCAGTACTGGATCCAGTCTAGGGTTACATATTGCATTTAGATATAATGTCTCTTCCATCTCCGTTAATCTGGAGCAGCTCCTTAGCCTTTCTTGGTCTTGTAAGACATTGGCATTTTGCAGAATCCTGACCTATTACTTTACAGAATGCTCCTCAATTTGACAATGTCTAATATTTCTTCAATATTAGATTTAGGTTCTAGAACCCATCTGGAAAAGTGGCACCACAAAAGTGATATGGTTTCCTTTTCCCCTCCTCTAGGCATCACATCTGGAGACACATGGCACCAGGGGTTCCAAAAACAACTCTTATGTCAGTTATTTCTTGCTGCATACACCTCTCCGAAACTCAGTGGTTTAAGACAAATATTCATTTAACTCAATAAAATTGGCGCTCTGACCTTAACTGGATTTACTCATGCATGTATGGTCAGCTGGCATTCACAGGTCTGGTGTTGGCTGCCTGTTGGCTGGACACTTTGGTTCTCTCTCATCAACAAGCTAGCTCAGGCTCATGCACATGGTGGTGGTAAGAATCTAATTGCACTAAGAGGGCAACTTTCAATGTGCAAAGGTTTCAAGCTTCTGCATGCAACAAATTTACCACTATCCTTATTGGCCAAAGTGAACAAATCACATGGTGAAGTTAAATTTAACAAGTAGAGAAAAAAATTAATGGTAATGTTAGAATTGGTGGCTATTTTTAAACCTACCACCACCATGGAAAACTGATATTATTGCCCAGAGCTACTTTTCAAAAAATTTTCTCTCCTAATTATACCTTATCAGATAAATTCCTTCTCCACTGTCTACTCAGTTATTAAGAAGTCTGTCAAAAGCCACTATACTAGCTTGTCTTGCAAAGTCTACTTGACTATTCTGATAATCATTTAATTTACTCAAGAGATATTCATTGTTTGTGAAAAAACATTCAATATATGCTTCCAGATAAACAATATTACATAAAGGAAGGAGCTGGAAGATAAAATTATCAGCTCACCATGTGTTGAAGAACATTAACTCATTTAATTCTCACATCAACTCTGTTAGGTCACTGTTATTAGTTCCACTTGATAGATGACAAAACCAAAGTTGAGAGAGTTAACTAATTTGTCCATGATTACACAGCTACCCAGAAAAGCTCTGGCCACGAGCTACAGAAAATCTCATTAAGAGTTGCCTGAGCCTAGCCGGCATGGCTCAGTGGTTGAGCGTTGATCTATGAGATCACAGTTCAATTCCCAATCAGGGCACATGCCGGTTGCAGGCTTGATCCCCAGTGTTAGGCATGCAGGAAGCAGCTGATCAATGATTCTCTCTCATCACTTATGTGTTCCCCTCTACCCCTCCCCTCTCCCTCTCCCTCTCCCTCTCCCTCTCCCTCTCTCTCTCTCTTCCACTCCCTTCATCTCTGAAACCAATAAAAATATGTTTTTTTTTAAAAAAAGAATTGCCTGAGTAATAGATGTTTCATTTCCATACGAGGTTCTCAAGCTGGCCATTTCCATGTTCAGTACAACAGCTTATGGATGGCATCAAGGAGCCCTGTTTTTTCCTCTCTTTTTGCTCCACCATCCTTAGTTTAGTTTTCATCCTTATTATAGTGGCTTCATAACTGCAAATGGCCTCTCCACCCACTGCCATCACATTACAGGCAAGAGGAAGGAAGGAATGGTTCTAGTGGTTCTCATGCCTGTCCTTTCATAGGGAAACAAAAACTATCCCAAAGGCCCCTAAACTTCCCCTTACATTTTACTCCCCAGAACTGGCTGCTCCTACATGCAAGGGAAATGGGGCTGGGAATGGCATTGGGTTAGTCTAACAACTAATAAATGACAGATCTAGAATATGAGCCACATGTAGCTCTAGAGTTCATGTTCTCAAGGAATGTTCACTTTAAGGTAGGCTGAACAAGAATGATTTGGAAGAATCAGGCGAGTGTGATCTACGTGACATGTGGGGTTTAAAAAAGTAAAGATCTTCCAACAAGGGAGAAAAGTAAAAGCAAACATATGGCGGTAGAAACATGAAATGAAGTTAACCAAATTGGAATAGTACAGGGTAATTCAGACCTTTTGAAAATATAAAGGGAAGCCCTGCTCGGGTTGGTTGGAGCGTCCTCCCATTCACCAAAAAGTTTGATTCCAGGTCAGGGTACATACCCAGGTTGTGGGTTTGATCCCCAGTCAAGGCTCATAAGTCAAGGGAGCAACCAACTGACCTCTCTCTCTCTTTCTCTCCTCTCTCCCTCCCTCCCTCTCTCCCCCTTCCTCTCTCTCTAAAAATCAATAAAAACATAACCTCCGGTGAGGATTTAAAAAAAAGAAGAAGAAGAAAATATAAAGGGAATACTCATGCCTTGTTTAGCATTTACTAAGAGTTGAAAGCTAACTATATTGACTTGCATATAATCAACCAAGAAGTCATATCCCACCTCTTATATCACCCTTTGACTAGCCCCTGGAATAGTTTTTATATCTTTTATTCCTTTTACCTCCCATTTCAATCTAATATACCAGAACTCAAGAAAATTAAGCATGTTATTCAGAACATTGAAAGTAAGTTCTCATTTAGCCAAAGTTAGCCTTGCCAACAGTTTACTAGCTTTGACCACTTTTTCATTTTTGAGATAGAAATTGCTTTTTTTGATTATTTGTTGCATTTTTTTAATTGCATACAAAGCTTCAGGTAACAATGCATTCCCCAAATTTGCCCATGAAACTTTTTAAAAAATGATGGTCATAACTCAAGAATAACTTTCAACTAAATGTAGATTCTTCATACATCCATTTTCATAAGATGAGTTATGTCCATAGTAGGTATTTAAGGAAACTGTCAAATGCTGTATAGAGTTGTTAGTGTTGGGATACATTTTTATTTGCTTTAAATGTATCATTAAGTTTCCTTATTAACAAGAACTATCAAAACAGGACCACAAGCAAAACACTAACTAGAATTGAGCAGTCTTTTAGGAAAAAAGGAGCAGAAATGGAGAGAAGGTCAGTAAATTCTCTGAGCCAAAAAGATAGGAGTACTGCCTTTAGGTGACAGGGTCAACACAGCTCTTTGACAGATACCACTGGCTCTTTATTACTCTGAATCCATTTGCCATGAAACACAGACTTACAGGGCAGGCTCCAACTTGAGAAAGTCACTTGGGCCAGTCCCTCGCTCCAGAAGGGAAGGCACCCTGGCTACAGTACTTGAATAAGCAGCTTGAAGGAATTCTTTCTTCCTTTCTGCATGTGGAGAACCCCAAAACCCACTGATGCACCTTTCAAACATCTTAACCCACAGCAAAAATTCCTGAGGTATTAAGTTAGATATATTTCTTTCTTTCTTTCCGTTACAAAACCAAGGAATAATACTTGCCGCCTTGCAGCCTGAAAAAGTGTACTTTCATACCTCAGTTAGAAAAATAGCTTTCCAAAATAAACGTTAATAGTGCTCTACTAGAATTTCTTGTCACACTGTAATCATGTTTTAACCATGAAAGGAACTTAATTTAGAGTAAGTAATGCCACTGTCACTTAAATATATGAATGATAAAAGAAATGTCAGCTGTTCTAATTCCATAATTCCCAAGTAATGACAATTAATGAAATACTCTTTACTAGTGGGAGTAGTAGATAAAGTAGATAAAGGAGACAGTGAACCTTTTAAGATTTACTTTCATAACCAAATTGCATTTCTCTTCATAATTATCCAAAATATAATTAAAAGATGACATCTAAAGCAAACAAAAAATCAAACTTCATCTCACCCCAAAGGAAAAGCAGCAGAGAAGCAGCAACTCTTTACCACCACTGCGAGTGAGTGGACAGACTCCAGATAACTTCCTGTCTCCAACTTCCAGCTTCTGTGCTGCATCTGTCAATCTGGACCCATCACTCCCACTTGTCAATACTCAAAAAGCTGGATAATATGATCACTGAGGATTATTGGATGGATATTAATTGGCTTGTTTCACTGCCATAAAAACATTCTTTGACCTTCTCCAAAACAAGACAAATCAATAGGAATACCTTGTAAAGACTTCTGTTTACTTCCTCGATTTGCTCCAATAGTCTAAAATTTATTGTTACATACTTGTGGCCTTTACTATTTTAGCAACTACCTACACTGAGAGAAAAGCTATCCTTTGTTAGCCCAACCACACAATTCAGTGGCCTACATGACCTCTTGGCTGAAGTCAAGTTAATTATCAATACACTAGAGGCCCTGTGCACAAAAATTTGTGCACTCGGGGGTGGGGGGGGGGTCCCTCAGCCTGGCCTGCGCCCTCTCACAGTCCGGGAACCCTCAGGGGATGCCCCACTGATAGCGGGGAACAGGCCTAAGCCTCAGTCTGGCCTCCCTCTGCAGGAGGCAACAGGGTGGCCAATCAGGGAACAGTGCCAGCCAGCATGTCCCTGCCCCCCCCCATCACCCATCCACCACCACTGGTCGCTCCTGCTTCACCCCCCCATCACCATCCCTGCCCTCTGCCCGCTGGCATGTGCCTTGGCTGGTCTGGCACCACCTGCTTGACGGCCCCATCCTCGCCCCCCACCAACTGGTCATTCCACTGTTTGGTCGATTTGCATATTTTGCTTTTATTATATAGGATGAGAAAAAATTTCAAAGCAAAAAAAAGTTAAATAGCTTGATCCAATCTATTCCCAAATACTTAAGGACAAACTAACCAAAACTTTCTTGGCAAGCTCTTTGAACCACGTTTTCTTCCTTATTTTAAACCTTAACCCCCTAGTTCTCTGTCCCCCTCACTGGTAGGCCTACAATTTTCTTTATAGGACTTAACCTTCTAACAGAGTGTTTGCTAATAGAGGCCCCCACAAAGCCAAAGTAACCAGGGGTTAATTGGAGGCTTGGTGTCAGTGTCTACTCTAGAATTCTTCATGGCCTGAGCCTCTCAGTTGTGTGCAGCTACTCATAACAAAACCTGAAAAAGCATGGATTGCAGTCTTAAAAGGCACTGTTCATTCACTCTGTAAGGAAAGGTATACACAGTTGGTGACATTATAAAATGTCACCTAGCGTTTGCCCACTGTAGGAAAACCAAGGATATAATAATAATTCAATTGAAACAATAATAAGCCTATAATAACATAAAAAATACATTGGATGGATTTTTCTTCTATCAAGATATGATATATACCAATCCAGAAGTTTTCAGTGATAAAAAAAAAAAATGAGATACAGACAAAACAGTCACTAGAAGGCCAATCCTTCTTTAACCCAAGAAGTCAAAAGTAAGTCTGTCAGATGTCCTTCAACAAGTGAATGGTTAAACGAACTGTGGGACATCCACACAGTGGGAATGCTATCCCAGGCAATACTGATAGATGCAGCAATCTGGAAGAATCTACAGTGTATCAATCCCAGTGAAAAACATAAATTCCAAAAGGTTATATACTAAATTATTTTATTTCTATAACATTTTGAAATAACAAAATTTTAGACTTAGAAAATAGACTAATGACTGCTGGGGGTTAGGGACAACAGAGGGGTGGATACAGCTTTAAAACAATAGCATGAAGGATCGTTGTAGTGCTGAACTACAAAATAGTTCAGTGGTGAATACATGATAACATTGTATAGACACGATAAAATTGTATAGAACTAAATACAGACACAGAAAAATGAATTAAAGTAAAACTGGGTAATCTGCAAAAGATCAATGGATTGTGTCCATGTCAATAACCTGGTGTGACATGTGCTAGAGTCTGGCAAAATGTCACCATTGGGGGACCCAGGATAAAGTATACACAAGATTTCTCTGTTCTTACAACTGTATATGAATCTACAATTACGCACAAAATTTTCAATTAAAAATAAAAAAGCAACTGCATCTCTACACATTTGTGACGGGCAAATCCTGACCTCCGCGTGGTAAACCCTCCTTACAAGGTTGCCTATAGTTCTGACAAGTCAATGGATAGAGATTCTCCCCAGAACCCTGCAGACTCACCTGGCAGGGGCATGTTAGTGCACCACTCGGTAACTTCCCCTCTCATTCTTTATCCAGGCTTCCCTTTCCCATTCAACCTACCTGGGTTACATCCAATTTTTACTTCTATACCAAGATACATTAATCAGTACTTTTAAATTGGATAAGTAGTATTATTGAATCCCTGAATGAAGATAGTTCATGCCTTTTGTCCCAATGTAAATCTGAATGTTCTCCTGGCCCACCTCCTTTCTTTTTCTGAACGTGTCTAGGCTCTCAGAACTTGACAGAGAAGAGGGGACAGGCAGGGAACAAACCCACTTTCTGGGTCACGGCAGTGTCTATGTACAGAGAGTTCTTTTGTGGGGGTTCCACTGGCTGGGGAGAATGTGGAAGTGGCAGAGATAAATATCCCAGTAAGTAGAGGCTGGGTATTCCTTTCCTTCAAATTCCCTAGGAGACTGTGTTCCCAAAAGATGAGGAAACCCTGGCCCTTGTGTATTCCACAAAGGCCTGTTAATTGGCGCTGCTCAGAGGCTCCCCCCACGCCCACCGGGGATGCCTCCTGTGCTGTGGTAGTGCACTGAGATCTCAGGCCAGCTGCAGATGGCTGCTGCTGGCTGACTGGCTTGTTTCCTTCCTCAGAGGAACACAAGTTGCAACCTTTCCCTATGCAGTTAGCTTAATCACACACTATTAAGCTAAAGAATAGCCAGGGTAAGAGCACTGACTCTGGATCAGGCTACCTTAGCTGGTGACCGTGGGCGCGTTATTTAACCTATCTCTGACTCAAGTTCCCTATCTGTAAAGTGAGGACAATTAACAGTACCTACCTCATGGAGCCACTGTGAGGCTTAAGTAAGTTATTACAGGCAACGGGCTCAGAAGAGGGCCTGGAACCAAGGAAAGACTCCATGAAAGCTTGTTATGATCATTGTACAGTGCAGGGAGATACAGGAGCAATGAACATGCTCCAATTTGAACTTGTGATTTGCCACTGAACCCTCACTGTGAACAAATAGTTCATACCATATACTAATAAACCCTCTCATGTTTGCATAGGTATCATTGTTGTTTCAAAAGAAGTGAATGTGAAATAGAATGTTAAATGGAATACTTCCCATTGTCAGTAATAAAAGCTACGAAAGATAGATGCTGGATATGCTGTGAGAAAGTGAGATGAATTTTCTCACCAACCCCTCCACACTACATATATAATAATAGCTAAGAATCACTGTGTTCCTAGAGATAGAAACTTTCTGGGTTGCTGCCTTTCCCTCCCTCCTAGAGAAGACGAGGAGTGACTCCCCATCAAGGAAGTTTGCGGGGTGCGGGGGAGGGGGTGGATTTAGGAAACCATCTAGACAAGTTGGCATGTGTCTCCTTGGATTGGGGGGAGAGGGAGCTAGAGAATACCCCTCACCCAAACTTGAAAACTCTAAAGGCTGAAGACTAGATGTAAAAGGCTGTAGCAATGGAGCAGAAAAACAGGATAACAGAAGGAGAACTGTGAGTTTTCTGCAGCCTGGATGAGCACTCACCAGAAAGCAGCTGACTGTGAGTACCTTGAGAAGCACCCACCCACAGGTATTCCACAGTGGACGAGTGGACCTCAACAGAAAGAACCTATAAATATATCACTGAATACAGAAATCCTGGGGTGAGACCCAACCATCATATATGACATCACCCATTCCTGGGGCCTTCAGTCAAACATCATTAGTGAGAAAACCACAAGCCCTAGCCAGTTTGATTCAGTGGATAGAACGTAGGCCTGAAGACTGAAGGGTCCTGGGTTTGATTCTTGTCAAGGATACATGCCTGGGTTGTAAGCTTGATCCCCAGTGGGAGACATACAGGAGGCAGCCGATCAATGAGTCTCTCTCATCATTGCTGTTTCTACCTCTCTCTCCCTCTCCCTTCCTCTCTGAAATCAGTAGAAATATTAGAAGGAAGGAAGGAAGGAAGGAAGGAAGGAAGGAAGGAAGGAAGGAAGGAAGGAAGGAAGGAAGGAGGGAGGGAGGGAGGGAGGGAGGGAGGGAGGGAGGGAGGGAGGGAGGGAGGGAGGGCAGAAGGGAGGAAGGAAGGAAGGAGGGAGGGAAGGAGGGAGGGAGGGAAGGAGGGAGGGAGGGAGGGAGGGAGGGAGGGAGGGAGGGAGGAAGGGAGGAAGGGAGGGAGGAAGGAAGGAAGGACCCTCATGAGAAAAAGTTAGCATCTGGATATTGGTCACCCAGAAGTCATCAATGCCAGATTCCATCTCTACCAGTGAAAGAAATCCTTTGCTCACCCTTGCCTCACTTCCCTCCTCCCTACCTAAACCTCATTACCCCTTGCTCCCTGCTCCACTATTGCACTTCAAGCTTCCAAGACTACCCTTTTCAGAACAGAGAGACGAGAGCTTTGCCATTAGACTGGACTGTGCTTGAAAATGACCTGGAAAGCTATGGGGCTGCTTGGAATTTCACTCTGGATGAGGAGGAATGATTAAACTGAACTTAGTGAAGGCAGTGGTGTGGAAAATAAAACTGTTTTAGTAGTTTACCTCTACTGAGTCCAGCTCATCAAATGCAATGTTATGAATATGTTTTACTTTAATCTTCTTTCTCCCTCCCCTCATCCCAAATGGCCTCTTCTTTTGTGCTTCCCACAATCCCACACCCACTCTTGCCTCCTCCTTATGCCTCTGCATAACAAATAAATACTTGAAATATTTAAGTATTTTATTCCTCACCCAAGTTAAAGTAGCATATAATGCTAAACTAAGTAGAAATGATGGGGAATAGCAAAAGGCAATCAAAGAATAGATTAAATGTGATCAATTTCTCCATTCTTATTCTCTTTTCCCCCAATGTTGAATCTTGCATAAAATTCATCCGTTTAGTCAAGAAAATAGCTCACTCTTCCCAAGCATCTCCAATGCATTTTTAAACCATGGCTATGGAATAAAGGAGATAAAACAGATGGAGGGGAACTTAAAAGGACATTGGAATAGAGTTGGATAAAAATAAGATATCAGTTGGCGAAGCTAAAAACACAATTCCACGGGTCTAAGCACATGAAACTTCTATAACATAATGTGTTAATCAGACAGACCAAATTGGTAGAGTTTATCTTGGAACAATGATACAGACTGTCACTTTAATCAACAAACTTTGCCAGTTCATATCTAGGCCAGTAAGAATAATCTATGTGGGAGAAAAATGCTATGTGAAAACCAAAACCTGCTTCATTCTCAACTTCCTGGTAAGGAAGGCAAGTATGTGTCCCTACCCTCAGTGCAGAGAGACTGGGGGTCATGTGACTGTACTCTTGTTAATGGAATCTAACCAGACAGACTGAGCCCCTCCCAGACTTGACTCTTAGAGACCCTCCAGTTCTCTTTCTTCACCTGCTGCAGAAACCTTGGCAGCCACAAGTCCCAGATGTTTATTTTTAAAATGAAGAGAGAGAAGCAAACAAAATGGAAAGCCAAAAATAATTATAAAGGGAAAGAAAGAATTTCTAAGAATTCCTAAGAATATGTAAAAAAAAAAAAAAAAAAAAGCTTCTAAGAACCAGAGCTCACCTTTGATGTGATTTTATCAAGAAAGAAGTCAAAACTACCACTCTTGTTGTTAAATAAAACCTATCAAAAGAAAGCCTACCCCAATTTCCTTAGGGGTAGTAGCCAAATCCATCATTCAGTAACCAACCAAAATCAAACAGGACATCCAAAATATTGTGATTCACTAATATACATGTAGGTTGATATATTCTCATTTTCAATTTTAATAAATTTATCATATATTTTAAATCAATATTTACTCCCTTTTGGGGCTGTATTTCTCTGAGAACTTATCCCCCATGTGCTGCCTATTCTTAGGGACTCCAAGGATAATTTGAAAAATATGGCTTCATCCTTTTTCACTCATCAAACTGGCAAACATTTCAGTCTAACAATTTAATATTTTTGGACTGCGGTTCACTGAGGGTAGCAGAAAGTGAAAACACTGCAAATGGGGGAACTATGGTATTTTTGTTCCACACCTAAGCCTCTCCTAACAAACAATTTCCAAAATCATGACCCCTTTTCTTCAGCCAGTCAACATGTTAAAAGCTCTCCTTGACCTGCTTCTAGCTTATTTTACTTCTTGTCTCTGGATAAACTTCTTCAAAGCTTCTACACTCATTGTTTTCATGTTCTCAACTCTTACTCTTATTTACTCATCAGTACATAACTATACTATCTGCCTTCTACCACACCATTCCATTAATATTACTTTCACAAGCATTGACAAGAGCCCCTATCTGCCAAAATCAAAGTTGTCTCCTACAGCCAATTGTCTTAGGCTGCTATAACAAAATACCATAAATTAGGTGGTTGATAAAGAACACAACTTATTTCTCACAGTTCTGGAAGCTGGGAAGTCCAAGGTCAGGTCCCTGGCAAATTCAGTGTCTAGTGAGGGCTTGCTGCCTGCTTCAAAGACCACCACTGCCTTTTTTTAATGTATCCACACATAAAAGAGGGGCAGGAAAATTCTCTGAGGTCTCTTCTATTACAGCAATAGTGCCATTCATGAAGCAAAGACTAATCATTTCCCAAAAGCAACACCTCATAATACCATCACACTGGGTGTTAGGATTTCAACATGTGAATTTGGAGGCTATAAACATCCAGTCCATAACACAGATTTGATAGTAAATTTGCTGCTTCTGACACTGAGGATAACATCCTTCTTTTAGAACTGCTACACATTCATCCCTTGCAATAGGGGCTTTCTGAGGTTTTGCTCAGACAAGTCATAGCTCATACACCCAATGAGAATGTGCTAGCAAACTTCATGCTTATTCAAGGGTACAGCCTGGTCACCATTTATTCATAATTTTTGGAAAAATTTTGTTAGTATGCTTTTCATATGACATAGAATTCTGTGTGTTATGCACTGTAACATGTGTTATTATATCAACATTTTATAAGTAAAACTTTAGCTTAAAGTAATCATTCTTACTTTGTGCAAAAATGGTTCCTTTATAAGTTGCAAGTATTATATCAGTTCACATTAATTCAAAAATCTACACATCCAACAAAATTACAAGTGCTGATATTACAACTGCTACAAATTCTTAGATTTTAATAGGAATTAGTTTTGTTACTAATATTAACAAAGTAGAAATTAATTTTAATAGGAATTATCTTATATAATAAAAGAGTAATATGCAAATTAACCATCACTCTGCTACACCCACAAGCCACGTCCACCAGCCAATCAGGAGCGAATATGCAAATAAACCCAACCAAGATGGCTATGGCCACAGAGAACAGGAGGGAGGCTTGGGTTTCCCCGGCAATGGTGGAAACCAAGCTTTCCGCCTGCCCTTGCTGGCCTAGGCCTCCACTCAAGGCTACAAAGTTTCAATGATAGAAGATACATAAATCCAAACAGAAATGGCGGCAGCCACAGAGCTGGAAAGAGCAGGAGGGTAGGGTTGCCCCTGGCGATGGAGGAAGCCAAGCTTTCCACACACCCTGGCTGGCCCAGTCCTCCGCTTAAGGCTACAAAGTTTCAATTATAGAAGATACATCAATTCCCCAAAAAATGGCTGCCACCATGGAGCAAGCAGAAGGCTTGGCTCAGCTCCAGGCTACAAAGTTTCAATTGTAGAAGATAAATAAACCCCAGATTTCCAGGGCCTCTGCTTGGGTCACCAGGGGGTGTGGCCGGCCTGCAAACCACCACAGGCCCCTCGCCCAGGCCGCTTCACGCCCAAGGGAACCCGCATCCTGATCCGGGACACCCTTCAGGGCAAACCAGCTGGCCCCCACCCATGCACCAGGCCTCTATCCTATCTAATAAAAGAGTAATATGCAGATTGACCATAACTCCAACACACAAGATGGCCACCACAAGATGGCCAGCAAGGGAGGGCAGTTGGGAGGGATCAGGCCTGCAAGGGAGGGCAGTTGTGGGCAATCAGGCCAGCAGGAAAGGACAGTTGGGAGGGACCAGGCCTGCAAGGGACGGCAGTTGGGGGAGATCAAGCCTGCAGGGGAGGGCAGTTAGGGGTGACCAAGCCGGCAGAGGAGGGAAGTTGGGGGCGACCAGGCCTGCAGGGAAAGGCAGTTGGGAGGGACCCAGGCCTGCAGGGGAGAGCAGGTGGGGGGGACCAGGCCTGCAGGGGAGGGCAGTTGGGGGGGACCCAGGCCTGCAGGGGAGAGCAGTTGTGGGGGACCAGGCCTGCAGGGGAGGGCAGTTAGGGGTGAACAGGCCTGCAGGGGAGGGCAGTTAGGGGTGACTAGGCCGGCAGGGGAGGGCAGTTAGGGGAAAATAGGCTGGCAGGGAGCAGTTAGGCATCAATCAGGCTGGCAGGGGCGTGGTTAGGGGGTGATCAGGCTGGCAAGCAAAAGTGGTTAGGGGCAATCGAAGGCAGGCAGGCAAGCAGTTGGGAGCCAGCAGTCCTGGATTGTGAGAGGGATGTCCGACTGCCCGTTTAGGCCCGATCCCAGTTGGATCGGGCCTAAACGGGCAGTCGGACACCCCTCGAAGGGTCCCAGATTGGAGAGGGTGCAGGCTGGGCTGAGGGACACCCGCCCCCCCCCCCCCCCCGTTCACAAATTTCGTGCACCGGACCTCTAGTTAGTTATATAATTATTTTAAAAATATCAAATAATTATGAAAATATATATTTCTTGCATGATGCCAAAACAGATATTATTAACAGAAGTATACTTTTCATATTAACTATAATAAAAATTAGTTATCTTTTATAGAATCAATTATGGCCATATAGCTGATTTGTAATAATGTCATTTAATATAATGTTGATGAGAAAAAAAAATCGATTTCCAACCAGGGCCACTGTCCGTGGAGTTTGCACATTCTCCCCACCTTTGCATGGGTTCTCTCCAGGAGCTCCAACTGCCTCCCACATCCTAGAGATGTGCACATTAGGTAAAGTGGCGTGCCTACACTGCCCCAGTCTATGAATGTGGGGTGTGAAATGTATTGGGAAGGAAGGGCATCCTGTGCAGGGTGGACTTCCTTGCACCCTGAGCTGCTGGGATGGGCTCCAGCCACCTGCAACCCTGAACTGGAATAAGCAGGTAGGAAAATAATCTTTTGTTTTTATTCACCTTTCATAAATGTATGTATAGCTCACATTTATTTCAATGTTTAATATTAAAAGTGTTTGTGGTCTTTATTTAGAAGTTTGTTCATGTTTTGTGAACAGAAATATGGTGTAGGAACTTAACACTGGTTTGTATCAATTAACCTATGGCAAAATTGGTTTCATTATACGTCTTTTTGCTTATTTTAACAGAAATGGTTATATATTTCCTGTATAATGCCAACACTGGTATTACTAGTAATAGAAATGTACTTTTAATATTAATTATAATAAAAATAACTGATCTTTTATGGAATCAATTAGAGGCCTGATGCACGAAATTCATCCAAGAGTAGGCCTTCCTTCCCCCGGCTGCCAGGACGTCTGGTCTAATTAGCATATTACACTTCTATTATTATAGATTATAGCCATACTGCAGGTCTCCGAATAATGCCATTTTGTACAATTTTTATGAGAAAAAGTAATTGATTCCCAGTCGTAGTTTCCCAGAACCTAACAATGATGTTAAGTGAGGACATACTGTATACTTTTATATATTATGAAATCAACTATAAATATATCTATTCATATATTTTCCTCTGGTCCATCTTTAAATGTTGATGCTACTCAGGCAATCATTTCTGCCTCCTATACTTCTTTTCTGTATTCTCTGTAGGTAATTACATAGAGTCCCATTGTTTATCCACCACCAGATCACTCCCAAATCTATTTCTCTAGCCCTGATCTCTTTCTAGAGCTTCAGATTCATATACATAAACATCTTCTGAATGTGCCACAACAAAGCCACGTTAACACTTCTGAAACTGAACTCACTGTTATCTTCCTGCATGCATAGCCTACTTCTCCAAGACTCAAAATCTCAGTTTGTGACACAACTACTCACCAGTCACTCAAGACAGAATCCTGAGAGTCACCCTTAACTCCTTGCTCCAATACTCCAACTCCCAATCTCCACAGTTACTGCCACTGATCTTGTGCAACCCTCATATTTGATGCCCTGAATACTGCAACTGCCTTCAGGCCAGTATCCCAGCCTCCATTCCAGAGCCAGGCATACCATTATCCACTCAGTCCAGAGCTAACTAAAATGCAAGCATGACCTGTGACTCTGCTGTTTAAAGTTCTCCAGTTTTAACAGTTAAAGACATAGCTGCTCAGAATAGCACCTGGCCAGCATGGCTCAGTGGTTGAGCATTGACCCATGAACCAGGAGGTCATGGTTCAATTCCAGGTCAGGGCACATGCCCAGGATGCAGGTGCGATCCCCATTAGGGGGCTGCAGGAGGAAACCGAGCGATGATTCTCTCTCATCACTGATGTTTCTATTTCTCTCTCCCTCTCCCTTCCTCTCTGAAATCAATCCTATATAATAAAAGGGTAATATGCAAATTGACCCTAACGGTAGAATGACCAAGAACGACCGGTCGCTATGATGTGCACTGACCACCAGGGGGAAGACGCTCAACACAGGAGCTGCCCCCTGGTGGTCAGTGCACTTCCACAGGGGAAGCTCCATTCAGCCACAAGCCTGGCTAATGGTTGCGAGCCGTTAGTTGGACATGCCCTGAGGGCTCCCGGGCTGCCAGAGGGATGTCTGACTGCCAGCTTAGGCCCGCTCCCTGCGGGAGCGGGCCTAAGCTGGCAGGTGCTCATCCCCCAAGGAGTCCAGGACTGCAAGAGGGTGCAGGCCGGACTGAGGGAACCCCCCCCCCCGAGTGCACAAATTTTTGTGCACCGGGCCTCTAGTAAAAATATATTAAAGAAAAACAAGAACAACACTCAAGACTCTCCACACCCTGATTCCTGCCACCCGCTGCAGCCTCAACTTCTGCCACATCTTCCTTATGAGTTATGCCCTAGAACAGCCCCATCCAAGAGAAATAGTACATAAGCCAAATATTAATTTTAAATTTTCTAGTAGCCACATAAAAAAGGTAAAATAAATTATATTAACATATTTTACTTAACCTAATACATCTAAAATATTCACTTTGTCATATAATCAATATTTTAAAAGTATTAAAGAGATAGTTTACATTCCTATTTTGAATTAAGTCTTTGAAAGTTGGAATACATTTTACACTTAAACCTCAATTTGAATGAGCCGCATTTTGAGCTTCACTTGAACATGTGGCCATGGCTAGCATGTTAGACAGCAGAGATCCAGTACTAATAAGATGCTTGATACATCGCCCATGCTCTTTTATGCCTTTGTTCTTTTTTCCAAACTTATGCCTATTCATATTTTGAGATTCAGATCAGACAGTCCTTCTTACCTCCTCACCTGTGACAAGTACAGGCTCATATTCCATTAGCTGGTTGTATGTTCCACCATCACAACACGTCCCAACACACACTGAGCTCATCTCTCTATGTCTGTCTCCAATGCTAGAACACTAGTTCCTCCAAAGCAAAATCCTACCAGACCTACTCACGTTCATATCTCAAGCACCTTGCAAAATGTTTGTGTACCAAAGCAAACAATTGAACCTTTGTTGAATTAAAAAAAATCAGAATAGCATGTGCACCACTGAAATGAGCTGTAAGTTTAAATTCTGGGTTCCTCAGTAAACATTTCATATCCTTGGTTAACAACAACAACCAATGCAAACACACCTAATCCTGTTTTTGGTTCTGTTTCAACGCAGCGTTTACTTATAAGAACATTATACATGTGTCATAGCTTGAGTAGCATAAAGAAATTTAAATTTTGAAGTTATAAGGGATCTTAGATATGATCTAGTTATTTTACAAATGAAGAAAAAAATAGGTAAAAGTGTTTAAACGATGAATATACATTTACAAAAGTAGCTAACGCAGAACTAGCACCATAACCACATGCCTAGATCTCAGTAGGTTTCCTTTATACTACTCTGCTTGTGTGGTTTGTCAACTATTCACAATAATCAATGTGTAATTAAAACGCATTTAAAATTAGAGAAAACTTGTACAATTGAAAAATCTAGTTGTTTGCTATTATTGATGTAGTACCTTTCAAGATGGCATGGCAGACAATATACCACTTAACACATATTCTTTTGCTTCTCCTTCTGTTCATGCCACAGTTCCATAGAGCCATATAGCTAGTTCTAGCCAAAGAAACATGTGCGGAAGCGGCACATGTCACCTCTGGGGTGTAGCATACTTTTCTCCCATGACCCTAGAACCAGTATTGAGATATCACTGTTATAGGCTGGAATAGGCCTGCTATGACGAGTTGCCAAATGGAGGGGTAGGCCTCCAAAAGAACAAGAAATAAACTTTGGTCGTGCTAAGTATCTGAGATTTTCAGGTTGTTTTTCAATGGCAGAAGTTCATGCTAAATTACCCTAAATAATAACTAACAGAAACCTAAATTACACAATCTAAGGAAGTATATACCTTGAAATAGAGTACCATGGCAAATGAATTTAATAATACTAAATACAAACCTATTTTTAATATTTTCTGCTATTTTTAGTTTAAAATGACATGATAAACTATACATTAAATTGCAGATGTATCAGATATAAAATCTTGTTAAAGATGTAAATTGTCAATATAGAAAACACACAGACAAAATCAAATGCTGAATCAAGATTTTAGTACAGATTACTTTTTCTAAAACTAGCAATGTCCTCATGAAATGGCCATGCCAGCCTATGGCACTGAGCCAGGATCTAGTTTTACTTTCACACTGAGATGGCTCCATGAGGAACTCCTATTGACATTATGGAAATTCAAGAAGGTTTCTCTCATCACCCCTGAGAGCATTGCTGCATCACCTTCTTTCTAAAACTATAAGAAGTTTTTATTTACCATTGTCAGAAGTTACCTCTTATAAATTCTACTAGTTGCAATTATTTCCCTATCTATACATGAATTACAATATATCATTAATTAAAGGCCACAGATGCCATTTGGGGGAGAATTAATGGTGTACACTTTGAATCTCCTGACTTTGCATATAGGGATGTCAGTATAAGATTGCATTGGAACATCTAGAAAGAGTTAGTTAACATGAAAATTTTAGAAAAAATACTAATTTTTTTTAAAGGCAGAGCTGCTCACAGTGATAGTTATTTTGCACACTGAAAGCATGATTGCCTTGTGTTTCAGCCAAAAGAGTTTCAGCCAACTGTGGTATGAATTTCCTGAATGTCTGATTTTTAAATTCATACAGAAAAACTTTAGACATATAGAAGATATTATCATAATGCTTAGACTTTTAAATGCTGCTATGCCTTTCTAAGTAATGAATTAAACTAGATAATTCCCAATTATTATTACAGAGTAACTATGCAAGGCAAGGCTATCCACATCTCTGAGATGATCAAGATTTTGGTCATGTTAATGTTTCCCTGAAGTATATTTCCTTGCATTAAAAATGTGTACTTTGTTGGAAATAATTTTATTGTAATTCACACAACTTGTTTTAACTAAATGGTTGGCAGATTACTTGTGCTTCATTTAAGAATATGGCTGAATGTCTTTGAATTTGCAATACACAGAATTTTATAAAAATCAAAATATATCTGGGACACTCATAGATTCACTTTACCTTATATTTTCCCCTATCCCTCATTTCTATTTTTATGGGTGTTTTTTTGTTTGTTTGTTTTACTGTAGGGTGTGTTTTCCTATAAGTATCCTCTGAACTTCTGTGTAACTTGGGAGAACACACATAACCAAGTAAAGAGAGAAAGGATCACATCTGTCTTATCAATAGAGTTTTTAGAAATCTAAAATATACCTCACAGAAGCATTTCTTCTTGATTCTTGGAATTGGTAACAGTTTTTAAAGCCTTCCCCATCCTGGGGGCCTGGAGGGACCCTCACTGACACCTAAATGACAACTTAAGTAACAGCAATAGCCCTAAGGACTTAGTGTTCATTGTTTATGGCTGAGGTCTGCTGAAATAGACTGGTGCAACAAAACTACTTAATAAATAGTAGTTACTATGACAATCATTATCATTCGCATCACCCTAGTCAACCCATCGCCTCCCTAGACAGACAGAAGAGGATCCTGGAATAGAAGTTCAATAGTAAAAGCCAGAAGTGTAGAGCAGGTTGAAGCAGCACCAAAAAATAAGACAGATCATCTCAGCTCTGGATGGAATTTCAGAATCACATACAAACATATTACACAGCTCTTCCCTAGCTAACTCCCATTCATTCTTCAACCTTAGGCTAAAAATCACCTTTCAGGATGCCTTCCATGACCTTCTTGGATTAGGATAGGATGGCATTCCCCTTCCAATACTTCCACAAAACTTTGTATTAACCTTGCTGTATCAGTTATTCACTCAAAAATTGTTATTGAGCCAGGAACTACGCCAGGTAATATGAACACAACATGAACATAATTCTGCTGCTTTTCTCAAAGTTCCAATCTCAGTTAATGATCTCAACATTCAGCCAAATGCCCCAAATCTGTCTTGACTCTTTCCTCCCATCCGTTTCACATTAAACGAGGTACTAAGCCTTGAGAATTTTGACCTCTCTCCACCCAAACCACCACTGCCTACCTAGCACAGTTGTCTGTCCTCTCCCCTGGGAACTATTCCCACAACCTCCAGTCCCTATCCTTTGCAACCCAACCTACACACCTACAACTGGAGCTCCTAGAGTGAAAATCAGATTATTGTGCTCTCACGTCAAATATGTCTAGAGTTTCCCCAATGTATCTGGTGATTTCCCTTGGTTCCCATATTCTCCCACGTACCTTGAACTTCTGCAATATTAAACTATTTGCAGTTGCCTACATATGTTCTACTCTTTTATGCCTACCAATGACACCTAACATGGTTCCTAGCACTTACTACATGCTTAATACATATATATTAATTAAAAGAATGAACAAGTAAAGGTATTCATATTTGTATGCTTAACAGGACTTCTGTTTGAATTGTCATTTGTCTCCAATTCGCAGTATCTTCATCACATTGCATTCCAAATGCCTAGCACAGCATGTGCAACCTAGGAAATGCTAAGTACTGTTTTTGGAATGGACAAATAATTGATGGACAAATCATTTCTCTTAGCTTAGGACACAACGTGGAATATAAGCAAGTAGAGAGCAATGGTTTTCTCTTTCATAAGGAAAGCCTTTGCTGTTTCCTTCAGGAACATGAACTATGCAGGTCTTGAGAGGTAAAATCAGAATAACCTATGAGAGCAGCCCTGGGAGGAGACATGCCCTTCTTTTTTCTTTTTGATTTTAATTCATCAGATATTGATTGAGGTACTGTAAAGGTAGCACCACATAATGGAAACAGAATTGCCCGGGGAGTCAGAGGACCTGAAGTAAATTCTAGTACTGATTCTACCTCTAATAAGCTGTGCGACCTGGATCCTGCTGTATCAGAAGCCAGCCCACCCCATGGATCTCCTATTTATGCAAGCAATTAAAGCCCCCTTTTCTGCTTTAGTTGGGTTTCTGATGCTTGAAACTAGGAGTGCTGACTAATATCCCATATTCTTATGGTCTCTTGTGGTTGCATTACTATGTGGGTAAGCCAAAATATGCCCTAGATAAAGCATATTTAGATTATAGCAAAGCATTTGGCCTAAGTCTCTTAATATTTCCTCATAGAGGGCTCAATTGTTCACTTAGATGGACTTGAAACTTGTTGAACCAATATATGCAAAAATGTTCTGATTACCAAATATGAACCCATGGAGAGAGGTCTCTTGTGTCATGTTACAAGGCCTGAACTGCCCCTAGTCTATGTAAGGTTCCCAGCAGGCATTTAGAAGAATGAGAGGCATGCCTACCAGACTTCTAGGCCTCTCATAGCTGAAAGAAATAGTTAATATAATACGTGTATGAGTCAAATTCAATGGCCTAAAGAGGCCCAAGAGAATGAATTTAATAAGAAAGATAGAGAAAAGGCCCACTTAGGGCCACAGGCCTCTGAAATGACCCATATCTTCAGTTTTCCCCCAAATACATATGGAGATATTACCTAGCCTAGGAAATGAGACTCCTGCTTTTCTTTTTGATTTTTAATACTTGTAATTAAGTTTCTTGTATATTGAGCACTTTTATTCCATTTTGAAGATAGGGTATTCTTCTTTTCTTTTTTTAACTCCACCCACACCCCTCACCACGTAGCTCAGGGCTAAAAGGGCCACTGGTGGGGAGCAGGCAGCCCCAGTTATGCACAAGCACGTGCTCTAGTGCTGCAGTCTGACCCCACACCACACGCAGGCACAGCAGGGGCTCAACAGCAGCGCGTGGGTATTATTTCTTAATTGTAATGTTCTTAGACTTATTTGAGAAAGTTGCCCATTTGTGATTAATTAGTTTTTTTATTATTTTGTGTTTGAGTCTAAGGCCTTTGGGCATATGCACCTGAAAATTAAAATTTATTATACTAGCATAATGAAATCAAAATGATTTTATGTAGCTTCATGATTTATATTTATTTGGAAAGTTATTTTAAGTATAATTTATAGGTTATTCATCACAAGCACAACTGCTTTTGTTTTCCTCATTCTCACCTACAAGAAAATCTCAAGATTTCTTAAATCCTGCTCATGTAACACATCATTTGGCATCTATTATTCTTTCTTGTTAGTGCTTCCATTCCTCTGCTTTTCCTCTTATTGACTGGCTTTGACCAGCAAATCCAGCCAATTTGGCATGGGCACAGGAAACACATTCACCTCCTTGCCTCTTGCCCACTGTGCCTTCAAAGTGAAGGGACCTTCAGTCCTCTCTGAGCTCAGGGGAGAGTGCAAGAAATAAACTCTGGCTCCGATCCTCCTACCCTCACTAGCCCTGAGGAGAAGAGGGAATAGGAAAACTCATATTGGATTCTAGCCCCAGACACACCTATAAGAAAAGTCCTGCACAGATGGAGGGAGGGTTCAGGGAATGGGCCCAACCATTAATAAATAATAGCTCATTTTTTTTCATGTGGATATTATTTTTGTGATTTCATCTCCTCTGAAATCTCCAAAAGATCATGAGGATGGTGGCAGGACTCAAGAATGAAGCTCAGAACCTGACCTATTACTTATGTAGTCCAGCTCATTGCTTTGTTTCACCATCCACACAATCATTTACTCATTCAGCAAACACTGATCAATGTGCCAGACTCTCTACAAGGCACAGAGATGACAAAGATAAGACACAGGCTCTGCACTCAAACAGTTCAAATTCCTCCCATTCATTCTGTCAGACCCCATACACACTGCCTTGGGGAACTTCAGAAGCTTAAAGACTAGGAGGAAAAACAGGCTATGCTATGCTAATAGAAAGGCTCAGAGAAAGTGTTCTTTGAGGTCTGAACTAGTAGAAACTGCTTCAGCTCCATGGCTCTGAGAGGGTTTCATGGAAGGAAGCTGGACAAGACGGAATCATGCAGGGAAAAGGCAAAGGGACCAAGTGAGTCCACCCCAAAGTGATCACATCTGCCAGCCCTGACAACAGCAATGTTTCCCTCTTTAGATAACCACAGAAATCACTGAATTAAAAAAAAAAATGAAATGAGGCACTTTCTTTGTTTAAAAAGAAACAGGAGGGGGTGGGAAACAAACCAGCCTACCCTTTGCCTTTCCTATAAAACTATATTAGTGCTCCTTCTTGCCATCTATCTAGATAATAATTTCTGTAATCCCCAACCTGACACTGGCAGGCCTCACAAAAAGCTAATATTACAATTAACACCAGAGCTCCACATTAAATAAGAAAACAAAATTGGGAGACATAATGTATTTTGAGTAAAAGGAAAATAAACCAGAAACTGTGTGTATATATAAACATGAGGAGGAATATACATGTGTTATGTGGTGGTATATATAGATACTGTATTGTGGATAATGCTCTTCCCAGTAACCTGTTTAAAATAACAAAACAAGAAAACCAGTACACTGCAGCAGGTATCTGCATAAAGAAGCCACCCACTTCCCGAGAACAGTCCTGATGCTCTGCCTACCCTCCTTATGTCCCATTACTTCACAGCTCCAGCAGCAAGCTTGATGTATTACCCTACTGACATCTTTCCTTACTCATCATCTACTTCCTGGGAAAGCAAGTCACTTAGATGTCATAAGAACCCCTCACCAGATCCTTAAGAACCCACTTTCCATGCACCTGCACCCTTCGAGTCTGTCCCTCATTTTCTGAGCTCCATCTAAATTGTAAAAACTGCCGTAACTGGTTTGGCTCAGTGATAGAGCAACAGCCTGTGGACTGAAGGGTCCTGGGTGCAATTCTGGTCAAGGGCACATGCCAGGGTTGCAGGCTCGATCCCCAGTGGTGGGTGTGCAGGAGGCAGCCAATCAATGATTCTATCACAGCCGTGGGCAAACTACGGCCCGCGGGCCGGATCCAGCCCATTCGGCTGTTCTATCCGGCCCACGGAGCCGAAAGAGCAGAGGGTTCTCTTGCTCTCCCCTCCGCTCCTTCACCAGCAGCAGTGTTAACATGGCAACGTGGGGAAACAGGGCCGCAGCTCCTTTTTCTGAGTGGGCGGATTTATATCCGCCCATTCAGTAGAAGGAACAGCCTCTCAATCTTCCAGAGGCTCCTTGTAATGCCCACGGACGCGTCCCCCGACATCACCCTGGGAATGCGTAGACACGTTATCTGGTGATGTAGGGAGACACGCCCCTGGAGAGCACAGTATCAGAGCATTAGCTAAAAAGGAGACCAACAACACTGTTCCCACTGAAGTTGATGTTTTAAAGACCAAAAACCTTTCAGCCCAGTCTACATTGCCATCTACATCTACGTCCCGGGCATAATTTGGAAGTTGCACTAAAGAAAATGTTTAATTTACTGTTTACACAATTTGTTCTTTTCTATTTGTTTTAGTTTTAAATTATTTTATTATATTTAAGTTTAATTTCAAAGGCTTTTGTACCTTTCCTTTATTAGGCAATTTTATTTTGCCTTTGCCATCTTCAATATAAGGTATGTTATTGTGCTATGATTCCTCCATTTTTTGAAGTTTCAAATTATAATAATTAGTGTTTACATTCTTCTTTTTAAAATGTTTGAAATTAATAAAACCATTGAAATAAAAAAAAAGACCATACCCTTTTATGTAATGATGTTTACTTTGAATTTATATTAGTTCACACAAACACTCCATCCATGCTTTTGTTCCGGCCCTCCGGTCCAGTTTAAGAACCCATTGTGGCCCTCGAGTCAAAAAGTTTGCCCACCCCTGTTCTATCTCATCACTGATATTTATCTCTCTCTCCCCCTTCCTCTCTGAAATCAATAAAAATATCCTATATAATAAAAGCCTAATATGCTAAATGCCTGACTGTTCGACCGTTCGACCGTTCGACCAGTCACTATGATGTGCTCTGACCACCAGGGAGCAGACACTCCAACTGGTAGGTTAGCTTGCTGCTGGGGTCCGGCCAATTGGGACTGGGCGAGACGGCCGGACATGCCCTAGAGCAGAGGTCCTCAAACTTTTTAAACAGGGGGCCAGTTCACTGTCTCTCAGATGGTTGGAGGGCCGGACTATAGTTTAAAAAAAAAAAACTATGAACAAATTCCTATGTGCACTGCGGGCCCGGGATGAGTTGGCTGCTAAGCAGGACAGGCAGCGGCACCCGGCGGGCTGGATAAATGTCCTCGGCGGGCCTCTTGTGGCCCGCGGGCCATAGTTTGAGGACTCCTGCCCTAGAGCCCTCCTGTGGTCCCTCCCCAGCACCAATCGTGCAGCAATGGGGTCCTTCGGCCTGGCCTACACCCTATCACAATCTGGGACCCCTCAGGGGATGTCGGAGAGCCAGTTTCAACCAGATTCCCATAGGCCAGGCCGAGGGACCACACCGGTGCACAAATCCGTGCACCGGGCCTCTAGTATTTAAAATAATTAATTAATTGTAAAAAAAAACAGGGCCACATTTGTTCTGTCACAATCTGCTCATTTCACCAATATGCTTACTAAAATTTCTTTGTGAATTTTCATTAGCTACATCATGTGAGCTAGAAACCATTTACCAGACAGAGGTCCAGCTGAAATCATGGGTTATCCTGGAGTTCCATGCTAAGGAAGGCTGAAGTAAGTGGAACTGGGCAATGAATATTTGGTATCTCAGAAAGAACCTGCTCACAACAATTGGGTTGGGTGAAATGAAGTCTTGGTTCGGGACAGCCAATCTACACACAATGTCCTTTCTATTCTCTAGGGCTAAAAACTTTTTGTTTTAGCCCTGATATCAGGAATTGGAAACTGGCCCCTGGGCCAAATCTAGCCATGCCCATTCTAGCCTATGAATTGTCTGTGGATGCTTTTGCACTTCAATGGCAGAGTTCAGTAGTGACAAAGACCAGCTGGAGACAGGCCCACAAAGCTGAAAATATTTACTATCTGGCCCTTTACAGAAAACCTTGCTGATTCTTATCTTATACTAGAGGCCTGGTGCATGAAATTCATGCATGCGGGGTGTGTCCCTCAGCCCAGCCTGCACCCTCTCCAATCCGAGACTCCTCAAGGGATGTCCAACTTCCCGGGAAGTCGGACATTCCTCTCACAATCCAGGACTGCTGGCTCCCAACTGCTTGCCTGCCTGCCTTCCTGATTGCCCCTAACCGCTTCTGCCTGCCAGCCTGATCACCCCCTAACTGCTCCCCTGCCAGCCTGTTTGCCCCTAACTGTCCTCTCCTGCCAGCCTGTTTGCCCCTAACTGCCCTCCCCTGCAGGCCTGGTCAACCCTAACTGTCCTCCCTTGCAGGCCTGGTCACCCCTAACTGCTCTCCCCTTTAGGCCTGGGTCCCCCCAACTGCCCTTCCCTGCAGGCCCGGTCACCCCCAACTTCCCTCCTCTGCCAGACTGGTCACCCCCAACTGCCCTCCCCTGCTGGCCATCTTGTGGTGACCATCTTGTGTCCACATGGGGGCAGGATCTTTGACCACATGGGGGCAGCCATCTTGTGTGTTGGAGTGATGGTCAATTTGCATATTACTCTTTTATTAGATAGGATTTATCATTAAATACTGCCAATTGTTCCTCTAAAAGACTTAATTTCATAATGCCCTCTTATTTCCAATGACAGCACTGTGATTCAAGCTCTCTTTCTTCATGGTTTGGGGTACCTTCCCTCTCCTACTCATCCTGCACACTGCTGCCTGGCTGATCCTCTGACCACTTATTGAATCCTCTCAAACCCATGCCCAAGGACCTACATGCTCTTAACTGCCACCAAAGCCAATTTCCTAATTTTACCCTTCAGGGCTCAAGTCAGATGTCTGTCTCCCTTCTGTCTCAGCCGCATCCAGCACTGCTCACACTCTCTGAGCTCTCCTCCCTCCCATAGTCTCTGCTCCCATATCCTGCAGGGGATCTCAGGTCCACAGATTCCCCCCTGGGCACTCCACATTCTGTCCGCCGTTCAATTACTCACTCACATCCAGTTCATTTCTTGCTGAATATCTGCTCACCTTATAGATTCAAATGGTAACAAAAAAATAAGTTAGGATAAAGACTGTAGTAAGAGAGATGCTGCTGAAAGGAATTCACTTGGGAGATGATTCTCTCTTAGACATGATTTCCTAAATGATACCACATCTCAACATGTGGACCACCTAAACTCAAGGCAAAAAAGACTCCTGTCTCCTTGCACATGGCAGTTAGGATTTACATCACACACTTACCTGTTTTCACGGTACTTTATATTTTTGACCTTTATCTCCTCAAGCAGTTTATAAGTCCCCATTTGGATATGGAATATGTATTGCAGTGCTAGGGAATAAGGAGAGGAGAGGAACTAAACAATAACTGATTGTGAGATACGGAAGTAAATTCTTTAATAAAACCTAATGACTTCTTTACTTTCCATATCTACATATGAAAAACCAGAACTTGCTTAGCAGATAGTGTGAATTTGGGAAGAAAAAGGCAACACCTCTGGCAGGGCATAGTCTGGGCATGTCTGTCCAGCCTCAGATACCCATTTGGATGGTCAGTGCTCTAACAGACTGAATGTTTATAAATATACTGTTCTGGGAACTGCTGTACTTCCAACAAAATAACAAATCTTGCTATAAAATCCCTAAGAAAGAAAGGCTAAAAAATGTTCGCCCCGGTTTTGTCTTCCTTCTCTGTTCCCCTGCTCTGCTTGGTCTTTTCTTCACATGTCATCACCATGTGCCAGCACCGCCCTCGGAACCCGACCTGCTCTGTGATGGCAGAGATCATGGACTGCCAGGCCAGCCACTGGAAAAAAATCATGCTTTTAAAAGTAAGCTCCAATTATAACCTGAGCCTCTCTTGAAAACTATTATCATATTATCTTAAAACCATCTTGAGACCCTCCTTCCCCGCATATTCCACCCCAAGCTACCAATTTCTGACTCTTGTCTGGGACCTTTCACTTCTAATTGCTTTTCCAAACATAAATGAAAGTACTAAATATTAATAACTGGAAGAAGAGATGAAAAGGAATATGCTTCAAATTCACTTTTAGCCATTTTAAGTCAAAAGGAGCAAAATGTCAGCCTTAAAAAAAAAAAAAGCTTCTTTTTTTTATGAATTGGTACAATATAGATAGGAAATAATGCCTCAAACCCCCAATGGATTTTGAACATAAACATTTCAGTTATGTGTCCAATTTCTAAGGCAGTGTTAGCCAGCATGATCACATTAGCAGGAAAGCTAGTCAGGAAAAGCAGAGGCAAGTAACTGCTATTGTCAACCACACTGCTAATGTGTTAGGTGCCATCAAAGTTTGGCTGCCAAGTTCTGAAACCTCTGTCTTTGAAAGCCTGCGAGCACTGTATTCACAGAGAAGGTAGGTGGCAGAAAAAGGCTGGAGAGGTCAGGTGTCTGTGTGAATCAGTTTTTAGAAAGATCTGAAACTCCAAACTGCAGTGTGTATGCACTCCAATGTGTAAAGCTGGAAAAAAGTAACGCTAGGTTGAAAAATCAAAGCCACTTACAGTAGATACACATGCAAGAAAGAGGGGCAGTCTTTAAATATATTGTTAGCTTTTTAGCCTCTCCATGTGGAAAGCTCCGAATTGCCAAGGGCAACACCAAAGATTTATTGTTATAGTCAGATTTCTCCTGCTAACGTATTGTTCACAAACTTTCAGAGGAATTTTTCAAAAGCGGTTTTCACAAATGCCTAAATGACTAACCACTGCACAGAAGGCTTTGTTCACCTGTTGCCACATCTCCTAGCTAAATCTGCTCTGTCCATCCAAAAACAGATTCTTCCCAGGTCCAAAGCATTATTAGTAATGTTATTAACAAGTATTAAGAACTCTAGCTGACCATTTGGAAAAGCTAGCTGTAGAATGATACCTTAGAAATCATCAGGCAGTGGTGGGAGGTGCTAGAGACAAAAACACGACTCGGGGCTCACAGAATCGTACACAGAAAACAGCTGTTAGGACAATGGGGGATTGGCTGGATTCACTTCTCAGCCTTACCCAAGGCCCATGCTCTCTACTTGACCATCTGAGTGCTGGCTGGCATTCATTAATCTTGAGAATTTAGGTTTACTGGTAGACTTATGGTGGTGTGCCTGGCCTTGTGTTTCCATCTGAAGAGAAATTTCCAGTAGAGCAACTCTGACCTCTTACTCTACCCATTATTGAATCCTTGTTGCAGAAGTAAGTTAGCTGATTAGTCCATATTTCTGGATGGGATGGAACTAATATATTAAAAGACTTTAAACAGTAGGAATTTGCTTTTTTCCTATGCTTATACCTCAATCAGATGAAGAGACTATGCCTGTTATGCCAACCCCACGCTTCCTTTAGGTGGGCTGCAGAAGATAGAAGGAGGTGGCAGGGAGGAAATGATAGTGCGTCCTCTTAGATGGAGATGTAAAACCAGGTTGTCCAATCAGCTTAGGAGAAATGAAATTGACATTCTTTTTCATCCATGTGCTTTGGTGTCTTATTCTTAATTTGCTATAAAATCAGGAGGGTAAGAAATGACTCTTCTGATTACAACTGATAGCAATTAAACTTGAATTCACAAAAGCAAAATGTTAATCCTATATAATAAAGAGGTAATATGCAAATTAACCCTCACGCCCTCACATAAAATGGCCACCCCCGTGTGGACAAAGATGGCTGCCACAAGATAGCCGGCAGGGGAGGGCAGCTGTGGGCAATCAGGCCAGCAGGGGCAGGCAGTTAGGGGTGACCAGGCCGGCAGGGGAGGGCAGTTGGGGGTGATCCGGCTGGCAGGGGAGGGCAGTTGGGGGCAATCGGGCCAGTAGGGGAGCCATTAGGTGTTGATCAGGCTGGCAGGGGAATAGTTAGGGGCAATCAGGCAGGCAGGCAGGCGAGCAGTTCGGAGCCAGCAGTTCCCGATTGTGAGAGTGAGGTCCAACTGCCGGTTTAGGCCCGATCCCCATCTCCCGAGGGGTCCCAGATTGGAGAGGGGCTGAGCTGAGGGACACCACCCTCCCCCAGTGCACAAATTTCGTGCACCTGGCCTCTAGTTTACTATAAAAATGTTCAGGCGACTGGTGGAACTAAGGAAAGCCTCAGGAAAAACTGTACCCAGGAAATTAATATTATCCTGCCTCTCATTTTGCATCTTCTTTCTTCTTTTTCTGTCTATTGACTCTCAAGTCCAAAGTATGAAACACATGGCAACCAAATGCTATCTGGCTTCACTTATGATAGCTTCAGGCACTGAAAAGAGACTGCAAAATCAGTTGTCTTAAATCTAAAACTCCTATGCAAAATGTGTATTGCCCCAACCCTGTCAACTGTCTAGGATGGAGTGGAGCTACTCAATTCTGGAAGAGGGTATGGTAGGACCACACTGGATGGGTGAAGGAACCCCTGAGGGGACGAGTTTCTGAGAGAGCAATCCCTTTACCATCTGACCTGAACATGTGAATTCTGCCATGTCTCAAGCCTAAAAATTCACCAAAGCTGTTAATGAATAAAACATCTATATAATTTATCATTTAAACCAAGTCCATTTTAAGAGTGAAAATAGGTGTTGCAGATAATTCAACTTATCCTATCTAATAAAAGAATAATATGCAAATTAACCATCACTCCGCTACACCCACAAGCCACGCCCATCAGCCATTCAGGAGCAAATATGCAAATAAACCCAACCAAGATGGCTACGGCCACAGAGAACAGGAGGGAGGCTTCGTTTTCCCTGGCAATGGAGGAAACCAAGCTTTCCGCCTGCCCTTGCCAACCTAGGCCTCCACTCAAGGCTACAAAGTTTCAATGATAGAAGATACATAAATCCAAACAGAAATGGCGGCAGCCACAGAGCTGGAAAGAGCAGGAGGCTAGGGTTGCCCCTGGCGATGGAGGAAGCCAAGCTTTCCACACACCCTGGCTGGCCCAGTCCTCCGCTTAAGGCTACAAAGTTTCAATTATAGAAGATACATAAATCCCCCCAAAAATGGCTGCCGCCACGGAGCAAGCAGAAGGCTTGGCTCCGCTCCAGGCTACAAAGTTTCAATTGTAGAAGATAAATAAACCCCAGATTCCAGGGCCTCCGCTGGGTCACCAGAGGGCGTGGCCGGCCTGCAAACCACCACAGGCCCCTCGCCCAGGCCGCCTCATGCCCCAAGGGAACCCCCACCCTGATCCGGGACACCCTTCAGGGCAAACCAGCTGGCCCCCACCCATGCACCAGGCCTCTATCCTATCTAATAAAAGAGTAATATGCAGATTGACCATCACTCCAACACACAAGATGGCTGCCCCCATGTGGTCAACGATCCTGCCCCCATGTGGACACAAAATGGCCACCAAAAGATGGCCAGCAGGGGAGGGCAGTTGGGAGGGACCAGGCCTGCAGGGGAGGGCAGTTGTGGGCGATCAGGCCAGCAGGGGAGGGCAGTTGGGAGGGACCAGCCTGCAAGGGATGGCAGTTGGGGGCGATCAAGCCTGCAGGGGAGGGCAGTTAGGGGTGACCAAGCTGGCAGAGGAGGGAAGTGGGGGCAACCAGGCCTGCAGGAAAGGGCAGTTGGGAGGAACCCAGGCCTGCAGAGGAGAGCAGGTGGGGGGGACAAGGCCTGCAGGGGAGGGCAGTTAGGGGTGACCAGGCCTGCAGGGGAGGGCAGTTATGGGTGATCAGGCCAGTGGGGGAGGGCAGTTGGGAGGGACCAGGCCTGCAAGGGAGGGCAATTAGGGGCGATCAAGCCTGCAGGGGAGGGCAGTTAGGGGTGACCAAGCTGGCAGAGAAGGGAAGTTGGGGGCGACCAGGCCTGCAGGGAAAGGCAGTTGGGAGGGACCCAGGCCTGCAGGGGAGAGCAGTTGGGGGGGACCAGGCCTGCGGGGGAGGCATTAGGGGTGACCAAGCTGGCAGAGGAGGGCAGTTAGGGGTGACCAGGCCTGCAGGGGAGGGCAGTTAGGGGCATTTGGGCTGGCAGGGGAACTGTTAGGCATCAATCTGGCTGGCCGGGGAGTGGTTAGGGGGTGATCAGGCTGGCAGGCAGAAGTGGTTAGGGGCAATCAGTAAGGCAGGCAGGCAAGCAGTTGGGAGCCAGCAGTCCTGGATTGTGAGAGGGATGTCCGACTCTCTGGTGGGATCGGGCCTAAACGGGCAGTAGGACATCCCTCGAGGGGTCTCAGATTGGAGAGGGTGCAGGCTGGGCTGAAGGACACCCTCCTCCCCCGTGCATGAATTTCGTGCACCGGTCCTCTAGTTTTTTTAAATAATTGCTTATTGAAAAACTAGTTTTCTTATACTAATGGATATATAGAATCACTTTATTCAGAATCTATTTCCAAAAACAAAATTCTTTCTAAAAAAAGAAGTCTGTGTATATGAAAGCAAAATAGAACAATTTCTGTTAATTTTATGAGCCTTTAAAAGTAATCATATCTAATAAAAGAGTAATATGCAAATTGACCGTCACTCCAAGACACAAGATGGCCGCCCCATGTGGTCAAAGATGGCTGCCCCCATGTGGACACAAGATGGCCACCACAAGATGGCCAGCAGGGGAGGGCCGTTGTGGGCAGTTTGAGGTGACCAGGCTGGCAGAGGAGGGCAGTTGGGGGAGACCCAGGCCTTTAGGGGAGGGCAGTTAGGGATGACCAGGATGGCAGGGGAGGGCAGTTAGGGGCAATCGGGCTGGCCGGGGAGCAGTTAGGCGTCGATCAGGCTGGCAGGGGAGTGGTTAAGAGGTGATCAGGCTGGCAGGCAGAAGCGGTTAGGGGCAATCAGGCAGAGGCAGGCGAGCCACTGGGAGCCAGCAGTCCTGGATTGTGAGAGGGATGTCCGACCGCCTGTTTAAACCTAAAGGGGTCCCAGATTGGAGAGGGTGCAGGCTGGGCTGAGGGACACTCCCCCCCGCGTGCACGAATTTCGTGCACCGAGCCTCTAGTATAATCAATAATTGGTCTTGGCATATATTTACAAACTTTGTTCTGTTTCATAACTGTACATTTTTTATTTCATCTCTAGTGTTCTTCTAAAAGTATATGCTTTCAATATGACCTTGGCATTTAATATTTTTGTCAGGAAATTGCCTGCAGTCTTCTTTGAAGTTAAATTTTGTACAACTTGAGATTATTGGCACCTTCAACAGACTCTTCTGTGAAGACCACTCTAGTTTTGACTTTTGAAAACTTTGAGATCGTGTGATATGCTCAGAGCAGGTCCTACCAAATGGGGAATATTATCAATTCTATTTTTTAATGTATGCATAAATATTTCAGCCATAATACTTTCAAAGGAATTGTTACTCTGCCTCAATTCAGAGGTCTTTAACAACTATGCTAACAAGACCAGTCTCTCCATATAAATTGTCTCTATTAATGATTCTTTTGAATGTTTTGCCAAATTTAAATGATGCAATATTATAAACTATCTCAATGTCATTCCATTGTGCCACAACGTAATATTTTTCCAATTAAATACAGAAGTTACAGAAAAAAAATTTCTTTTCATAGTAAAGCTATTCTAAATCAGAATTATAGAATTTAAAAATTAAATTTTGTGGACCATTGGGCCTTCATCACATACATTTTTCAGTCCCTGCTTGTGAGAACATATTACAGTATCTTCTCACTTTCAGGCCTTGTTCTTTAATTCCAATTCTCTAAAAGCTTCAAATGCTGATGCTTTTGGTATTCAATTAATTGAATGCTTTTATTAAAGATTTTTAACTGGTTCTGGGGGGGAACATGCAGACCAATGTAAAGGAATCCTACTTTCAATAATGAATAGTTAGGAAGATACAAATTAGTTTTTCAAAGCCTGATGCATTGTTAAAATTCAGCTGATGAGAGGTAGCAAAGAAAGCAAGTATGTTCTTGCCAAATTGATGTATTTTTTGCAGCTTTGTTGCAAAAATATTATAGTGAGATATGTATGTATGCATATACATATGTGCATACATACATACATATGTATGTTTCTCACACTCAATTCCAAGAATATTTCTGCTTCACTTTTCTAAATTTAGTAATAAAAGTGTTATTTTTATTAAAACACTGTACTCCATATTGCAAAACTAAATAATTTGTCTATAAATGTTTAACTTTTGGATTGGAATTACAATTGCAAGTACAATAACATCAGATGTGTTTCCTTAGACAGAATAAACTTCTGAAAGTTTTCCTTTGATCTCATGAGTTTGATGAGAGAAAAAAAAACCTAAAAATTATTGAAATTAATTTAATTTTCTACTTATGTATCTAAGATGACACTGATATAAAATTGGTATGATCACAACTATTTGTAAAATTATCTTGCTAATGGAGCCAAGATATTAACAAGTACAATTACAGGTTTTCCTCGTAAATATCTACCACTGAAATAAAGATATCATCTAAGATAACCTAGAACCAACTACTTTACTATCAGAGCAGGTTGTATTCCCAATTTAGAACTCTAAAATATTTTTTAAAAAGTAACCACTTTTTAAAAAAATATATATTTTATTGCTTTTTTACAGAGAGGAAGGGAGAGGGATAGAGAGTTAGAAACATCAATGAGAGAGAAACATCGACCAGCTGCTTCCTGCACACCTCCTACTGGGGATGTGCCCGCAACCCAGGTACATGCCCTTGACCAGAATCGAACCTAGGACCTTTCAGTATGCAAGCCAACGCTCTATCCACAGAGCCAAACCAGTTAGGGCAAAAGTAACCACTTATCCTTTAAAATTTGTTTATTTTTAAAATATATTTTAATTATTTCAGAGAGGAAGGAAGAGGGAGAAACATCAATGATGAGAGAGAATCATTGATAGGGTGCCCCCTGCATGTCCCCCACTGGGGATCAAGCCTGCGTCCCAGGCATGTGCCCAGACCTGGAATTGAACTATGACGACCTCCTGTTTCATAGGTCGATGATCAACCATTGAGCCACACTGGCTGGGCTAAGATTTGTTTTAAATCCCATTTCTTGAAACTACAAGTAGTATCGAATTGCCTAACTCAACAAACATTTAAGCCCTAAACACCTCCAAAGATATCCCAAACCCCCTGGAGTCCCCCAGCACAGCAGCTAAAGCAGATGGGTTTGACAGAGGTTTTATCCCTCTCCAAACTGGCTGTAGAGCTGTATAATTAGCTACATGATCCCTAAATTATAGCAGTTTGGGAAAAGGGGACTGAAAACTCTTCGTCTGTTCACAATGAACTATAATGTAAAATACTTAATTGGCTTCAGATGCTCTAGCTCCTAAAATAATGAAAGGTTAATGAATTACTTATTTGGAGTAAAAGAAAATAAATTAAGGGATTACACCTTTAAAGCAGACATTTTCTAAAATTCTACTTAAAATGATACTATGAGTAATAAGATTACCCACATCTGTAGCTCTCAATCAGAATAACTTTGTGGAAATTTTAAGTAGTTTGAATGACACAACTGGCATTCACTTACAATGTTAATACCTTACTAGTCGATACAGGCTTTTTACTGAAGGTGTGAAATAATGTTTGGTAAAACATTTTGATTTCTATTATTAGAAAAAGAACACAATGTTCCTTTTAATCATTTTTCTGACATTTAATCCATGACAGTCAATCATTTAAGATACCATTTACATTGTCCTTCATCTCGCATTAAAACTTTTACTCTCAATAGGTTGGCAAAAAGGCCTTCTCTTCAGACCCCTCAAGACTCAGCTGACACCTGCCCGCCCTAGCATTGATTTCCTCCTCTACATGCACTAGGGACTCCAGGAAAAGGTATCATAAGTTCAAACATTTTTCATCTCTAACACAGATTTGGTCATTTCAAATAACATTATCTATGTATATAAAAACCTAAGTGACTGTCCAACCATTCAACCGTCTGACCGGTAGCTATAATGTGCAATGACCACCAGGGGGCACTCAACACAGGAGCTGCCAAGCTGTGGTGACTTGGCAGCTGAGGTTCTTGGGTGACGCACCCGGAACCAGAGAAGAGGGAGCCTGATTCTGGGATACATCACCCGAGAATCGCCCTCTCACAATCCAGGACCCCTCGGGGGATGTCAGAGAGCTGGTTTTAGCCTGATCCCCACAGGCCAGGCTGAGGGACCCCACCAGTGCACAAATCCGTGCACTGGGCCTCTAGTATTATAATAACCACTACATTTACTGTTATGTTATGTAGCAAGAATGATGAAACCATCCTTCTTCTTAGTAGGAATTTGGAGTTTTTAAAATCTTCACCTACCAGACTGCTTTTACCTCTTAGTACTATCCCATAAGGGAATTATTCTTAATTTCATATTTCCATTAAACACCATTCAGTCCTGATATTAGAGTTTGGGTTGAATTGTGCACCGCGCATTCATATGTTGAAGTCCTAACCCTCAAATCTGACTGTATTTGGAGGTAGGGTCTTTAAAGAGATAATTAGGTAAACTGAGGTCACTGAGTTAGACCCACATCCAGTAGGACCAGTATTCTTATATGGAAAGATTAGGACTCAGGTCCAGAGGGAAGATAGAAAGACACAGGAGAGGACTCAGAAAAAACAACCCTTGCTCTCGCCAAGGAGCTTGGTTGGTTAGAGCATAGTCCTGATACATCAAGGTTGTAGGTTTGTTCGCTGGTCAGGCCATGTACAAGAAGCAACCAATGAATGCACAAATAAGTGGAAAAACAAATGGATGTTTCTTTCTCTCACCACCACCCCCGCCCCCCGTTCTCTCTCTCTCTCTCTTAAATTAGTAAATAAAAATTTGAAAGAAAGAAGAAAAAAAAAACCAATCCTGTTAATACCTGATCTTGGAATCCAAAACTATGAGGAAATAAATCTGGTTTTTTAGCTACCCAGTCTGTGGGACTTTGTTATGGCAGCTCTAGCAAACTAATACACCCCTTATCACCTGGATGTTAAACGCATTCCCAAACTCTTCCCTCTTTGCTGAAAAAGATATTCTGAATGCTAAACATTTAATAAAATCTCACTTTTAATAATCATAGACCTACTCCTATAACTCTAACCCCCAAGTCATCATCTAAAATCATCTAAGTGACAAATGACCCACTTGAACAATATGCTCTGCTACACAGCAACCAGAAAAACATGTTCAGAAACTGAATACCAAGTAGAGTGAAATTAATAATTCCTCCTAAAAAGAAGATAAGAAGGAAAAGGAATACATAGTTTTACGTGGTATGGACAAAGTAATTGGGAAAAAAGTCAGCAGAGGAGTCAGCTGGTGGGGCAGGGGATCATAGTAATAAACCAAGTCATAGTAATTTGGGGGAGAGCGGTGTCACTGATGATTTTAATGAAATTACTTTTTTAAAATATATTTTTATTGATTTCAGAGAGGAAGAGAGAGGGAGAGAAAGTTAGAAACATCAATGAAGAAAGAAAATCACTGATTGGCTGCCTCCTGCATGCCCCCTACTGGGAATTGAGTAGCAACCCAGGCATATGTCCTTGACGGTAATCAAACCCGGGACCCTTCAGTCCATAGCCCAACGATATATCCACTGAGCCAAACCAGCCAGGACAAAATGAGGGTTTTGTTTTGTTTTGTTTTTGCACGCAGAAAGGAGTGTTAGGAACTAAACATCAGGCCAAAAGAAATGTTTTGCCAAATTTAAGAACATGCAGAAAAGGCATGATCTTGAGAGAAACACAGTCTTCATGATATATATATCATTGTGCTAAATTAAGCAAACAAATAAGGACATAGTGTCATTGGAAAAGCTAACTATTCTGGTAGCTTCTGAATGTGCCATGAGGAGTCCAAAGAATCAACTCCTTCTTTATATCTATTCTCACATGGTTCCAGTTGATATTTCAATAAACAAGAAAACTGTTTCTCTTTCTTTTCTTCTTTGCTGTATTTTTGAGGCTATTTTGCTGCCATATAGTATCTATTCAAGTACAGAGAAAGTAAAAAAGTTAAATTATAGATAAAACATGAAAATTAGAAGATACTTTAGAGGTCATCTCTGCCAACTGTTTCTCTAAAAATCTAATGCCAATTCTTGTGATTTAAAAAAGCTACTAGATGTTAAGCATGAGGTGGCTGGTTATAGATCTACAAATGTCATTTATCCATGCTAGCTCTGGCTCCTCCTCCCACAGATAAGTGGAAAGTGGTTTTAGTATTGAATACACCCTATGCCTAGCCTATCACAATATCAAGGTATAACAAGTACCTAACTTTAGAACTTGCTGATTAAAGTAAAAAAATATAAAACCTGAAGGCTTATAAGGTTCTCATTTCATTCATTCATCATTCAATCATTTATCAAACACCTATTGAGAATTTAAAATATGCCAGGCACAGGTCTATGCACTAAAGATGCAATAGCTGACAACTGCGGCACCCACGGAACAGCTGTGAGCCCCGGGACAACGCTCCCCAATTGGCGCAAACACATGGGTTCAGAGGAGCTCAACATTCCACCACGGAAAGGTCAGATTTTGCCTGGGATAAGGAGAGAGAAAACTACATAACCAGACACCCAGAGAAGAGAGACCATGGGGAGACAAAGAAACAGCCCGCATATGAAAGAAAAGCAGGCATCACCAGAAAAGGAAGTAAACGAAATGGAGGCAAGCAACCTACCAGAGAAAGAATTCAGAGAAATGGTCATAAGGTGGCTGCAAAGAATGGAAGACAAACTCAACAATATGAGCAAGAACCAAGAGGAAATGAAGAAGAACCAAGGAGAAATGAAAAATGACATCGCTGCTGTAAAGAACTCAATAGAAAGCATCAAGAGTAGACTAGAAGAAGCAGAGGACCGCATCAGTGAGGAGAAGACAAGATGGGAAAAAATACCCAAGTAGAGCAACTTCTAGAAAAAAAAAAATTAAAGGCAGGAGGAGAGCCTCAGGGAACTTTGGGACAACACGAAACAAAACAACATGCGCATAATAGGGGTTCCAGAAGGAAAGGAAGCTGAGCAAGGAATAGAAAACCTCTTTGAACAAATAATGACAGAAAATTTCCCTGATATAGGGAAGAAAAAACCCAAACAAATCCAAGAAGCTTAGAGTCCCAAGCAAAATGAACCCCAAAAGACCGACGCCAAGGCACATTATAATTAAATTGGCAAACACCAACGACAAAGTAAGAATCTTAAAAGCGGCAAGAGAGAGACAGAAAGTTACATACAAAGAAACCCCCATCAGACTAGCAACTGATTTCTCAACAAAAACTCATCAGGCCAGAAGGGAATGCAATGAAATATACAAAGTCATGCAAAGGAAGGGTCTGAATCCAAGAATACTGTACCCAGCAAGGCTGTCAATCAAAATAGAAGGTGAAATCAGGAGCTTCACAGACAAAAAAGGACTAAGGGAATTTATTACCACCAAACCAGCAATGCAAGAAATGCTAAAGGTTGTGCTGTGAAAAAAAAAAAAAGAAATAAGAAGCGAAAAAGGAACACAGGGGTAAAGAATAGGAATGGCGACAAATAAATACCTATCAATAATAACTTTAAATGTAAATAGATTAGATGCCCCAATCAAAAGACATAGGGTAACGGATTGGATAAGAAAACACGACCCATATATCTGCTGTCTACAAGAAACCCACCTCAGAAAAAAAGACGCACACAGACTGAGGGTGAAGGGATGGAAAAAGGTTTTTCAAGCAAATGGAACTGAAAAAAAAGCTGGGGTAGCAAAACTTGTATCTGAAAAATTAGATCTCAAAGTGACATAACAAGAGATAAGGAAGGCCACTTCATAATACTAAAAAGAGCAATCCAACAAGAAGAAATAACTCTGGTAAACATATATGCACCCAATAAAGGAGCACCCAAATACATAAAAAAACTCCTGGAGGATATCAAGGGAGAGATTAACAGCAATACAATCATAGTAGGAGACTTTAATACCCCACTATCACCATTGGACAAATCCTCTAAACAAAAAATCAGCAAAGAAACATCAATCCTAAATGACTCACTAGACCAGATGGAATTAATTGACATCTTCAGAACTTTTCACCCCAAAGCCACAGAATATACATTCTTCTTAAGTGCACATGGGTCATTTTCAAAGATAGACCATATGTTGGGACATAGGCAAAGTCTCTTCAAATTCAAGAAGATAGAAATCATATCAAGCATCTTCTCAGACCACAGTGGCATAAAACTGGAAATCAACTACAATAAAAACAACCCAAAGAAATCAAACACATGGAGACTAAACAGCATGCTATTAAACCTTGACTGGGTTACCAGAGAGATCAAAGAAGAAATAAAAAACATCATGACAACAAATGACAATGAAAACACTACAATCCAAAATCTATGGGACACAGCGAAAGCAGTCTTGAGAGGGAAGTTCATAGCTCTACAAGCCTACTGCAAAAAACAAGAAACAATGGTAATAAATTACCTAACCCAACAACTCAAAGAGTTAGAAAAAGAGCAACAAGAAAAGCCCAGTGTAAGCAGAAGGAAGAAAATAATAAAGATCAGGGCAGAAATAAACGACACAGTGACCAAAGAAACAATACAAAAGATCAACAAAACCAAGAGCTGGTTCTTTGAAAGGATAAACAAGATTGATGAACCTCTAGCCAGGCTCACCAAGAAGCAAAGAGAGAGGACCCAAATAAACAAAATCAGAAATGAAAGAGGTGAAATAACAACAGATCCTGCCGAAATACAAAAGATTGTTAAAAAATACTACGAACAACTCTATTCCAACAAACTGGACAACCTGGAGGAAATGGACATATTCCTAGAAAAATATAACCTTCCAAAACTCAATCAGGAAGAATCTAAACAGCTCAACATGCCAGTAACTATGGAAGAAATTGAAGCAGTCATCAAAGAGCTTTCGGCAAACGAAAGCCCGGGGCCAGATGGCTTCACAGGAGAGTTTTACCAAACATTCAAGGAAGAACTAAAACCTGTCCTCCTCAGACTATTTCAAAAAATTCAAGAGGAAGGAACACTTCCAAGTTCCTTCTATGAAGCCAGCATCACCCTAATACCAAAACCAGATAAAGACAACACAATGAAGGAGAATTACTGGCCCATATCCCTCATAAATGTAGATGCCAAAATCCTCAACAAAATTCTAGCAAATCGGATCCACCAGTACATCAGAAAGATCATACACCATGACCAAGTAGGGTTTATCCCAGGAATGCAAGGATGGTTCAATATCCGCAAATCAATAAATGTGATACATCACATAAACAAATTGAGAGATAAAAATCACATAGTCATATCAATTGATGCAGAAAAAGCATTTGACAAAATCCAACACCCTTTCTTGATAAAAACTCTCAACAAGGTGGGAATAGAAGGATCATACCTCTACATAATAAAAGCCACATATGATAAACCCACAGCTATCATCATACTCAATGGGCAAAAACTAAAACCATTTCCCCTAAGAAGAGGAACAAGACAGGGATGCCCACTCTCACCACTCCTGTTTGACATAGTACTAGAAGTATTAGCCACTGCAATTAGACAAGAAGAAGAAATAAAAGGCATCCAAATTGGAAAAGAAGAAGTAAAACTGTCCTTATTTGCAGATGACATGATATTGTACATAAAAAACCCGAAAGACTCCATCAAAAAACTAACAGACTTAATAAATGAATTCGATAATGTAGCAGGATACAAAATTAATGCCAAGAAATCTATGGCATTTCTATACACCAACAGTGAACTTACAGAAAGAGAGACTAAACAAGCAATCCCATTTTCCATCGCACCAAAAAAATTAAGATACTTAGGAATAAACCTAACCAAGGAGGTAAAAGACCTATACGCGGAAAACTATAGGACACTGAAAAAAGAGATAGAGGAAGATGTAAACAGATGGAAGAACATACCATGTCAATGGATTGGTAGAATCAACATCATTAAAATGTCCATACTACCCAAAGCAATCTTTAGATTCAATGCACTCCCCATTAAAATACCAACGGCATATTTCACAGACCTAGAAAGAACTCTCCAAAAATTCATTTGGAATAAAAAAGACCCCGAATAGCCACAGCAATCCTGAGAAAGAAGAACAAAGTAGGAGGGATCTCAATACCAGATTTCAAGCTGTATTACAAAGCCACTGTCCTCAAAATAGCCTGGTACTGGCACAAGAACAGACATATAGATCAATGGAATAGAATGGAGAATCCAGATATCGACCCAAACCAATATGCGCAATTAATATTTGACAAAGGAGGCATGAGCATACAATGGAGTCAAAACAGTCTCTTCAATAAATGGTGTTGGGAAAATTGGACAGATACATGCAAAAAAATGAAACTAGATCACCAACTTACACCATATACAAAAATAAACTCAAAATGGTTACAGGACTTAAATATAAGACGGGAAACCATAAAAATACTAGAGGAATCCACAGGCAGAAAAATCTCAGACATATGCCAAAAGAACTTTTTCACTGATACTGCCCCTAGGGCAATGGAAGCCAAAGAGAAAATAAACAAATGGGACTACATCAAAATAAAAAGCTTTTGCACAGCAAAAGAAACCATCAACAAAACAACAAGAAACCCCACTGTATGGGAGAACATATTTGCAAATGTTATCACTGATAAAGGTTTAATCTCCAACATCTACAGGCAGCTTATACAACTTAATAAAAGGAAGATAAATGATCCAATAAAAAAATGGGTAACGGACCTAAATAGAATCTTTTCGAAAGAAGACAGAAAGAAGGCCAAGAGACACATGAAAACATGCTCAAAGTCACTAATTATCCGAGAGATGCATATCAAAATGACAATTCGATACCATCTCGCACCTGTCAGAATGGCTATCATCCACAAATCAACAAACGACAAGTGTTGGCGAGGATGCGGAGAAAAAGGAACCCTCGTGCACTGCTGGTGGGAATGCAGACTGGTGCAGCCACTGTGGAGAACAGTATGGAGTTTCCTCAAAAAACTGAAAATGGAACTCCCATTTGACCCAGTAATCCCACTCCTAGGAATATATCCTAAGAAACTAGAAACACAAATCAGAAAGGATATATGCACTCCTATGTTCATAGTAGCACAATTTACAATAGCTAAGATTTGGAAACAGCCTAGGTGTCCGTCAGCAGATGACTGGATCAGAAAACTATGGTACATCTACACAATGGAATACTATGCTGCCATCAAAAAGAAGGAATTACTACCATTTGTAGGCACCTGGTTGGAATTAGAGAACATTATGCTAAGTGAAATAAGCCAGTCAATGATAGAAAAATACCACATGATCTCACTCATTTGGGTATAATGAAAAACATTATAAACTGATGAACAAAAAGATAGATACAGAGGCAGTAAAGCATCAAACAGACTGTCAAATTACAGCGGTAAGGTTAGGGAGAGGTGGGGGAAATAAGAGATCAACTGAAGGACTTATATACATGTATATAAGAGTAACCAACGGATGCAAAGCATTGGGGGTGAGGGCATGTATGGGAGTGGGGTGGGGGGCAATGGTAAGATATGTACACATATAATACCTTAATAAAAAAAAAGATGCAATAGCTAAGAGAGACATGTTCCTTGCCTTTGCAGAGCTGCAGTCTACTTTGTATAATGCGAATACAATAGTGTGAGAGTTTAAGTAAAAGTAATATCAAAGTGAAGGGCTGGTTAGCTGCTCAATTAGGGTCTAAAAATGCAGCAGTATGTTAAGAGGATCACTCTTCTAGTCCTTGTAATTCTCTTAGTTCTGTACTCTGGGCAACCAGTTAACTAAGGCTGATACAGGAGTTGTAATCTATTTACTGGTCCTGCTTAGAGTATGAGAATTTAAATAAAAATCTCTTTCAGATTCCAAACAGTTCTATATAGGTTTCTGCTCTTGATTACCTCACCTGGGAAGATAATTAATGTGGATGAGGCCAATTAAGAGTGAGAAGAACTATCACTTCAGTATTACTGGTTTGATTCTGGATAAAACTTAACAGATGATCTCTGACCCAAATAAAAGAACAAATTTGGGATAGATACCCAAAGGCCTAAGGGTTTATGTTCCATTAGAAACCCTTTACCCTGAATAGCATGCTTCCATTTTCTCTTCCTACCTCTAGATTTTTTTTTTTTCACCTTTTCATGTTTCTATTAGACTAGACCCCAGAAGCATGGACAGAACAGAGGCAGTGTTCACATTTCCAATTCACTTTTAATTATAGAAAACAGTTGGCGAAATATCCAAACCCCATGTACAATTTCTTCTGGTTCCACAGGGAGCACAAAGACTTACTGAGAGAGAAAAATAATATACTTACAGAATTATGACAATGCAGAAAAGGAAAGAAAAGATGAAACAGGAAGAAAACAATGACAAATTTACATCTTCCAGCTGGCATAAAAAACTAAAATTGTGCATTCTAATTTAAAGTGGCTACAATTTTACTGTTTCTATAGTTTAAAAAAGATTTTATTATTTGAGGGTAGAAAATGAAGGTGATGAAAGATAGGGAGGGGAAAACAAGGTTTGCCACTCCTGCCAACCTTTGTCATCCAGAATGCATAGCCTCCCACATGTAGTCATTTTAAGAAGTATGTTCCAAAGAGAAAAGCAATTACCCCTTAAATGGGCCAATATGTCCATTTGTTTGAAAGGGTCAAAAAGAAGGAAAAGATTAATCTGAACTATATGGAAGCAAATAATAGAGTTATTCTCCCTTGCTGTTTCCTCACCTAGCTTCCTTTTGACATTTTAAACCATTAGCATACCTAGAACACTTTAGCTTTAGGGCAGTGGTCGGCAAACTGTGGCTCTGTTGACTAATGAGTTTGCGGACCACTGCTTTAGGGGAAAGGGGTGGGGGAAGGCAAGAGAAAAAGAAAAATAATATATCCTCTTAGTATAGACCATAGACTATGTTTGAAATTTCATTCATCAAACATGTGAACTCGGGCAAAGGAGACACTGGAAAAGTAAAAAAAGCATAAAATGTAAAAGGTACAACAGAGGGAACACCTCAAGTCGAAAGGATGGTAGTGGAGAAAAGAGAATTAACAGGCATGAACCTAATTCATGGTTTATCCATCCACTAGGCCCGTGGTCAGCAAACTGCAGCTTGCAAGCCACATGCGGCTCTTTGACCCCTTGAGTGTGGCCCTTCCACAAAATACCATGGCCTGGGCGAATCTATTTTGAAGAAGTGGTGTTAGAAGAAGTTTAAGTTTAAAAAATTTGGCTCTCAAAAGAAATTTCAATCGTACTGTTGATATTTGGCTCTGTTGACTAATGAGTTTGCCGACCACTGCACTAGACAATCAGCCTCCCACACATCTATCTATATATATAAAAGCCTAAGAAACTGTTTGACCATTCAACTGGTAACTATGACGCACACTAACCACCAGGGGGCAGACACTCAATGCACAAGCATGAAAACATGGAACAGACTGATGAATCTCAGAGGGAAGCGGGGAGGGAGGAAGGCAGAAAGAGATTAACCAAAGATCTTACATGCATACCAGAGGCCTAAGAAACTAGGTCCCTCGGCCTGGCCTTTAGGAATTGGGCTGAACCTAGCCCAGTGCGTGGATTGGTGCACTGGTGGGGTCTCTCGGCCTGGCCTGCGGGGATCGGGCCGAATCCGTGCACTGGGCCTCCGACATCCCCCGAGGGTCCTGCATTGCGAGAGGGTACATGCCAGGCAGAGGAACCCCACCAGTGCACGAATCCATGCACCAGGCCTCCAGTATGAAATAAAGCTCTATAGGGCAAACCAAACTAGTTTGTTAATATTAGTAATAGGAAGACAGAAAGGGAGTGAGAACATGCTATCATCACAGAAATCCAGCAAGGGTGTCAATATGTGAAGGTTGATGAGAAGTCAAGTGGAGTGCCAGAAAACACCAACCAGAGTCCAGCCCTATGGCTGTGCAGCCTCAGGCAGACTTCTTGAACTCTCTGAGCCTTGTCTGTAAAATTAAGAATGATTGAACTGTTTGATCACCAGGGTTTCTTCTGTCTTTTAAAAAAGTTATGGTTCTAAAATCTAGAATTTTACTTTTTAAATGTAATCTGACACAAATAGTAGTCACTAACTACTGAAACTTTGAGTATATTTCCTAAACCTTAAACTAACCCCACAAAGACAACTTGATACCACAGAAAAAGAATAAAGAGAAACAGAAAACAGGAACAAGAGAAAAACAAGCAATACAAAGGGTATTGTAGAGCTTCCAACAATGGACCAAGATTAACTTCTGACATGAGTTGCAATAATTACTGTCTGTTCCTGGGCACCCAGACACTCTCACTGTCATTGTTACAGGCTGCACTACTGACTATCTTTAAATTCAAATGGCATTTTCATAATATAGAGGGGTATGTCAATAATGCCACAGACAAAATAAAAGCAAATAATAACAAAATATTTGTATAACACTTTCTACTTTATAAAGTAATTTATCATCATATCTCTAGTGTATAACAAAAATGTTAGTAATTTTATAGAAGTGAAAGATACTCATCCTAAGTGTTTCCTACTCTATTTCTTTTAACCCTCAAAACAACACTATGAGTAAGTAATATTGTTGACCACATCTTATAGATGAGGAAACTGAGGCAAAGATACACTGAGTGATGTATCCAAGTTTGCAGAGCTAGTTATCAATACAGCTAGAAGTCAGACCCCCAAGTCCTGGCTTGACAATTTAGTGGAAACACAGGTCACCCATGGAGAATACGACCTTGACTACTCATCTGCTCAAAAGTCATTCTAATGCAGTGTTGATCTAGCCACACACCAAAAAGTATTTATTCTATTAAAATTTTGTCATTTCATTTAAAAAAATTTGTCATTTCATTTTAAAAAGTGGTTCTTAAATGTTGTTCTGTACCAAGCACTATGCTAAAGTGGTTTGATGAAACCTACTTTCAAGAATATTAAAATATGACTAGAGAGATGAGGAACAAATGAAAAAAATTAGAATTAAAAGCAACTATCTAATCTATATATGTAAAGGCTAATATGCTAAGTGTCCGTCCAGGTAATGACGTCACGTAGCAATGCCTGGATTTCTTTCCCTAGCGACTAGCCTCCTTGGAGTTTCTTCAGCCCAGGAACAGGACTTGCTTTATAGCCAGGTGCAAACATTTTACACTGTAACCAGATGTCTGTGAAGTGTTTTCCCATACCTCATCTCATTTGATCCTCACAGAAGTCCTGAAGTTGGTAGATAGGAGACTCAGTGGAATCCTATTTTCTTTTCATTAGCCAGAAAACAGAGATTTAGAAAGCTTAGAAACTTGACCTGACTGAAAAGTAGTAAGAAATGGTGGACTTTGAAATGTCTTCAGGTTTTCTCACTGTGAAGAATATAGTCAAACACTGCTGCAGTTAAATATTTTACCCTGTTCTCCCTGCATTATCTACAATAATAATCTGCTTTGTGTTGATATTTACTGCTGTGTTGCTGACAATTAACTGCAAGAGAAGTTGGGGTGCTTCACTGGGTTAGAAAAGTTTAGCTACATCAGAAAGAAGGTCTAATTAAGCAAGTTTATTCTATATCTATAAAAGGCTAAGCACATGTGCGATACATATAAAGCTCTCGCTGGCACCAATCGCATGCATGTGTTTCAATCTGTCATTGTTGATCGTGAATTTGGTTGACACTTCTATTATAGAGAAAGGGCGAATAGCGATATTAAAATATTTCTTCTAACTAATTTCTTTTCAAGGTGCATGAATCCATGTACTGAGTCACTAGTAGTTAAATAATAAGAGAGCAATATGTGGCTCATTTCAAAATGAAAAATATACAGAATACAGGTCCATAGGAGAAAGAAAAACAAAAAGAGTAATCTATAGGTGGTTTTGTGAACCACTGAGACCACCTATAGGAAGATTAGAGACAAAAATTGAACCTATTCCACAAAGACACATTTTTAAAGTTGCAACCCTTAAAAGAGTGCGGACAGGAGAGGACAGTGGTTTGTTGAATTTAATGCAGTGCCACCTGGCTACAGTCACTAAGCAAATTATGTAAGTGAAAGATTGCATGAAGAAAAAACAAATTGGTTTGGCAATATAGAATATATCAAATTAGAATAAAGTATCTTTTTAGCCTACATTAATTTAGGCTCCAATTATATAACACCGACATTGAAATAATGAAATTACATAGCCCCAAATGCATTTAATAGTCACCGAAAAAGAAGAAGCAAATACACTAATAAAGTTAACATAAATAACTGGAGTCAATGCTAAGAAAAAAGTAACGAGTCACAAAAATAAAATAGAACAATATCAGGAGGTATAGTCCTATCTGTCTAAAATCTGTTAATCTTTTATTCCAATAGCACCTTGTCTTTCACATTAAGGATGGAAGAGCATACAGAAACTTCTGCACATTAGTTATCAAAGACACCTCTGTATTGCCTTATCCCACACAATACAGAATGTCCTTTCCTTAACCTTGTCATCTGGTAGACTACTACTAGCCCAATGTTACTCATCAGGAAGCCTTTTCTGGAATACCCAGGCAGAACTGACCTTGAGCTCCTAGAAGCTGCCTCTGTGCTTTGCACAGGCACTCTACACTGCCACACGAGGATTGCAGGAACTATGTCTGTCTCTCGAATTGGGAGCTCCTGAACTGTAGGAGTCTTGGTTTATTCATTTTCATAGATCTACTGCCTAACATTGTACCCAGAATATTGGCTTGATAAGTACTTGTTTAAGAAAAAATAAGTCATAATTCATAGAAAATATGCCAAGGGCCATTTGGCATTTACAGCATTAGTATAAATGCATAACAGAAAGTAGATTCAAAATAAATATTTGCTGATATAATTCTACTGCTGGAAGAATTTAAAACTGTGCTTAATATAAAGCTGTGAGGAAATACTTAAACAAGACTAGCAGTAAATAGTAATATTGTACTAATGTTTGCATAATACATTTTACTTTTTCAGAGTCTACCCTTTGGCTCATCTCTTGAAGCAGGAAAGTCAGGATGTACACTGTCTTATCAAATCTTTACAACCACCTAATGAGAATTCTGCTAATCTGACTAAAGACCACTGTCCTAGAATTCCCTGCTTCTTACACTTAATTTTAAGGTGTTAAAGGAATACTATTATTGTCATGATCTTGAACATACAAAAGCAGTGAGTGTTAAAGGAACTCATGAGAAAGAAGATAAGATCATGATAGAAACAAAAATTAGGGATGATTGTAAACTATGAATCAGGTAAGAAAACGATGGATATTGCGTGTGTGTATGGAATGAGACAGATGATAGGAGGAGAAATTCTAAGGATAGAGAAGGAATCATGCAACACGAAAAAAGTACTGTGATTATACAATCCTATATAATAAAGAGGTGATATGCAAATTGACCATCACTCCAACACACAGGATGGCCGCCCCCATGTGGTCAAAGATGGCTGCCCCAATGTGGACACAACATGGCCAGCAGAAGAGGGCACTTGTGGGTGATCAGGCCAGCAGGGAGGGCAGTTGGGAGGGACCAGGCCTGCAAGGGAGGACAGTTGGGGAGGATCAGGCCTGCAGGGGAGGGCAGTTAGGAGTGACTGGGCTGGGAGAGGAGGGCAGTTGGGGGCAACCAGGCCAGCGGGGGAGGGCAGTTGGGGAGGACCAGGCCTGCAGGGGAGGGCAGTTGGGGGTGACCAGGCCTGCAGGGGAGGGCAGTTAGGGGCAATCGGGCCAGCAGGGGAGGGCAGTTAGGGGCAATCGGGCCAGCAGGGGAGCAGTTACGCATCAATCAGGCTGGCAGGGGAGTGGTTAGGGGTTGATCAGGCTGGCAGGCAGAAGCAGTTAGGGGCAATCAGGCAGGCAGGCAGGCGAGCGGTTGGGAGCCAACAGTCCTGGATTGTGAGAGGGATGTCCGACTGCCCATTTAGGCCCAATCCCACTGGGGTGAGGGACACCGTCCCCCCCCCCCATGCACAAATTTTGTGCACTGGGCCTCTAGTTCTCAATAATTGGCAAGAAACAAGAGAAGTGATTAATGTTAAGGATTTTGAGTGGTGGCTAGTGAATTAGCTGCAATGGTGCATGGTTATTAACTCATTGTTACTCCAGGAAAAGACAGGGAGATTGAGAACTTATGGCCAAGTATGGTCAAAATGCTGCTATAAAATATTATTGTAAGACCTACTTAATTCTGCTCAGCAACAAACAGGCCATGTAGGTAAGGATTCTCATGTCCTGTGGAAACAATGCAACAGATTTTCAGGGGAAATGTTTTACAAAATGACAAGCCAGTTTTTAAAATGGACAAAAGTAGGAATAGACACTTCACAAAAGAAGATAATACAGATGGGAGGAGGGAATAATGGCGGCGGAATAGACAGACGTGTTCTGAGCCTTGTCCCGGAGCAGAAAGAAAGAACAGCTGAGGGTCGCACAAGGAGTGTTTGTTGGCTGGTTGGGAGACAGCTGAATTCCAGAAGGAGGTGGGGGACTGCTGAACGGGGTTCCCCTGACCTGGCAGCACCAACTGTGGCTGGGTCCCCTCCCGGAGCTGCGGGGTTGGACGCGGAGTCTGCGCCATCTTGATCCGGAAAGTGGAGCTTATCTGAAGCCTGAGAATCCACAACGGCGGCACCCCAGGAACAGCTGCGAGCCCCAGAACAACGCTCCCCAACTGGCGCAAGCACACGGGTTCAGAGGAGCTCTACACTCCACCACGGAAAGGTCAGATTTCGCCTGGGATAAGGTGAGGTCTCTGGTCCCAGCGCGAGAGAGGAACGCGCGTTTTGCGGGAGCTGGAGGACCAGGGAAGTCTGTGCCTAGAAAAATCCGTGGCTGTAGGGGCTGGCGTGATCTGTGATTGTGGAAAGGGGTCCTCAGAGCTGCTAAGAGAAGGGCACTCTAAAAAGCAACCCATTTTGATCTGAAGTGCAGGGACACCCTAAGAATTTCAGGCAGTCCAGACTTATGCGCAGCCCCTGTGTTCCCTGGGTGCCTGGGCTTACGCGGAGTCCCGGAGTACGCACAACTGGGCTTTTTCCTCTTGAAATTCTTGCTTCTGATTACTAAGCCCAATACATAGGATCACCCAGTTGGGGACACCCTGGGAGACTGCAGGGGAAGGTTGTTTTTCTGGAACCTGGGGATCGGAGCGGGGAGTGACCATCAGAGAGTCAGCTCTGAGGCAGCCCACTCCCACAGGCCGGTGACAAGTGCCACAGGGAAAGAAGGCTCTAACACTGCCTAGAGAGGCCATAGATAGACCCGGAAGTTAATCCAGAAACACTGCCACCCAGGGGCTGAATCACAAATCGACTCTTGTGTAATCAAAAATAAAGGAATACGAGAAATTAAGACACACCGACTGCTTAAAATCAGGACTGGCTTACAACACCAAAGAGCAGTGGATCGCAGGGAACTGCAATACTGTCTGGACTGAGAAACAGGCGTGCCAAACAGAAAAACAGAGGAAGTGAATGACCTTCACTACTTCACATTTTATTTTTACCTTTTATTTTTTTATTTTTTTAATTTTTTTTTTATTTTCATTTTTTGCATCTTTTAATCAAGAAACTTTTTTTTCTTTTTTCATCACTTGATTTTACCTTTTTAATGATTACATTTTTATTTTCAATCCGTATTATTACTACTGCTATTTTATCTTTTTTTTTTTTTTTTAAAGTGTCATTTTATTTTCTCTTCATTTTATTTTGGGATTAGGGTTCTACATTCTATTTATATCTTTCCTTTAGCATCGTTTTACTCTATCTCAACTCTACCTTTAGGCCATCACTCTCTTCCTAACCTCCCCCTTTTCAGTGTCCTGTTTATATTACCCTTTTACTGCTTTAGATTTTCCCTATTCTTTCTGTTTACCCCTTGTTAAAATTTCACCCTACTTACATATCTAATCTCCAATCCTCTGCTCCAAGTCCACATACACCTCTCCCTTCCCTTCTTAGCTATCCATAAACTTGTCCTTCTCTCTGTCCTTTTGTTGTTGTTTGCTTGAATGTAGATTATATCCAATTTTTATGCTTTTTTGTGAGATTGTTTTGCTTATTCTTCTTATGTTTATTTTTTTGTTTGTTTTGTGCTTCAGCTTTCCCTTGCCTCACTCCATATTAGTTGGTGTGGTAGTTTGTACTAATCCCCAGGCACTTGTTGCTGGCATTTGCTGGGATTAGTGATTGTTCTATTGGAGTTTTATCCCCAATATATATAGTCTGTTCCCGTTTCTCTCTTAGTCACTTTCTTATCTCTCTTACTTTTTTTTTTTCTTTCTCTTTACTTTCCCTTTTCCCAATTTCATTTTCTCACTCCTTTTTTCTTTTTTTCTTTCTTTCTTTCTTTCCTTTTTCCTCTTCTTCTTTCTCTCCTATCACCTAATTTGCCTTTCTCTGGTGGTCACCTTTATTGGAGGTTATTAATATCGTGAATACATTCCTGTTCAGTGCCTTGTGAGTTGTACCTGGTAGTGCTGTATTTTGTGCCTTTAAATCAACCCAGGAGAGAGAGAACTACATAACCAGACACCCAGAGAAGAGAGACCATGGGGAGACAAAGAAGCAGTCCGCATATGAAAGAAAAGCAGGCATCACCAGAAAAGGAAGTAAACGAAATGGAGGCAAGCAACCTTCCAGAAAAAGAATTCAGAGAAATGGTCATAAGGTGGCTGAAAAGAATGGAAGACAAATTCGACAATATGAGCAAGAACCAAGAGGAAATGAAGAAGAACCAAGAAGAAATGAAAAATGACATCGCTGCAGTAAAGAACTCAATAGAAAGCATCAAGAGTAGACTAGAAGAAGCAGAGGACCGCATCAGTGAGCTAGAAGACAAGATGGAAAAAAATACCCAAGAAAAGCAACTTCTAGAAAAAAAAATTAAAAGGCAGGAGGAGAGTCTAAGGGAACTTTGGGACAACACAAAACAAAACAACATCCGCATAATAGGGGTTCCAGAAGGAAAGGAAGCTGAGCAAGGAATAGAAAACCTCTTTGAAGAAATAATGACAGAAAATTTCCCAGATATAGGGAAGAAAAAACACACACAAATCCAAGAAGCTCACAGAGTCCCAAGCAAAATGAACCCCAAAAGACCGACACCAAGGCACATTATAATTAAATTGGCAAACACCAATGACAAAGTAAGAATCTTAAAAGCAGCAAGAGAGAGACAGAAAGTTACATACAAAGGAACCCCCATCAGACTAGCAACTGATTTCTCAACAGAAACTCATCAGGCCAGAAGGGAATGGAATGAAATATACAAAGTCATGCAAAGGAAGGGTCTGAATCCAAGAATACTGTACCCAGCAAGGCTGTCAATCAAAATTGAAGGTGAAATCAGGAGCTTCACAGACAAAAAAGGACTAAGGGAATTTATTACCACCAAACCAGCAATGCAAGAAATGCTAAAGGGTCTGCTGTAAAAAAAAAAAAAAGAAAGAAAGAAAGAAACAGGAAGCGAAGAAGTAACACAGGGGTAAAGAATAGGAATGGCGACAAATAAGTACCTATCAATAATAACTTTAAATGTAAATGGATTAAATGCCCCAATCAAAAGACATAGGGTAACGGATTGGATAAGAAAACACGACCCATATATCTGCTGTCTACAAGAAACCCACCTCAGAAAAAAAGACGCACACAAACTGAGGGTGAAGGGATGGAAAAAGGTTTTCCAGGCAAATGGAACTGAAAAAAAAGCTGGGGTAGCAATACTTATTTCTGACAAATTAGATCTCAAACTGAAGGACTTAACAAGAGATAAGGAAGGCCATTTCATAATACTAAAGGGAGCAATCCAACAAGAAGAAATAACTCTGGTAAACATATATGCACCCAATACAGGAGCACCCAAATACATAAAAAAACTCCTGGAGGATATCAAGGGAGAGATTGACAGCAATACAATCATAGTAGGGGACTTTAATACCCCACTATCACCATTGGACAAATCCTCTAAAGAAAACATCAGCAAAGAAACATCAATCCTAAATGACTCACTAGACCAGATGGAATTAATTGACATCTTCAGAACATTTCACCCCAAAGCCACAGAATATACATTCTTCTCAAGTGCACATGGGTCATTTTCAAAGATAGACCATATGTTGGGACATAGGCAAAGTCTCTTCAAATTCAAGAAGATAGAAATCATATCAAGCATCTTCTCAGACCACAGTGGCATAAAACTGGAAATCAACTACAATAAAAACAACCCAAAGAAATCAAACACATGGAGACTAAACAGCATGCTATTAAACCTTGACTGGGTTACCAGAGAGATCAAAGAAGAAATAAAAAACATCATGACAACAAATGACAATGAAAACACTACAATCCAAAATCTATGGGACACAGCGAAAGCAGTCCTGAGAGGGAAGTTCATAGCTCTACAAGCCTACTGCAAAAAAGAAGAAACAGGGGTCATAAATTACCTAACCCAACAACTCAAAGAGTTAGAAAAAGAGCAACAAGAAAAGCCCAGTGTAAGCAGAAGGAAGAAAATAATAAAGATCAGGGCAGAAATAAACGACACAGTGACCAAAGAAACAATACAAAAGATCAACAAAACCAAGAGCTGGTTCTTTGAAAGGATAAACAAGATTGATGAACCTCTAGCCAGGCTCACCAAGAAGCAAAGAGAGAGGACCCAAATAAACAAGATCAGAAATGAAAGAGGTGAAATAACAACAGATCCCGCCGAAATACAAAGGATTGTTAAAAAATACTACGAACAACTCTATTCCAACAAACTGGACAACCTGGAGGAAATGGACATATTCCTAGAAAAATATAACCTTCCAAAACTCAATCAGGAAGAATCTAAACAGCTCAACATGCCAGTAACTATGGAAGAAATTGAAGCAGTCATCAAAGAGCTTCCAGCAAACAAAAGCCCGGGGCCAGACGGCTTCACAGGAGAGTTCTACCAAACATTCAAGGAAGAACTAAAACCTATCCTCCTCAGACTATTCCAAAAAATTCAAGAGGAAGGAACACTTCCAAGTTCCTTCTATGAAGCCAGCATCACCCTAATACCAAAACCAGATAAAGACAACACAATGAAGGAGAATTACAGGCCAATATCCCTCATGAATGTAGATGCCAAAATCCTCAATAAAATTCTAGCAAATAGGATCCAGCAGTACATCAGAAAGATCATACACCATGACCAAGTAGGATTTATCACAGGAATGCAAGGATGGTTCAATATCCGCAAATCAATAAATGTGATACATCACATAAACAAATTGAGAGATAAAAATCACATAGTCATATCAATTGATGCAGAAAAAGCATTTGACAAAATCCAACACCCTTTCTTGATAAAAACTCTCAACAAGGTGGGAATAGAAGGATCATACCTCAACATAATAAAAGCTATATATGATAAACCCACAGCTAACATCATACTCAATGGGCAAAAACTAAAACCATTTCCCCTAAGAACAGGAACAAGACAGGGATGCCCACTCTCACCACTCCTGTTTGACATAGTACTGGAAGTATTAGCCACTGCAATTAGACAAGAAGAAGAAATAAAAGGCATCCAAATTGGAAAAGAAGAAGTAAAGCTGTCCTTATTTGCAGATGACATGATATTGTACATAAAAAACCCGAAAGACTCCATCAAAAAACTAACAGACTTAATAAATGAATTCGGCAATGTAGCAGGATACAAAATTAACACCAAGAAATCTATGGCATTTCTATACACCAACAATGAACTTACAGAAAGAGAGACTAAAAAAGCAATCCCATTTTCCATCGCACCAAAAAAATTAAGATACTTAGGAATAAACCTAACCAAGGAGGTAAAAGACCTATATGCGGAAAACTACAGGACACTGAAAAAAGAGATAGAGGAAGATGTAAACAGATGGAAGAACATACCATGTTCATGGATTGGTGGAATCAACATCATTAAAATGTCCATACTACCCAAAGCAATCTATAGATTCAATGCACTCCCCATTAAAATACCAACGGCGTATTTCACAGACCTAGAAAGAACTCTCCAAAAATTCATCTGGAATAAAAAAAGACCCCGAATAGCCACAGCAATCCTGCTCAAAGTCACTAATTATCGGAGAGATGCAAATCAAAACAACAATGCGATACCATCTCACACCTGTCAGAATGGCTATCATCAGCAAATCAACAAACGACAAGTGTTGGCGAGGATGCGGAGAAAAAGGAACCCTCGTGCACTGCTGGTGGGAATGCAGACTGGTGCAGCCACTGTGGAGAACAGTATGGAGTTTCCTCAAAACACTGAAAATGGAACTCCCATTTGAGCCAGTAATCCCACTCCTAGGAATATATCCTAAGAAACCAGAAATACCAATCAGAAAGGATATATGCACCCCTATGTTCATAGCAGCACAATTTACAATAGCTAAGATTTGGAAACAGCCTAGGTGCCCATCAGCAGATGACTGGATCAGAAAACTATGGTACATCTACACAATGGAATACTATGCTGCCACAAAAAAGAAGGAATTACTACCATTTGTAGGCACTTGGATGGAATTAGAGAACATTATGCTAAGTGAAATAAGCCAGTCAATGAAAGAAAAATACCACATGATCCCACTCATTTGGGGATAATGAAAAACATTATAAACTGATGAACAAAAAGATAGATACAGAGGCAGTAAAGCATCAAACAGACTGTCAAATTACAGGGGTAAGGTTAGGGAGAGGTGGGGGAAATAAGAGATCAACTGAAGGACTTATATGCATGTATATAAGAGTAACCAACGGATGCAAAACATTGGGGGGTGAGGGCATGTATGGGAGTGGGGTGGGGGGCAATGGTAAGATATGTACACATATAATACCTTAATAAAAATTTGAAAAGAAAAAAAAAAAAAAGAAGATAATACAGATGGCAATTAAAAACATGAACAGATGTTCAACATCACTAGTAATCAGAAAAATGAAAATTAAAAACAATGAGACATCCCTACACACCTACTAGAATCACTAAATTTAAAAGACTGACAATATCAAATGTTGCCAAAGATATAGAGAAACCAGAACTCTCATTGTACTAGTGATCTATTGCTGTCTAGCTAATTATCTCAAAAACTTAGCCGCTTAAAACAACAAACATTAATTCTCTCACACAGTTTTTGATGGCCAGTAATCTAACAGCAGCTGAGCTGCATAGCCCTGACTCTGGGTCTTCCAAGGCTGCAGTCATATGGAGGTATAATTGGGCTGGAATATCTGCTTCCAACCTCACTCACATAGCTGTCAGTAGGAGGCATTGGTTTCTAATTGGCTGTTGACCAGAAGCCTCAGTTCCTCACAAAGTGGGTCTCTGCATAGAGCTGCTTACAACATGGCAGCTGGCTTCTCCCAAAGTGAGTGATTCGAGAGAGAGTAAGCAAACAATCAAGATGAAAGCTGCATTGTATTTCATAGCCTAAGCTCGGTTGTAACAAGCCATCATTTCCACTGATCACTTAAACCAACCCTGACACAATATTGGAGGTCAGAACTTCAGAAAGTGGGGATCACTGGGATCATCTTGTAGGCTGGTACCACAGTCATAGATTGTTGGTGGGAATACAAAATGGTAAATCACATTAGAAAAGAATATAATGTACCTTATAAATTTAAACATACTGTTACCAAATGATCCTTCTTTCACTTGCAGTCTTATTTATTCAAGAGAAAGGAACAAATGTGTCCACACAAACCTGTATACATCGGTGTTCAATGCAGCATTATACATGATAGTCCCAAATTGGAAGCAATCCAAATGTTCACCAGCAGACAAATAAATTGTGATATATCCACTCTATAGATTACTACTCAGCAGCAATTATAAAGAATAAAATATTAATACGTTCAACATCAATAAATCTCAAACACTTTGTAAGTGAAAGAAAGTGCCATATCTGAGTCCACTTCTATGAAATTCTAGGAAAGGCAAACTATAATGATAGAATCTATATCGATGATTGCTTGAGGCTGGAGCAGGGAGAGAGGAAAACTGCAAAGGGCTATGAGGAAGCTTTCTAGGGTGAGGGAACTTTGTATATCTTGCCTGTGGTATTTATATGATTGTATATACTTACCAAAATTCATCAAACTGCACACTTGAAATGGATAAGTTTGATTTTATGTTAATAATGCCTTAATAAAAAATACTACCATTATGTGCATGACATTATTATATGCTTCTCAACTCCAAAGAAAACAACAGGAATCCATTAAAATGTACAAACTTTTATAATCTACTAGATGCCCGGTGCACGAAATTCATGCACGGGAGGGGGTGGGTCCCTCAGTCTGGCCTGCACCCTCTCGCAATCCAGGATCCCTTGGGTAGGGTTCCTAGGCCTGGCCAGTGATCAGGGCCTATCGGGGCTTTCCCTCCCCCAGCTTCCAGCAGCTGGCCCCGCCCCCACTGCTGCTACTGCTTGCCATCTGTGCAGTGCTCCCCCTTCCACCCCCCCCCCCGACTGGTCGCCGCCCTCTGCAGAAGACAGGTGTGGGGTGTGATCACTTGGCTGGCCTGGGCCTCCCTCTTTGGGGCGATTGATCTTGGTGCCCCCAGATCGATCACCCAGCAGAGGGAGGTCCTGCCCACCTGGCCAGGGCTCCACAATCAATCACCACAGACAAAGGCCCCACCCACCTGGCCGGGGCTCTGCGATCCATCAGCATGCAGAGGAAGGCCCTGCACACACCCCCTGCAGTGCTGCCAGCTGGGTAGCCTGAGCCTCCCAGCTGGGGCTCTGCCATCAATCACCCCCGCAAAGTGTGGCCTGGGCTTCCCTCTGCAGGGCAATGGTGGGGCGATGGCTGGGCCCCCCCGGCTAACTGCATCACAAGTGCCTTGGCTGGCCTGGCGCCAGTGCGTGTCATAGCATGGTCATCTGGAAGGTCATCCGGATGGTCGTTCTGCTGTTTGGTCGTTCAGTTAATTACCATATTACACTTTTATTATTATGGATTTTTTTCAGATATAAGTTCAGTATACATAAAATGCAAAAACATTTTATATGCCATCAATGACTAACCAAAAAATCAAATTTAAGAGACTAATGAATGACAGGCCTATCTTGAAATTAATGTAACTTACAAGAGAGAATTACTTCCTTAACCAGAAGTAATGGCATCATAAATAGCGAGAAAGAAATAGATGGAAGCCATATTACACAGGCTGAACTGATTGAATTTGTCAGCTGATTGGAGGTGAAGGCGGATCAAAAGAGATACTCAAATATGACTATTGGGAGGATTATGATACCATTAAAATATCAAATGTCTCCTTCCCAGTGGGGCATCTGTTGACTGTGCTTTTAAACTAAAATACCCTCATCTACCCCACTAATCAGAACTTCCTATCTTCCTTCCCTGCTTCATTTTTCACTATATCATTTACGATCGGATAACACTAGAGACTAATAAAATATATTTAATTTACTCATGCATTTGTTGTCTGTCTACTCCCAGCAGACCATGAGCTTCACAAAGGTTTAGTTTTATCCTGTTTTAGTCCCTGTTATTCAGTACCTAGAAGAGTACTACACAATAAGGGCTCAATAAATATTGACTAAATGGATTGAATAAAAACATTAAAAAAAATAACAAAATCAGGAAAACAAATGGGTGTGTACATATGTGTGTTTCAGGGTAGCAGGAAGAGATGATGGATTTGATTTTAGATATGGAGAGTGTAAGTAATTTAACAGCTAAAGAAGAGCAAAAGCTGTGAGAGAAGTGGGGGTAGTGATTTTCCCAAAGACAATGGCTGAAGCTCTACAAAAGCATGAAATCTCCAAGAGGCACTACAAATTCCACAACTAAACTCTTATGCTCCCTTGAGCTTGCTCTCTCTCAACAAAGGGATCTGTGGCAAACAAAAATCTCAAACATTTTCTTCACTGTGCTATACAAGTATTCATCTCTCTGAAGATAGACATATTACACACTTTATAATGATGACTGTTTATTGTCAGACTTACTACAGAGTAAATAATTATGTCAATGGAATCAATTTAAACATATGAGGTCAGCAGAATATTTAGGCAGTGCACTGGAAGACTGTAAACCTCCTAACTCTATTTATTTATTTATTTATTTATTTATTTATTTATTTATTTAATTTTATTGTTTAAGGTATTACAAATAGTAGTACATATGTCTCTCTTTCCCCCCCCCACTGACCTCCCCCCGGCCTCCCCTACCCCCTAGCACTTGCCCTCGTCCCCTCCCCCCGCCCCCAGTGTCTTGAGTCTGTTGGTTGTGCTTATATGCATGCTAACTCTTTAAGCCCCGATAGACAAGTATTTAATATACAGAAAAGCAAAGAAAAGGCTCTGCACAGGAAGTGAATCACAGCCTGACCAAATATGGCCTTTGAGTATCATCACGAAAATATGGCTGCATGTCCATTCTTGAAGCTCAAGCATTTCCACCAGTGTTGTTGCAGGGAAGATTGGATAGAGGTGTGGACAGGATTCAGAGGGAGAATTAAAGAAAGGTCAAAGCCTAACACAAAAGCTAATGATTAACTCCAGGGCATAAAAAAAAAATTTTTTTTTCCCCAGGACACAGTTGAGGCTGCTTCCTAAGAAAGTCCTAAAGAAAGTATCCTCAAGCATGATAAGCACTGCCTTGAAGAAAGAATAAGCACTGCCCTGGAGCCCGAGACAAAGCCTGCCAACATGCAATATATGGAGCCTGATTTACTCGGTCAGTATTTACTGAGGCTTACCAGGTGCCAGATGGCGCACATGCCCTTTTGAAGCTCAACTGACGTAAACCAGCAAAGGTCCTGGGGAGGCTGATGATGCTAGGACTCAGAAAAGCAGGGTCTGCGGAACACCAAAGGGACGTAGAACAATCTAGTCAAACACTCATTCTGGGTCTGAAAGTTGTGTTTTTATTAAGTTTATTGGGGTGATATTGGCTAACAACATTATGTAAGTTTCAAGTCTACAGGTTCATAATATGGCACCTGTATATTGCATTGTGCACTCACCACCCAAAGTCTACTCTCCCTCCATCACCATAAATTTGACCCCCTATACCCTCTTCATCCTTCTCCCACCCAGGCATGTAAATATTAAAGGAAATAACTGAGATATGATTTTACCTGGGTACCTAGCACAGAGTTGCTGAGTGTTTGATGCATGCTAGCAATTACAGTGCTGGTTGGACTCATTACTACCCTGACTCTGTTTTATCCAGTGGGTACTGGAGACTGATTCTCACAAACTCTGCTCCAGCATTTAGAGTCATTGACTCACTGTTTTTTAACTTACTTCATGAGCCTGTCGATCTAGATTCTAGAAACCATGGTTCCTGAAATTTGGCACTCTGCCTAATACCAGTCCTTAACTGCTCAAGTACCTTGAACCTGTTAACCTAAATAAAGAGGTAAACTGAGACAAGCTCAAAAGATGAGTTTATTTGGGAATAGCAGAGAAGCTGCAATTTATGTTAAGCAAACTGTTGAAAGCTGCAGGGGACTCTGTTGAGGGTATGGAGTAGGCTGTATTTATGGACAGGGAATGTCAAGGCGGGAGAGTTCACTGAGAGTGAATTAGAATAAAAACAAAAGGAGAGCAACCTTGAAAATTTCCAGTGCACAGGAAAGCAGTCCAGTCCAGCCACACAAGCAAAGTCAATTCAGCCCACTTTGTGAGACCCACCCGACTGAGCCATCATCTCCTGTCCTTGCCTCTAGCAAAACTTCCTAAGGCTGATATGAAACAAGCTCTGACTAAACTTCCCCATCAACCAAGAAAATTCCAGCACTACCAAATATTCTGTAAATCAGGCATTTACGGGAAATCAGCCCGTTAGTCCTGAAGTTTCATCTTCCTGGGGGCTCATGTGTAAGGTTTCCCACTTTATATCCTCTAGTTCCATTCTAGATTTAAATTCCCTCACACCACAGGCCCCATATTCTGACTCTCACTGGTCAGCAATCAGCACTTCTCCACCCAAAGCTCACAGGCAGGTATACCCCGTGCTGACCCCTGAGGCCAGGGAGGGTTGATGGGGCCCTCAGTCCGACCAGCAGCCTACTCCTGATGAAAAAGAGTCTAGTCCATCTGTGTGGTGAACAGAGGCCCAGGCACAGGAATAAGACCAATATCTCCCAGGGGAAACAAGGAAATACCTTGGTGTACAAATTGGAAAGCAAACAACCAAAATGCCTTCTCTGTCTAAGCATTGTTATTTCAGCTGAGAACTATTTTTTTTTTTATACATCTCACTTTGTAACTTCTTTGAAATAATCCTCAATAAACCTAGACATGAACAACCAACATCCAACCACCTGCATTTCTGTCAATGATGGGGACCCATGTAGGTTTCCAACAGTATTGTGTATGCAGCACGCACGCACACGTGCGTGCATATGCGCACGCGCACACACACACACACACTCACCAAATGACTGAGTATGCAAATCATACAATTCAACTGATCAACAGTTCATTTATGATTACTAAAATATAATATTACCATTATCGGCTGATAATATTAGCATGTAAAGACCATGATTTCTCTTCAGCAAGAACAGAGGCAGATGATGCTGCATGAAAAGGTGAAGGGTAGACTCAGAGTGGCCTGTCCATACATTCACATGATGTAAATATGGCTGAACAGTGCCCACAGAAAAATGAAAGAAAGGAATGCCAGGCTTAAGAAGCCCATGACCCCATAGGCTGGCCTCCTGCCATCACATTTGGTTCATTATAGCATATTAAAAAAGTCTTTGTTCAGTCACAAGTAATACACTGACATTGAAGGAGAAGATAATTAATACAGTGTTGGCTGGAACTTTTTCATATGCAAAAGTAAAACAATAATTTACTCTGAAATTCTGATTGCAAAGTATTCCCCCCTATGAGCTAACCTTTATCTCTACCCCACCACTAAGCTGAGCAAATATTTATCGTGGGGTTTTCATGAAATTACCACGGAGTGAGCACTAAACTGACTCACAATTTAAGGTGAAAATAAGTGACAGAGACTACAGAATAGAAAGCACCTGCTCTAAGAGGTAACTCTGCTCAGGATTTAGAGGGGCAGTTCTCTTTCACTGGCAACACTGAGACCAAAACGGAATGCAATCTCACACTTCCCAACTGTCCTCCAAATATAAATGTTAAAAAGTTAAGCTTTGTTAGAATGAACAGTAACAGAAATATAGGTGCCTCTATCATATTAGTAGCTAACATGTATTGCACATGGCCAGGCCCTTGCGTGGTCATGCCTTACTTTTCACTTTACAGTTTCATGAACAGGAGCTCAGAAACAACAAATAACTAGTCTCAGTCCATCAGGCTAGTTAGCGGCCAAGTTAGGACTCCACCTAACTCTAGAGCAAGCTGCCTGGTAGAACTTTACGTGTGCTACAAATACTCTGCATTTGTGCTGTCCAATTCAGTAGCCACCAGGCACATGTGGCTACTAGGCACTTGCAATATGACTAATGTAACTGATTAATGAAATGTTCGATTTTAATGAATGTAAATTTAGCTAGCCATGTGCAGCTAGTGGTGACCACACTTGACTGGGCAGAGCAGCTCTAGAGCAGTGGTTGTCCAACTATTGGCTGTAGGCCAAGTCTGGCCAGAGCTTGTTTTTATATGACCACAGATAAGTGTTTTATACTTTTAAAAGGTTTTTAGAAGAGAAGAAGCAACAGGGACAGCATATGGCCCACGAAGCCTAAAATATTTACTATCTAGCCCTTTACAGAAAAAATCCGCAGAATCCTGCCCTAGAGCTACCCGTTTAACCACCACAAACACTACCCCTGGGAATAGAGATTTCCAAACCTGTTTCCCAGTTTAAATCTTAACAGTAGGAAGAGGACATTAAAATCATGTCATATAAGCCTTTTCCTGATTTTCTTATCCTATTAATAAAAGCCTATGTGGTCGTGACGCCCTCATGCCATAAAAAGCTATCATCAGGAGGCTGCATGTGCAGTGGGCGTGCGCGGGTTGGCAGGGCTGCATGCGCACGCAGGTGGGCGGTAGCTTGACACTGCGTTTGCGGTGCAAAGGCAGGTCCTGCAGCTCTGGCCTACCTCTTTGGGACAATCCATTGAGGAGCCACGGATGGGTGGCTCCCGCACTGTGAGAGGGCACAGGCCAGGCTGGGGGACCACCCCACCCAGTGCATGAATTTTGTGCACCGGGCCTCTAGTAGTATATAAGTCTGAGTAAAGGCAAAAAATGCTGACCAAGATATGCCCTAATCAAGTTCTGTACAGTTAGAAACCAAAATAACATTGCACATTTACAAACTGCTTTTGCATTTATTATTTCATGTTTTATTTAAAACACCCCCAGGAGCAAGGATGCCCATTTTACAAAGGAGAAAACTGAGACACAATAAGGCTCAATGCTTCATCGGAGAAGTGACAAGTCCACTGATATTCCTATGAAATAAGATTTCTGTAGGAACTGATAAAAATGAAGAAAAAACAAATGGTGCATGTATGAGCACCCCATAAGTTCACCTGAGTGAAACCGAATAGCTAAGGCCATGGGTATTCTCCCCTGTGGAAGAAACAGCCTCTATTCTTGCACTAAGTTAAGTAGGAGCGGAGGAAGAGGTGGGGACAGAGCTCCTCCAGGGCTGCTCCCAGTTTCTGGAACATGAGTAGACTCTGAAGAAGAGGGTGGCTTTTTCGTAGGAGGTCCTAAAAATCAAGAAAACAGCTTCCTGGAGTCCAGACCCCCTCAAAAGTATGTGCAGCTTTGCTCTCTTCTACCTGCGCACTAAGAAGGAGACCACTCTCACAGCAACAACTGAGATCCTTTGGAAACTCACTCTGCCCTCTTCTCTCTGACATCCTTCACACCTCTCCTGTGATTCCCGGGACCTGAGGAGCCTCTGGGACTTACAGTGTATGGAAGACTATATTTTTTATCCTAGGCCACTGACTATCCCCAGATATTCCTGTAGGTTATATATGAGCCACAGGTATTTTGTATCCTTTTTGTATGCTCTATGCTTACTGCATTGTCTAGTGAGGTAGCCAATGTGGCTATTTCAATTAAAATGAATTAATATTAAAAATCTAGTTCCTCAGTTGCATTCACATGACACTCAAGCTCAATAGCTACTTGTAGTTAGTGGCTTCCATAACAGAGAGCATACAGAACATTTCTGTCATCACCAAAAATTCCATTAGACTGTGCTGCAGTCTAAAACCCCATATTCACACAATGCTAACTACTAGGCACAAATACATAAATGAGGGAGATTGTATTTTGCTTCTAACTTCTGATTGGTAATATGCCAATGACATGTAACCATGACCAAATTATTTCTATTCATTACTAATAAAATTCAGCACCATAAATTCAACTCACTCATGATTATTTCTTGTATACTTTCTTCCACAAGTTCCCCTTTGCCCATCTGACAACTGAATCATTTACTAAGGTGCTTGCCTGCAAGTTTTACTTGCCAATTTAAACTTCCAAATCTCCTTTCTCACCTGGGGTATTTTGGCCTTGACAGTTTGGATTAAACCTATTGAAATTGTATATTGCCATATCAAAGGCTTAGAAACGCATGTGTATATTTACCTTCTCTCTAGTTAGCTCTTGGCTGTTTTTGTCTTTGCCTTCCTTGACTTAGCCTCTTCTTCATCTTTTGGGCCCACTTTGTTGGCCAGTTTAACAGCATATTCTAAATCTCCTCAATACAAGCTTTAAGTAATTACTGTGAAAAACATTTCAGTAGTGAATTTATTTGGGTTGCTGTAAAAGCAGAACTGAGACAAAGACTGTTGCAGATAGGATTTTGGGGGAAGATGATCCCAGAAAGATGAGAGGATGCAGGGAGAATGATAAAACAAGGAAAGCTAAAGTAAAGGTGTGTTATAAGGTTGCTGCTGTGAGCAGTAGGATCTCAAAGCCACCACACAGAAGACTTCTAAGAACTGTCAGTCTGGGGCATCTATCCACCAACTCCCACTCCCTTAGCTGAGGACTGTTCTTCGAGAGCTCTTAGACAGGGGCCTGCAAGGTACCCAGAGCTCCAGAGACATCTCCAGGTCAGAAGGTGGAAGGTGGTCCCGGCAGCAGAGGTGAGTTAGAGCTTGCATGACTCTTCCACTGCAGCTATGGCTGAACCCAGAGCTGGGCAAAGAGGTGGTAAGACAGCGACCCGAGGCAGGCTTCTCTGCAAATGAGAACAAGCACTATTTTCCTATTGTTATTTTTTAAATGCCAACTGTGAACTCCCCTTGTGGACCCTTCATCGTCCGTTAGGACTCAGCCTGAGTGGTTTCTTCCTGGAAGCTTTTCTTGTTCTCCCCACCCCCAACTGATCTGGGGTTTTCCTCTATGCTCTCTCCCAGCACGCTGCAACACTCCTCACAACGACTTCTAAAGGTGTGTTCACTAGACTGTCTCTCTCCACTAGACTCTGTCCTTCACCTCTGGGAATCCTGCTCCAAGCATGCTGCAGGCGCACCTGGGATCAATACTGGTACCTCCTTCCCAGTGAAGGAAGAAAGAAGAGGAAGATACCAATTAGGAAGTAAAGATTCCAAATCTCTATTTCCACTAACAAAGCCCAAGATGAAGGGCCCATTCCCAACCAAATGAAATAGACATTTGTAGAGCTTCACATGCCTCATGTTACTTAATGTAATCCAGCGTCAGTCCTGGTTGGTTAAACCAGATTTCATCAAACCCAAGGCACTGCTGATTAGAAGATGCTGCATTATTATTTGTTTACCATTAAAAAAATAAAATACTGAGAAACCAAGATGGCGGCATAAGGTATACACCTATACTTGCTGCCTCTCACAACCGCGCCAAAACTACAACTAAAAGACAAAATGTCTATCACCCAGAACCACGGGAAAGCTGGCTGAGTAGAAGTTCTACAACTAGAAGGAAAGAGAAAAGAGCATTGAGACCAGGTAGCACGTGCACAGGCGCGGAAAAGCAGAGGTACGGAGGCGCGCAAATCGGGCTGGCGACTAGGTGCGCTGTTTTTTTCAATCCTAAGGGAGACACAAACTCCCTACTACTCTGAACTCCAGTTTCGGGTGAAACTCTGGGGACCCAGACTCCTACGGGGAGAAGCGGGACTGTCAGCCATTGGGTCGGAAAGTGAGGGTGGCTCTCTTGCAGAGGTGCATGCAGGAATCATTGTTTACTGTGCTGGGGCGCAGGACGCAGGGACACGGAAACACAGAGACGCAGAGAGGGCTGACTGGCAGCCATCGCTGTTTGCCACACCCTAGTGATTTCCTGAGACCCCACCCCACCCAATTTACAAACCACCCAAACTGTGCGCAGTGGCTTTTGCATATGAATGGCCTGCCCTTTTGCAGCTTAACCTAACAAACTGCAGCTGGGTCAGCTCCAAAACTTCCAAACCCCAAGCAAAGAGGAGAAATCTGCAGATCTTGCTGTAGCTCCTGCTGGGTGGCCTCAGACAGTAGCTGATCTACACCTCCTTGGAGATCCAGCAGGCAGTGTACCTAGTGGTCAGTGTGAGAAGACACCAGATTTCAACTCCTCCACATCCAGAAGTGACACACTCAAGAGGCAGACTCAGTGAGCACCAAAGCCCCACTGAAGCAAGTCCTGCCCCATAAGGGTATCTCCAGCACAGCAGTTCTTCCATTATAGACACAGTGGGTCCTCACAGCCAACTGGCTTGGAGGTCAATTCTTCCTAGTGTACCAACAGCAATCAAGGCTTAACTACAACAAGACTGTGCACTCAGCCACAAAGGAGTGCACCAAGAGTGTCCTCCTCAGGTGATTGGGGAGGCTGAACCACTGGGCCCTATAGGTCACCTACCACACAAAGCCACTCTGTCAACTCAGGGAAGCAGACAAAATGTGGAGACAAAGAAATAGGTCACAAATGAAAGAAATGGAGGAAAGCAAACGACTGGATGTAGAGTTCAAAACGACGGTTATAAAGTTTTTCAAGAATTTTTTAGAAAAGGCCAATACATTTAGTGAGACCCTCGAGGATATGAAAAAGGACCAACTAGAAATTAAGCATACACTGACTGAAATAAAGAATAATATACAGAGATCCAACAGCAAACTAGAGGATTGCAAGAATCAAGTCAAAGATTTGAAATACAAAGAAGCAAAAAACACCCAACTGGAAAAGCAAAAAGAGAAAAGAATCCAAAAATATGAAGATAGTGTATGGAGCCTCTGGGACAACTTCAAGTGTACCAACCTCCGAATTATGGGGGTGCAAGAAGAAGAGAGAGAGCAAAATATTGAAAATCTATTAGAAATAATGACAGAAAACTTTCCCTACTTGGTGAAAGAAATAGACTTACAAGTCCAAGAAGCGCAGAGAACCCCAAACAAGAGGAATCCAAAGAGGACCACACCAAGACACATCATAATTAAAATGCCAAGGGCAAAAGACAAAGAGAGAATCTTGAAAGCAGCAAGAGAAAAACAGTTAGTTACCTACAAGGGAGTACCCATACGACTGTCAGCTGATTTCTCAACAGAAACTATGCAGGGCAGAAGGGAGTGGCAAGAAATATTTAAAGTGATGAACAGCAAGAACCTACAACCAAGATTACTCTACCCAGCAAAGCTATCATTTAGAATTGAAGGTCAGATAAAGAGCTTTACAGACAAGAAAAAGCTAAAGGAATTCATCACCACCAAACCAGGATTACATGAAATGCTGAAGGGTATTCTTTAAGAAGAGGAAGAAGAAGAAAAAGGCAAAGATGAAAATTATGAACAACAAAATGACAACAAATACATGTCTATCAACAAGTGAATCTAAAAATCAAGTGAATAAAAAATCTGATGAACAGTATAAACTGGTGAATATAATAGAATCAGGGGCATAGAAAGGGAGTGGACTGACAATTCTCGGGGGAAAGGGGGTGTGAGGGGTGCAGGAAGAGACTGGACAAAAATCTTACACCTATGGATAAGGTCAATGGCAGGGGGTAAGGGCATGGGGTGGGGGTGGGGGAATCAGATGGAGGGGAGCTATGGGGGGGGGAAGAGGAACATCTGTAATAATCTGAACTATAAAGATTTATTTAAAATAAAATAAAATAAAATAAAATAAAATAATAAAATAAAATACTGCCAAAATAACTGAAGGATGATACTGATTATTAAGATAAACACTGACTTCTCAGTTATACAAAAATGTGGGGGTAGGGAGAAACTCTTTACTTACTAGAATTGTTGAAATGTAATATTTATTCATTTGCCATCTAATTCCAAAAAAAGATTTAAGTTGGCACTCCTGTGAAACAGACATTATTTTTCACATGCTACCAACTAAAAAACTGAGAATTCTAAGGAAGACAATCATGTTTCCTGGGCATTCCTCCCTCTCCATTTCATGAGGCTCACTGCTCACTGTGGAGAGACCTCCACTGAAGAAAGCCTTTGATGAACTCACTCACACCAAGAAGGAATTGACCAGGACAGTTTTCCAAAAATACCCATGGCTACCTATACTTCTTACACTTGGAACAGAGAAGCAAGAAGCCATCACTGAGGGCCGCATCTCCAAGTGGAGACATAGGCATCATGAGGCAAGCTGGGAAATTGTATTTGGAACAGGGGGGTGTTTTCCACAGAGCCTGCCTTTCCAGCCTGCCTATGCATCCCTGTCAGAAGACGTAGTAGCATAGACACTCCAAATCCCTAGAGAAAGATGATTCCATAAACTGAAATAACTGCTGAGAAATTTAAAAGAAACTTCTTGCAAAGCTGTGGATGGCTAAAGCAGTCAATATATAAGACTGTGATTCTGAAAAGCAATGGAATGGGTGGTAGGAGATTATGTCATAGTTTTTGAAGAGTCAACTTAATGGGGACAGATCTGAGGCTACAGATAACAAATGATTAGTCACCTTCCCCATTCCCCAAGCCTAAGAACAAGGAACTGAGGGGACCCAGAAGAGAAAGAAGGAAAAGAAACTGTGGTAGTAATTAGAACTCTCACTGTGTGTCCAATTGACAGCTTGCAATGTGCGCCATGCCTTTATTCTCCCTTCATGACGCCACAGGCAGCCTTAACTAGCTAATAAACAGGGGACAGTGGCTGAAGGCTCTGTGATGCTTCAGCATTTCCCCTCCCCCATGTGGACTCTCCCCTTCTCCCCAGCCTATTAGCAAATAAGCCTGGCACAGTGTCCACATTACCATGTGGTGTGCCCGGGCAGGAACACATGGAGGGCTCCCCTGGGCTCTGGAGACAGGTGGTACCCGCTCTAAACAGAGACGATGAAAAGATGCTCATGCCAGAATAGTTTTCCTTCCAGAGGGAAGAGAAGGGAATTGAAAGGGAGGTGTAAGACATGCATAAAGGGCAACTACCTTTTCCTGCTGCCAGTGAGCACTATGCTGCAGGCTCACTGCAAAAGAGAATTTTTAAAAAACTGCTTTCGTTTTTAATTTTGCAAAGTGAATTCAACCAAGAGACTAGCATGTGCATGCACACACACAATGTTGTTTTCATCTGTAAAGTCCTCTATAGGGCCTGCAGAAACCTGCTTTGCAGAATAAAAGGCGTGGGGCATATTGCAAGCTGTCAATTGGGCACAGTTAAACCTGGGTATAGTAATAAAGAAATAAATATAGTAGACATACAGAAAAATACACAGGATGTTTGTATAATGTTAACTAATAACTATAAATCAGCATGTTAATACCAATGAGGTCAACGGATCATTGAACAACCCCACTGTAATGCTTGACTTTGCTCAGAGGCCTTCCTGCTTGCCCCTGAAAGAAAACCGCTGTTCTGGTGTTTGCCAAACTCTGCTCTTAAGTTTTCCTTCTCCCTTGAGCTTGTTGCATTTGGCTCCTTGTGATGTGTTAGAATACAGCAGCCCCCTCATCTGCGGGGGATAACGTTCCGAGACCCCCAATGGGTGGGTGCCTTATATTGTAGACAGTTCCGAACCGGATATATACTATGCTGTTCTATGCATATACATACCTATGGTACAGTTTAATTTATACTTTAGACACAGTGAGACATTCACAATAGCTAAAATGGGATAATTATAACAGAACACTAATAAAAGCCATGTGCAAGTTTTCTCTCTAAAAAATAAAAATAAAGAAGACACCTTTGTTTTGGCAGCTTTGTTTTAAGCAATGGTGGTAACAGACGCTTTCCTATCAGGAGGATTTGGTGGCACAGAGCCAGGAAGGAGGCAGCAAAGGGAAGGGCTTTCTCTGGATTTTTAACAATTTCCCAAGATGGTTTTAAAATAGCCATTTCTCTGTATCACATAGTTTCCTCTCAAAGTTACATATGTCACCTTGCAATTAAATATTTTCACTTAACTCATTCAAAAAGATATCTCATTTAATAATCTGTGAAGTCTAATGTATCTCGGGTAAGGGAGGGATTACCAGATAAAATCATCCACATGTCGTTTGCTCAACTTAATACTTCCCCTGAACCACACACTGTGCTTCCATCACATCATCTACATTTTTCAGCTGCCTTATCATAAGTTAACTCATACTGAATTTGTGACAAATTACATCCTCCACTTCTCCCCACCCTGAAGTTGTGTAATTAATTTTTAAAATCTAATTTAAAAGCTTTATATTTATCTTTACTATTTTTCACCCTGTTATTTCTGGCACATTATTTCAGATTATCAAGGTTTTCTTGACTCCAGATCAAGTCACTAAACACATTAACTGTCCCTCCCAGACTTATGTCAACTGCCAGTTTGATAAATGTGTTTTCATCAAAGTCATTGATAAAATATGTGGGTAGGACAAGTCTGAAGGCAGAGCTCTACATAGCTCCATTATGAATATTCTTGCAGGTTAAAATTAAAACCATAATCCACACTCTGGAAAGATCTGTCCAAATAAATACAAATCTATGTAAATGCATTATACTGTCCATCCCACATTTCTCCATAGTACTTAACAAGGGACTCTGGGGATATTTTATCAAATGCCTTGTGATATCCAGATACACAATATACTATGTGGTCTCTATCTGCTGTAAGGTAAATTTAGGTACTAAGCTCAGTACCTAAGGAGGGAAGAGCGAGGGGAGACAGGGAGAAGATTTCAGCCAAGTCCGGGCAGCACTATGGCCCTGACAACTTAGTCCCAGCTGCCCAGACATCCCCTAGTGCAGTGGTCAGCAAACTGCGGCTCGCGAGCCACATGCAGCTCTTTGGCCCCTTGAGTGTGGCTCTTCCACAAAATACCACGGCCTGGGTGAGTCTATTTTGAAGAAGTGGTGTTAGAAGAAGTTTTAGTTTAAAAATTTGGCTCTCAAAAGAAATTTCAATCGTTGTACTGTTGATATTTGGCTCTGTTGACTAATGAGTTTGCCGACCACTGCGGTAGTGCCAAGGAAGTAGTTAATAACCATAACCTCCTTTGTACCCAGAACTTCCTCTTCTACCTGAGGGAATGATAATCTAACAGCTTCTATACTCCATGTATCAAAGGTTTATGTATAGTTGGGTTAAAAACCTAAGATTTCACCCTGGTCACGTGGCTCAGTTGGGTGGAGCATCATTCTGTACACCAAAAGGTTGTGGGTCCAATTCCTGGTCAAGACACATACTTAGGTTGTGGGTTTGATCACTGGTCAGGGCACATACAGGAGGCAACTGATCCATGTTTCTCTCTCCCCCCTCTCTCTTTCCCTTCCTCTCTCAAAAAAAAGTCAATACAAAATATCCTTGGATGAGTATTTAAATTATTTTTTTAAAAAACCTAAGATTTCATCATTAGAAATAGAACAAATTAAATGCAAAATCTGAAATTAATTTTTAAAAACTCTGCCTCAAAAAGGGACAGCATAAAACAGGAGCCCTTGGCAATGTCTTTTGCACCATGTGCTTCAGATGCTATACTGGAAGCAGCACTAAGCTGGGTCTCAGAAGACATGTCCCTGGAGCTGCCAGTAGATGCTCTGTGTTCCTGGTCCTGTCATTTGAATTCCAGAATTTTAATCACTTTATCTGTGAACCAGAGGCCCGGTGCACAAATTTGTGCACAGGTGGGGTCCCTCAGCCTGGCCAGTGATTGGGGACAATCTGAGCCATCTCGCCCAGTCCCAATGGGGGCCAATGGGGGCCAGCCGGGCAGGGAGAGACCGAGGGAGAGCTCCAGGGTGTGTCCAGCCCTCTTGACCAGTCCCAATCGGCCGGACCCCAGCAGCAAGTTAACCTACCTACCGGTCGGAGCGTCTGCCCCCTGGAGGTCAACCAATCGGTCAGACACTTAGCATATTACACTTTTATTATATAGGATAGAGGGAGTTAGCTGCCCTAGGCACCTCCCAGCTACAGGCCCCCTTCAATTCTACACAAACCATTATTTCCCCTTATTCATCGTAGGCCCTTTAGGTTTAGGAGCTAAGGCCTAAGATGTGTGTCTTGTGTTGGTGTGTGCTTGCTTACCACAATGGAGAGATGGAGGAGCCACATACAGAGACTTAAGAGAATAAGCTACTGGTCTCTAATTCTCTCAATCATCCTTCCCTTCTGTTCCTCAGGAGCAGAGAGCTACCTAGAGCACGGTGCATCAAGGCTGGCTGAGACCACCTCAGATGGGTATACACAGGTGTGGCTGTGTACGTTTTGGTTTAGCTGCTTCAGCATTGTCAATTAGCCTCTGAAACTAAGCTGTAAGGTAGACAATACTATTAGTTCTAGCCAGAATGCTTTTTAAAACTATTCTGAAATTTTACATATACTATATCACCTGAACTGGGTCATTGTACAGGGCTTTGGCTGTTGTTTTATTATGCATAGATTAAAGCTATAACTTTTATAAACATATTATGCAAAAGGAGAAGTTGGGAATCAGAAAGGAATAAAATTTAGAAGATAAACAATTACACATTAGGAATGGTTTTATCTTGCTGCGAGACACAGCTAGATGAGTATCTAGAGACCTTTGTGTGTCTGGGTTTTCAAGAAGAGAATGCCCAGTGGTAACTCATGAGAACACAGAGGACAGTAGAACTCAATCCCTGGTACAGACTCCTAAAATGTTCTATGTTATGCTGCCCCTCTCATTGTGGTATCTATTGAATTAATAGAATGAGTAGACTATAACCAGCCAGCAAAAAAGAGCAGGCAAACCTAACACATTTTGTAGGCAACATTCTAAACATAGTAGCCCCAATAAGGACTTCTGAACAAAGGAGTTACAAGTGGAAAGATCTGCATACAGAGAGGCAAACATACCCCAGAAACCCAAACTTCTTTAACGTGGGTACAAGGCTTATCCAAATAGGTCCAGGAAAAGCAGACTCACAGGTTAAGTATGACAGAATCCTCGAAAGCCACCATTTTACTATATGACAATATTAAGTACTTTTATATATTAAAATAAATATGAATATATGATAGTATCAATAATTTGTATATTTTATAGTCAAGGAAAGTCCATAAACTTCTAAAATATTTGCATATGCAAAGAATATTTGGGACTGGGTCTTACCATGATCCTGAGCACCCTGACCAGGACTAAGAATGTGGACAGCCTGAGCACTGCCTCATGGCCACCAACAATAAATGATCAACCACCTGGCCATTCACAGTCACTCAGAATAGGTCATGAGACAGCTAAACTAGCACCATTTAGGGGGTTAGATGGGAAAGTACCCCAGGGGAACTAACTTACTTATCACCAAAACCAACCATTTCAGTGGTGATGGTTATTGTTTTTTACTTGCAAGTTTGTAGTCCTCAGCAACATGAGAGAACTATGCAGTCTGAACACTTTGGCCTTGCCTAGGCTTCCGGGTGTTTATTCTACCTGGCACTGGCAGCACAGACTGGGATTAAGAGATGAACAGGTCCAGCCAGGGGCAAGGAAACAAGGCTCAAGTTCTACTCCTGCTTCAGTTATTAATTATTAGAACAGTTAACTCTCTATCCCTAGGCTTCTTGCTTCATAAAATGGAAATGATATTCCCTGCATATCCCCAAAACAGGCCTGGATCAGAGAGCAAGAAAATAATTTGTAAAAGCACCTACAAGTGAAAGGTATATTATCATCTAGAAAATTATTTCTGTATCTAACATCCTAGAATTTTATTTACAACAGGAAAAAGCTACCAGTGGACAGACATGTTAAATAGTATCTGCTCACAGAACAGGCTAATGAAATTATCTGAAGCCTCTGTTGCTGCCACAACAACCTGTATTCATGCAATAGATTCCACACATATTTTTTTCATGTTTTTCTTTTTACTTATTTTTTTCCTTTCCCTTTCTCCCAATCTTTAATGTGGTATATTGACAAATAAAAATTGTATATATTTAAGGTGTAAAACATAATGCTTTGATACACATATACATTGTGAAATGATCACCACAATTAAGCTAATTAACATTTATCACCTCACGTAGCTACAATTTTCTGTGTATGTGTGTGTGTGTGTGTGTGTGTGTGTGTGTGTGTGTGTGTGTGTGGTGAGAAGCCTTAAGATTTACCCTCTTAGCAAATTTCAAGTATACAGTACAGTACCTTACCTATAGTCACCATGCTGTGCGTTAGATCCCCTGAACTTACTCATCTTGCATAACTGAACTTTGTTCCCCTTGACCACCATCTTCCCATTTCCCCCTCCATTCAGCCCTTGGCAATTACTATTATACTCTATGCTTCCATGAGTCTGATTATTTTAAATTCTACATATAAGTGAAGACAGGAAGAATTTGTCTTTCTGTGTCTGGCCTATTTCACTTACCATGATGTCCCCAAGGTTCATTCATGTTGTCCCAAATGTCAGGATTAATTTCTTTTTAAGGCTGGATATTATTCCATTGCGTATAAACATACCACATTTTCTTTATCAATTCATTTGCCAATGGACATTTAAATTGTTTCCATATTTGAGCTATTGTGAGTGCAAGGAACTTCTCTGAGACACTGATTTCATTTCCTTCGGATATACACCCAGAAGTGAGATTGATAGAGCATAAGGCAGTTCTATTTTTAATTTTTTTAGGAACCTCCATATTGTTTTCCATAATTGCTGAACCAATTCACATTCCCACAAACCATGTATAACGGTTTCCTTTTCTCTGCAGCCTCACCAACACTTTTTTTTCTTTAATAATAGCCATCTCTAACATGTATGAAGTGAGATCTAATTGCGGTTTTCATTTGCATTTCCATGATAATTAGTGATGTTGAGCTTTTCATGTATCTGATGACCAATATGTGTCTTCTTTTGAGAAATATCTATTCCTCAAGGTCCTTTGCCCATTTTTAAAACTGGATTTTTTTTCCTTGCCATTGAATTATATGAGCTCCTTATATATTTGGGACATTAACCCCTTATTAGGTATATGATATGCAAATATTTTCTCCAAATATTACCTTAAAAACTCTATTGGTTATTTTCTTTGCTGTGCAGAAGCTTTTTATTTTGATGTAGCTCCATTTGTCTATTTTTCCTTTTATTGCCTGTTCTTTTGGTATCATATCCAAAAAATCACTGCCAAAACCAATGTCACAGAGCTTTCCCCCTGTGTTTTCTTCTAAAAGTTTTACAGTTTCAGGTCTTATAGTTAAGTCTTTAATCCATTTTGCATGATTTTGGTATATTGCAAGAGAAGGGACCACACATGAGGGAAGGAGAGAGTAGCCGATAAAGTCAGAGCAATAGACAGTAGCCATACAAGCAGGGACTCAAAGGCCTTGGACTGGAGCTGCCATTCTGCCTGCAGCTTCACAGGTAGCTTTTAGAGTGCAGTCAGGAGTAGGAGCTGGTCTGCAACACTATGCTTCACAAAATGTTCTCTCATCCTCTTTTATTATGACTCAGTTCACTAACTGTAAAAGGAAGCACAAACTCCTTAGCTAAGCATTTAAAGTCCTCCATGATCTGGCTCCAACAACTACTTCCACACCACACATTCAAATCAAATTCTATTCCTTTGTTATGTCCTAACTAGTACTATCCACACTCTTGTACATAATTAGAATATTCTCTTCAAGCCCACACATCCAACTCAACCTTTTTTGAGAACTAAGGAACCTAGTCTTTTGACCATTGGCTATTAATGAATCTCTTCAAAGACCAAGTCAAATGCCACAAAACCTTCCTAAACCCAGAGAGAAGTGATTTCTACTATCTGCGAACAGTCATGTCACTTTATCTAGTTTTCCTCTTGTGGCACTTGCCAATTTCTACCTTACACGTGGTTCTTTTGGTATATATTTTATCTTTACATTTTCAACATAAAATGTACTATCTTCTACCTTCATCTCCACTGTACCAAGCACAATGCCCAGCATATGTCACTTGTTCAGTAAATAATAAATAAATGAATTGATGAATTAACAAACAAACAAATGCTGGCTGGTCCTGGTTATTAAAGCTCCGGTAGAAATAAATACAGGTAGACAGCAGAATGTGCCATTAGAGGATACAGAAATGAGATGGTGGCTCAAGAAGTATGCACCAGCTAGGTATTGAAAATATCAGGAGGAACACTTTGTAAAGTATATGATTGTCTAACCACTATGTGGTACACCTGACACTAACACAGAATAATACTGAATGTAAACTGTAACTGAAAAAATAAAATGAAAAAAGGAAGCATGAAATTATTTTAGTTTGGAATGAAAGATACTTTATGAATAAAGTGTCTTCCTAATTTCATACTAATTTCTGACAGAATTGAAGGCTTGATTATTGGAAGGCTGACATGGCAAGCACAAATTTGACAACAGGGGGATCCTGAGGTTCCCAAATCATCTTTAGCTAGACTTGGTTTCTTGGTTGGTGCTCTAAAAAGTGGTGATATCAGCAATTAGGGATGCAAGTTTCTAGGGGTATCTGCAAATATTTTTGTGCTGTGCCACCAAAGCAGTAAGAAATTTACTTGTGCTGAGTACTTTCATTTACTACTGTGTTAAAAGACACTGATGCCTACATCGCAAACAGATCCTCTATCTTTACATGCCTGGGTAGATCGGGTTAAAATGCAAGCAACAAAGATAATCTACTTTAGTCTGCAAATTAAAAATAAAATTAAAAAAACATGGAGTCTTCTAACAAAAATCATTGCAAACCAAAGCAACAAAATAATCCTAAGGAACACTGAGGGACGAAAAACCACCTAGGTATATAAAATTCAGTGTTCTCTAAAGCGTTAGATGCCCTCTCATGAATTAGGAGTGGGGTGTTCTTAACTCTCACATGCATGCAAGGTATATGAGTCACAGCATGAAGCTTTGTTTATACTGGTTGGTGTTACCACCTCCTTGGCATTATTTAAATGCAGCATTTTGTACACAAATATGAATAACATCGAAAATAACATCTGAAACAAAAATAAAATAAGAATAGTACATACTGGGCAAACATAATCCCATATATAAACATATCTATGGACTGCAAGCATTACTCTTGTATGCTTTAAACATACATTTGCAGACAGTTCATCCAAATATTAACACTATTTTTTCTTGTGAACAAAATTTTGTATGTAACATATACTGTTATTTGTGCTCCTCTTACTTGACAAAGTTATGTGTGTATGTGTGTGTGTGTGTGTGTTTATACGTGTATTCTTATTTTTTCTGCCCAAATAAACTAGCAGATTGATATCACAAGGCTTCTTTTTTTCTCAGGCAGAATATTGAGCAAACAAATATTTATTCAGGGTTACTCAGCTGTAATACATAAGGGGATTCATAACATGCTATGCCTGGTGCCTGCTTAGCTTTTACGAGATAATTGCACCTTGGTCCACCTAGAACATTGCATTAAATCGAGAGACCTGATTTTAAATTTAAAATTATGGAATGGACAGAATTTAATCAGTCATGCCTCCATAAAATTAAGGGAGACATAAATAAATGGGCAATAGAAAGGTGCAATAAAACAAGGATTAATCAAATTGTGATTAATTCAGGATCAGATTAAGACCTATCGTACCAGCTGTATCAGATCCATTCTTCAGTGTTATTCTCTTCTGCTCCTTTTTGTTATCCCTTTCTTCTTCCTTCTCATTCCCCTTTGCTCTCACCCCTAGGGCACCTTCCTTGGTGGATAAACCCGCAGGAGAGTTAATTGTCACACACATAGATTTAATCACATTGTCCATCACATTTGGGGGCCCTGCATTAAGCGATCCATGACTAATTGTTGTGGTAATTTTTCAATCATTAACAGCAGCGCATATGCTGCAGACAAATCCCAAGGTGCCTACTAAACCCCAGTGACAAGCGACACACAGGCACCAGAAGGGCCAGCACACGCCTTGCCCGGCCCCCATCCCCAATCCGATTAGTCATGCACCATCATGAATATACATTCACTCCAAGGTTGTTAGGCTGAGATGGGGCTTGAATATGCTTTATAACATAGCCTTGTTTTCAATCTATTCTTTGAAAAACGAAGAGGAAGAGGAAAGAAAAGGAAATTAAAACTCCATGTGGGACATCTAGCTGAGGGGCTATTCTAAATTCCACTTGTTTCTCATTCATTTTCAGGCAGGCTTCTGAGCTGAGGCAAGTGCCCTTTCTTTGAGTTTCAGCAGTATTAGCGATCTCCATGGCAACCACCAGTGCTCATCTGCTGCACCACACTGCAGCTTCCCTAGGCTCAATTCTCAAGTCGCCCTGGTGTCAGACAGGGCACGCCATGTGCACTGGTGGGACAAGACCTTGCCTTGGGGAATCCTCCAGTTGATTGAAGCCCTCCTCTAATCACCACATAATATGAGCAAACAAGATCACACAAAATATGATCTGCCTGCACAGATGCCAGGAATGCTATTTATTTTTCATTTTCCGTTTTTAGGGGTCTTTGTTGGTTAAAAGCAAAGAGCCACTAGATTAACTATCTTACAAAAAGGATTATTTTAAAATAGATTGTACAATGTTGTGGCTATGTGATTTATTTAAAGCATACATCTCATACCTTGCATTAAAGGCATTTCTCAAGAGGTTATTAAAACTTGGTTCTTCCTAAATGAAGAAACATTTGGGATATTGGTCAGAGTAAGGAAAGGCAAAAGGATTCTTGGGTTATTACTGAAATTGCCTCTTATAACCAGTTTCTCCAAGATTAAAATAATATCTACTTATTTTAGGCACTTAGCACTGGATCACTAAACAAGGTCTGGGCAAGACCTAATTAATACGTGCAATTCATTTTTAGCTCTTCTAATGAAAGATTCTTGTGCAGGCTCCGTTCTTATGAAATGAAGGGCCGAGCGCCCTCTACTGCTGCTTCTAGGTCAGTCTCTCAGTGTCTGAAATCCCATCACGTTGTTCATCTATTGTTAACAAATAGTCTTATACTCTGGCTTAGAAGGCTTTTACCATAAGTAAGAGCAAGAAGAAAGGTGCAAGAAAAGAGGAAGAGAAAACAGGTAACAAGAGGCTGGCTGTTATAATGGAATATCTTTGCACCAAGACCATTCAAAGGTACCTAAGATTATTGATAAGAGTGAGAAAGGTCTCAGAAATTCAGAGTGCTCAATTTTGTATCATGAACAAACATTAAAAGGATAAAAAACAGAGTCTCTTACTTTCTGCTCACATTCTTCTAGGACAGTGGTCAGCAAACTGCGGCTCTTGAGCCACATGCGGCTCGAGAGCTGCGGTTTGCCGCTCTGTTGACTAATGAGTTTGCCGACCACTGGGATAGGGGCTTAATCACAAGGAACAACAGCCTGTAATTATTGGAATCGAGAGTCTAGGTCAGTGGTAGGCAAACTCATTTAGTCAATAGAGCGGCAAACCGCGGCTCACGAGCCGCAGTTTGCTGACCACTGTTCTAGGACAAAGAGGGGAAGGCAGTCATTCACATTACTGATAGTAATTAAACCAGAATTCAAATCCAGGCCATCTAAATTCTAAACCCATCAAGCTATGTTAACCAGTAAGAACACTAAGTACAATTAAATTCTGAGGAGACTGAACTCAAAAAAGCTGATCATGGAATCTAGGTCTTGAATATTATGAAAACTCTATCTTATAAATTTCTTCCTTAAGCCCAAACCTTATACTTTTATAAACCATATTTATCATATATCACCTTTAAATTTTTCATGGGACATCATCAGTTTACCCTTGAATGCCCAAATTCCAGAGTTGGCAGATGGTCTGTGAGTTGTTGCAGTGGCAATTAACAGAGAGCTCCTGGTTCTGACATACTGGAGTAGGGAAAAGGTGTTTTCTCAGGCCTGAGCAGTTGTTTAGAGAGAAAGACAAGAATGTATCAATGGCAGGATTAGCCACTGGTCACCTAGGCCAGTGGTTGGCAAACTGCGGCTCGCAAGCCACATGCGGCTCTTTGGCCCTTGAGTTTTTAGCAAAAGCCAGCTTAGGAGTACCCTAATTAAGTTAATAACAATGTACCTACTTATATAGTTTAAGTTTTAAAAATTTGGCTCTCAAAAGAAATTTCAATCGTTATACTGTTGATATTTGGCTGTGTTGACTAATGAGTTTGCCGACCACTGACCTAGGCCACTGAATCTTTTCAGCTGATGCCAGGAGGCTGAAGTGAGCATGGAGCTGAGAGAGATGGGTTTTGCTGTGAACTGGGGCAGACAGAGGGAGTTCTGATGGAGCACAGCTCTGCACAGGAAGGAACCTCAGTGGGCTGATGGGCAGCGATGGTGCAGGTGGGAAAACAATATAGCTGAAAGGCAGGCAAGCTGACCATGGGGGCTGCCACTGAGTGCCCCCAAGACACAGTCAGAGTGGAAGTAGCAATGAATAAAGAGAGGTTTCTGTCAAGACCTCTTGTGTGTAAGGGATTCACATCTGCCTCTGGTTCTTTTCAAGGACCCAAATCCCATGAGACTTGAAATAATTAGAATCCAACAAACTGAGATTGTCAGGAAGACATATTTTCATATTTTCTCTGTCACACATATCTGGATATGGGGGTTATGGGACGCCAAGTCAAATACAAATCTACACTTGCATCTACAGATACCAATTCCAGACACAGAAATCCTTAACTTGCATTATTCAGAAAGTCATATGAAATACACAAGTATGTCTCCCACACACTATCCTATAAAGACAAACCAAATCATCTTTTCTTCGTATCTCACTATCATTTTCCAACCAGTTGGTATAAGAACAGAAACTGATTCTTATGGAAAGTGTGAAATAATTTACTAATTGTTAGGAAATAAAATAGTTTGTGAATTATGCAGGGAATCTGTAACCTATTTCATAGACATAGTAAAAGATGGGAAAGATCAACACTGGTATTAAAAATGAAATGAAATTTTATGAATGAAATGGCCCCCTTTGAAACAGATTTAAAGCTTTCTAGTCAAACCGTATTTTAGAAAATGAGTATCCTTTCTATAATATTATGAATTATCCTTAAGTACCTATCTCTTTAAATATGAAACATTTTATGAAGACATAAAAGGGAATGCAGTTATTATTATAAGATACATTACAAGACACAAATTCTCCTTTCATTGTATGGCTAAATTGTTTTCTAATGTAAATGGGGGAGGGGTATCTAATTGGCATGTTCTGAAATACTAAGATAACTTTGGTACTACAGATATGCAATATTCACAGCTTAAGAATAATATTTCAGCCGAAACTGGTTTGGCTCAGTGGATAGAGCGTCGGCCTGTGGACTGAAGGGTCTGGGGTTCAATTCTGGCCAAGGGCATGTACCTTGGTTGCGGGCACATCCCCAGTGGGAGGTGTGCAGGAGGCAGCTGATCGATGTTTCTCTCTCATCAATGTTTCTAGCTCTCTATCCCTCTCCCTTCCTCTCTGTAAAATATCAATAAAATATATTTTTTTAAAAAAGAATAATATTTCACAATGCACTACAGGATGGGAAACACCACTTAGAAAATGATTGACTTTGATGTTGCTGTCACTAAGGGTTCCACGACACTGCAGTTCTTAAAAGAGTTTATCTTGATATGTGTAACATATCACCAGAAACCTTGGGTTGAGAATATCACAGATTTCTATGGAAGATGGAGTCCAGGGCCCTCCAAGCAGTGACAGTTGGTGACTATAGATTTTTACTACTGACCTCAGACTCTCAGTAAGGAAATGAATGATAAACATTATACCAGTATGTAATCTATTTAATAGAATTCTGAAGTAAACCACATTATTAAGGAAACAAATATTCTGGAAAAAAAATGGCTTATCATTCCCTCCTGATAACTTTAAGGCAATGAATACTTATAACCATCAAAGGGCATAACTAAAATCATACAACTGTAAAATGGTAAAGGCATAAGGAATCAAATAATCTCTTAGTGCAACTCCACTTATTTTACTGATGAGGAAACAGAAAAGAAATATACTAATAATAACAATACTACTACTACTGATATTATCATTTTCAAATTAACATTTATTAAAAGGTGTGCCAAAAATTATTGTTTTCAATATATAATCTTCTTTAATCATTTTAAGAACCCTAAGAGATGAACATTAGTATTATCATTCCCACTTTACCAAATAAAAAAACTGAGGCACATCCTCGCTGGTTTGACTCATGGTTAGAGCATAGGCTCGAGGACTGAAGGGTCCCCAGGTTTGATTCCCATAAAGGGCACGTTGCAGGCTCAATCCCCAGCCCTGGATGGAGCATGTATGGGAGGCAGCCAGTCCATGTGTCTCTCTCACATCAATGTTTCTCTCTCTGTCTATCCTCCTCCCTTCCAATCTCTCTAAAAATTGATAGAAAAATAACCTTGGGTGAGGATTAACAAAAACAAACAAACTGAGGCACAATTAGGTTATATAATGTGTCTAAGTTTATCCAGATGGCAAGGGCAGAGCAAAAATTAGGACTTAGCAATTTGCCATACCTCTGCTCTTAAGCCTATGAAATCACAAGAAACCACAACTTTCCAAATAAATTGACCAAGTTCTTAGAGTAAAATTCATGGAGTTGAACTATAATAAGACTAACTGTATATTTCAAGACAGCCCCTGGAAAAATGCTCATATTTTCAAGACCTTCTCTATGTCAGAAACAGGGGTGGGGAACCTCTGGCCCATGAGCTGTATAAGGTCCGCAAAATCATTTGGTCTGGTCCTGCCAGGACTCAGAATTCTGGTCCAGACAGGACTCAGAATTCAATAAATCTAGGAGCTTTTTTCATAGCAATATACATTTATATTAAGTGCATTATATTAAAGGAATGATGCTCTAAATAACCAAATGGCCCTTGGCAGAAAAAAGATTTCCCACCCCTGTGTGTTAGAGGAATTTAAAGGATGAAGACACTGCCTTCTGAATGAGGAGCTGAGATGAAAAGCATCCAAGGATGTGAGCATCCAAAGAAAGATGCAGACAGCAATGCAAAGTAAGGACAGAAGCTCCAAACTGAGCACACTCTAAAAAACGAACAGAAATGTATAGGTAAGTACATCCATAGAGACAAAAATTAGATTAGCAATTGCCAACAGCCAGGGGGTAAGATAATGGAGAGTGGTTGCTAATAATGGGCACCAGGTTTCTTTTTGGGGTGATGACATGTTCTGGAATAAGATAGTGGTGATCAATGTACAACTCTGTAAATATACTAAAAATCACTACACTGTATACTTTAAAAGGGTGAACTTTAGATACGTGTATTATGTCTAAAGAAACTGTTATTAAAAAGTGAAAAAACAAATAAACAAAAATGGAGAGAATCTTTGGAAGACACTGCCCTTGAAACACCTGGGCCTCAACAGCCACCATAATTATAAAACAACTCATCTGTGGGCAATTTGGTGGTGTGTGCCGTAGGCAGGGTGGAAAAAAAAGTGAAACTCATCTTTATTTGATAGCTACTATCTTATACAATGAAGATACACTTTTTTCTTCTGGTATTCTATCTCATTGAAAGAGCCCAAAATACCACATGAATATTCACAGCCTCCAAAATAAAAGTACATGGTAAGTCTCACTCTCATTACCTTCTGATGAGAACACGCAGCCATGAGGTGGTTAAGTGATTTGCTAGATGCCTCGATAGGGGAAAGAGGAAGCTACTAGAAAAAATTAGATTGCTCAACTACACTATATGGCATGTGGGGGGGAAATAAGACTGTCAACATCAGAAACCTATGTTTAGAGAACTTGGCAAATGTAGAGGACCTAGCAAAGGAGACTATAGATCACTAAAGAATATTTTATTAACATTTCAGACCTACTGTATCTTATTTCAGGATCTAAAAATTCCTCATAAATAAGTATTATTAGTTCTCAAGCAGTAAGAATGGTTTCAAGGGCTCTCAGGTATTCCCATGAAAAACTACTTAGGCAGTGATTATGGAGAATTTCTCAGAATTGGAACAGCCCTGAATGAAGGCTTCTGAAGCTTCAATAGTAAATCTTCAACTGCAGTAATATGTTTTTACTGAAAGCTTAAAATATCCATTTAAGGATTAGTTAATAATACGTGACCATCTGGGGGAAAGAATCATTATTAAATTCAAAAACCTTAAGCTACACACAGAAACATCTCATTTAATTTAAACAAACTAATTTTTTAAAATGTACACTTTAACAACCAATAAATTAGTGAGTGACTATTCAATTTATAAAAGAATTCACGAGAGAAACCAAGATGGCGGCATAGGTAAGCACCTAAACTGCTGCCTCGCACAACAATTTCAAAACTACAACTAAAAGACAGAATGGACACCATCCAGAACCACAGGAAAGCTGGCTGAGTGAAAATTCTACAACTAGAAGGAAAGAGAAAAGCTCACAGAGAATTGGAGGTACGGCAAAGGGTCTTTGTGCGCGCAGAGAGGAAGGGCGGCTGAGAGCCTGGGTGACTTTCTCTAGCGGAAGGGGGAAGGAAGCCCCCGACCACACTGAACCCCAGTTCTGACTGCACTGAACCCCAGTTCCAGGCGAGCCCCTGGGGACACACGCTCTTACGGTGGGAGTCTGGACTCTCGCGCGGAGACTCGGGAGCCGGTGAAGTCGGAGGACTGAAAGCGCGCACGCGCCAGTGCGCACAAAGGCTGCAGAGGTTGCCAGAGGCTTTCCCTAGTGGAAGGGAGTCAGAGGCTCCTGAATGCACTGAGCCCCAGTTCTGACTGCAGTGAACCCCAGTTCCAGGCGAGCCCCTGGGGACCCACGCTCTTGTGGGGGGAGTCTGAACTCTCGGGCGGAGACTCCGGAGCCAGGGAAGGCGGAGGACAGAAAGCGCGCACACGCCAGTGCGCACAATGGCTGTGGAGGTTGCCACAGGCTTTCCCTAGTGGAAGGGAGTCGGAGGTTCCTGACTGCACTGAACCCCAGTTCCAGGCGAACCCTTGGGGACCCACGCTCTTGTGGGGGGAGTCTGGACTCTCGGGCAGAGACTCAGGAGCCAGGGAAGGTGGAGGTCTGAAGGCGCGCACGTGCGCGCAAGGGTAAGGCTGACAGGAAGCCAAGACTGAGGCTCCACCCCATCCAAGCTGAGCACAGAGGCTATTGCAATTTGGCAAGTCTAATCCTATAAGGCTGTCTCCAGCACCGAACTTCTCCTAGCATAGACACAGCTGATCCTTACAGCCAACTGGCCTGGAGGTCAATTCTTCCCAGTGATACCAACAACAATCAAGACTTAATTACAACAAGGCTGTACACACAGTCCACAAAGGGGTGCACCAAGAGTGTCCACCTCAGGTTAACTGGGGAGGCAGACCCACTGGGCCATATTGGAAACCTAGCACACAAATCTACCCTACCAACTCAGGGAAGCAGTGAAAATGCGGCGTCAAAGAATCAGATCACAAACGAAAGAAATGGAGGAAAACAAACGACTGGATATAGAATTCAAAACCACGGTTATAAGGCTTTTTAAGAATATCCTAGAAAAGGCCGATAAATATAACGAGACCCTCGAAGATATGAAAAAGGACCAAATAGAAATTAAACATACACTGACTGAAATAAAAAATATTATACAGAGACCCAAAAACAGACAAGAGGAACACAAAAATCAAGTCAAAGAATTGAAATACAAAGAAGCAAAAAACACTCAACCGAAAAAGCAAAAAGCAAAAAAAAAATCCAAAAAGTTGAAGATAGTGTAAGAAGACTCTGGGACAACTTCAAGCGTACCAACATCAGAATTATGGGGGTGCCAGAAGAAGAGAGAGAGCAAGATACTGAAAACCTATTTGAAGAAATAATGACCAAAAACTTCCCCTACCTGGTGAAAGAAATAGACTTACAAGTCCAGGAAGTGCACAGAACCCCAAACAAAAGGAATCCAAAGAGGACCACACCAAGACACATCATAATTAAAATGCCAAGAGCAAAAGACAAAGAGAGAATATTAAAAGCAGCAAGAGAAAAACAGTTACTTACCTACAAGGGAGCACCCATACGACTGTCAGCTGATTTCTCAACAGAAACTATGCAGGCCAGACGGGAGTGGCAAGAAATTTTCAATGTGATGAATAGCAAGAACCTACAACCAAGATTACTCTACCCAGCAAAGCTATCATTCAGAATTGAAGGGAAGATAAAGAGCTTCACAGATAAGAAAAAGCTAAAGGAGTTCATCACCACCAAACCAGTATTATATGAAATGCTGAAAGGTATTCTTAAAGAAGAGGAAGAAGAAAAAAGTAAAGAGAAAAATTATGAACAACAAATACATATCTATCAACTAGCGAACCTAAAAATCAAGTGAATTAAAAACCTGAGGAGCAGAATAATCTGGTGAATATAATAGAATCAGGGGCATAGAAAGGGAGTGGACTGATAATTCTCAGGGGGAAAGGGGTATGGGGGGGTTCTTGAAGTGACTGGACAAAAATCATACACCTATGGATGAGGACAGTGGGGGGGGAGGTAAGGGCAGAAGGTGGGGTGGGAACTGGGTGGAGGGGAGCTATGGGGGGAAAAAGGAGAAATAATTGTAATAATCTGAATAAAGATTTATTTTAAAATAAATAAATAAAAATAAAAAAAAAAGAATTCACTACCAGTATCCTGTTTTCCTTCTATAAAACTTTTACTTTTATTCAACTTTTCAGGGACATATCTGTTGCATGCTTTGAGGAATATGTGCTCCTTACCATTCCTGCCAAGAAGGTCACTGGCCTTGTTAGTGGAGAAAAAAGCTATTTCAGCATACGACTGAGGTGTCCATGTCTCCATGGGCAGCATGAAACCCAGAGAGGAGCCAGTGGGAGACATTCCTAAACCTGGTGCTTCTCAGAGGGTGGCTAACAACTCCCTATGCAGGATCACCTGGTTGCTGCTTCAGGCTACTGATCCCGGACACCCAACACACAGCCTGAATGTGAATCTCGGAGGGATTTGCACTTGTATCAAGCTTCCCAGATTTGAGACAAGTCACCTTGCCACACCTGCTGCACTGATCCAAAAATGAAATAAGCAACACCTCTGAAGAGGTATATAATATACCATCTCAACTTCTTCCACCAAACATGTGTAGATTATGTTTTCAGAGTTAAGGCTGGGGGTACAGAGTTGACTAAGACACAGTTTTTACCTTTAAAGAGCTCAAAATCTAGTGGAGGAAATAGGAAAGAAACTCAGAAATCACAGAAGTATGGAAATAACACTGGAAATGTACACAGAGCTCTACTTTTGTTCATCAGTTTATGTTGTCCATTATATTCCACAAAAGAGTGAGATCATGTGATATTTATCTTTCTCCGACTGGCTTATTTCGCTTAACATAATGCTCTCCAGGTCAATCCATGCTGTTGTAAATGGTAAGCATTCCTTCTTTTTTACAGCAGTGTAGTATTCCATAGTGTAGGTGTACCACAGTTTTTGAAACCATTCATTTGCTGATGGGCACTTAGGCTGTTTCCAAATCTTAGCTATTGTAAATTGTGCTGCTATGAACATAGGGCAGGGGTGGGCAAACTTTTTGACTCGAGGGCCACAATGGGTTCTTAAACTGGACCGGAGGGCCGGGACAAAAGCATGGATGGAGTGTTTGTGTGAACTAATATAAATTCAAAGTAAAGGAGCGGAGGGGAGAGCAAGAGAACCCTCCACTCTTTTGGCTCCGCGGGCCGAATAGAACAGCCGAATGGGCCAGATCCAGCCCGCGGGCCGTAGTTTGCCCACGGCTGCTATAGTGTATACAGATGTCAAATACATCTGAAACTTATATAATGTTATTTTTTAAATTTAATAAATCTTTATTGTTCAGATTATTACAATTGTTCCTCTTTTTTCACCCATAGCTCCCCTCCACCCAGTTCCCACCCCACCCTCTGCCTTTACCCCCCCCCCCACCACGGCACTGTCCTCATCCATAGGTGTACGATTTTTGTCCAGTCTCTTCCCACACCACCACACCCCTTTCCCCCCAGAGAATTGTCAGTTCACTCCCTTTCTATGCCCCTAATTCTATTATATTCACCAGTTTATTCTGTTCATCAGATTTTTTTATTCACTTGATTTTTAGATTCACTTGTTGATATGTATTTGTTGTTCATAATTTTTATCTTTACCTTTTTCTTCTTCTTCCTCTTCTTAATGAATACCTTTCAGCATTTCATATAATACTGGTTTGGTGGTGTTGAACTCCTTTAGCTTTTTTTTTTTTATCTGTGAAGCTCTTTATCTGACCTTCAATTCTAAATGATAGCTTTGCTGGGTAGAGTAATCTTGGTTGTAGGTTCTTGCTATTCATCACTTTGAATATTTCTTGCCACTCCCGTCTGGCATGCATAGTTTCTGTTGAGAAATCAGCTGTCAATCGTATGGGTGCTCCCTTGTAGGTAACTGTTTTTCTCTTGCTGTTTTTAATAGCCTCTCTTTGTCTTTTGCCCTTGGCATTTTAATTATGATGTGTCTTGGTGTGGTCCTCTTTGGATTCCTTTTGTTTGGGGTTCTCTGCACTTCCTGGACTTGTAAGTCTATTTCTTTTACCAGGTGGGGGAAGTTTTCGGTCATTATTTCTTCAAATAGGTTTTCAGTATCTTGCTCTCTCTCTTCTTCTGGCACCCCCATAATTCTGATGCTGGTACACTTGAATTTGTCCCAGAGGTTCCTTACACTATCTTCATATTTTTGGATTCTTTTTTCTTTTTGCTTTTCCAGTTGAGTGTTTTTTGCTTCTTTGCATTTCAAATCTTTGACTTGATTCTTGTGATCCTCTTCTGCTGTTAGATCTCTGTATAATATTTTTTATTTCAGTCAGTGTATGCTTAATTTCTAGTTGTTTTTTTCATATTCTCGAGGATCTCACTAAATTTATCGGCCTTTTCTAGAAAATTATTGAAAAACCTTATAACCATGGTTTTTGAACTCTATATCCAATCATTTGCTTTCCTCCATTTCTTTCATTTGTGATCTGTTTCTTTGTCACTGCATTTTGGCTGCTTCCCTGAGATGATAGAGTGGCTTTGTGTGCTAGGTGTCCCATAGAGCCCAGTGGCTCAGCCTCCCCAGTTACCTGAGGTGGACACTCTTGGTGCACCCCTTTGTGGACTGTGTGCACAGTCTTGTAGTTAAGCCTTGATTGTTGTTAGTATCACTGGGAGGAACTGACCTCCAGGCCAGTTGGCTGTGAGGATCAGCTGTGTCTACGCTTGGAGAACTTCTGTGCTGGAGATACCCTTATGAGACAAGACTTTGAAAAGCCTCTGTGCTCAGCTTGGATGGGGCGGAGTCTCAGGGCGGAGCGGACAGCATTGGTTTCCCATCAGCTCTGCCCTAATAGGTCCCTGTGTCTCAGTGTCCCGTGGTAATCGCTGTGAGCACCTCTGGGAGAAAGCCGCCCTCGAGATTCCCCCGCTACCAGACAATCCAGTTTCTCCCCGAATGAGTCTGGGTCCCCAGAATCTCACCCAGAACTGGAGTTCAGTGCAGTCGGAGCTTTTGTCTCCCTCCCGATTGAGAAAGCTTGTCACGTACTCAGTTGCCCGCCTTCTCCATGTGCACACCTTGGTACCTCTGCCTTCCGCAGTTCCTCTGAGTCTCAGTGTACTTTATTCTTTCCTGACAGTCCAGTTTTACCCCGTATGAGTCTGGGTCCACAGAGTCTTGCCCGGAACTGGAGTTCAGTGCAGTCTGGAGCTTTTGTCTCCCTCCCGCTTGAGAAAGCCAGCCGCGCACTCAGTTACCAGTCCTCCTCGTGTGCGCATCTCAGTACCTCTGCCTCCTGCAACTCCTCTGAGTCTCAGTGTGCTTTTCTCTTTCCTTCTAGTTGTAGAATTTCCACTCATCCAGCCTTCCTGGGGTTCTGGATGATGTCCGTTTTGTCTTTTGGTTGTAGTTTTGAAATTGTTCTGCAAGGCAGCAGTTAAGGTGTTTACCTATGCCACCATCTTGGTTTCTCCTGAAACTTATATAATGTTATTAACCAATGCTACTCAATTAGAAAAAAGAAGCAAAAGCAAAACCTTTCCTCCTTCACAGAAACTGGCAAATAAAGAATGTATGTACACATACGCACACGCTCGCAAGTGCATGTGCGCGCGCGCACACACACACACACACACACACACACGAGGAAGATGACCAACCCCATAAAAGAGCATTAACACATTTAACAAAAGAACTTACAACTAAGAAAATCAAGCTACAAGTATAATAATAAGAGACATTTTAAATCCATATATTTAATATATTCAGACATATAAAGGACAGTATCTATGTATCAAATGAGAAAATATGGTTATGAATTAAGAGCTGGCAATCATGAAAGAATCAAGGAGAGATCTTAGAAATGACTCTGATCACAGTGTGCAGAGTGAATTGCAGGGGCAATATGCATATGACTAGGTAAGAGATGACCATGGTTTGGTCAGGGTGGAGCAGAGAAGAGGGAGAGTAGTAGAGGGATTTAAAATAGATTTTGAATGATGTGTCTGGAGGTGTGAATGTGAGCATGGAGAAGAGGGAGGACTTGGTGGCAATGCTTTGTAAAGGGATGACGAATGTTTCCATAGGTGAGAATAGAAAGGGGGAAAAAGCTCACTTTTCTAACATTAATTAATTCACACAAGGTCACATTTTACATTATTTTAATTAACTTTTATTGAGTTCATGTTCAAAATGGGAAATAATATTCATTAAAATAGTCATGAGGACCCTGGGTAGAACAGCATGGAGTATTTAATCAGGATAGAAAATGGGAAATCTTTTTATTCTGCTCTGATGCATGGTGGGTTTCATAAATTCCTAACCTTTCTCAATCCTATCCCCTTTGCAGATGACAGGAAGAAATAGACTTGAAGGTCTTAACTCTTTCAGGAAGTCTTGTCCAAGACTTTTCACCCATTTCCCCCTGTGCAGCCCCTGGTTAGGTCCCTTTCCTGGCTAACACTCTACAAACATCTGTCTCTCAACCACTCCATTATCTTGGCATCATTTACTTTTTTATTTCCCCACTAGTGGCCCGGTGCACGAATTCATGCACATTGAAAGGAAATTAATTAGAAGAAATATTTTAATATTGCTATTCACCCTTTCTCTATAACAGAAGTGTCAACCAAATTCATGATTGACAATGACAGATCAAAACATACGCATGTGATTGGTGCCAGCAAGAGCTTTATATGTATCGCGTATGTGCTAGTCAACTTAGCCTTTTATATATATGGAATAAACTTGCTTAATTAAACTTGATTTAGCTAAACTTTTTCCAGCCCAGTGAAGCACCCCATCTTCCCTTTCAGGAAATTGTCAGCAACACAGCAGTAAATATAAACATGAAGCAGATTATTATTGTAGATCACAAAGGGAGAACAAATGATAAAATATTTAACTGCAGCAGTGTTTGACTATATTCTGTGCAGTGAGAAAACCTGAAGTCATTTTCAAGTCCACTATTTCTTACTTCTTTTCAGTCGGGTCAATTTTCTAAGCTTTCTAAATCTCTGTTTTCTGGCTAATGAAAAAAAAAATAGGATTCTACTGAGTCTCCTATCTACCTACTCCAGGACTTCTGTGAGGATCAAATGAGATGAGGTTCTTAAACTGGACCGGAGGGCCGGAACAAAAGCATGGATGGAGTGTTTGTGTGAACTAATATAAATTCAAAGTAAAGGAATGGAGGGGAGAGCAAAAGAACCCTCCGCTCTTTCGGCTCCGCAGGCCGGACAGAACAGCCGAACGGGCCGGATCCGGCCCACGGGCCGTAGTTTGCCCACGACTGACATAGGGGTACATATGTCCTTTTTGATGGGTGTTTCTGATTTCTTGGGATATATACCTAGAAGTGGGATTACTGGGTCAAATGGAAGTTCCATTTTTAATTTTATGAGAAAACGCCATACTGTTTTCCAAAGTGGCTGCACCAGTCTGCATTCCCACCAGCAGTGAAGGAGGGTTCCTTTTTCTCCGCATCCTCACCAGCAATTGTCATATGTTGATTTGTTAATTCATTCTGACAGGTGTGAGATGGTATCTCATTGTTGTTTTGATTTGCATCTCTTGGATGATTAGTGACTTTGAGCATGTTTTCATATGTCTCATGGGCTTCTGTATGTCTTCTTTCGAAAAGTGTCTATTATTTAGGTCCGCTGCCCATTTTTTCATTGGATTGTTTATCTTCCTTTTGTTAAGTTGTATGAGTCCCCGTATAAATTTTGGAGGTTAAACCCTTATCTGAAATAGCATTGGCAAATATGTTCACCCATGCAGTGGGGTCTCTTGTTGTTTTGTTTGTGGTTTCTCTTGCTGTGCAGAAGCTTTTTATTTTGATGTAGTCCCCTTTGTTTATTTTCTCCTCAGTTTCCAGTGTCCTAGGAGCTGTATCAGTAAAGATATTGCTATGACATATGTCTGCTATTTTGCTGCCTATGGATTCTTTTAAGAGTTTTATAGTTTCCCATCTTATGTTTAAGTCCTTTATCCATTTTGAGTTTATTTTTGTGTATGGTGTAAGTTGGTGGTCTAGTTTCATTTTTTTGCATGTATCTGTCTAATTTGAGAGACACTTGGGGTTATAGTTGTCTTGTCAGAAAATATTCCAAAAACCTATGCCTTTCAAGAGGGCTATATTTAATATACTACCAGGAAAAGAAAATCTACTCACTAAATTAAAATTCCTCATCCTCTAGTAACTCATTTCAGTCCTTACCAACCTCCATAGGCTAGAGCTCTCCTGATATGTAACCTAAAGCCCTCATGATGTAGTTTGAGTGATTTCTTTATTTGTACCTTCAAAGACTCTAGAAAAGACACATCATCTTTATAAAAAGACTACAGGCCCAGTGCACGAAATTCATACATGAGGGCAGGGTGTCCCTCAGCCCGGCCTGCACCCTCTCCAATCCGGGACCCCTTGGGGGATGTCCTACTGCTGGTTCTAAACCGGCAGTCAGAGATCCCTCTCAGAATCCAGGACCACTGGCTCCTAACCACTCACCTGCCTGCCTGCCTAATGCCCCTAACTGCCCTCCCCTGTCAGCCTGGTCGCCCCCAATGGCCCTCCCCTGCCGACCTGGTCACTCCTAACTGCCCTCCCCTGCTGGCCTGATCTCGCCCCCAACTGCCCACCCCTGTCGGCCTGATCTCGCCCCCAACTGCCCTCCCCTGCCGGCCTGATCACCCCCAACAGCCCTCCCCTGCTGATCTGGTTGCCCCCAACTGCCCTTCCCTGCGGGCCTGATCGCCCCTAACTGCCTCTGCCTTGGCCCCCACCACCATAGCTTTGTCTGGAAGGAAGTCAGCCGTCCGGAAGATGGCCGGTCGACCAGGTCGAATTAGCATATTAGCCTTTTATTAGTATAGATAGATTATATAGGATAGGATTGCTTAAATGGAGGGGGGGAGATGCTCTTGGCAGACAAAAATACATAACCGCTATATGACTGATAGCCAGCCATATGCACTATACTTCCAAACTGGTTATTAAAAAAATTGAACCACTTTTGTACACCTTACACCAAATAGCTGTTGCCCTTAAAACCCCTCCTCAGCCCCCACCTTAGGTTCTGCCTTCACAGTTCACCCAGATTAGGTTCTGACTGGTCAGTTTCTATGCCAGTCAGCATCAAAAGCTCCACCTCCTAGACAGCCATTAGCTCATTGCAGTTCACCCAGATTTGGTTCCGATTGGTCGGTTTCTATGCCAGGCAGCGTCAAAAGCTCTGCCTCCTAGGCAGCCATTGGCTCCTCTGGGAAATCCAGAACAGCCCTGCCTTCACATTGGCACCAGCCCTTCAGTCACACCCCCAGTGTTCTACCGGGTGTATCTCTGGCCGCTCTGAGAAGCGGCACCTCAGGTCTGTGCTGGTGGCAATTTTGAATTCTCATCCCTGACCTAACCTTCTTACAGTGCGAGCTCCGTGAAGGCAAGCATTTGTCTTATTCATTCTTAATTCACTCATAGACTTTAACTGTGTCTATGCATGTATGCTAGCACCGCATGGTGACCAGTCGAATGGTCGTTTCGGTTGTCACGATCATTGGAGATATATATATATATATATATGGCCATTTTGTTCTTTTCAGTTTGTTTGGGATAAATAATTCAAACTCAGTAAAATTACTAACCACTCTGAAACAAAGTTGTGTTTTTTGTTTTGTTTTTTGTGTGTTATTTGTTTAATTTACAACTAAGGTATTTTTCTCTGGTTTGGGATTGCTGTGCATTTAGAAAACTTCTGAATTATAAAAAGCTAAGGGGTGATGGTACTGCTGCTGATTTCACAGTTAACTGAAAATACTACATACTACCCCAGTATTTTAAGATCTTATAAATTGAAAAGGAAAATAGATATCTAAAGGTTAAGAAAAAGTTGAGCAGTAGTAATAAATGTTTTCATCAATGACAATGAAATAAAGTGTGTCTGGGGGGTTCGAAGTAGAGAAAGGAAAAGTGACAAAGCAATCTGATAGGTGCAGCAAAGACTGATGCACCTTTCTACCCCAATGTATTTCCCATAATGAAAAAGATCTGGGATAAGCTGAAAAACCACCCAGGACTCCCAATGATCCCACCTAGACTGCCCTGCAGGACTTGAAGACATGGGCCTGAGAAATGGTCAAGGTCATAACTGTCCATCTGTGGGAGTGAGGGACATGCACATGGGGTAGAACCAGCTGCTGCCAACCCAGCTGCTCTGCTGAGTCAGAGCCCACTTCTCAAGCTCAGAAGGGTGGCAGCATAAGAAACTATTTCTATCTCATCCCACATGGAACGTTTACCCTTTATTTATTTTTTTGAGATATGTTTTTATTTATTTCAGAGAGGAAGGGAGAGGGAGATGGGGATAGAAAGAATCATTGATTGGCTAGCTCCTTCATACCTCCTACTGGGGATCGATCCCGCAACCTCGGCCTGGGCCCTGCCCGGGAATCAAACCTTAACCTCCTGGTTCATGAGTCCATGCTCAACCACTGAGCCACACCATCCAGGCGGAACACTTATCCTTTAAAAGGGCTAACTTTTGTTTGCGTTTCTAGGAACCAGCACATAGCAGGTGCTCAATAAAGTTGCTGAATAAGTTAATACATTGATTAATAAATTAAGGGATGAACAAATGAACAGCAACCACAAAAATTAGACTCCAGAAGACTTGTACAGCCTGGTTTACTATCACATGCCTTCACAGACAGGTGGAGAACAGCCACCAGATGTGGGTGCTTAAGGTCAGAGACTGAATCTCAGACCATTTCTCAGTGTTGGGCATGAGTTCCCTCCACATTACAAAACCTCTTTTACCTCAGGTGACTGCATTACCTTCTTAAACCTTCATTAAATACTTTTCTATTCCCTTGTTTTAACAAGGCCTTTCCAAATCTGATATCATTATGAGGACAGGGAAGAGTAAGAAAGTAATGGAAACCAAAAGAAAAATGAAAGGAATTTAGGGTCGAAATGTGCTAGTAAGGGGTTTTGCCACGAAGAATCAGTAAAGCAGTTTTTGTGCACAGAAACAACAGAAAAATGGCACACATGATATGCCTTAATCCAGCACTTTCTTATTAAAAAAAAAAAAAATCTGCTCATAAGTAGCACATACCTAAACAACCATACTTCGTAAATGCTATTTATGTATTTATGCCACAGGCTCAAGAAATGAATCTACAAATAACCTGTATTATTAAAGTTTTATCACATCCATTATTGTTATAAATTTTCCTATATTTTCAGCAGAGACATAACAACATAACTGTGCTCTTTTATTTTTCCTTAGAAAAACAAGCAACAAAATAAATCCTCTACAGTCAAGAAAGAAATTCCTCTGTTAGTTTTCTTACAGATGACAGGAAAATCAGCTCAACATAATGGATGTAAGTGGTCCCATGCCAAGATATATAAAGTGAAGTTTCAGAACATAGGGACAAAAAGAAAAGAGGTTCCTAGAAAGTCCCCAAATCTACAATACATTTTAGAACCAATGAACAAGTTTGGCAAGGTAAAACAATATAAGATCAATATATAAAAACCAATCACATTTTTATTTACAAACCATGAATAATCAGAAAATGAAACTTAAAAAGCAATTTCATTCACAATATTATCAAGAATAATAAAATACATAAATTTCATAAAATAAGTATAACACTGTACACTCAATACTATAAAGAACATTGCTGAGAGAAATTAAAGATGATCAAAGCAGAGGTCCACAATTGAGGGCCCATCATCCAGGCTCCTGTTTTGGTAAATAAAATGCTACTGGAATACAGTATTGGCTCACTGCCCACAGTACTTCTCACTACAGTGGTAGAGGCAAATATGACAGAGATTGTGTAGGCCAGTGGTCAGCAAACCGTGGCTAGCGAGCCACATGCGGCTCATGAGCTGCAGTTTGCCGCTCTGTTGAATAATGAGTTTGCCGACCACCAGTGTAGTAGGCCATAAGAATAAAATATTTATTATCAGGACCTTTAAGAAAAAGTGTGACAATCTCTGGCCTAAATAAATGGAGAGACATTCCATGTTAACACCATACTGTTAAAATTATAATTATCCTCAAAATGATCCTCAGATTAAATTTAATTCCTATCAAAATCCCAACAGGCTTTCTTTGTAAAAATGACAAGCTGCTTCTAAAATTTATATTGCAACACCAAGGACTAGCATAGCCAAAAGAATTTTGAATAAAATAATAGTTTGAGAATTCACAGTACCTATTTTAAATATGCTATAAAGCTACAATAATCAAGACTGTGTGGTGCTGTATATATATTTTCAACAGATACCAAGGCAATAATAAGAAAAAAATAGTCTTCCCAAAAAAAAGTTCTGGCACTAAAAGACATCCACATTCAAAGAGATGAATTTAAAATATTTCCTTACATCATACACAAAATTTAAATAAAAATGAATCATAGACCTAAATGCAAGAAATAAACAATAAACTTCTAGGAAAAACTAAGAGATCTTCATGGCTTGGATTAATCAAAGAGTTTTTAGGTACAACACCAAAAGCATAATCCACAAAAAAAAAAAAAAAAAAAAAAATTGATAAGTTGGATTTCATCAAAATTAAAAACTATTTCACATAAAAGGCACACACTAGGAGAAAATATACGCAAATTATCTATATGATAAAGATCATATATTTAGACTGTATAAAGAATTTTACTACTAAATAATAAGACAAACAACCCAAATAAAAAATGGGCAAAACATGTGAATAAACATTTCACCAGAGAAGAAATACAAATGGCTAAAAAGCACATTAAAAGATAATTATTGATGTGAAAAATATAAATGAAAACTATACTGAGATATATCTACACACACATTTAAATAATTATCAACCAGACATACCTGGCTGGGTGACATAGTTGGTTGGGATGTCATCCCCTGCACCAAAAGGATGCAGGTTCAATTCCCCGTCAGAGCACATACCTATGTTTTGGGCTAGATCCCAGGTCTAGGCGCATAGAGAAGGCAACCGATTCATCTCTCTCTTTTCTCTCTCTCTCTTCCTCTCTCTGAAAAACATGTCCTGGGGAGGGTTTTTTTTAAAAAAACAGACAATACAAAATATTGGTGAGGATGTAGAAAAACTAAAATCCTCATATATTGCTGGTGGAGATATAAAATGGTATAGTCACTTTGGAAAACAGTTTGGCAGTTTCTTGAAAAGTTAATCATAACTTTACATACAACCCAGCAATTCTACTCCTGGGTATTTACGAAAGCGAAATGATACAACCCAGCAATTCTACTCCTGGGTATCTACGAAAGCGAAATGAAATCATGTGTCCACACAAAAACTTCTATGTTAAAGTTCATAGCAACATTATTCATAATAGCCCCAAACTGAAAATAATATAAATGCCTGTCAACTGGTGAATGAATAAACAAAATGTATACAATACTATTCAGCAATAGCAAGGAACAAACTACTGTGACACACTTATAGTATGAACTGCAAAACATTGTGTTGAGTGAGAGAAGCCACATGCAAAGGACTACATATTGTATGATTCCACTTATATAAGATGTCTAGAAAAGACAAACCAATAGAAACAGAAAGTAGAACAGTGGTTGCCTGGGGCTGTGGGGGTAGGATTGGTAACTGCCTGCAAATGGGCAAGATATAACTTTTGGGGTTAATGGAAATGTTCTGTAGCAATGGATGTTTGTGAAAGTAAAATTTTCTACACAATGCTTGAATTGCATATTTATGGTGGATAATTTTGTTATGCAAATTATTCCTCAATAACACTTTTAAAAATGTTAAGTCTCGGGAGAAAAAATGGTCACAAATAAATGATCAGTAATTAAAATGTCTTCAAATTCCAAACAGCAACACTGGGATCTATAGGACAGTGTTCATTCTAAAAGAATAAGGTTTTCACAAAAATGTTATACCCTGAATAAATTACTACACAAATGGGAAGAAAGAGTAAATGACTTTCAGATATGTAAGGACTCAAGGAACTTGCTTCCAATGTATCCTTTCTCAGACAGGCACTGGAGGATCAAATTCACCAAAACAAGACAGTAAACACACAACCAAAGCCCAGTGTGGTATGCATGGTGGAATGCAATCAGCATTCATATCCGCTTCTATATACCTTTCTGTATGGTAGGGGCTGTAAAACTAAACCACTATACTTCTTGGCCTTCCTTGCAACTGGGTTCTTTGAGTAAACTGGGTTTCTCCAACCAGATACATGGCAGTAAGGATTGGAATATGGAAGTGAAGGCCATCCTTCTGCAACTCTGGCTTCCTCTGCTGGTCAGCATGGCAGGGGTCTGCTGGGTTTTCCTGTAGGTGTTCAGTGTCTAGCTGTCATCAGCTTCACCAGTATCAAGAGACAGTGGCTTTAACAGGTTCTGATTCTTACACTACAGCTCCAGCAGAAGGTTCTTGAAGTGAGCAGTCCCAGTGGTGGCCTCCTGACTCCTTCCACCCTAATGTGGCAGACGGTGCAACACCTTTGACAGGTCAGGGAACCTGTGAGGTTCTGGGCATTCCTAGAGGCCCAGCCTCAAGTCCATTCCTCCAGTACTTCCAATAATTTAGAAAGCACCTGATCTGTATTTTAAATTCCTTTCTGTCGAAAATAGCTACTGTAGGCATTATCTCCACCCACTCACCCCTAAATAATATAATACACAGGAAGACATAGGAAGCAGTAAATCCCATACAAAAGAGAGGTAAAGGGCATTTCCAAGAATACAGCAAAGAGATAGCAAGGTGACAGCTGAGCACCGAGTGTAAAAATGAATCTCCTCAGAAGGCTCTGAGAGAGACATCTCAAAAAGATGAAATAGAAGAAAACCAGATACAGTAGGTCCTCGGGTTACATCAGAGATCCGTTCCTACGGCGCGATGGAATGCGATTTTCACCATTAAGTAGGAACCCACCTACATAAGCACCTACGTCACTCACATGGAGCACATACACAGCAGTAATGAAGTGAAACAGAAAAAATTTAAAAGAAAGGTAACAATTCCTGACCTTTACTTGTGATAAATAAATAATAAAAAACATAAAGCACATATGTACATACGTCGAAATGATGGACCTTTTTTTTTTAATAAATAAACTAGTAGCCCATCGCGCGATATCACGCGCAGTAGGCCACCCAGGGCTTCCAAGTGAGCCGGCGGGAACTGCAGCACTCCGCTAGGAGCTGCGCTGCTTCCACGGGAGCCAGGAGGGACCTGCGCTGCTTCCGCAGGAGGCGGGCCCGCCTTCTCCTCTCTGGGCCTGTGCTTGGCCGCAGAGGCTGCGGGCCGGCCCCCCTGTCCCTGTCCGTGCCCGTGTCCACTCTGGCTCCGGGGGACTGGCCTGAGCCGGGCGCAGCGATGAAGCAAGCATTCCACCAGGCCTCTCACTCTGCCCACTCTTAGCAGCCACCCCTCTCCCCTGCCGGGACTGGGGGACTCCGGTGGGGCTGAGAGGACTGGGCACCGCCATCTTGTGGCTATGGGCGCTGCCATCTTTGTGATGGAGTGATGGTTAATTTGCACATTACCCTTTTATTAGATAGGATGGGAGATGGCGATGTAACCACGTAACGACGTACTTCGAGTCTGATATAATCCAAGGACTACCTTATGTGTATATATATTATGAGTAGATTCTGACAATTTGAAGAATACGGTTTTGAATTAGTAAAAAGTAAGCAAACAAAACAGACTAAATATAAATTTGTGTAAGAGAGAAAAGATAATCATAATTTACTAAATATTTCACCTGTGGATAGCATTTAGTTAGCCACAATAACCTAATGTAGACTACAGACTTACCTCAAATTATGCTCTAATTATAGATAAGTTTGCGAGATGAGCAAGGCACCTATTTTAGTGTTGGGGTAAAGAAGAAATGGAGAAATCCTCCTGTTTCATGTTGCATAGCTAAAAGAGAACGTTTTCAGTGGAAAGAAACAAGAAGAAGCAATATGAGCATGTTACTTAGAGAGACAGAGTAATGGCCAGATCAGCTCTAAGTGTTGAAATTGGTTGCCTCCAGGGAGAAGGAAGTGGGAATGTGGGAGAGAGAAGGAGTCGAGGACGGGCACATGGGGGGCTGCTGGGGCTTGTAGAACTATTTGACTCCTTAAACTATGAGGTGAATAAACTTCAATGAAAAGAAAAAATATCTTCAAAAGAAAGAGCAAGGTAAGAAGAAAAGGAAGTGGCCTGGGTTCTCCCTAGCACTCGGAGGCTGAGGCACTCTGGGTAGGGATGGGGCCCCGCTGCTCTGGGCACACCAGGACGGGCAGCATTCTAGGTGCGAATGGGGCCCCGCTGCTCTGGGCACACCAGGACGGGCAGCATTCTAGGTGCGAATGGGGCCCCGCTGCTCTGGGCACACCAGGACGGGCAGCATTCTGGGTGCGGATGGGGCCCCGATGCTCTGGGCACACCAGGACAGGCAGCATTCTGGGTGCGGATGGGGCCCCGCTGCTCTGGGCACACCAGCATGGGCAGCACTCTGTCTGGGAAGCTGGCCAGGTCACCGTGAGCCAAGAGCTCAAAAGAAGAGAAAAACACAAAGAAATTTGTAGCTAAAGTGAGAGAAGATCAGATACTCAAGCAAAATTTCAGTATACTGGGGGTCAAATAAAAAAATTATGTATTGGTTTTCAGAGATCAATAAAATACCTGAAGTAAGTCTGAGGTAACTACTAACAACTGTCTCTACCTCGAACAGTTGCAAAATTGCACTAAAGGTTAAATAAATTGTCTGAGTTCAAATTTATTTCTGAAGTATGCAGGAGTCATGAGTTCAGAAACGTGTAAAACTAATTTGTTTTTCTTGGAAGTAGTGTGGGTATAAGAAACAGATCCACTGACTGCTCAGCCAATCTTCTCTCTCTCCTTGCTGTCTACATGGACAACAGTTCACCGTTCTGTTAAACATATTATGTGTGGTGAGTCAATGCAAAAGGTTACAAAGCAACACGACCAGCTGAAAGGTTCCATTTAGTCAAATTAATATTGTTCATTCTTTAATTTTTAGCTTAAGGCATCTGGGAGAACACAAGAAGAATGAAAACCACTACCAGCACCTCTGTTAAAAGTTATTTTCAGGGTACAGCTGTACCATTTATACAGGCACAGCCCTTCTCACCACAACAAATAAATTTGCACTTGCCTGACTGAAATTTCATTCTTACTGCAATCAAATTGCTACCAGCATGTTGTGAACACTATAAATCTTCCCATGTTGATTCGTGAAATGAAAAATATCAAGGGAAATAAATAATCCTTTACTCCCTGCCAGTCTTAGGAATAAGAAACAACAGACATCTTGACTAGGTACAAGAAATAATAAAACTGTCCTCACTTAGCAGGCTTCTGCTAGCCTCAGTATTACCTACATGTACTGTGTGGGTTATGAAACTGTCCAGGGCTGATGGGTCTAATCACTATATGAAAAACTAGATCCTGACTTTTTGCTGTTAATAATTCATTATTATCAGCAGTTATTTGGAACAGAGGGGAAATCCAGATCATGTCTAGCTCTTTCCATCTGTGAATCCATGTGCCAATTAGACTACAAAGGGCCTGGTTCTGGCTGGCCAAGGAGCTGGAAAGTTCTCCGCCTCCCGGTGAACAGTGCTCCATGGCCCTGGGTGGGAAGGCCCGCTTTGCCAGCCAGGCTTCTGGCATTCCTAGCCATGGCAGGGCCTCAGGTGTTTTAGGCACAGCACAGCCAATTCTTGCCCAAACCCCTTTCCCACCAAGCCAAGGCTGCATTTCCAGCCGTGGACAGCCATCACTCTAAATGATTACAAAGGACTAAACCTAGACAGACCCGAGGAGCAGAAGGCAGAATCGGGCCAACTGAAGCCAAAGGGAAGGAAGCCAGAGGCATTGGCAGCAGGAGCAGACGCACAAGCTGTGCCCTGGAGCTGATCGTGGCCTGCACAGAAGAGTGATGGGCAAAGGACCCACAATAGCCACAGGGAAGCCTCGCCAGAGTGATCCATGTCCCATCTCCACCTTAAATCTGGGACATTGCTCACCAAAGCAAATCCCTTCAATGTCAGGAGGCTTTTCAGCAAACAACACATAATTGGTATAACAGATCTGAGTGTGAAAAGTAGGAAACACTTCTAAATTAAGGGAGAAATTTGGAGCTTTTCAAAATTATAATACTCTTTTACTTCTCAAGTTCTGATCTCTCAGCTATATCCCTCAATTTTTAGGCCTGGCTGAGATAACTAATGGGTTATTTTTTTCTTTGACTCAGTTTCCCCCAGAGAAACAGGAATGAAAGCCATATGCTTATTTCCACCTCTCAAATTCAACTATCCAAGAATTAAATTCTGTATATTTCAAGTCATTAAGTATTCATTGAGCCAGGATCCAGGTACTTCAGAGGATTAAAAAATAAATAAATAAAACTGTTTAAACAAAGGCCTTGCTCTCGGGTCTAGAAAGTAAAATAAATAAATAGATAGATAGATAGATAGATAGATAGATAGATAGATACTCAATTAATCATACCAAAAAGTAAACCATGATAAATATCACAAAAGAACATGTCAACAGTCTGCTCAACAATTTCTGTGGATTTGATCTGTGCTGGGCATTGTGTTAGGCATGGAAGATAAGACCAATAAATGATAAAGATCAGCTAGCTCTTCTCAAGGTGTGGACAAAGTAGCTGGGCTTGGTGTGTGTGAAAGTATGTCAGGGGGAGTTCAGGGAGGGAAAAATAGTGCCTGATCCTAGTAGACAGTGTCCAGTGGGAGGACTCAAGCAGGACTCCTCCATTCCATAGCAGGCCTGACCATGTGGCGACACTGGACAGCACAGATGGTGAGACAGTACTGTGAGGTGTGCAGTTTTGCACAGTGGCCTAGAGATGAGAAAGCATGCACCTTGAGTGCTGGGGGACACTAAGTGGCCAAGACCCACTACCAGGGGCACTTGTAGGGGAAGGTGAAGAGGGTGGTCTGAAGCCTCGCTGGGACAGCAGTTATTTTACTATGTCTTGCAGATAGTACAGGCTCATCGAGTATTTGGAGTGTCAGAATTGGACACTAAATCAAATAGCTGGAAAGGCTCTCACCAAGGTGTATATGGGAGACTATTCCAGAACTGACCACTGCCAGTCCAGCCAGTAAAATCCTGGCCAGAACAAAGATTGTTTCCCAAAAATCCCTCAGATACTGTCTGATGGGCCCCTCCCCTATGCCCAGACATGCTGGTTCCTGGAACAGGCCATTGCCCTGCTCAAGGCAAGCAAAGCATCTTCCCCTTATGGGGGTGGGAGGAGTGGGAGGTGACACCCCAGTACTCCTATCCATCCTGTCCCATCCTATATAACTCCTTATCACCTGCCACACAGCACAGAGGACACCCATGTCATCATGCCACCACCCAAGATGTGCCTTGTATGGAAGTTCCCTTAATAGACTCTTAATTTAATGATGGAGTTGTCAGCCTTTTTTGGTCTCTGGGCCCTGGGAAATTTTCTGTAATACAAGACCTCAGGCTCATTTTCCTCCTGGTTGTGAGTAGTGCATTATCAGGAAATGGGGGTAGATAAGGACAGGGATGAGGAATATTCTGTCCTCCCTGCTGACCCCGCAGGTATTATGAGAAATGTCCTCTCTTCACTGACCACATTCTCTAGCCACACCCTTTAATCCCACAGAACTGTAACACACTGATACTGAGCAAACACTGAATCCTCCAAATGCCTCCAGAACACAAGCTTCAACAGGGCAAGAGGCTCATTTGTTTACGTTCTGCTGTATCCCGAGCACTCAGGAAAGGTGTTGGCACATGGTAGGTGTGCAGTAAGTATTTGTTAAATGAACAAACAAAATGATGCATTGTAGCAAGTATAAACGGGGACTATAAGCAATCTTAAATATCATATTTAATATGTTCCTTTTATAGATGAGGAAACAAAGGCTGGGGAATGTCAAAGGATTCCCCTCAGCTCACACAGTCCAGCCAGAGAGTTGAATCAGTTAGTTGTAAAACCACAACTATTATCCAGGTCACCAGGTGCTGATTATAATTCTCTTTCCACTGCCCCACATTACCCCTGTTGTTTGCATTTTCAGTACCCTATAATTAAGAGCGATGAAATTAGAAATCAGCAATTTATAGATCTCAAAGAACTTTATTTTGTAAATGTTGAGAACCTCCAAGGCACAGAATATTAAGATAATAAAAAGCAATTGGGAACAGAATGGGGGAAACATCCTGATTTCAGGTAAATGAAATGAAAGCAACACTTCTATGCTTTTACAACACTGCAGCTTAGAATTTCTGAGGTTACCGCCATTACTCTGCTTGGAAATTGCTCAGTAAACCACATCAGACATCACTTGACTAACTCTCCCACAAACAGGCCTTCTCCACTGGCTCCCTGGATACTGACACATATCCAAGCTTAAAAAATCTTCCTTGGTGCCAAAAGTGTATGTATTTGAAAGGCAACAAATAGAGGCTTGTGTCAGCTTTGAAGTGGCTTTTTGGAATCTACTACAAAGATTTAAAATAAAAAAGATGCTTGGTAACTATCTGCAAGATTAACAAATGAGCAATAACCAAGAATGAAGATCAGAGAATGGAAGCTCACAATGACACTGTTGTTCGAAAATAAGTATTTGTGATCATCAGCTCTGCACCAGGCACTGCTAGCTGTCGGGAGTCAGCTGTGAACGGCCAACAGAGTCCTTGTCTTCATGGCACTTACAGTCTTGGGAAGGGGCTAGAATCAGAGCTACTGAATAAAGATACAGTTGCCATCAATTCATTGCAATGGTGATGCTTGCCATGGAGGAGGTGTGCAGGTGCTAAATAGAGGTTCTCTTCCCAACCAAGGAAGTCCCAGTAGAAGGAAGGGTATGAGCAAGGCCTGAGGGAGAACTGAAAGGTCTATATGAAAGGAATAACCAAGTGCCTGGGGGACAGGGGCTTGGTGCTGCTAGAGAGGTGGGCAGGACCAGAGCTAGAAAGGGCACTACTTAGAAGAGTATATAAAGTAAGGGTTTTGGACTTTGCCCTCAGAGCACTGAGAATCCAAAGATTATAAAGAGATTATAATGACAAAGGCTTGACTGTTAAAAGCTTATCCCTTGAAAAATAAGTGTTTATATTTTCAGAACAGTACAAACCATTTGAAAAGGATATAAATTAGGAAATAAGGATTGTCAGTTCAGCATTTAGGAATGACAGCAGAAAGGCATGGACATGGCTCCATGGAATGAAGGACATATTTAGTAACCTGAAACAGACTCATAAAACTACAAGCATGCTTCTTTGGAAAAAAAAAAGAAGAAAAGAAAGAAACATGATGTTTCTAAAGACTACTAAAATTCAAATATTCAGAATTTGTTAGAAGAATCAAATGTTAAGTCCATTTCCAATTTAGTGTATAAACTCAATAATAAAAGATATTGAGGCTTTCATTTGAAAAAATCATTCCCCCTTCTCAACCCTCACTTGGCCATTAGTCTCTACATCTGAATTCACAGACATCATCTAATGTCTCATTAGGCATATAGCAGTGGATCAGGTACTGCTTTGCTCACTCTCCTGGATGGTTATCTCATTCAACTCTTGCATTTAACACACTTTCCATGTGTTTATACCTAGACTGCTCATTAAGACTGTGAGGTCCTTAAGAAATCCCTGGCCCTGGCTGGGTAGCTCAGTTGGTTAGAGATGTCCCAATACGCCAAGGTTGCGGGTTCGATCCCCGGTCAGTGCACATACAAGCAGCAAACAGTGAATGCATAAAGAAGTGGAACAACAAATCTCTCTCTCTCTCTCTTTCTCTCCCTCTCTCTCTTTCTCTCTCTCTCTCTCTCTCTCTCCCTCCCTCCCTCCCTCCCTCCCTCCCTCTCCCTCTCCATTTCTCTCTGTGTGTCTCTGTCTCTCTCTTTCCTCTCCAAAAGCAATAAATAAAATTTTTTTAAAAAAGAAATTTCTACATAACTTTTGTGCCATAAAGCACCTGGCAACATGGTATACACACAGGGTCTTGCAAATACTGACTCATCAAGGAAGTAATCAGTAAAAGACAGAAAATGGGGTTTGGAAATAATCTGTGGATTCGGTTATAGAGATCTTTCGCAATTAACTTCATTACATGTTAAACATGTAATGTTTAGCAGCAAATCAAACCCTATCACACTAGTAAGAAAAGACTAAGGAATGTAAAAAAGAATATTATGAAATTCAATTGTTTTATAGACACTCTGCTGCACAGATGAAGGAGGATTTTCTCTCAGCTTTCTCTGAAAAACATGGGCATGTTTTCACCTTGCAGGTACTGTAGACAGTATTAATCAATTATGTTTCCCTCTTTCCTTTAACCATTAGGCATTTAGAGCCATATCTATGTCTCCTTATAGCAACTGAGATAAATGTATATTTCTTTGTTGCAACCTCAACCCAGCTTTATTATTTTCTGATTTTATTTTTCCTTTACCTTTTGCCCAACCATTTTTGTTTTAGACAAATATATCTATATCTATAGATGTCACCATCTCATAGCCTTTGTAGAACTGTGTTTATTAAACTAAATAAATGTAAATAGTTAAGCAAGTGATGCTTAATGCTCCATGATTTACTCTGCTGTGCAAATTCAGTGATAAGAGTTTTTCAAACCAAAGCAATTAACCCCTGTCTCCAAAAAAACCTCTAGAGTGAGATAATCAGGTGCATTTCAGGTGCCCTGTCTTTGCTTTTCTGCTTCTCTTGGCTTTTCATAACACCCATTTTATCTGTGCCTCGCCGCCAGCTCTACTTCTTCAGGTCTCCAGAATCCATTTCCTCCTTTGAATGTCTCCTGCCACAGACATAACTCACTCTTGCAACATGACTCTCCTAGGCTATTGCATGATGCTCCTGGCCAATCTCACTTCCTCCCATCTCTGTCCCATCCAATCTATCTTTCAGTACAAAGTAGAGGTTTTGTGCCAAAATGCATTCATCCACCGTGCATTCGATAAATATCTACTGAGTACCTATTAAAGATGAGGCGTATGTGAAGCACTGTGACAAATAAGTAGAGAAACTTGATCTCCTCTCTCCAATGGCTCATGAATAGTGGGAGGCAGAGCAATATACAAACTAGAGTATACTCTGACAAGCGAGTGCTATGACTGCCCAGTGTCCTGTCAGGAAACACTAAACAGAGCATATATGGCACATTCCAGAGCTCCTCAGAGCATGGAGTACCTACAGACAAGAGTGGGAAAGAAAGCTGGAGGGGTGGGGGAACGCCAGGTCAGAAAGGGCCTGACATGGCACATTGATCTAAACATATGATTTATGTTTAGAACTTCTAGTGGTTCCCCATTCCCAACTCTTAACACAGCCTTCTGTGCTTCCTGATCTAGGCCCCAATCTACCTTTACAATTCATTCTCAACTCCTAGTCCTGTGCCACACCCAACTACACCTTGCTCCTCAAAGAATCCAAACAACTAGGCACTCAGCCAAATTCAAAGATTTCCCCTGGCAACAGTACACCCCACTCCATCTCTGCCTATGGAAAACCCTACTTAGAATTTCTTCAATAATTTTTAATATTGGCACCACTAACAAGTATAAATTAAGTATAGCTCTTATCTCAAAGAGTGTTGTGGGAAAAAAGGTAAGTTGAGTAACAATCATAGAGATTCCATATAGATTCTATTATATAGTGGATTCTAAGATAAAATATTAATCATGTAGAGCTTTAACTTTACTTCTCTTAATTCTAAGACAACTCTAGCAGGAATAGTAGCTTATATTAGCTCTATACCACCGAGAAAGATGTTGCCCATAACCCAAATTCCAGGTCAGGGCCGTAATAATGAAAAATCCCAACTAGCCATATCTCCACGGATTATAAAGGTAAGCAGTGAGCTCAAAATAAATTCTTATGACAGTTCAAGAACCATCTTATTGACTTACTTGAGAATTAAATACTAAGCACATTTCCTGAAGACAGGAATAATTGAATTTTCATGAAACGTAATGCCACGTTTGTTCATTCTGTGCAAACATATACAGATTGCGAGTGAGGCTAGATTAATTTCTTCAAAGCACAATAGATTTCCATAAACATAATGAAATATGTCTGTAGTAATAAAGTCTTGGAAGTCAACAGTGAATACTTTTCCATTTATTTCTCTCTACCTGAAGTGGCAGAATAAAAATCAGATAAAAATACAGGACTTTTACATGTAAATTAATCCAAAAGTAATTTTTTCAGGAAATATACAAAAAGCTTAGGATGTAAGCAAACTCTGTAAGCATATTTAGGAATCAGCAGTGGCCTAGGAAGCCCTGAAGCGTTTACAGCTCCTCCAATCATACCTAAAATACTATGTTACTGTCAGTGGAGCAGAATTTTCCCCAAATCCTTCCTAAAGGGAAGTTGTGGCAAACAAGGCAGACAGAGGAGAGAACTTCAATTACTTTCATGAAAAATCACTAAATGTTATTCAGAAAAGCACAGAAATAATGAGAGGTGGCCTGAGCACGTAGGATAGATGGGAGACGCTGGATGCAAGGAGATCAGTTAAGAAAGGACACTGCAGAATTCTGCCCCAATGTGCTTTCTCTTGCTCTTGACCTTTGAGCATGATGATCCTCTTGCCTGGAACAGGAGCCAGCTTACCTCAGTCTGCAGGCCAAATCAGACCCCCACTCCCTCGGTTTGTACACAGCCTGCAGGCTAAGAATGAATTTTACATGTTTAAAAGGCTGAGAAATATCAAAAGAATACTGTTTCATGACACATGAAATTTTCCATAAATAAAGTTTTATTGGAACACAACCACACTCATTTATTTACTTATGTCTATGGATGTTCTCACACTACCATGGCAGAGCTGAATCACTTCCACAGAGACCAGATGGCCGGCCAAATCTAAAACATTTACCATCTGGTCCCTTACAAAACAAGTTTGCTGCTCCTGTCCTAGAACATGCTTCCTCTTCCCCAGTCCCTTTCACCACTAACTCTCATTCATTTTCATGTCTCAGATTAGGAGGCCTTTTGAAAAACTTCCCCCAAGTCACAATAGATGCCACCTCTTATTGTTCCCATTGCACAATGTACTCCCCCCGTCAGAGCAGGCACCATACTATATTGTAACTGTATGTTTACTTGCCCACATTCTACATCGGACTGTAAGGTCCATGAGGGCAGGGACCATCTCTAGCTTTATATTTCTATCACTACTTGGCAGCATCAGGTGTTCAATAAATATTGAATGAATGGATGAAGAATAAATTAAAACCTGAACCACGTGAAAATTCTCCCTTTATGCCAATGAACTCTAGTAAATTCAATAGATAAAGGAGCCCCAGAGAACATTTATTTTCTAAAACCTTATATTCCTTGGCCTTCCTCTTCTTTCTCAATGATTATTTTCTTACATTATCTTAATTTTTTGACTTTTAACAGCATTGATGATAATTAAATCTCTTATGAAGCTCTCTTACACTTTCTAATATTTTATGTTCAACAATCTCCTATATATTTCTAACTCGATGTCTTACAGGCACTTCAGACTTAAGAGGTCCAAATCTTGGATGCAACCTCCATACCTTTCTCCCTCTCCAGCTTGTAAAATGGTAGCATGACTCACTACAGCAAAACTTAGCATTAGTCTCAACATCTCCCTTTTGCTCACCCTCATTCCCATCCAAACGACATATAAATACAGCTGTTTCACCCCAGAAATATCTTGGGAATCTACCTTCTGTTCTCCATTTCTACTGTCACTACTGAAATGCAGACCAACCTTGTCTCATCTAGATTAAGTTTCGATCTAGTCTTCCTATCACCAATTCTTCACTGTTCTAGAATTCTCTTAAAAAAAAAAACAAAAAACAACTAAATCTGACCATATTATTTCCCTACCTAAAAATCTCTATTGGAAAAAAAGATGAACAAAAGATAGGAGGATTTTTTTATAGAAAATAAAAACGTCTCCACCACAAGAAAAGAAAATACAAATAAAAGAAATAAAAACAAAATTTATAAAAATAATATATAATAATATAATAAGTAAATAATAAATAATAACAAAAGAAAATAAAAATATAAAAGAAATACCAATTAAAATGACCTTTAGGTACGGTTTTCATGTCAGATTAGCAAACACCCAAGCACATGATCACACATATTGGCAGTGCATAAGGAAACAAGCACTCTCACACACCACAGGTAGGAATGAAAACAGGTAGGTCATGGTTATCTATCATGTCTACCTGATAGGCATGTCTGTAAAAATTATAAACATATATACTTTCTAGCAATTCCACTCCAAGAAACAAATCCTATAGAAATACTTGCATATAAAATGTGACATGTGTACACAGCTATTCACTGAAATGCAGTTTTTAATAGCAAAAGACTGTAAACAACAGACAATTTCCATCAATTCAGCATTGGCTAAATACATTATGGCTCATACACAGAATGGAAAACCAGAAATCTGTGAATATGAATGAGAATGCTTTCCAACATACAAAGAGCACTAAAACGTGTTGCAAGTAAAAATAAAGAAGATCTAAAATAATATAGTATAGTATACTACATTTTTTAAGAAAGAAGAAAAAGAATCACTTTGGATTTGCATTTTAAAAATTAAAAGTTCAGAGACCTAGCCGTTTTGGCTCAGTGTATAGAGTGTCAGCCTGTGGACTGAAGAATTTAGGGTTCAAGTCTGGTCAAAGGCAAGTACCTCGGTTGCAGGCTTCATCCTTGGCCCTGGTCAGGGCACCTGCAGGAGGTAACTAATGTGTCTCTCTCACATCAATGTTTCTCTCTGTGTGTCTCTACCCGTCCCTTCCACTCTCTCTAAAAATCAATGGAAAAATATTCTTGGGTGAGCATAAATAAATAATAAATATTGAAAGCATACAAAAACAGAAGCAAAAGCAGAAGAAGAGAGAATACACACAGATACCCACCCCCCTCAAGTGAATGAGTTAACTAGAAAATAAATTTACATGGGAAATGAACAGGCTGCTTTATTCTACTCTGTCAATCCTTCACCCTCCCAAAGAAATCCCTACTAGCTGCAATGATCACAGTATCAAGCCCAGGCTCCTTCACTTTGCAAACAATGACCATCACACTCTAGGGCCCTTCTGGATTCATTGCTCTCCCCTCCCCCCCACCACACACACATATACAACCCCAATTACATCAAAATTATCCGTCCTCAAACATTCCAGATCTTTAGAAATGTGTATCTTGAACATGCGTCCCCTCTGCATAAAAGGCCCTATACCTTCTCTTGTCTTGGCAAAGTCCTAAGCATTCTTCAAGATCAAGGTAAAGTAGCACATCCTCAGGGTAACTTATCTGGGACAACTTCCCTGCCTCCCAGAGACAGCATGGGTTGCTGAACCAACCTGTCACCTGGTGTGATAACATGTTTCTGAGCTATGTGTGTGACTATATCCCTCATTAGATCATTAGCTCCACAAAGGCAAAAGCTTGGCCATATTCATCTTCACTTGCCCAACATCTAACTTTCCAACAAATGCTACCTGCCTTCATCACCCTTTCCTCAATAAACATTTGATGAATATTTTGACCCTCCTGTATAACAAGCACCTTCACCTAACAAACTGCACTTGTCTCAATAAGGTCCTTAAGCAGACAGCATTATTAGTCAGGAATTGTTTAGTACCCCTCAAAACACAGCTGCATTTTTTTCTCTATCACACATACCTAAAACTGCTCCATTAAAAAAACCCTCTAATTCCACATATGCAAAATAAGTATGTAGATTAAATCAATGGTTCTTAACTTTTTTAAGTCACAGAACTCTTTGAGAATTTAAGCCACAGAACTCTCTGAGAAACCACAATTACTCTCTGGGTCCTGTCATTTCCCTCCCCCCACCCTCCAAATGTCCCTACACAAATAGATGCAAAGTTGACATGTGATTTCAGGGATAATGACATCAGAGATTATTTCCAACTTTAAAGTTGGAAGAATGTAAGGATTAAAGTGAGGGGAGAGAGGATCTAACACTTTTTTATCACTTACTATGCACCAGACACCATGCTAAGCACATTATATGCACTAATTCATTTACTCTTCATCCCAAGCCAAAAAGGTGTATATTATTATTCTCACTTTATAGACTAGGTACTGAGATTCAAAAGATGTTAGGTGATAAGTATATTTGTCATTGAAGGTTCATCTTTCTGGCCTAAAGCTCCTGATATTTTCTGTAGAGGCATGTATATCTACCCTATGGTGGTCAAGGAAACCAGCCAGCAGGAGCTAGTAAGTAAGCAAGTCCTATGAGACACTGTCCTTTTCTGTTCCTTAGCTCTTCCATATGCCTACTATTCCAGGCAACTCTGACAAAGAATGTAAGTGCAACTAGTGAGGAGCTCCAATGCCCAGCCCCCGCCATGGCTAGCAGAGAACCAGCCATGGACAAGAAAGAATGGCTTCAATTAAATAAATCAACTAAAAAGTCCACATCCAAAGAAAGGGAATTATACAAAGACCATTTCAGGTCTGCTTAATTAGAGGCATATGCCTCTGGGCCCACAACCAATGTAGAAGACTCAGCCAGCTACTCTGAAAGGCAGACATAGTTGGACTCAGAACCCAGAGAAAACCTGTCAAAGGAGAACCAGAGCAATGGTCTAGATAAAGCAAGAGCCATCTTCACCACATACACTTCATCCTGGAACAAATCCAGGTTTTGTAGGGTTCGAAGCCTATACAATTAAGAAAAGCTCTTTTTTAAAACAGGAAAAAAAGTTACTTCTTTTACTTTGAAGATATTTGCTTCCTCTATCTTAAAAATGCCTCCATGCTGTAACTGGTTTGGCTCAGTGGATAGAGCATTGGCCTGAGGACTGAAGGGCCCTGGGTTTAAATCCAGTCAAGGGCATATGTCAGGCTTGTGAGCTCGGTCCCCAGTAGAGAGCGTGCAGGAGGTAGCCAATTAATGATTCTCTCTCATCATTGATGTTTCTGTCTCTCTCTTCCTCTCTCTCTGAAATCAATAAAAATGTATTTTTTTAAAAATGCCTCCATAATGAAAAAGAAGTTATGCTAGTTACTTATGGTTCAGGCAACTGAAGGTAGAGAAGGTGTGGGGGGGATAAAATTCATCTCTCATTCTCTGGAGAACATACAGTGGTGAAGTATAGCCAAAGGTTCTATGTCATTATGTCTGGGAAAGCTGCAACCAGAACTATCTGTTATATCTATGATCTCTTCATCACACTAAGAATGTGGGCCCTGAGCACAGAAAGCCTGGCTTACTCCCTAAGTTCATTCCAATCTGTAGCCCTCTCTCCCTCCTGCCACTGCTTCAGCTCTCACTCTCTTTAATTAGTCTGCACTGTACACCTGGCCTCCCTGCCTGTGAACTGGCATGTCAACTCACTCTCACCAGTAATGCCAGTCTCTAAAACACAAATCTGATCACATCTCTCTCCTACTTAAAATCTTCCAATTATGTACTACTACCAGAAGGATGAGATTTAAAGTCTTTTATTTTGCCTTCCAAGCCCTTCCAGAACTGACCAATACCGAGGAGGTTTCCATTTTTTTCTACTGGATTCACAGGCCAACTGGTTTGTCTGCTACTACACACTAATGTCTTTCCAGAACAAGCCGTGTTATTTTACACTCTGTGTCTCTTTGCACAAGCTACTCTCTGCCTGAAAAAGATTTCCTCTTCAACCTACCCCCATCACATAACCTACTCAATCTTTTTTGCTCAGTTCAAGCATTATAACCTCAGCGAAGACTTGCCCAGTCTCTCAAGGAACCATTTACTCTTTCGACTGTTATCATACTACTATGGACATAGTAGATGAGCTGTCAGTCTCTCCCACTGGACTATAAGTCCCTCAAAGGCAGAAATGGCCTTCGTATCTGCAGCACCTAGCATGGTGCCTGCCACATAATCTATACCAATAAAAGGTTAATATATTAATTAGACAGGGTCGACTGGCCATCTTCCAGACATCCGACTTCCTTACAAACAAAACTATGGTGGTGAGGGCCGAGGCAGAGGCAGTTAGGGGTGAGATCAGGCTGGCAGGGGATTAGGGGTGATCAGGCCGGCAGGGGAGAGCAGTTGGGGCCACCAAGCTGGCAGGAGGAGGAAGTTGGGGGCGAGATCAGGCCAGCAATGGAGGGCAATTGGGGGTGAGATCAGGCCAGCAGGGGAGGGCAGTTGGGGGCGAGATCAGGCCGGCAGGGGAGGGCAGTTGGGGGCATTAGGCAGGTAGGCAGGTGAGTGGTTAGGAGCCAGTGGTCCTGGATTGTGAGAGGGATGTCCGACTGCCGGTTTAGGCCCGATCCCACAGGATTTCATGCACAAATTTCGTGCACCAGGCCTCTAGTTTATATATATATATATATAAAGACTAAGTGACCAAATGACCGAACGACCGGTCGTCTGGTTACTATGACGCACACTGACCACCAGGGGGCAGACGCTCAATGCAGGAACTGCCCCCTGGTGGTCAGTGTGCTCCCACAGCCAACCTCCCATGGCCAGCCAACCTCCCACAGTCCCCCCGGCCAGCTGGGTGGTCAGTGCACTCCCACAGCCAACCTCCCATGGCCAGCCAACCTCCCACGGTCCCCCCGGCCAGCTGGGTGGTCAGTGCACTCCCACAGCCAACCTCCCGTGGCTGGCCAACCTCCTGTGGTCCCTCCCTCTGGCCAGCTTATGGTGGTCAGTGCGCTCCCACAGCCAACCTCCTGTGGCCAGCCCCAATCGGGACTGGGCGAGATGGCCCCTGATCAGTGGCCAGGCCGAGGGACCCCACCTATGCACAAATTCATGCACCGGGCCTCTAGTACTTAATAAGTATTTGTTGAAGGAATGGACAAAGAGAATTAAGGCTGATTCTAATTAATGGAAGTACAGAATAATGGATTTTGAGAGCTTTTCCTTCCTAATGCCTTCAAAGCCCACAAACCCTCAATTTCCAGAGCTCTAATGACAAATAATCCATAATGCTAAGTGAATGTTCTAAATTCTATATATTAATATCAGCTGCTTCCCTTCATATTGAAGGCACTCTTCAAGGTATAATTTAAAAAGAATATCTTACTATACTTGGTCATTACTTTCCCAAAATACACATCCATTAGCCTCCTAGTTTACTGTCAACCCAGCAGCCAATGAACAAGCATTTCCCTAACTGTCCTTCTTGGGACACACTCCACAAAAATAATTTTTTTCATAGAAAGATTCTATGGTCAAATAAGTTAGGAAAATGCTGCTCACTCTATCCCTTGCACAGAGTTAGTTCTTCCTAGCTCAGAGATGCTTTCCAGTAAAGAGAGCTATAGAACTTTTTCAGCTAATTACTATTTTCCACACTTTGTTGGATATCAAAATCTTGACCACTTGACCAACTCCTCCTGAATTATGTCAATTAAAAAACATAATTTGAACATCTGGCATAAATTTTGCCTAATGACATTACTTCATTTTATCCATGGATGTAACAAAATGTCCATTCCATGAAGACATTGCTTCCAGCCTAACATACAGAAATGGATCTTGAAAAAAAATGACACAAGAAAAATAATTTAACAGGTTGTGTTTATCCCCACAGTACCATAAATAATTCCTAAACTTCTAAATTGCATTTTTGCAAGGGAGAAAATAAAATTGAGCCAGAGGAGCACTTCACTACCTGCCTGCAAAGCTACAATGATCCCATGAAGCACTAGTTTCATAAATAGTTTAAATAAAATTAAATTATATGTGCATCTTTCCTTATTCCTTTTTTAAGTCTCTGAGAGTTTCTTTAAGGAGAAAAAAACCTGATTAACCAACCATATACACAAAAGTCCTGCTGCTATGTAATTTTCTATGTGGTGCTATATACCAGAATTTCCCCTGTGGGCTTTACTAATATTAAAAACCTCTGGTTTAGGAGGCTGAATCATGGCATCTGAGAGCTAAGAGGATATTTGGAGATTATATCACTTAGGCCTCTTATTTTACAGATGAAAAAACTGAGACCCCCGGGACTTGCCCAAGATCTATCTCCAGGCAGATCTTCACTCCTAGGCCTTTATGCTTCCCACAACATCTTCCTATTAACTTAGGAGTTGCAGCTGAGAGCAGAGGCCAAAGGCCAGCCTGGGAAACTAGGGTGGTTTCCCTCCTCATTTTACTGTTTCAATGTGCCTGGAGAGAAAATAGTAAACATCAGTATGAGGAAGGGGGGCTTCACCCACACACGTATCCATCACTCATTTTATAATATGCATAATGAGTGTCTAAGATGTGATAGGCATTATTCCAGGAACTGGAAAAACGACAGTGAATGATCAAAACCAGAAAAATCCCTGCTCTCGTGACACTTACATTCTTGTGATTCTAGAGGTTTCTACCTGAGGCTGATTAAAATCAGACACCTAGCACTAAAACTTTAAAAAGGTTATACTGAGAATGCACATGTACATGCATGCACACACAACATCCCATGTCTGTAGCATTTCAAAAATACAATGGGGACGACCTTCTAGATAAATCCCACCCCGAATCCCTGTCTGGTTTAGGGAACAACCCACTATGCAAACTAAAATATTGGGAATCTATTTCAAAGACAAAGGAAAATCGTTTGGGCAAAAATAAAAAGGATCCCAAATCAATTATATAGAAAAGATTCCTTTATTAATTTTTGGTTGAGAATATGTTTGTATATTTTCAGAAAACAACTCCAAGACCATGTGGATTCCTGCAACAGAGAGGAATTGACAGGTCTGCTCCAACTACGAAGACAAGAGGAGAAACAGTCCAGAGATGGGAGATGCTGACGACGTCTTGCCACGCTAGCAATCAGCAGCTGTGCGACGCAGCAGGTTGCCTAGGACCAAACCAGAGAGGGTCGGACCTGCATTGCCACCATGTGCCCACCATCCAGATATCATTGCTGACATGTACACATAAGGAACTGTTTGACATTGAAACGGGGACTCAGAACTGTTGGACATTGAAATTGGGATTCAAACATTTTTTGTTATTATATGTTTATTTCTAGTCTGCAGAGGCAAGATTTTTTAAAGGAAAGAAATGGGGGATAAAATAGATACAGAGGCAAAGAAGCATTGAACAGACTGTCAAACTACAGCGGGAAGGCAGGGGAGGTTGGGGGGGGGGGGGGCGCTGTAAGAGATCAACCGAAGGACTTGTACACATGCATATAAGCATAACTAATGGATTCAAGACACTGGGGGCAGGGGGACAGGTAAAGGCATGCACTGGGGGGAAGGGGAGGCCGGGAGTAGGTCAATGGGGGAAAAAAAAGGAGACATATGTACTACTATTTGTAATACTTCAAACAATTAAAAAATAAAAAATAAATGGGGGGAAAAAAAGACTTCTCTAGGGAGGGAGAAAATTTGAAAAAGTCAAGCTCTTTCCCTATCACCTTCTCACTAAGCTAGAAAGTGAGGTGGTGAAGAAAAGCTCAAAAGAAAATGAATTCTGAGTAATGGTACTGGATGAGAGAACTGTAAGCAAACTGTGAACCCTGGATAAGCTGAGAAAGAATATACAAGATAGCCATAATCAGACAGCTACTATATATGGACAAACCACTACAAAGTCCCAGGGACATACAGCAGCCATGCGTCTGTGGGGCTGGAGGTCAGCTGGTCCAGACTGGGCTGGGCTTCAGGCTTGGGGGTTGGAGTACACTCCACCACCTGCTTCTTACTGTTCTAGAACCAGCAAGCTATGCATCTCATAACAAAGGTGGAAACAAAAGAGTACAAAACCACTGCCAAGTACATTTCAAGTCTCTGTATCACTTCTGCTAATACCATTTTAGCCAAAGAAGTCAGGCTGCCAAGCTAAAAAATAATGCAGAAGAGAAGTATACTCCTCCACCAGTGGAAAGTGCTTCAAAGTAACAGTCAAAGCACATGGCCACAGGCTTGGGGGGCAGGGGTGAGGGGAACTGGGAACAATAATGGAGTCTGATGAAGGAAATTACCATTTGCAACAATCCAAATTTACCAAATTTCAATTTTCTTCCTAATCCGAAACTCTTATCTGGAAACTCTCAACCTACTCTCAGCTTCAAAGTGTCAAAAGCTAGTAGTTGGTTTGTGTTATTAGGGTTGCTGTTTCATGAATGGGGGATAAAATCGGAAAAAGAAAAACAGTTGAAAAAAATGGAAAATTCAGTTCACACTGATGAGAGAAGGACTAAGGAATTAAATGACAATTGCCTTATATTTGTCAAATATACAAGACCTCAAACATTGAAAATAATACACAGAAGAGAATATCTGCTTTCCAGAAGTCTCCTCTGTAGAGAAATCATGACACAGACACTATGCAACACATTATAATAGCTGCTAAAACATCAGAAACGTATACACATAGCACAACTTGAATCAAGCTATCAAAACCTTTATTTTTATTGCAATAACAGAAATACTGAGCAGGATTAGAAAGAACTGAAAATATAACAGGAAACAAATCAAGTTCTGTGCCAAAAGTATAACTGGAGCCCCCAAGCAAGTCCCAAGCTACATTTCCCAGTCAAACAAGTGACACAACATACCTTCCCAATCCAGAGAACCTGTCACAGAGGGTGGGGCCAAATCTGACAGAAGATTGGGAGACAGAGGGTAGATATTTGAAAGTCATTAAATATATACAATCCCCATGCTGAAAATAGGAATGATACAGCAATAACATCAGAGACTTAAATTATCAGAATCAAGCTTGACAAGCAGAAGGGTTATTGTTACGAACTGTCAACTTACACCCACCCACATTCCCTGACGAAGTGACGTTTTTGGAGAATGATGTTATATACAGAAACCTAAAGCTACACAAATAATAAATATAAATATAGTATATATTCTATTTATAAAAGAGTGACTTAGAAAAAAAGAAAAACCACAAGCCAGGAAAATACAGCTGCAATACATGAAAATAACAAATAATTAGTACACCCCCTATCCCCGTGGTCGTCAAACTGCGGCTCGCGAGCCACATGCGGCTCTTTGGCCCCTTGAGTGTGGCTCTTCCAAAAAATACCACGGCGTGGGCGAGTCTATTTTGAAGAAGTGGTGTTAGAAGAAGTTTAAGTTTAAAAAATTTGGCTCTCAAAAGAAATTTCAATCGTTGTACTGTTGATATTTGGCTCTGTTGACTAATGAGTTTGCCGACCACTGCCCTATTCCCATCATGGTTTCAATTACCCACAGTCAACCATGGTCCAAAAAGATTAAACAAAAAATTCCAGAAATTAAAAATTCGTAAGTTTTAAAATGAGCATTGCTCTAAGTAGTGTGATGAAATCTCTCGCCGCACGGCTGCATCCTGCCTGGGATGTGAATCATCCCTTTGTTCAGCAGTCCCTGCCCCTTTAGTCACTTAGTAGCATCTCCGATATCAGATTGACTGTCAAGGTACTGCAGTGCTTGTGTTCAAGTCACCCTTACTTTACTTCATAATGGCCTAAAAGTACAAGAGAAGTCATTCAGGCAATTCAGATATGCCAAAGAGAAGCCATAAAAGGCTTCCTTAAAGTGCAAAGGTGAAAATTCTTGACTTAATATGGAACTGTATCATCTCACATCATCATCAGAAGGATGAGTACAGTAAAATAAAATATTTTGAGAGACCACATTCACATAACTTTTATACAATATACTGTTATAGTGTTCTATTTTATGATTAGTTATTATTATTAGTTTCTTACTGTGTTTAATATATAGTTAAATTTCATTAGGTATGTATGTATAGGGAAAAACATAGTATACATAGGGTTCAGCACTTTCCGTGGTTTCAGGCATCTACTGGGGGTTTTGAAAGGTATCCCCTCTGTATAAGTGGAGACTACTATATTCAAAATAAATGAGTTCCTACAAATCAGATAAAAAAAGATAAACAGAAAAATAAAGCCCCCTCAAAATAAGCAAAAAAATAAACTGTGTCAAATAAATATATAAAAATATAATCAACCTTAATAGTGATAGGTAAAAGAAAATAAAACCATAGTGAGAACTATTTAAAACTCATCAGATTAACAAAATAAGCTGAACAGAGTCAAGTGATGAAGAGGATGTAGAGCACCAAAAACTTTCATACAGGCTCCAAACAGTATAAATTGACCCAACTGCTTTGGAAATCAATCTAGTGAAATCCAGTAAGTCTAAAGATGCTCATAAGTACTGACTTAGCAATTTCACTGCTAAAATAAATATGCCTTGAAGAAACTCTTACACCTATACATAATAGCAAAAAAAAAAAAAAAAAAAGGCGGGAATAATCAAATGTCCATTAAAGAACGGATGAATAAACTAGCATATTCATCCAATATAATTAAACAGTGAAAAATAAATGAACTAAAACTCGAAAGATGAACTTGACAATACTGCATGAAAAACTAAAATCACAAAAGGATGTACAGCATGATTCCACCAGTTAAAGTTTAAAACCTGATGGAAGTTAACTTATTTACAAAATACATATGTAAACTATAGTAAAAATCAAGGTAATAATATAAAATTCAGACTAGTGAATGCTCACAGGATAGAGGGAAAGATGGGATACACAGGGGACTTCACTGCATAATGTTCTGTCTCTTTAGCTGGGTGGTAGGTACTGGATTGATAGCTATAATACCCAAATAAACTGAAAACAGGGACTCAAACAAGATAGATATATAAATAGATAAGTGGATAAAGAATAAGGATTAAGTATTTATTTCAATGAAAAAAATTTTTTTAATTTGAGCATGTTAATGACAAAGAATAAAAAATGGATAGAACAACAAAGTTGGAGGACTCACACTTCCAAATTTCAAAACTTACTACAAAGCTACAGGAACCAAAACAGTGTGGTACTAAGCATGAGGATAGAAAGATAGAACAATGGAATAGAATTAAATGTCCAGAAGGAAACCCATACATTTATGGTCAACTGATTTTCAACAGGGGTGCCAAGATCTTTCAATGGGGAAGAAAGAGTTTCTTCAACAAATGGTGCTGGGACAACTGGATGATCACGTGCAAGAGAATGAAATTTGACCTGTACCTCATACTACCTACAAAAATCACCACATACAAAAATTGCCATAAAATGGATCAAAGGTCTAAATATAAGAGCTAAAACCACAAAACTCCTAGAAGAAAACATAGGGATATATCTTCTCGACCTCAGATTTGGCAATGAATTCTTAGATATGACACTAAAGCAGGTGCAAAAGAAACAAAATAACAGATAAATTAGACTACATAGAAATTAAAAACTTTTGTGCTTCAAAGGACACTATAAAGAAAATGAAAAGAAAACCTATGGAACGGGAGAAAATATTTACAAATCACAGATGTGATAAGGGCCTGGTACCCAGAATACATAAAAAACTGTTTCAACTTAACAATAAAAAGACAAACAATCCAATTTAAAAAATGGGCAAAGGACTTGAATAGACACTTTACCAAAGAAAATACAGAAATGGCTAACAAGTATATGAAAAGATGTTTAACATTGTAAGTCACTAGGGAAACGAAAATTAAAACCACAATGAGATACCACTACACACCTACTAAACAAAACAATACAGTACAAAGCAAACAGAAAATAACCAATGCTGGCAGGGATATGGAGAAACTGGACCCTCATATACTGCTATTGTGGAAGTAAGTTTGGTACTTCCTAAAATAGTTAAACATAGTATTGTCATATGACTCAGCAATTCCACACCTAAATATATAACCAAGTGAACTGAAAACAGGGACCCAAACAAGTACATGTATATACATATTCACAGCAATACTACTTACAATAGCCAAAACATGGAAATAGACAAATGTCCATAAATATATGAATGAATAAATAAATTGTGGTATATGCATACAATCCTATATAATAAAAGCCTAATATACTAAGTGTCCAGTGGTCCATTCAACCAATCAAAGCGTAATATGCTAATGATATGCTAAGGCCGCTCAACATTTGCTATGACATGCACTGACCACCAGGGGGCAGACGCTCCAGCAGGTAGGTTAGCTTGCTGCTGGCATCCAGCCGATCGGGACTGAGCAAGACAGGCCAGACACACCCTGGAGCCCTCCTGAGGTCTCTTCCTGGCTGACCAACCTTCCGTGTCCCTCCCCAATTGTGCACCAGTGGGGTCCCTTGGCCTGGCCTGCACCCTCTCACAATCCGGGACCCCTCGGGTTATGTCGGAGAGCCGGTTTAGGCCCGATCCTGCAGGCCAGGCCAAGGGGCCCCATTGGTGCATGAATTCATGCACCGGGCCTCTGGTGGAATAATAACATTTACCCATGAAGAGGACTGAAGTACTGATATATGCTATAATGTACTAGTGGATATACTTCCAAAACATTATGCCAAGTAAAAGAAGTCAGAAACAAAAGGTCATATACCGTAAGACTCCATTTATATGAAATCATAATAAATTCATAGAGACAAAATACTGAATGTGGTTGCCCAAGGGCTGAGGGAAAGAGAGTGAAAAGAAGCCACTTAAAGAGAAAGATGTCTTCCTCTGGAGTAATGGAAATTGCAGAAAACTAGATAGAAATCATGATTGCAAAACATCATAAATGTACTAGAATGCCACTGAACTGTTTGTTCACTTTAAAATGGTTAATTTTATTTTATGTGAATATAAATATGTAAACAAATTTTTTAAAAAATGCATAGAAGAGAAAATGAGGACACAGGATGCAATCAGAATGAAGGGGCTGTAAGCATAAAGTCCAGAGCCAATGTTACCTAGCCTTGACAATGAGGAGAAACTGTATGAAAATACAGGGAAATCCTATGATGAAGAAGAAGAAAATTGACAGTTCATTTACAATGGCTTAGATGATGTTCTCAGTAAACTAGAAAGAGCAGGTGTTAAGAACATAAAGATGAGAATAAAGTTATGAGGTAGGACAATAAACAGAAAACGTAGTTTATATACTAGCACCCTTTCAAGTGCCATTAGAAAACAGACAAAGTCAAAAACTTCTGGAAACCTGTTCAACTACACTAGCAACCAGAGATTTTAACAATGATGATATAGGTATACATTTGGTAATATGAAAGACACTCATGTCAAAATTCTCGTAAAAAGGCATATTACAAAAAAATTCAAAGGGTAATTCTATTTTTATAAAATATATATTTTATAGATATATTATTAGGTATATCTAATAAATATACATATGCATATTTTAAAAGTTTTTTGTTGGTGACAAGAGAATTGCTTTTCCTTACTTTATTTTCTTAATCTTTCAATGATTATAGTTTGCTTTTATATCATGGAATCTTGCCATCTTATCCATTTTGAAAAGGGTAAATGGACAAAAGGTAAGTAAATATTTGAACACACAACTCTATTCTGACAGCTTGAAAATATGTCATGAGGAGGAACTACAAGGCAAAACCTATCATGGTGCTGATACATATTTGTTTGCTTTTCTGAAAGAGCACTAAAAGGGCCAAAAGTGACTTAAAAGAAGAGAAGAAAGTTAAGAGGATAAAGGAAAGGAAGGGAGAAAGAAAAAGGGAAAGAGAGAGGAAGGAAGGGAAGGAGCAGAGTTGCCAGGTCTTAGATAGTCTCAACTGATAGTTTTACCTCAAAAATTCACTATGCTTAATACTGATTAATAAAGTCAATGGATTAAATAAACAGTAGAGCTCATAGACCTACACTTTTCTGGTACCACACAGTTATGTCAGGCAATCATCCTCTCACCTGGAGTGTCTCCACACTGCAGCCTAGAGTTTGGTTCCACTATAGGGACATAATCCCACTTATTCCTGACTCACTACAACTCAAATCCCTGGACAAGTACACAGAAAAAAACTAATACAGCACTCTGAAAAGTAAACAAACACATTTTGATAAGAAAGTGAAAACCTGGAGAAGTAACCTACACAGGATGAATTGCATAGGACTTCCTGTTTATTTTCCCACCTGCTTTTGCCCCCCAAATGGGCCCCAGTTGCAGAGCTGCATCTCATCAGCAGCAGCTAAGAGTCAATGAGAAACCTGTTTTTCTGTAAAGAACTTCTGCAAGAGAGAACCCAAAAAAGAGATGCCCTAATTCTACCTGCAAAGTATCAACCTGAGCTACACATGCAGAGCAAAGGCTCAAACCAGCATAGCAACAGGTGAGGAAACTGAACTGACATTTGTAACATTCACACAAGTTTCAGACTAACTCCTGAAATGCACATGTGCAGGACAGACACAAATCAGCACAGCAAAAAGATACACTGAGATCTAAATCACTACCCACTTCCTAGGAAGCAAGTCAGATCCTAAGGCCTAAACTTTACTACGTTGACCATCTACTAAAAGAAAATATTAAGTCACCACAGGATTATAACAGAGTGTATACCAAGCATGTCAAACTCGTGGCCCTCAGGCCGCATACGGCCCACAATGAATATTTTTGCGGCCCAGCCAACATAACAGTATATAAGAAACATTTTAATAAAAATTTCGTAACTTCATTTTTATAATGTCTTGTTATACATAATCTCTCTCTATAAAAGCCTAATATGCAAATTGTCCCCAGGGGAGTTCAACAGAGAGATCAATCACTCGCTATGATGTGCGCTGACCACCAAGGGGCTGCACAGAATGAAGGAAGGCCCCGGCCCACAGCCAGCAGCCCGGGAAGGGAGGCGCAGGCCAGCAGCCGGGAGGCCCAAATCGGCCCTGATCACCGGCCAGGCCTAGAAACCCTACCCATGCAAGAATTTCATGCAACGGACCTCTAGTTATTAATAATGAACTACAGCGTTCCCTAATGACTGATTACTATAATTGTGTTGCATTCATTTCCCTTCCATGCCTTATGCACAGGTGCACAATTTCCCTCCACTAATACTAGCAGCGAATATTTTAGCAGCTGATTGCACATCATTAGTCTTGTACTGACTTGTTTGGTGTGCGCAACAGGAAATATTTCGTTTTCAGAGAACAAGAAAAAATAGGTTTATTTGTGTTATGCTTATTAAATTGCGCAGTTACTCAGTGTCTGGTAAGTTAATGTTCAAGAAAAAATATTAATTTTTATTAAAATGTCCTATTATTTTATGTTCAAGATTACTCATTTATTTCAGCCCTTTTTATTCAGCATGTCTCTATCAGAATAAACCTACGTTTCTATGAAAATTGAAGCTTTTGTTTTTTTGTGGCCCACATACACTTAAATCTTGCTTATTTGGCCCATGTTAGCCTTCGAGTTTGACGTGCTTGGTGTACACGATTTACCACTGACAATTTCCAGCATACAATCCAAAACTGTTTAACAAAGAACAAGGACAATGTGACCAATTCTTCATAGCAGTCCATCTTGAGATGACCTGGATGTAGGAACTATCAGAGAGTTTTAAAAAAAAATTTAACATGTTTTTACTGATTTCAGAAGAGGAAAGGAGAGAAACATTGATGATAAGAATCACTGATTGGATGCCTTCTGCATACCCTCTACTGGGGATCAAGCCAGCAACCCAGGCATGTGCCCTGACCATGAATTGAATCCTGACCTCCTGGTTCATGGGATCAGCTGGACCCCAGCAGCAATCTAACCTACCAGTTGGAGCGTCTGCCCCCTGGTGGTCAGTGCACATCATGGTGACTGGTCAAACGATCAAACAAACGGTCAGACACTTAGCATATTAGGCTTTTATTATATAGGATGAACAACAGAGACAAAAGATAGAAAGAAGTAAGTCAAGTCTTGGGATTTTCTGGGATAAAATAAAAAAAATCTAACATGGTTGTAATTTGAGTTCCAGAAGCAGATGAGGAAGAAATTGAAACAGAAAAGTTATCTAAAGAAGAAATTATCAAAAACTTACCAAAACTGGTGAAAGACATAAATTAGAGATTCAAGTTCAGTGAACCTAATAACCTCAAAGAAAACGACACTTAAACTCATGAAAACCACACTGCTAAAAACAAAGATAATAAAATAAACATAGAAAGAGGCTAGAGAAAGATAACACATTACATGCAGGAGAACAAGAAATGAAATGATTAGGAGTTTCTCTACAGAAACCATAAAGGCAGAAGAAAATGCAACAACAATATCTTTAAATTGTTGAGAAAAAAGATCTATCAATCCAGAATTCTATATTCGATAAAAATATCCTTCATAATAAAAGGTAAATAAAGATGTTCTCCGACAAAGGAGCACTAAGAAACTCATCCTGCCCAGCTGGCGTACCTCAATGATTGAGCATCAACCTATGAATCAGGAGGTCATGGTTTGATTCCCGGTCAGGACACATGCCTGGTTTTCGGGCTCCATCACTTGTGTGGGGTGTCTGCAAGAGGCAGCCGATCGATGATCTCTCCCATCATTGAAATTTCTATCTCTTTCTCCCTTTCCCTTCCTCTCTGAAATCAATAAAAATATATTTAAAAAGAAATAAAAGAAACTCATCCCCAGCAGACATGTTTTATAAGAAATGCTAAGGGAAGTTTTCCATACTGAAAGGCAAAATCACTAGAAGGAAACATGGATCTTCAGGAATGAAGAAAGAACAAGAGAAATGGTAACCAGGTAAATATAAAATAATACAGTTTTTCTCTTAAGTTATTTAAAATGCATATTTAAAGCAAAAAGTTTTAACAGCAAATGGTGCAGTTTTCAATGTATACATTCAAAATACATGTAACTTAAACAACATAAGGTAAATGAGGAGGGGGTAGGTAAGGCTAGAATGTGTATATTAATGTAAATTAAACAGACCTAAAGAAAGTATGGAGGGAGAGAAACCAAGATGGCGGCATAGGTAAGCACCTAAACTGCTGCCTCGCACAACAATTTCAAAACTACAACTAAAAGACAGAACGGACACCATCCAGAACCACAGGAAAGCTGACTGAGTGAAAATTCTACAACTAGAAGGAAAGAGAAAAGCTCACAGAGAATTAGAGGTACTGCAAAGGGTCTTTGTGAGCGCAGAGGGAAGGGCGGCTGAGAGCCTGGCTGACTTTCTCTGGCGGAAGGGGGAAGGAAGCCCCTGACCGCACTGAACCCCAGTTCTGACTGCACTGAACCCTAGTCCCGGGTGAAACCCCGTGGATCCAGGCTCATACAGGGGGAGTCTGGACTGTCAGGTAGAGAGAAAGGCACCCGGAGACTCGGAGATCCGGGGGAGACCCGGGGGAGCCCCGGCAAACAGGGTTCTGGAGGCGCGCGCACCAGTGTGCACAAAGGCTGCGGAGGTTGCCACAGGTTTTCCCTAGCAGAAGGGAGTCCGAAGCTCCTGACTGCACTGAACCCCAATTCTGACTGCACTGAACCCCAGTTCCAGGCGAGCCCCTGGGACCTGCGCTCTTATGGAGGGGAATCTGGACTCTCGGGCAGAGACTCGGGAGCCGGGGAAGGCAGAGATCTGCAGGCGCGCGCATGCCAGTGCGCACAAAGGCTGCGGAGGTTGCCACAGGCTTTCCCTAGTGGAAGGGAGTCAGAAGCTCCTGACTGCACTGAGCTCCAGTTCTGACTGCACTGAACCCCAGTTCCAGGCGAGCCCATGGGGACCCACGCTCTTGTGGGGGGAATCTGGACTCTCGGGCAGAGACTCGGGAGGCGGGGAAGGCAGAGGTCTGCAGGCGCACACGCGTGCAAGGGCAAGGCTGACTGGAAGCCAAGACTGTATGCTCCGCCCTGAGACTCCACCCCATCCAAGCTGAGCACAGAGGCTATTGCAATTTGGCAAGTCTAATCCTATAAGGCTGTCTCCAGCACTGAACTTCTCCCAGCGTAGACACAGCTGATCCTTACAGCCAACTGGACTGGAGGTCAATTCCTCCCAGTGATACCAACAACAATCAAGACTTAACTACAACAAGGATGTACACACAGTCCACAAAGGGGTGAACCAAGAGTGTCCACCTCAGGTTAACTGGGGAGGCCGACCCACTGGGCCATATAGGAAACCTAGCACACAAATCTACCCTACCAACTCAGGGAAGCAATGAAAATGCAGCGTCAAAGAAACAGATCACAAACGAAAGAAATGGAGGAAAACAAACGACTGGATATAGAATTCAAAACCACAGTTATAAGGCTTTTCAAGAATATCCTAGAAAAGGCCGATAAATACAACGAGACCCTCGAAGATATGAAAAAGGACCAAGTAGAAATTAAACATACACTGACTGAAATAAAAAATATTATACAGAGACCCAAAAACAGACTAGAAGAACACAAGAATCAAGTCAAAGAATTGAAATACAAAGAAGCAAAAAACACTCAACCGAAAAAGCAAAAAGCAAAAAAAAAAAAAATCCAAAAAGTTGAAGATAGTGTAAGAAGACTCTGGGACAACTTCAAGCGTACCAACATCAGAATTATGGGGGTGCCAGAAGAAGAGAGAGAGCAAGATACTGAAAACCTATTGGAAGAAATAATGACCGAAAACTTCCCCTACCTGGTGAAAGAAATAGACTTACAAGTCCAGGAAGCGCACAGAACCCCAAACAAAAGGAATCCAAAGAGGACCACACCAAGACACATCATAATTAAAATGCCAAGAGCAAAAGACAAAGAGAGAATATTAAAAGCAGCAAGAGAAAAACAGTTAGTTACCTACAAGGGAGCACCCATACAACTGTCAGCTGATTTCTCAACAGAAACTATGCAGGCCAGACGGGAGTGGCAAGAAATCTTCAAAGTGATGAATAGCAAGAACCTACAACCAAGATTACTCTACCCAGCAAAGCTATCATTCAGAATTGAAGAGCAGATAAAGAGCTTCACAGATAAGAAAAAGCTAAAGGAGTTCATCACTGCCAAACCAGTATTATATGAAATGCTGAAAGGTATTCTTAAAGAAGAGGAAGAAGAAAAAAGTAAAGATAAAAATTATGAACAACAAATACATATCTATCAACAAGTGAACCTAAAAATCAAGTGAATTAAAAACCTGAGGAACAGAATAATCTGGTGAATATAATAGAATCAGGGGCATAGAAAGGGAGTGGACTGATAATTCTCAGGGGGAAAGGGGTATGGGGGGGTTCAGGAAGAGACTGGACAAAAATCATACACCCATGGATGAGGACAGTGGTGGGGAGGTAAGGGCAGAAGATGGGGTGGAGGGGAGCTATGGGGGGCAAAAGGAGAAACAATTGTAATAATCTGAATAAAGATTTATTTTAAAAAAAAAGAAAGTATGGATATTTCACAATTATAAAAGAGGCAATTCCTGCAAAATACACAAGTTATAATCATAGTAAAAATTTTGTCATTCTTTTTTGAGAAACTGATAGAATACCAAGGTCAAAAATATCAGTAGACATAGAAGAGCTCAACATAATTCAATTACATTGATCTATTTGACATTTACAGACCATTCTACCCTTAGGTTTTCTCCTCAAGAGAACTGGAAACGTATGACCACACAAAGACTTTTGTACAAATATTCACAACAGCTTTATTTGTAATAGTACAAAACTGGGAACAACCTAAATATCCATGAATAAGTGAATGGATAAAAACATTTTTATATATTTATACAATGAAACAATACTCAAAACAAAGAGGAAAGAATTGATACATATAATATTGACAGATACATATAACAACATTAACATATCTCAAAATTAGTATGCTGAGGGAAAGAAATTAAGTATAAATAATATATACTGTATGATTCATTTATATAAAATTAAAAAATCCAAAGTAATCTATAACGACATAGTTAGATCAGTGGTTGCCTGGAGACAGGGATAGAAGGAGGAAAGATTAGAAAAAGAATACATTGGTTTGTAATGAAAATGTTTATTATCTTGATTATGATGATGGTTTTATAGGTATATACATGTCAAAAATGAATCAAGTTGTACACTTTAAGTATGTATAGTTCATTATACTTTAACTAGAGGCCCGGTGCACTGATTCATGCATGGGTGGGGTCCCCTGGCCTGGCCAGCGATTGGGGCCATTGGAGGGAGGGACCACAGGAAGTTGGCTGGCCACAGGAGGTTGGCTGTGAGCGTGCACTGACCACCAGGAGGCAGCTCCTGCATTGAGTGTCTGCCCCCCGATGGTCAGTGCATTGTCATAGTAACCGGTCGACTGGTCGTTCGGTTGCTTAGGCTTTTATATATATATAGATAAGATTGTACCCCAAAATTAAGGAAAATATTCTACCTATCCTAAACACAGAGTTTTTGAGGCATGGTCTTAGTGCAGGTTATTCACAAGAATTATCCAAAGTATTTGTTTAAAATGCACATCATGGTCCCCCACCCCAGATCTATAGAATCTGACACTCTATGAACATACATTTTACATAAGCTCCTCAGGTGATTACTAGGCACATATCTGACAACCACTGTTTAAGATCCAGTTCAAATGCCACCATCTCTATGATGCCTCCCCTGATTTTAGTAAAAGGTAGAGTTCCCTCTTCACATCCCCCAAAGCCCCATCTCAAGAAAGGCACTTATGCTACCATGCTCCAATTATAGTCTTACCTTCCCTACTACACTTGAAATTTTACAGCGAGAAATCACATGTATGGATTTGTGTGCCTTCTTTGTCTAGCACAGCTCCTCACACACAAAAGATGCTAAGTACAGGAATGGCATGTCTGCTTGTATATAACACAATGCTGGTACCGTCTTGTTCCATGCCATCTGTAAGTTCCCCAACTTAGATCAATAATACTGAATGAAATAAATGTATCTAGAGGCTGTAGAGACTGTCCACCAAAAAGAAGAATAGACTGGAAATAGTTTTACACTTATATAGGAAAGGAAGCATTAGATTTGCCAACTAGATATCACCAAAAAAAGATAAAGTACATAAACCTTTGCAAACAGCACATTATTCTCGGATATCCATATCAACCATATTTTATCCTGAATGTAGCCAGGACAAGAGCTTGGTACTTCTCTAATCCCTCACTCATCCCCCTTCTGCTCCCTGTATCTCTACTTACAAATACCTGTCATCATTTATTTTTGTCTGTGTATACTATGCTGTTGTCAAAGGCAAAAACAATACTTATTTGCTTTTCTATAGCCTTAGAAAGAATTCAAAACATATGTGACAAGCAAATGAACAAAACAACAACAACAAAAAGACTGTTTAAAACTTGAAACTGTTCATGTACATATTTAGTTTTATACAAAAGAGGCAATTTTTAAATTTTATTGAAGAGATAAAGAAGGTGTTTCCATTTTTTAAAAGTTATTTTCCACTATAGAGCCTTTTATTCCCCTGGCCTATGCACAATCCTCTAAATTTCACAGGGGCTCAATAAATGGTATATTCCTTCCTGGCACAATCATGACCCATGGTCACCCTGGTGATAGTTTTAGATAGTCATGCTCCCCATATTATCTGAAAGACATTAGCAGCCTGAGTCAAGCCATGGGGAAATAAGTGTACAGTATTTGGGGATATGATACCTTACTGTTCTCAAAAAATCTCTTCAAGGAAAAAAGAACAATCACATTATGACAACAATCACCACCAACCTCACAACTACTAAATCTAAGGGTCTGAAAGCAATGGTAAAGTCACTATAACTTAAAGAATTAAAGTAGAATTATGTAAACTATCTGGAAAAGCCTTATCTTAATCTGTACACAAAAGCACATATATGCCATGGTCAACTTAAATGTGCAATGAAGTGTTTTCATTGACTGTTCAAATAGCAACTTAATTTCATGCTATTAATTAAATGCTCTCTACCACAGATTACATACATGGTGGCATTGCCCTTCCTTAGGGGTAAAAAATAACTACAGAACAAATACTTTGTTTGCTGTTGTTTGTTCCATTTGATTGCAGTTCTTTATTCTATGTGAGGATAATTTATTTGAAAGTAATTTCTAGCCACTTCAAAATCATGAAACTTACTATACAGGAAGCACAACACCGTAGTTAACTGTTGTCAGAAAGACCTGGGCAAGTAACATCACCACATCCAGCTATTTGATTCTGATCACCTTTCTCAGGTTCTGTAAAATCCCCAGCTCTACCTCAGAGCCTTGTTACCAAGATAAAGTAGTTAGTGAGATGTTAAGTAGTGAGATGTTAAGTAGTTAGTGAGATGCAGGCACACAGTAAACTGGGCTACACTGATGTCTGCTATAACATGGCTGCTTCCGTTTCTTTGGTCTGTAGTTATTTCATTTACCTGCACCTCTTTAAGAACTTTAAAGAAGGAGCATTTGCCCAACCAGTGTGACCCATGAACTGTGGTCATTGGTTAGATTCTGGGTCAGGGCCTATGCCTGGGTTGTGGGCTTGATCCCCAGAAGAAGGCGTGCAGGAGGCAGCTAGTCAATGATTCTCTCTCATCATTGATGTTTCTCTCTCTCCCTCTCTTCCTCTCTGAAATCAATAAAAATATATTTAAAAAATAAAGAAATTAAAAGGCAGGTAATTGGAGGGGAGAGGACGTAAGGGAAGAAAATGTAGGAGAATTAGAGGGATGAATTGTACATAGTCTTTCTCTATATCATAGAAACTCAAATAACAAAAAAATAAGCTGCAATTACAAATGTCTGTGGTTAGTGACTGTCAGACAGTTTAAAAATGTAACTATATATGTCAAAACACATTCGAATCTGAGAACACAGAGCAGAACTTTGTCATAATAACTTCAAGTTCAAATAGCAAAGCCTACACAGAATTTCTTTGCTAAAACTGTCTCTTCCTTTCCATTAGTCTCTCTCTCTCTCACACACAAGATATGTGATTTAAATTATATGTGGCCCTGGCTGGTTTGGCTCAGTGAGTAGAGTGTTGGCCTACGAACTGAAAGGTCCCAGGTTCAATTTCAGTCAAGGGCACATGCCTAGGTTGCGGGCTCGATCCCCAGTGGTGGACTTGCAGGAGGTAGCCAATCCACCATGATTCTCTCTCATCATAGATATTTCTCTCTCTCCCTCTTCCTTCCTCTTTGGAATCAATAAAAATATATTTAAAATAAATAAAATAAGTTATATGTGTACAATTTCCTAGTAACTTAAAACACATCCTACCACCACTGTAAATCTCTCAAACATATTTACATCTTAGGTATCGTGTTCTTTTTTTTCCATTTTGCCATTTCCTTCAAGAATACCTGATGTGCTGATCTAATTGTAGAACAGCAGTCTCATTAATGTGCAATAGTGATTTGGAAACCTGTTTCAGATAACTATTTTCAGCAAATTACTGTGTGAATAAACCTCATAAAAACCCACCAAGGATATTGGAAAATGTTCAAGGAAGCACAATTCCAAGTGACAACTAATAGGCAAGCTGCTCATCCTGATTTACTTTCTTAGTTCTGGCCCCTGACACCGAGCACTCCTGGGAGAAGCATACATAGGATTCCTTCAAGTCATTGTCTATAAACAAAATAGTCACATTAATTTTTGCTTTTACTTCCCTTGTCTTTGAGGTCAAATTCATAAAGTTCTAAACCAAAGTCTGTAAATTTAGTACTTATGTTTTCTTCCATGTAATTTATTATCTCAGATCTTATATTTAGGTCTTTGATCCAATATATTTTGACAAGATTGCTCTAGTTCACTAGCTATTAGGTAAATGCAAATCAAAACTATAATGGGATTCCCACCTCAGACCTGTTAGAATAGCTAACATCAATAAGACAAGTAATAACAAGTGTTAGAGAGTTTGTAGAGATAAAGGAACCCTCATTCACTGCTGGTGGGAATGTAAGCTGGTATAGCCACTATAGAAAATAGTATGGAGGTTTCTCAAAAAATTAAGAATAGAGTTATATGACCTAGCAACCCCTCTTCTGGTTGTAGTACCCAAATTTTTAAAAAACATTTATCCCTAAAGATATGGGGGTGGGCAAAGTAGGTTTACAGTTGTTTGTATAGAAAAATATAATACAAGAATCCGATATAATAAAGAGCTAATATGCAAATGGTCATCACGCCATAATGGCTCAGATACTCAACACTGGGGAGAGAGAAATGGGGACCAGCCAGGCTGCCGACCTGGGAGGGGACAAGCCGCACACCTCACATTCCCAGGAGCCAGCAGCTGTGCCTGCACCTGTGGGCCGGGAGAGGGACAAGCCGCATGCCCCATGGTCCCTGCCGGTTCTGGATGCCAGCGGCTGCGCCTACGGCCCAGGAGAGGGACAAGCTGCCCGTCCCATGGTCCCAGGCACCAGCGCCTGCAGCTGCAGCCCGGGCGAATCTGCCCATCCACAGTCCCCTGTGGCTGCGGCTGGCCTGGGTCCTGGGTGCTTGCGGCTGGCCGGAGGAGGGAATCCTGGGTCCCAGGTGTGGGGTGAGGCAGAGGCAGTTAGGGGCGATCAGGCCAGCAGGGGAGCAGTTAGGGGCAATCAGGCAGGCAGACAGAGGTGGTTAGGGACCATTTAGGCAGGCAGAGGTGATTAGGGGCAATCAGGCAGGTGGGCAAAGGGGTTAGGAGCCAGCGGTCCTAGATTGCGAGAGGCAGTCGGACATCCCCTGAGGGGTCCCGGATTGGAGAGGATACAGGATGGGCTGAGGGACTCCCCGCCCCCCCCCCAGGGCACAATTTTCATGCACCGGGCCTCTAGTAAATAATAAGACAAGAATAAACTCTGTGTTTTGCCCATTTACAACTATAAACCTATTTTTACCAACCCCTGTATACATACCCCCTATGATAATTGCAGCATTATTCACAGTGCCCTAGACATGAACATAACCAAATGTTCTCCCATTGATAACTGGATAAAGAAGATGTGGTACAATGTACAATGTAATATTACTCAGCCATAAGAAAAGATCAAAAACTATTTGTGACAACATGGATGGATCTTGAGAATATCATGCTAAGTGAAATAAGTTAGATGGAAAAAATAAAAAAACCATATAATATAATTCACATGTGAAATATAAAACTGAAAACAGCAAATGAACAAACAAGACAAAAAAACAAATAAAAAGTCATAGACACAGACAACAGCATGGTTGAGGGGAAGGGGGATGAGGGAACAGTAGTAAAAGGTAAAGGGGGTCAAATATATGGTGACAGAAGGAGATTTTACTTGGGGTGGTAAACACACAACCAATATACAGATGATGTATTATGGAATTGTATACTTATTAACCAATGTCACCCCAATGAATTTAATTTAAAATAAAAATCCTATCTAATAAAAGAGTAATATGCAAACTAACATTAACCATCACTCTGCTACACCCACCAGCCACGCCCACCAGCCAATCAGAGCAAATATGCAAATAAACCCAACCAAGATGGCTACGGCCACAGAGAGCAGGAGGGAGGCTTGGGTTTCCCCGGCAGTGAGGAAGCCAAGCTTTCCACCTGCCCTTGCCGGCCTAGGCCTCCACTCAAGGCTACAAAGTTTCAGTGATAGAAGATACATAAATCCAAACAGAAATGGTGGCAGCCACGGAGCTGGAAAGAGCAGGAGGCTAGGGTTGCCCCCGGTGATGGAGGAAGCCAAGCTTTCCGCACACCCTGGCCGGCCCAGGCCTCGATTAAGCCTACAAAGTTTCAATTATAGAAGATACATAAATCCTAATAGAATGGCTGCCGCCATGGAGCAAGCAGAAGGCTTGGCTCCGCTCCAGGCTACAAAGTTTCAATTGTAGAAGATAAATAAAACCCAGATACCAGGGCCTCCGCTTGGGTCGCCAGGGGGAGTGGCCGGCCTGAAAACCACCACAGGACCCTGGCCCAGGCCACCCCACGCCCCAAGGGAACCCCACCCTGATCCGGGACACCCTTCAGGGCAAACCAGCTGGCCCCCACCCGTGCATCAGGCCTCTATCCTATCTAATAAAAGTAATATGCAGATTGACCATCACTCCAACACACAAGATGGCTGCCCCCATGTGGTCAACGATCCTGCCCCCATGTGGACACAAGATGGCCAGCAGGGGTGGGCAGTTGGGAGGGACCAGGCCTGCAAGGGAGGGCAGTTGTGGGCAATCAGGCCAGCAGGGGAGGGCAGTTGGGAGGGACCAGGCCTGCAAGGGAGGGCAGTTGGGGGCGATCAAGCCTGCAGGGGAGGGTAGTTAGGGGTGACCAAGCCGGCAGAGGAGGGAAGTTGGGGGCAACCAGGCCTGCAGGGAAAGGCAGTTGGGAGGGACCCAGGTCGGCAGGGGAGAGCAGTTGGGGGTGGACCAGGCCTGCAGGGGAGGGCAGTTAGGGGTGACCAGGCCTGCAGGGGAGGGCAGTTAGGGGCAATCAGGCTGGCAGGGGAGCAGTTAGGCATCAATCAGGCTGGCAGGGGAGTGGTTAGGGGGTGATCAGGCTGGCAGGCAAAAGCTGTTAGGGGCAATCAGGAAGGCAGGCAGGCAGCTAAGCAGTTGGGAGCCAGCAGTCCTGGATTGTGAGAGGGATATCCAACTGCCCGTTTAGGCCCGATCCCACCGGGATATCGGACATCCCTCGAGGGGTCCCAGATTGGAGAGGGTGCAGGCTGGGCTGAGGGACACACACGCCCATGAACGAATTTCGTGCACCGGGCCTCTAGTGAGAAATAAAAATAAAAATACCATAGAAGTATTTGAAGTTAGCTCCTACTTAAGAAAAGATTAAATCTTACATAGTTCCTCTTAATATTTTGTTTTCTATTAAGATGCTTATTCATCTATAGAGCTGAGTTTTCTGTTTCTTAGTACTCTTAATTTTCCTGTTCCCTCATAAATCAATCACTCAATCTAGAATCAGAGATCCTGAGATAACTAAGATCAGAGGTAATCTAGTTCCAGTTGGTTATAAATCATTTCTGTAATATGTAGGACAGCCTCTGTTTAAATATTTCCTCTTATGGGATATCTCTGTTGATAAATAGCTCTAAGCATTTGAAAATTTTTTTAAATTATCAATTTTTACTGAATGTTTACTAGCTGCCAGACCCTGTATTAAACACATTACATGTATCACCTCCATTAATTCTCATAATAAAACCTTAAGAAAAGAGTCACTGTGCCCATTTTAACACATTGTGGATGGATCATAAGAATTCTCACTTCATATTACACAGTGTTTTTCAAAGTATCATACTTTAAAAAGGTAATAGCTTGTAAGAAAGTGTAATAAATAAATTCAAAATGCAATGGGTATTTAATTTTAAAGCGTGCCTTTAACATTTACGTAAAATGTTTTTTGTACTCGTTCAATAGAAACTTATCTGGGTAAAGCTAGCAGTAAAACTACTGGGCCACAATGTGTTAATATGAGAACATCAAGACTCTCAGGGGTTAGGTAACTTGCCTGAAGGCACACAGCTGTCAACTGACAGAACCCAAACTCAGGCCTCAAACTTTTACCCTCAGGCTTCAAAAATTTTAAGCTCATTCCTCAAAACTTTTATGCACAGGCCCTAATTTGTGATCTCTGTGCTCCCTCTTCTCTAATAGAGATCTACAAGTATTTGAAAAGTATCCAAGAAGCATTTGGCAGAGTGCAGGGCTTCCCCCAATGCCTTCCTTGGCAGAATGGACAGGAATCTGTGAGCTGACTGAGTCCAGGCCCTGCAGATGGAGGTTACCTAAGAATAAGAAGGGAAGGCCAGGTTTCTGGTCTCCCAGCCCAAATAATACAAATTCCTGAACTTCACTGCCACCTCATCTCTTCCATGTCACTCCGCCCTTATTCTCTAACCCCACGATGTTATCTATGGTCTATCCACATTTCTTAGTCACCAAGGGCTGCTCTTCTCCATTCTGCTATAGGAAGCCCTGTGACCAACCCTGAACCCAGAGTCACTGGCCTCCCAACACCACAGACCAAATGTCCTTCTACAGAAGCTGAGTGGGGATTAAGGGGGCTATAGGGGTCGAGTGCACTTTGCAATATGCATCACTTCCACTCCAGGTACTGCTTATGCGATGAGCCCCTGCTCAAATCTCAACTGAGTTTCCAGAAAGGATTTATACTCTGAAAAAATATGTTTTAAATTAAATTCAAATGGTGACTTTTTAAATATTTTGTGATACAAAGATGCTTCTAAACCATTTTAATTACTGGTTGTTGATAAATGACTTATCACTCTGAAACATGCTCATATTTTTTAGATCCAGGTACTCAAGTATTGTTCCATAATATAAAAATCCTTATCTATATCTATTTTTAGATGACTTCAAACCTGCTTCTAATGACACTTCTTATGAAAGAAAGCTTTAGATTGGCAAAGATGAATAGGTGACAGTAACTCTACCAAGTATAAAAATGATTATTAGTATATATTTAGATTAAAGGAATGTGTTTGCAAGATTTCCAATAAATTAATTAAATTGTTTCTTTATTATGTTTGTGTCTTGGTTGACTGAGGTTTGGGGTTTTGTTTTGTTTTTATTTAAGTATGGAAGACATTAAAAAACTCACAGCTCGCCCCACCTGGTTTGGCTCAGTGGATAGAGCAACAGCCTGCAGACCAAAGGGTCCTGGGTTCAATTCCAGTCAAGGGCACATGCCTGGGTTGTGGGCTCGAGCCCCAGTAGAGGGCATGCAGGAGGCAGCAATCAATGATTCTTTCTCATCACTGATGTTTCTCTCTCTCTCTCCCTCTCCCTTCCTCTCTAAAACAAATAAAAATTAAAAACTCACAACTCTAAAATTAAGTTTAGAAATAATCATTTTTATTAAGCAACTAGAGGCCCAGTGCACAAAATTCATGCATGGGGGGGGGGTGTCCCTCAACCCGGCCTGCACCCTCTCCAATTTGGGAGGGCATGACACCACCTAGACTTTTATTATATAGGACGGTCCTGTAGAGAAGGGCTGGAAAGATCTATCTCAAGTACCTATATATAGAATTTAATCAGAGATCCCGTCTTCTGCCTCTTAACTATTTTTATAATGTGTTTTATTGTATTTATCATATATCTGTTGAATTTAGGCATTATTCTAAATGCAATATGAACAATAAAGGATAATACATTGGCTTTGTTCTTAAATAGTTTGGAACACTAAAGGCACTTATATATGACATGCATCAAACATTGGCAGGACAATTAAAAAGTAACATACCAACAAATAAAAAATGAAGTACAAATTGAACAGCAAAGTGCTGACAAGAAAGATCTCCAAAAAAAGTAACCATTACAAAATTAAGTGTGAGAGATTAAGTTCTTCCAGAGTTGAATGTCAGAAATAAGTCTGGAGGGCACTATGAGGAAGATGGTAAGCCTATCCCTACAGGAATACATAAATGACTGTGTAAATAAGGTTAAAGAAGAGGAAAGTGGTTTTTAAGAGAGCCTGTAAATAAAATGTTGCATTCTTTTCTACCTGAATTTACCAGTTGCTGTTCCATCACTCCACAGCCAAGAACTTCTAGCCATTCCCCATGGAAGTTGATCTCCATCTCAAAGGAAGGGTGAGTAAAAGGAAAGTAGCAGTCTACCCATCTAATGTCCAGACCTGCAAAGATGCCAAATAAAAACAGTGTTAAAAGGCAATCTGCCCATTCTTGGGATCAGATTTATACTTTGGCTAATGACACCAATTTCTACATTCTGAGTAAAACAAATAGCAAACAAATTAATTTGCAATATGTTAGGGGGATGCAATAAAGCTTAAAACTTGTAAAAAAAACTGGGTATGTCTTTTCCAATATGAACAACACTTTGTGCAGTTCCAGGACTCTCTAAATCCAAATCAATCTCCTGTCAAATCCCTGCAAGTACCAGGCAGATGAAAAAATTTGGTCAAGATCATGGGAAAGCAGGTAATTCTACTAGTTTCTATAAATGTAAATGGCATCTTTTCAGAGTTAAAGAAAAAATATTTTACTATATTGCCCTTCAAACCTGCATATCAACAATATGGCCAATTTAGAATAAACCAATTCACTTTCATTTCCATAATTTTTAAATTAAAGTTTATGAGCTAATAAAAGTTAAAATAAGATCAGCTGAATTTAAGCAAAATATTTAAAAAGTCAAAACTTTTTTCTACAGATGATTGCTAAACATACTTCTAAAGAAACAAAGTACATGCTAAATGGCAGAATGAATTTCTCAATAAGCAATCGTAAATGTGGTGCTTATAACAATGATATTATTATCTAACAAAGGAAAAGACTAATGAATTCAAAGCGAAGCCTGCAAAGCACAGAGATTACTAAAAGCAGAGAAATCAAATGAGAAGATGCCCGATGTGAGAAACAAACACAAAAGTGGGCAAATCACCTATGGTCTCCTTTCACTCTGGGTAATGATCTTTCTCTTCTTTGAGGCAACACTCCTGATTGTGTTTCTCCATGGTAACATGCCCCTCTGCGAATCCTATATAATAAAGAGTTAATATGCAAATTGACCCTCATGCCCTTGCACAAGATGGCCACCCCCATGTGGTCAAAGATGGCCGCCACAAGATGGCTGGCACAGGAGGGCAGTTGGGGGTGACTGGGCCTTCAGGGCAGGGCAGTTAGGGGTGACCGGGCCGGCAGGGGAGGGCAGTTAGGGGTGACCGGGCCAGCAGGGGAGGGCAGTTAGGGGTGACCAGGTCAGTAGGAGAGGGGAGTTAGGGGTGACCAGGCCAGCAGGGGAGGGCAGTTGGGAGCAAGCGGCCCGGCAAGGGAGGGCAGTTGGGGGTGACCAGGAGGGCAGTTAGGGGCAACCGGGCCAGCAGGGGAGGGCAGTTGGGGGTGACCAGGAGGGCAGTTAGGGGCAACCGGGCCGGCAGGGGAGGGCAGTTGGGGGTGACCAGGAGGGCAGTTAGGGGCAACTGGGCCAGCAGGGGAGGGCAGTTGGGAGCAAGTGGGCTGGCAGGGGAGTGCAGTTGGGGGTGATCAGGAGGGCAGTTAGGGGCGACCAGGCCAATAGGAGAGGGCAGTTAGGGGTGACCAGGATGTTAGGGGAGGGCAGTTGGGGGCCACCAGGCCGGCAGGGGAGCAGTTAGGGATCAATCAGGCTGGCAGGGGAGTGGTTAGGGGGTGATCAGGCTGGCATGCAGGTGAGCGGTTAGGAGCCAACAGTCCAGGATTGTGAGAGGGATGTCCAAATGCCGGTTTTCAGGACTAAACCAGCAGTCAGACATCCCCCAAGGAGTCCCAGAATGGAGAGGGTGCAGGCTGGGCTGAGTGATACCCCCCGACCCAGTGCACAAATTTCGTGCACCGGGCCTCTAGTTTGAAATACTGTCTTTTCTCATCCAAGAATATTTGCATTTAAAACCTAGTGGGAATCAGAATGTGAAATAAAAATAATAACAAAAACTGCTTCCATTTATTGAGCATTTACTATGCCTCTATCATCTCATTTCATAGATAGGGAGAAAAACTATTAGAAAGGTCAGTGTCTTGCCCAAAGGTACACAGCTAGTAAATGACTAAGCTAAACCCAGGCCTGCCTGACTCCAAAACTCCTACTCTTAACAATTAAAACATTTCCTGGCCCATCAAAAAAGATATCTCAAGAATGGCAAATCAGGTGAGAAGGGAATTATGAGACAAGGGGATCTTTCCTATGCCCCGAATAGAAGAAGGTAGCTTTTCCTTTCATTGTTCTGTTTTAGATGTATTTATTTTCTAGTTCCCTGCTATCTGAGGCAAGTGAATAACTGACTTCTGTTTAGAATAGTAATACAGTATTTCCCCCTTTATTATACATGTGGTATAATAGACAAATATTAAACTGCACATATTGTGTATAATTTGACAAATGTTGACATATGTAAACATCCATGAAATTGTCACCACAATAAATACAATTAACATATCCACCACCCCCAAAAGTTTCCTCATGTCCTTTTGTAATTCTATCTGCCCATCGGCCCTACCTGTCTTTTCTCCTCACCCTCACTTTCCCCAGCAACCATTGATCTCTTTTCTGTCACTATATAGATGAGAAAAGTGGAATTAGATAGAATATACTCTTTAGCTGGCTTTGTTCACCCAATATAATTATTTTACGATTCACCTATGTTGCTGTACATATCAATAGTTCATTTCTTTTCATTACTAAGTGGATTTTACCAACATTTTTTCTAACTGGGAAAAAAAAGCTGGTCCTGGTGCAAGCCATTGGGAAAATGTCTACAAATCCCCTGAGTAGTCCAGACTTTTCTATATAGAAGCTCCTATATGCAGACCAACTGTTTATTCCCAATTGAATTTGGGGAAGAAGGTGTTTGTACACCTGTGTGATTGTCCATCTTTGGGAAAAATAATCCTCTACCAATATTCTTTTTTTTCTCTCAAAGATTTCCTTTTTTCAACATACTTCTTTTTTTTATATGTTTTTTATTAATTTCGGAGAGAGAAGAAGGGAGAAGGAGAGAGAGAGAAACATCAATGGGAGAGAAACATCAATCAGCTGTCCTCTGCACACTCCATACTGGGGAACAAGCCCATAATCCAGGCTTGTGCCCTGACCAGAAATTGAACCAGTGACCTCTTGGTGTCTGGGTCGATGTTCAACCACTGAGCCACACTGGCTGGGCCCAATATTCTTATTAAAAAGCTCCAGAGACAATTCTGCTGGCAAACAGAAATGTGTAATGTATTGGGTTATGTAACTCAGAAGGCCTGTCAGGAAAAACAATTTTTGTCATTCTTTTTGGAACTCTTGGTAGATAAGCACAAATCACCTTCTGAAAACAATTTAAAAAACAAACAAATGAATTTTGGGTACATGGCTTTGTATACTTAGCTAAATTTTACCAAAAGAAAGAAGAGTACTAAGGGTTAACATGATGATTTCATCATCATATAATTAAATGTCACCTAAGTACCTGAGGTCAACACAAATAAATTTTATTTATATACCCTTATTTTATTCCTTTGGACAGTCTAAATAAATAGCATAGTTTTTAGAGCTTTGTATCACACCTATAAAATCTTAAGTTTCCCTTAGTCAGAGAAAAAAAATTTAAGACATTAATAAGCCCTCAAAATACTCACAAGTGTTGATTAAAGTGATGCTATTATCACTGTTTATTAAGAACAAACTAAATCCCTACTGCATGAAGTCTATGGGGAACTGAGCCTCCCTAGAGACAGGACCCATCTGAGCTGTTGATACTGATGGAGTAATCAAAGTACAAGGTTGAAGTGAAAAGTGGCGTGATGATCTCGTCCCTTCTCTAGAAACCTTCTATTACTGAAGGGCTTTTGCTTTACCTTTTCTAAAATTAGATAAAATTACAGCTTTGGGGTAAAAAATTTTAATGTTGAATAAATTCTTTTCTTTTAATTTATTGTAGTTTGTTTTATTTTATTTTTCCCATTATCATTTATCCCTTCTATGCTCTCTTCCACCTCCACCCACCCACCTCTACTGAATAAATTCTTAAGATAAATTTTCCACATGTTGGTTGTATCTTCTTTGGGTTAAGACCTTAGCCACTGCCCAGCTGGAGTAACTCAGTGGTTGAACATCAATCTATTAACCAAGAGGTCAGATTTCTAGTCCAGTCAGGGCACATGCCCGGGGTTGCGGGCTCAATCCCCAGGAGGGGGGCATGATAATTTCATCATTGATGTTTCCATCTCTCTCTCTCTCCTTTCCTCACTGAAATTAATAAAAAAATATTTTAAAAAATACCTTAGTCAACATAGCCCTCAGTTTCTTCTTGTGGCTTTCTTAGTAGCAATGAAAGGTTAATTGTTCCACACACTGAAAAATACACCAGGCAAGGCAGGAAAAGGCAAAGAAGTTAGCCAACATTTTTCAGAATCCACAAAAATGATTAATATTAATGATTGTGGAGTAGAACTCATTGATCATATCACAAAAAGTGAGAAAGAAAACACAGATTGTCAAAAACTTTGTCTAATAAACCTGGAATGTTTTTAATCCATTTTACTTCCTCAGATCCTTCACTAAAAGTTTCCTTTTTAAATCTATATGACCCTGCAAAGAACATCAAATTCACAGACCAATCATTTTATTTGTTCTACTACTTTAAAGACATCTTCAGTTCTTCAATTCTGTTTCCTTCACATAAACAGGTAAAAGCCAAAATCTATGAAATCACATTTTTCAAGAAGCCTACGAATCCACTTCAAACATAAATGGTTATTATTTCAAAGTAACTTATATTAATGTGCAATTTTTTTCCAGAGCCCATATTCTTTTATACATTCTAACAATTTCAGTTACATTGACACATTAACAGTAATTTATTTTAAATCACTGGTCATGAATATTTTTATATTATCCCAGAAATATTTTCATCTTGTCTTATCCCTCGAACCTCAAAATTACACTAAGAATTATTATATCGAGTTAAAAAGCATCTTGACATGCATCTTGTATTAAAAGATGTGATTCTGAATAATCAGCTCAAAACCCTATTGAGTATGGTTTATTTCACATGTCAAGTATTAGGAGTCAATGAAAAAAATCCACTAAAAACTATGTATTTTTTACGAACATGTCCAAATAATATAGTTCATTATGCATTAGACTAACCTCTTATTGAGGTGATAAAGGAAAATTAAATGCACATGTATTATATATGTGTGTGTGTGTGTGTGTGTGTGTGTGTATAATGAAAAATAAGGCCAAAGTGCTTGCTTTCTTTCATTTTTTTTTGTTTGTTTGGACATAATAATTTATTAAACCATATTCACAAATGAAGCTCAGAGCTTTTTAAAAATTGCCTTAGAACTCTGTGAGATTACATCCAAGAGCCTCAAACCTAGTAGAAGAAAGAGCACCTTAGAATTGAAGTCTCAGATTTCTACCTTTTTGCCTGTAAAACCTATCTGATCCCCTGAGGCCTCAAACCCCCACTGGGTACAATGACAGCTATTCCACCCAGTAGTTTTGTGTAAAGGACCCGCAGAGCTCAGAGGCAGAGATCCTCGTTGGAGTTTTAGGTACTGTTTCTTTTTCTCCTGAATGAGGATGCTAAGTTTGTTCAAGAATGAGGAAAACCCACAAGAAGCATTTCCTCAGTTAGGACCTCAGAAATGATTAGTAAAAATTTCTTCAGGATAGTAATGTGAGCCCAAATGGAAGAGGTGCAGCAGGAACTCTAATTCTCTCAAATTTGGCAGGACGCTACCTGCCTTTACCTGCCACAGAAAGCCAGGGGCCAGGAAAGGCAGCACTGCATCTTGTCAGCTCTGTGCACCAGCCTCTCGACTTCTTGATTCTTGGCAAGACCAAGCAAGGGTATGTCTGAGTGCAGGGGTATGTCTGAGTGTGTGTATGGGGCTGGGTGGGGGGGGGGGTGGAGGAGGGGAGCGGCACTTCCCACTACTCCCTGACTCCTATGCAACGTTGCCATGCATAAGCTCTCCGACATATTGTAAATATTAAATAGATGTCATTCCATCTTACCTCCATAGGTCTCATATAAACATAATACAACATTTCATTTGCATGACTCACTGATTCATTAGATTCTTCCTCTGTTTCCTATGTCCCTTATATTTAAAGACGGAATTTTGCTGTCAGAACCACCTCCGAAAGGTGTCAGAAGCTAAATTGTGAAAGGTTAATGGTCCAAACTAGAGCATATACCAGTAATTTTAGATATCTTACCAAGGCTATTCTCCACTGAAGCAGAAAAAAATTTAAATTGACTATAGAAATATACATTCATTTTTCAACAGGTTTTCCCTTCAGTGGTATCAGAGAGATAGTAGAATGTAACCCTGGTGTCAGTACTGCTGCTTCTACTTTCTGCCAAGGATACATGTCCTGTATGATAACAGACATCAGTGAGAAGTCTCACATGCCTGTCTCTGTCCCATTCTTCTTCTTCTGGACCTTTAAGGGTAAACTTATCGAGTTTCCTTTTTATTATCAGATGTAAGCAAATAGCAAATGCCAACATGTATCTCTGGTTTTCCATCCTTTCTTAGATAAAAGACAGCATCCTCTGCACATTATTCTGCACCATGCTTTTTTTCACTTAATAACAAGTTCTGGAGACCTCTCCAGCTGAATATATGCAGCATCTACTCATTCATGTTTGGATTGTTGCATGGTGTTTCATCAAGTGACCACGCCATGTTTACATTAGAAGTCACTTACTTATATTTGGACTATACCCAAGTATTTTGCTATGAAAAATGATGCTGCAACAAACTAGCCTGTTGGGTCAAAGAGTAAATGCTTTTATAATTTTAATAAATATTGCTAAATTGTCCTCAATAGGAACTGTAGAATTTTGCACTCCCATCATCAAGCGGGCCAAGGCCACACAACTAATTAGTGAGAAAGCCAAACTAGGTCCCATGTGAAAATTCAGGGCTCTGCTGATAAAAGACCACCCAGCTTGACCACCCAGTTCTCTGGTAGCTAATGCAATAACAGAGCACCCACAGAAAAGATCCCCATATTCCTGCCGTCTTCCTCACTCTTGCTATCTGCTTGCATCTCCTGTCTCTCCCCTAGCTCAGGAAATGGGTATCTTCTGAACTGACTGACAGCACAGTTGGCAGTGATGAGGAAGAGGAAGCACATATAGTCCTGAAGCATCCATGTGGGACATTGCACATTGATTCCATTTCCCAAGTCCACCTCACAAGCAACACAAAGTCATTCAAAACTAACAATTCTTTCCCCATCTAGGGCCTCACAAACCTGCCAATGTCACCACTGTGACTCTTGAGTGTGTCATATATAGGATTGTGTGTCCACGTAGCCACATACTTTGAGTCCAGTACTACAGACTGCTTCATGGAGTAAATTAATTCCAATTACAAAGTTAATGCTAAACACCACATTTCCCTCTCATAGAGAAAAAGAAGGAAATAGAATATTCTGGTGTGGGACCTCAACCGCACAAGTAGAAGATGTTAGCACTATTTCAGCCACAGACTCCCTTGCTAAGACGTATACAAAGTGATCAGGGCAATATAAAAGGCTAGCAATTCTCTCACAATTGGTGACGGTGTAACTGATGCCATAGTTATTAGTCCTCCAGTGTGTTGAAATGTTATTTCAGGCTGTTGCCCTGGGACTCCCACTAATAAGAATCCTTTTGATTAAGATTTGGATCTTAAGGAAGATGGCTGCCGACAGGAAGGCAGACTGCAAGAAAATGCATGAGTGAGAGAACTAAAGGAGAGTGTGTGGTCTCACGGGGAGTGTTTATGTGTGAGTTGAGGGAAAGCTATACTCCAAGGGACTGTTGGGGATTGCCAGACGGGGTTCCCTGACCGGGCAGCCTCCACTGCAGTTGAAATCCCTCCCAGAGCAACCGTCTCTGATGAGGAGACCGCGCCATCTTGAAGGGGACAGAGGATGCTATTGGAATCATAAAAATCCCAGGAATCTACAACAAGAACTCCCAGAGAACAGCTGCGAACCCAGGAAAACCAGTCCCCAAAGAGCGCGAACATGCGGATTCAAAGGAGCTCTGCACCCTCTCACAAATAGGTCAGATTTCGCCTAGGATAAGGAGAGAGAGAACTACATAACTAGTCACCTGAAGAAGAGACATCATGGGGAGACAAAAAAACAGCCCGCATATAAAAGAAAATGAGGCATCACCAGAAAAGGAGGTAAACGAAATGGAGACAAGCACTCTGTCAGAGAAAGAATTCAGAGAAATGGTCATAAGGTGGCTTGAAAGAATGGAAGACAAATTCAACAATATGAGTAAGAACCAAGAGGAGAGAGAAACCAAGATGGCAGCATAGGTAAGCACCTAAACTGCTGCCTCGCACAACAATTTCAAAACTACAACTAAAAGACAGAACGGACACCATCCAGAACCACAGGAAAGCTGGCTGAGTGAAAATTCTACAACTAGAAGGAAAGAGAAAAGCTCACAGAGAATTGGAGGTACAGCAAAGGGTCTTTGTGCGCGCAGAGAGGAAGGGCAGCTAAGAGCCTGGCTGACTTTCTCTGGCGGAAGGGGGAAGGAAGCCCCCGACCGCACTGAACCCCAGTTCTGACTGCACTGAACCCATTCCGGGCGAGCCCCTGGGACCCACGCTCTTACGGTGGGAGTCTGGACTCTCGGGCGGAGACTCGGGAGCTGGGGAAGGCAGAAGTCTGAAGGTGCGCGCGTGCCAGTGCGCACAAAGGCTGCGGAGGTTGCCACAGGCTTTCCCTAGTGGAAGGGAGTCGGAGGCTCCTGACTGCACTGAGCCCCAGTTCTGACTGCACTGGACCCCAGTTCCAGGCGAGCCCCTGGGGACCCACGCTCTTGTGGGGGGAATCTGGACTCTCGGGCGGAGACTCGGGAGCCGAGGAAGGCAGAGGTCTGCAGGCGCACACGCGCGCAAGGGCAAGGCTGACTGGAAGCCAAGACTGAGACTCCACCCCATGCAAGCTGAGCACAGAGGCTATTGCAATTTGGCAAGTCTAATCCTATAAGGCTGTCTCCAGCACTGAACTTCTGCCATCATAGACACAGCTGATCCTTACAGCCAACTGGCCTGGAGGTCAATTCTTCCCAGTGATACCAACAACAATCAAGACTTAACTACAACAAGGCTGTACACACAGTCCACAAAGGGGTGAAACCTCAGGTGTCCACCTCAGGTTAACTGGGGAGGCAGACCCACTGGGCCATATTGGAAACCTAGCACACAAATCTACCCTACCAACTCAGGGAAGCAATGAAAATGCGGCGTCAAATAAACAGATCACAAACGAAAGAAATGGAGGAAAACAAACGACTGGATATAGAATTCAAAACCACGGTTATAAGGCTTTTCAAGAATATTCTAGAAAAGGCCGATAAATATAACGAGACCCTCGAAGATATGAAAAAAAAAAACAACTAGAAATTAAACATACACTGACTGAAATAAAAAATATTATACAGAGACCCAAAAACAGACTAGAGGAACACAAAAATCAAGTCAAAGAATTGAAATACAAAGAAGCAAAAAACACTCAACCGAAAAAGCTAAAAGCAAAAAAAAAAAAATCCAAAAAGTTGAAGATAGTGTAAGACGACTGACTCTGGGACAACTTCAAGCGTACCAACATCAGAATTATGGGGGTGCCAGAAGAAGAGAGAGAGCAAGATACTGAAAACCTATTTGAAGAAATAATGACCAAAAACTTCCCCCACCTGGTGAAAGAAATAGACATACAAGTCCAGGAAGCGGAAAGAACCCCAAACAAAAGGAATCCAAAGAGGACCATACCAAGACACATCATAATTAAAATGCCAAGAGCAAAAGACAAAGAGAGAATATTAAAAGCAGCAAGAGAAAAACAGTTAGTTACCTACAAGGGAGCACCCATACGACTGTCAGCTGATTTCTCAACAGAAACTATGCAGGCCAGACGGGAGTGGCAAGAAATTTTCAATGTGATGAATAGCAAGAACCTACAACCAAGATTACTCTACCCAACAAAGCTATCATTCAAAATTGAAGGTCAGATGAAGAGCTTCACAGATAATAAAAAAGCTAAAGGAGTTCATCACCACCAAACCAGTATTATGTGAAATGCTGAAAGGTATTCTTAAAGAAGAGGAAGAAGAAAAAAGTAAAGATAAAAATTATGAACAACAAAAACATATCTATCAACAAGTGAACCTAAAAATCAAGTGAATTAAAAACCTGAGGAACAGAATAATCTGGTGAATATAATAGAATCAGGGGCATAGAAAGGGAATGGACTGATAATTCTCAGGGGGAAAGGGGTATGGGGGGTTCATGAAGAGACTGGAAAAAAATCATACACCTATGGATGGGGACAGTGGGGGGGAGGTAAGGGCAGAAGGTGGGGTGGCAACCGGGTGGAAGGGAGCTATGAGGGGAAAAAGGAAAAAAAATTGTAATAATCTGAATAAAGATTTATTAAAATAAAAAAATAAATAAATAAAAAAGAACCAAGAGGAAATGACGAAGAACCAAGAAATGAAAACTAACATCACTGCTGTAAAGAACTCAATAGAAAGCATCAACAGTAGACTAAAAGAAGCAGAGGACCGCACAGTGAGTTAGAAGGCAAAGAAGGAAAAAATACACAAGTACAGCAGCTTCTACAAAAAAAAATTAAAAGGCAGGAGGAGAGCCTAAGGGAACTTTGGGACAACAGGAAACAAAACAACACCTGCATAATAGGGGTGCCAGAAGGAGAGGATACTGAGAAAGGAATAGAAAACCTGTTTGAAGAAATAATGATAGAAAACTTCCCTGATATAGGGAAGAAAAAACACACACAAATCCAAGAAGCTCACAGAGTCCCAAGCAAAATGAACCCCAAAAGACCGATGCCAAGGCACATTATAATTAAACTGGCAAACACCAATGACAAAGTAAGAATCTTAAAAGCGGCAAAAGAGAGACAGAAAGTTACCTACAAAGGATCCCCCATCAGACTAGCAACTGATTTCTCAACAGAAACACACCAGGCCAGAAGGGAATGGAATGAAATATCATGCAAAGGAAGGGTCTGAATCCAAGAATACTGTACCCAGCAAGGCTATCAATCAAAATTGAGGGTGAAATCAAGAGCTTCACAGATAAAAAAGGACTAAGGGAGTTTATTACCACCAAGCCAGCAATGCAAGAAATGCTAAAAGGTCTGCTGTAAAAAGAAGAAATAGGAAGGGGAGAAGGAACACAGGGGTAAAGAATAAAAATGGTGACAAACAAGTACATATCAATAATAACATTAAATGCAAATGGATTAAATGCCCCAATCAAAAGACATAGGATAACTGAGTAGATAAGAAAACATGACCCATGTATCTGCTGTCTATAGGAAACCCACCTCAGAAAAAAAGACACACAGAGACAGATGGTGAAGGGATGGAAAAAGGATTTACACGCTAATGGAAATGAAAAAAAACAAAGCTGGGGTAGCAATACTTATATCTGACAACTTAGATCTCAAAGGGAAGGACATAAAAAGAGATAAGGAAGGCCACTTCATAATACTAAAGGGAGCAATCCAGCAAGAAGAAATAACTCTGGTAAACATATATGCACCCAATACATGAGCACCCAAATATATAAAAAAAACTCCTGGAGGATATCAAGGGAGAGATTGAGAGCAATACAATCATAGTAGGGGACTTTAATACCCCACTATCACCACTGGACAAATCCTCTAAACAAAAACTCAGCAAAGAAACATCAATCCTAAATGACTCACTAGATCAGATGGAATTAATTGACATCTTCAGAACATTTTACCCCAAAAGCCACAGAATATACATTCTTCTGAAGTGCATATGGTTCATTTTCAAAGATAGACCATATATTGGGTCACAGGCAAAGTCTCTTCAAATTCAAGAAGATAGAAATCATATCAAGCATCCTCTCAGATCACAATGGCATAAAACTGGAAATCAACTACAATAAAAACAATCCAAAAAAATCAAACACATGGAGACTAAACAGCATGCTATTAAACAACGACTGGGTTACCAGAGAGATCAAGGAATAAATAAAAAACATCATGGCAACAAACGACAATGAAAATACAACAATCCAAAATCTATGGGACACAAGGAAATCAGTCTTGAGAGGGAAGTTCATAGCCCTACAAGCCTACTGCAAAAAAACAAGAAACAATGGTAATAAATTATCTAACTCTACAACTCAAAAGAGTTAGAGAGCAACAAGAAAAGCCCAGTGTAAGCAGAAGGAAGGAAATAATAAAGATCAGGGCAGAAATAAACAACATAGAGAAGAAAAAAAAACCAACAATACAAAAGATCAACAAAACCAAGAGCTGGTTCTTTGAAAGGCTAAACATGATTGATGAACCTCTAGCCAGGCTCACCAAGAAGCAAAGAGAGAGGACCCAAATAAACAAAATCAGAAATGAAAGAGGAGAAATAACAACAGACCCCACAGAAATACAAAGGATTGTTAAAAAAAAATACTATGAACAACTCTATTCCAAAAAATTGGACCTGGAGGAAATGGACATATTCCTAGAAAAATACAACCTTCCAAAACTCAAACAGGAAGAATCTAAACATCTCAATAGGCCAATAACTATGGAAGAAATTGAAGCAGTCATCAAAAAGCTTTCAGTAAATAAAAGCCCACCACACGGCTTCACAGGGGAGTTTTGCCAAACATTCAAGGAAGAACTAAAACCTATCCTCCTCAGACTATTCTAAAAAATTCAAGAGGGAGAACACTTCCAAGCTCATTCTATGAAGCCAGAATCACCCTAATACCAAAACCAGATAAAGATAACACAATGAAAGAGAATTACAGGCCAATATCCCTCATGAACATAGATGCCAAAATCCTCAACAAAATTCTAGCAAATGGGATCCAGCACTACATCAGAAAGATCATACACCATGACCAAGTAGGATTCATCCCAGGGATGCAAGGATGATACAATATCCACAAATCAATAAACGTGATACATCACATAAACAAATTGAGAGATAAAAATCACATAGTCATATCAATTGATGCAGAAAAAGCATTTGACAAAATCCAACACCGTTTCTTGATAAAAACTCTTAGCTAGGTGGGAATAGAAGAATCATACCTCGACATAATAAAAGCCATATATGACAAACCCTCAGCCAACATACGAAATGGGCAAAAACTAAAACCATTTCCCTAAGAACAGGAACAAGTCAGGGATGCCCACTCTCACCACTCCTGTTCGACATAGTACTGGAAGTATTAGCCATTGCGATTAGACAAGAAGAAGAAATACAAGGCATCCAAATTGGAAAAGAAGAAGTAAAGCTGTCCTTATTCGCAGATGACATGATACTGTACATAGAAAGCCCTAAAGACTCCATCAAAAAATTATTAGACTTAATAAATGAATTCAGCAATGTAGCAGGATACAAAATTAACGCCAAGAAATCTATGGCATTTCTATACACCAATAATGAACTTACAGAAAGAGAGACTAAAAAAGCAATCCCATTTACCATCGCATCAAAAAAATTAAGATGCTTAGGAATAAACTTAACTAAGGAGGTAAAAGACCTATACGCTGAAAACTACAGGACACCGAAAAAAGAGACAGAGGAAGACATAAACAGATGGAAGAACATACCATGTTCATGGATTGGCAGAATCAATATCATTAAAATGTCCCTACTACCCAAAGCAATTGATAGATTCAATGCACTCCCCATTAAAATACCAACGGCATATTTCACAGACCTAGAAAGAACTCTCCAAAAAACTCATCTGGAATAAAACAAGACCCTGAATAGTTGCAGCAATCCTGAGAAAGAAGAACAAAGTAGGTGGGATATCAATAACAGATTTCAAGCTGTATTACAAAGCCTGTTCTCAGAACAGCCGGTACTGGGACAAGAACAGAGATATAGACCAATGGAATAAAATAGAGAACCCAGAAATCGACCAAAACCACTATGCTCAATTAATATTTGACAAAGGAGGCATGAACATACAATGGAGTCAAGACAGTCTCTTCAATAAATGGTGTTGGGAAAATTGGATCTATACATGCAAAAAAATGAAACTAGACCACCAACTTATGCCATACACAAAAATAAACTCAAAATGGATAAAGGACTTAAACATAAGACAGGAAACCATAAAAATACTAGAGGAATCCACAGGCAGCATATTACAGAAATCTCTGAAACATGCCGAAGCAATTTCTTCACTGATACTGCTCCTAGGGCAATGGAAACTAGAGAGAAAATAAACAAATGAGACTACATCAAAATAAAAGCTTTTGCACAGCAAATGAAACCTTCAACAAAGCAACAAGAAAGCCCGCTGTATGGGAGAACATATTTGCCAATGTTATCACCGATAACGGTTTAATCTCCAACATTTACAGGGAACTTACACAACTTAATAAAAGGAAGATAAATGATCCAATAAAAAAATGGGCAATGGACCTAAATAGATACTTTTCGAAAGAAGACAGAAGGAAGGCCAAGAGACATATGAATACATGCTCAAAGTCACTAATTATCCGTGAGATGCAAATCAAAACAACAATGAGGTATCACCTCACACCTGTCAGAATGGCTATCATCAACAAATTAACAAAGGACAAGTGCTGGCAAGGATGCGGAGAAAAAGGAACACTCGTGCACTGCTGGTGGGAATGCAGACTGGTGCAGCCACTGTGGAGAACAGTATGGAGTTTCCTCAAAAAACTGAAAATGGAACTCCCATTTGACCCAGTGATCCCACTTCTAGGAATATATCCCAAGAAACTAGAAACGCCAATCAGAAAGAATATATGCACCCCTATGTTCATAGCAGCACAATTCACCATAGCTAAGATTTGGAAACAGCCTAAATGCCCATCCGCAGATGAGTGGATTAGAAAACTATAGTACATCTACACAATGGAATACTACACTGCTATAAAAAAGGAGGAATTCTTAACATTTGCAGCAGCATGGATGGAACTAGAAAGCATTATGCTAAGTGAAATAAGCCAGGCAATGAAATAAAAATACCACATGATGTCACTCCTTTATGGAAAATAAAGAACATTATATATCTTTTTGATGAAGAAAAAGGGAGTGTTGGGAAGGTGGGTAAAGAGATCAACCGAAGGACTTGTATGCATGCATATAAGCACAACCAATGGACACAAGACACTGGGGGTGGGGGTGGGATGAGACCATGTGACAGGGTAAGGGGAGGCTAGGGGAAGGTTAATGGGGGGGAAAAGGAGATATATGTACTACTATTGTAATACTTTAAACAATAAAATAAAATTAAAAAAAAAAGATTTGGATTTTAAGATATTATCATTTCTCCACCTCACAATGGGTTTAAAAATGGAGTGTAGCAGAATTTATTAGTCCCTCATTATAAATCTTCGTATGGAGCCCAAGGCATTAAGTGATCTCTCCCTGGCTCCATAGCGAGTTGAAAGGGACAACCTAACAGCAATATGACCTGGGTGTGAGCCATGGCTACAAACCCTCTGGTCCTCAATCTTCCTCTCCAACCCATTCACAAAGGATGGTTACACAGACAAGACTTGTAGACAGGAGGCTCACACTCCACCCCACAAATCTGGTCACAGAGACTTGGGTAGGTTAAGCATAATTATGGGAACAACAATCATACATGTAGAATCAAATCCCAGCTCCTCCACATTTAGCCAGGTGACTTCAGGCAAGTGTTTTAACCTCTCACAGCCTCGAGTTTAAAATAAAAATAATACTTGTCTCACCAAGTTTTGGGGACAATTCAGTAAAGAAAGGTGTGTAAAAACCTAGCACAGTACCTGACACCTAAAAAATACTCACAAGGTGATTTTTGAATTGAATGTCATCGAAAATCAGGTAGTAATATAAAATATACTTCATCTTTTTATAAAAATATGAAGGAAAATAAACTTTCTAAATTGGATTCCTAAGGCCATCACCATTTGTTGTTAATTTACTATGGGACTGTGCTAAAATACTTTACACGCCTTCTTTAGTTTAATCCTTAACCTGATGGAAGGCTGACATAAAACACTGCACAACAATTATCATTGGTCCCATCTACACTAATAAAAGAGAAACATGCAAATTAACCATCACTCCGCTACGGCCACAAGCCACGCCCATCAGCCAACCAGGAGCAAGTATGCAAATTAACCCAACCAAGATGTAGGCCGGCCACAGAGCTGGAGCAAGCAGGAGGCTTGGCTTGCCGCCCTGGCCGGCCCTGGTCTCCGCTCAAGGCTACAAAGTTTCAATTATAGAAGATAAATAAATCCTAGATACTTGCTTCCAGCCGGCCCTGGCCTCCGCTCAAGGAGGCACTGAAAAAAAAAAAGAAAAAGAAAAAAAGGAGGGGCTGGGACCTTGGGTCGCCGGGGGGCGGGGAGGGGGGGCGGTGATCAGGCCAGGATGGGACGGCAGAGGTCGTTGTGGGTAAGCAGACCAGCAGGGGGTCCAGTTGGGGGTGATCAGGCTGGCGGGGTGGCATTTGGGAGCGAGCAGGCTGGCGGCGGGGGGGCAGTTGGGAGTGAGCAGGCTGGCATGCAGAGTGGTTAGGGGCAATCAGGCAGGCAGGCAGGCAGGCAGGCAGGTGAGGGGCAATCAGGCAGGCAGGCAGGTGAGCGGCTAGAGCCAGCATTCCCAGATTGTGAGGGGGATGTCTGACTGCCGGTTTAGGCCCGATCCCTGTAAACCAGCAGTAGGACATCCTTCGAGGGGTCCCACATTGGAGAGGGTGCAGGCTGGGCTAAGGAAGACCCCCACACACACACTGCATGAATTTCGTGCACTGGGCCACTAGTCTTATAAATAATGGAACCGTGGCTAAAACAATTTATGTATCTTATCTAAGTTAACATAGCTATAAATGCCAAGATTAGAATTCAAAAGCAGATATGTCAGAAAACAAAGCCCTATGTTGCCCTTGCCAGAACAATGAAAAACTACACTAATTCAGTTTCCCATGCAAAGAGCCCTTAAGAGTCCAAGATGGCACCATCAGTTTCCCAGTTCTTCTAACACATAACAATGACAGATACGAGAGAGAAAGAGAGAGAGAGAAAGAAAGAGAGAGAGAGAGAGACAAAAAGGCAAAGCCTAAGTCCAAAGATTTAAGAGAAATAACTCAACAAGCCAAAAACAAACTAGAAACACAAAAATAGACCCAAACATATATGTTCAATTGATTTTAGAGAAAGGAACAAAGGCAATTATGTGGAGAAAGGACAGTCATTTCAAGAAGTGGTGCTGGAACAACTAGATATCTATTTGCAAAAAAACCTTCCATCCATACCTCATGCCATATATAAAATTTTTCAAAATGATCACAAACCTAAATATAAAACTGAAAACTATAACACTTCTAGAATAAATCAGTAGAAAAATATCACCTCAGAAATCACATCAAAAACATAATGCATAACAAAAAAATGGCTGAAAAGAAAAGGAAATAAACAAAAAAATGTTTATTATATTTCATCAAAGTTAAGAATTTCTGACCTTTGAGAAAACCTGTTAAGAGAATAAAAAGGAAGGGTACTGAATGGAAGAAAATATTTGCAATATTGGAAAACTGACTTTTTAAATGGTCAAAAGATTTGGGCACTTCACCTAAGAGAACATATATGGATGACAAATAAGCACATGATGCTCAGCATCATTAGTTTTTAAGGAAATGTAAATTAAAATCACAGTCAGATACCACTACACAACTATTAGAATTACTACAATTAAAATGACCAGGGGAGGATCCAAGATGGCAGCATAGGTAAACACCTAAACTGCTGCCTCGCACAACAATTTCAAAACTACAACTAAAAGACAGAACGTCTATCACCCAGAACCACAGGAAAGCTGGCTGAGTGGAAGTTCTACAACTAGAAGGAAAGAGCAAACAGCATTGAGGGGTGCACAAGTGCTGAAAAGCTGAGGTACGGAGACGCGAAACGGGCTGGCGACGGGTGACTGGGAGCCCTGCTGTTTTCAACCTGAAGGGAGATAAGCTCCCGATTACTCTGAACTCCAGTTTCTGGGGAGACGTGGGGGACCCAAACTCCTATGGGGAGAAGCTGGACTGTCTGCCGTGGGGTCGGAAAGTGAGAGAGGCTTGCTTGCAGGGCTGAGGGCAGGAATAATTGTTTTCTGTGCTGGGGCCCGGGACACGGGACAGGGTCAAAGACGCAGAGCCGGCTTACTGGCAGCCATCGCTGTTTGCCACGCCCTAGCCTAGTCACACCCTGAGACCCCGCCCTGCACAATCTACAAACCCACCCAAGCTCCAAGCAGTGGCTTTAGCATATGAATGACCTGCCTTATTGCAGCTTAACCTAGCAAACTTGCAGCCCAGGTCAAACAGCTCCAAAACCTCCAAACCCCAAGCAAAGAGGAGAAAACTGTAGTTCTTGCTGTAGCGCCTGCTGGGTGGCCTCAGACAGTAGCTGACCTGCACCCCATTGGAGATCCAGAAGCCAGTGTACCTAGTGGTCAGTGTGAGACACCTGATTTCAACTCCTCACATCCATAAGTGACACATTCAAGAGGCAGACTCAGTGAGCACCAAAGCCCCACTGAAACAAGTCCTGCACCATAAGCGTGTATCCAGTGCAGCAGTTCTTCCATTATAGACACAGCGGTTCCTCACAGCCAATTGGCCTGGAGGTCAATTCCTCCCAGTGTACCAACAGCAATCAAGGCTTAACTACACCAAGACTTTGCACTCAGCCCACAAAGGGATGTACCACCTCAGGTGATTGGGGAGGCTGAGCTACTGGCCCCTATAGGTCACCTACCACACAAATCCACTCCATCAACACAAGGAAGCAGCAAAATGCGGAGACAAAGAAACATGTCACGAATGAGAGAAATGGAGGAAAGCAAACTACTGGACGACATAGAGTTCAGAACCACATTTATAAGGTTACTCAAGAATCTTCTAAAAACCGCTGAGGAACTTAGTGAGACCTTTAAGGATCTTAATGAGAATGCCAAAAAAATGGAAAAGGACCAGTCAGAAATTAAGCACACACTGTCTGAAATAAAGAATATACAGAAACTCAACTGTAGATCAACGTACCCCAATAATCAAACCAAAGATCTGAAATATGAGGAAACAAAAAACACCCAACCAGAAAAACAAGAAGAAAAAAGAATCCAAAAATATGAAGATAGTGTAAGGAGCCTCTGGGACAACTTTAAGCGTACCAACGTCCGAATTTTTGGGGTGCCAGAAGAAGAGAGAGAGCAAAATATTGAAAACCTATTAGAAGAAATAATGACAGAAAACTTTCCCTACCTGGTGAAAGAAACAGATTTACAAGTTCAGGAAGCACACAGAACCCCATACAAGAGGAATCCAAAGAGGACCACACCAAGACACATCATAATTAAAATGCCAAGGGCAAAAGACAAAGAGAGAATCTTGAAAGCAGCAAGAGAAAAACGGTTAGTTACCTACAAGGGAGCACCCATATGACTGTCAGCTGATTTCTCGGCAGAAACTATGCAGGCCAGAAGGGAGTGGCAAGAAATATTCAAAGTGATGAACAGCAAGAACCTACAACCAAGATTACTCTACCCAGCAAAGCTATCATTCAGAGTTGAAGGTCAGATAAAGAGCTTCACAGACAAGAAAAAGCTAAAGGAGTTCATCACCACCAAACCAGGATTACATGAAATGCTGAAGGGTGTTCTTTAAGAAGAGGAAGAAGAAGAAAAAGGTAAAGATAAAAATTATGAACAACAAAATGACATCAAATACATACCTACCAACAAGTGAATCTAAAAATCAAGTGAATAAAAAATCTGAAGAACAGAATGGACTGGTGAATATAATAGAATCAGGGACATAGAAAGGGAGTTGACTGACAAGTCTCAGGGGGGAGGGGGTGTGAGGGGTGCAGGAAGAGATTGGACAAAAAGCTTACACCTATGGATGAAGACAGTGGTGTGGGGTAAGGGCATGGGGTGGGGTGGGGAATCAGGTGGAGGGGAGCTATGGGGGAAAAAAAGAGGAACATCTGTAATAATCTAATAATAAAGATTTATTTTTAAAAAAATAAATAAAAAATAAAATGACCAACCGTACCATATTGGCAAAGATGGCAAGCGATTTCTACTCTCACACAATGCTAGTAGGAATATACAATGGTTCAATCTCAAAATAATTATGCTGAGTGAAAAAAAAAAAAAAAGCCAGGTGAAAGAGAATCTATTATGTAGGATTCCACTTACATATACCTAGAAAATATAGACTAATTTATAGTAACAGAAAGCAGATCACTGCTTTATTCGTTTAATAGAAAGACATAACAAATGGGCAAAAGGAAACTTTGAGGGTAATATACATGTTTATTACCTTGATTGTGATGATTTCACAGGTGCATAAATGTCAAAAGTTAAATTGTATGGTTTTAAATGTTTAGTTTATTGAAAGATAATTGTAATTCAATAAAGCTTTAAAAAAATAAATAAAAAATAAGTACTTTTCTCAATTTGTTGTATTTTATAATTAGGAAGTCATTTGTGGCCTCAACAGCAATAGTTAAAATCAACTTGACCAGAACAGGTCATAACATATGGCTGAAAAGAAAAAGAAAGTAAGCAAGCTTCCAGAGAAGGAAAGAAGGTTCAGCGATGGCTTTTGTTCGTTTGCTTTATTTGGAGATGAGTCTAAAATATATTCTAAACTGATAATTAAGGAAATGAGGTTCTGGAGAAAATAATGGAATGAGAATCAAGAAGAATGGGATCTGGAGGCCAAGCAAGCACAAAGTTGACACCCAGTCACCTAAATTTTCATAATGAAATTAGATGAGCTTACCCTCTGACAGAGACTAGGAAAGATGAGACTATTCATGATCTGGAATAACTGAGAGAGAGATGTGTACAGTGAACTGACCAAAGATTTTTAAAAAAATGTCCCTACCAAGCTAGACCTGGCTCAGGTGGCAGATCATGATTACAAAATCTGAACAGACAAGAAAAGCAGAAAGAGTAGATTTGGGTATCAATTCAAGGTTAGGTCTTTAGCATAGAGCAAGTCAAGCATTCAAAGCACTTAAAGTGATTGATAACAGAGTTTAGATAACCTTGCTTTGATTAGCCTTTGACAGGGCTAGGGCTAGAAGTGAGGCCAAATGACAAGTGACAGGAATGAAGAAATTGAGCTTTCAGTGAACCTAAGGAGTAGAAAAGGAACTTTCCCTCTAATATAAATCTGAATGTTTTCCAGGTTACCTGAAAAACTAATACAAGTAGAAACAGTATGCAAAGGTGTAGTTCCTGGCGCATTAATTGCCTTGATAAATTAGCCCTAAAATTATAAGTACTTTTTTTCACTGTACCTTAAGGCTCATAACTTGGTTTCATTTAACATAAAACCTCCAACAATTTCAACTTCTCATTTCTCTAGTAGGAAATCTATCTGCTATCCCTTTCCCCCTTTCCCAGCTTTTTAAGTATATTCCAGTTCAATTCAACCATTGCTGTCTCAAGCTATCTCCCAAGAGGTTTCCTTATACCAATTCTTTAGACCAGACAGTTCAACTCTAGTATATCTTTTCTCCATTCAGCAAACATTAAAGAAAAGTAAGGTTATGTCTCTCATCATCTGATTCCTAAGATGATGTCCTATTTCCACTGAGCCTCTGTACAATGCAAGACACTTGCAGAGAACTTGAGTGTGTCAGCCACTTTGTACATAAAAGTGGAGCCTGCCTGAACTATATCCAAGCCACAGTGAGCAGAGGCAACTCAGCATTGCCTGAACACAACTGCTTAGCTACTTCACTTTCTAGGAGTACTCTGAGAACAACAAACCTCTCCAAAACAGAAAACATCAGACACCTCAAAAAACCTAATTTAAAAGTTCTGAAGTAACATGCTTAATTTTTTTTTATTTTTCAATTTTAGGAACAAAGTAGAACTAACAACTATAAGCCTAATTATTATTCTCAATCATTTTCACCTTGTTTATGTTTTTTTATAATGTTTTTTTCTTTTTCAATGACAGTTGACATACAATATTATATTCATTTCAGGTGTACAACACAGTAATTAGAAATTTATATAACTTACGATCACTTCATTTATACTAACAGGGATTTGTGTCTAGAGGAAAATATGAAATGATATGGCAGAACTCCTAATCAGAACAACATTCACAGTACAAAGCCCAGAAATGTTTTGGTTGAATGGGACCATACATAGGTCCTTGTGGAGGTTGGGTTGACAGGCAGGTTATTTTGGGAATCAACACCTATGGAAGAAAGAAGGTGGCAGCAGGTTGGGGCAGAGGAGAAGACCATGAACTGCAATCAGGCCCAAAAAACTTTAAGAGCTGAGGAGTTGAAACAGTTCATCGGAATTGCCCTAAGGTGGGGTAGTAGAGTGTAAGGCCAATATGCTGGGCCTTTATATTCCTGCCACAACCAGTCTTTGGATGTGGGTAGCCCTAGAAAGGGCATGCCCTTTTGCAACAAGGCTGCCCAAAGCTGAGGCAATCCCCGAAGGAGCAGACAGTTGGAGGCCACCTGCAGGCTGCATTCCCATCCTTGGAGGGGACACTGGGAGATGCAAGTCAATGACCACCAAAAGCTTTTTTTGCTTTTGGGAAGAGACACAACTTGCTCATGGTGACACATCTAGTCAACAGCAGATGATCACAATCCATTTCTCCTTCAAACTATTCATCTAAACTATGCTATGAGGCAAATGCTTTATAAAAGGGAATTACAATGATTAGTAAAGAGACTGTGCCAAAGAAGGGTTGTATAAAGCTAAACTAAAATGTCAGGAATCTTAAACCCCTACCTTAGATGCTGTGAAAGAAATGATCTGCCAAGTCCTATATAATAAAAGGCTAAGATGCAAATCGACCCAACAGAGGAATGACCGGTAGCTATGACACACACTGACGACCAGGGGGCAGATGCTCAAAGCAGGAGCTGCCCCCTGGTGGTCAGTGCGCTCCCACAGGGGGAGCGCTGCTCAACCAGAAGCCAGGCTCATGGCTGGCAAGCACAGAAGATGTTGCAGAAGCCTCTCCCAACCTCCACAGCAGCGCTAAGGATGTCTGACTGCCATCTTAGGCCCCCGGTGAACAGGCCTAAGCCGTTAGTCAGACATCCCCTGAGAGCTCCCACTGAGAAAGGGCACAGGCTGACCTGAGGGACCACCCCCAAGTGCACGATTTTAGTGCACCAGGCCTCTAGTCTATCTAATAAAAGTCTAAGCAACCTTTATAGTGGAATGCCCAGAACGACCAGTCGCTATGATGTGTACTGACCACCAGGGGGCAGATGTTCAATGCAGGAGCTGCCCCCTGGTGGTTAGTGCGCTCCCACGGGGGGAAGCGGCCACTCAGCCAGAAGCTGGGTTCACGGCTGGCAAGCGCAGCGGCGGTGGCAAGAGCCTCTCCCGCGTCCACAGCAGCACTAAGGAGCAGCAAGCTGAGCAGTAAGGAGTGAACAGGCAGGCCATAAGGAGCAAGGGATCCCAGATTGCAAGAGGGATGTCTGACTGCCAGCTTAGATACCCCCCAGGTGGATTGGGCCTAAGCCAGCAGTCGGACATCCCCCAAGGGGTCCCGGACTGAGAGAGAGCACACGCTGGGCTGAGGGACTCCCCACAAGAGCATGAATTTCATCATCGGGCCTCTAGTATGGTATAAAATATAGGAGAAACAATTTAGAAATGTTAGAAATAACAGCAGATTCCACAAGTATAAAGGTTATTTTATTTCTAATTCTAAACTGATAACTTCTCTTGTAACAGCCTTAGGATGCTGGTGCAATTGAAATGTTAGCAGAAAATAATAAACTGCTTTGGAGAGTAAAATCAAAACAAAAAAAAAAAACTGAAACAGCTGTAATAACAACAAACTGCCACAAGGAAATAATGTGTTCCAACTTTTAATTTTGCTTTCCAAGAACAAAGAAATAAGGCATTCATAATTTTTTAAAGTGAAAAACTGAGACAAATTTATAAAAGTAAATATAAAAAGACTTGCTGAATAAATTTGAGGCCTGCCGAGGCAGTTCCTATTCATTAATTAAAGAAAGATTGAATTTGAGCTTTTAAATGATCTTTGGTACCCAAAATGTAACTGAATATGATGTAGCAAATAGGACTTTACCACAAACAAGTGATAGGGAGTCAGAGAAAGGGGAGAGTGAGAAAGCAATACCACCTAGGAAGAGGTCCAATTTTTTAACATCATAGCTTTTGTAGGCTTCACAGTCTCAGAAGTACTATTTAAATTATTTCTTTCTATCCTTTCAAAAGAGCTAACCTCTAACGTGAGCTCGGAAGTCAGACTGCCCAGGCTAAAACTGCCTGAAATACTTCCAAGCTGTCTGATCTTCACCTGGCACTGTCTTTCTCTGTGTCTGGGTTCGTTCATCTATAAAATGGAGATTATAACAATACCTACATCATAGGCACAGGTCAAAACAAAAAAAAATCCTGTAAGAGTGTTTAGCACAGTGTTTAGCGCTGTTAATTATTAGCCCTATTATTGTCATCATCATTATTATTGTTATTATTCATCTAAATGGCATGGGCAGTATTTGTGCCTAGACAGTTCCACCAAGACATTTTTCAAAAACTAGCACTCCTGCACCACCAATATAAAAAACTGAAATGACCCACTGAAATGCCTTAAGTAAGAACAAGGCACTTCTCTTCAGAGCGCAGAAGACACAGCCCAAGCGTCTAGAGGGAGCTAACGTTCAGTGTGAACACTATGAGAGCACACAGCACCTATTTTCTATAATATATACCCATCACCTTTATCTTATAAAGTCTAATATGCTAAGTGTCAGGTCGTCCGTTAAACCAATCAAAGTGTAATATGTTAATGATATGCTAAGGCCACTCAAACACTCGCTATGACGTACACTGACAACCAGGGGGCAGACAGTTGACCAGTCGACCAGTCACTATGTCGTGCACTGACCACCAGGGGGTAAACGCTCTGACCAGTAGGTTAGCTTCCTGCTGGGGTTCAGCAGATCAGGACTACGCGAGAAAGGCCGGACACGCCCTGGAGCCCTCCCAAACTGGCCAACCTCCCACATCTCTCCCTGGCCCCGATAGTGCACTGGTGGGGTCCCTCAGCCTGGCCTGCACCCTCTCGCAATCTGGGACCCTTCAGAGCATGTCGGAGAGCCAGTTTCGGCCCAATATCGCAGACCAGGCTAAGGGACCCCACTGGTGCACGAATTTGTGCACTGGGCCTCTAGTAGTTCATAAAATGAACTTCAGTTGCCTTCCCACCTTCTTAGTATCTGCTCTGAGAAGCATCTTAGCAGATGTTACAAACATGCATATACATGGGACAAGCTCACCCACGCCTGCTGACAACTGCTCCATCAGAAATATACTCAGCAAAGAATGCACAGGGGCTAGGCAAAGATGTGCGGCTAATGCATCTTTAAGGATTCCCAGGGTGTTTGGCTACTGTGTGTATGGGGTTCAAAATGATCTCATAGCTAGAAAGAATAAATAAAAGGCCTTATTAACAGGTAGACTTTAGTGCATATGAACAACATGTCTCTATTCTCCAAACATGAGATTTTTTATTTAAATGCCATTCCACAAAAAAGGGAAATTTGGAGATTTATAAAATAGCAACTCTGATCTGTAATGAAATCTGAAACCTAAAAGTCTAGTATTTTAAAAATAAAGCAAACATATGAAGTAGGGACACCATAACTTCATTGCCATTTCAAGTTAAGATTGTTAATTCTTGACCATAGGCATGATGGATATCACAGTCAGAAAAATCATATACTATAGAAATGGTTTTTTATAAGGAAAACTGCTATCTGGAAACTGTCATCTCAATGCACAGTTTTGGAAGCTATTCAAATACAAATATTAAAAATAATAACACAGAAAAGTCCAGGACCATATTCAGAGAAACATATATCCTCCAAGCGCCTGGTAATGTTTTAAAATCTTTACTGAGTCTAGCATATTATATACTTTTTTAATATAGTTGCTGGTGCTCATAGAGAATGTAAGGGCCAGCATCAAAACCAACTGGATGGCTATGCCATAATCTGATATAAAGCTACATTTCATTACACAAAATTAAGAGAAATCAGCCATAACTACTGTCTTTGACTGTATTACTATTCCTTCATATGCTCGCTGCTTTGATTGCTTGTCATAATTTTCCTTCCCTTCCTTATTCCTTCATTTATTTCATATTAACACATTTATTTAATATTTTCTTTGTAAAAGGCATCTTTGAAAGTTAGAAAACTGAGGTCTAAATCACTAAATGACTAGTTCAAGATTTCAGAGTAAATGGATGAAGGAGAACTTTAATTTTTCTAATTCCACACTACTGTTTCTCAGTGGTCATGAGATTTATCTGTTAACCATTTTCTGCCTTTCTCCTCTTCCTTTCCTCATTCCTCCAGGATCTACAACTTCAGGCTTGTTCTCATTGACTAGTGTCAGCTCTGGAGCACATGCCGAGCACTGGAAGAGGCCTCTCTGTTGTGTGCTCCTACCACACACTATTTCCCTGAGACAAGGTTCATGACTCCTTGAAACTTACTCAATATTGTAATGCCTTCAACGTAGTGGAAATCCAGTCATGCTTCCCGCTCAGAAAAGTAAAAGCCCACCCCCAAAGAGAGCTCAGATGACCCCAAAAAGGCATCTACTCCAGGACTCAGCATGAACTACAGGAAAGGGTCCTAGTGGGAGGACCTCTGAGCTGACACTAGAGGATAAGTCAGAATTGGCCAGGTGATGGAGCTGATGGTGCTAAATGGAGGTGTGGTGGGAGGTGATGGTGGTGGAGGGGGAAGGGGTGAGTCTGTGAAAAATAACAAAGAAAGAGAAGAAACAAAAATACTAGTTATTATTGAAGCAAGTTACTTGTCTATCTAACTATGAGGCATTTTCTAAACCTTATAAACAGCAAATCATTTTATGACAGAAATGTCCATAGCAAGACATAAATAAGGAGAGCTCTAACAAGTCCCTCCATAGATTGACAATGAAAACATTCAAATAAGCCTGAATCTCTCCGTAAAGCTACTAGTCATTAAATTAAACACTTTCTCCCCTAAAATACTAGAAATCCTTTCTACCAAAACCTGCTTCAAAATTGGCCTAAACAATATTAGTATAATCTATCTCCCTGCACTCCAGTGTTAACTAGATGATACTACTAAAAATATAATTCTTTCCTTTTATCATGAAAGTAAAGAGAAACTGGCTATAATAAAATTTTCACATCAGTAATCTCTATCTGAAACCTATTTCACCATTACAACATTTGAATATGAAATATTTCAAACCAAGAGACAGAAATAGAAAAGAGCAAATACCCATGCACCCATTATTCAGTTTCATCAATCATAACATTTTTCATATTTAATTTACCTTTTTTATTTTAATAAATTTCTATGAACACACTTGAAGCCTGGTTTGTATTTCTTTCCTAATACCATTCCTCCATCTCCTAGAAAAAAACACCCACTAGCATGCAGCTGATAATACTTTTTAAAAATGTGTATATATTAAAAATACATAGGGTTAGTGATTTCTTAAATATTACATGAACTATGCATTTGAGAATATGAAAGTCTAGATATTCTAACAAGTCTTGCTAAAACAGGGCATCAGAAACTTAGTAAATTATAATTAGAATTCTTTTAAATACACATTTGAGTTCACAGGTAAGTAGGGAAACCTGAAGGTGTGAAAAAACAGAGGTGAATCAAGAGTGAGTACCCGAGTTCCAGCTGGGGTTGGTAGCTGAGACTCTTACACAGGACCAGGACTTTGTACTACATCTGTTTTTCTAGATCTTTGTCAATATTTACAAATGTTAGATTTTTAAAAATATTTCTATATATGAAAAATGGCAAAGGATAGCTAATGGTGGATTTCATTTGCATTCCCCTGATTACTAATAAGGGTGAGCATCTTTTTTAGGTATTCATTAGTCCTTTAGCTACATCATTTGTCACCTTCATGTTCACCCATGTCTCTCTTAAGTTGATTTTCACTTGTTTATTTGGAGTTGTTTAAATATGCTGAATACTTACTTGACATATCACTACACTCGCACTAAAATGGTTAAATTTAAAATGACTATGTCAAGTGTTGTTACAGAAGTAAAGCAACTGGAACCTACACACACAAGTAGAAAAAATGTAAAATTGGACAACCACTTCAGACAACAGTTAAGTGGCATTACAGAAAGTTAAAATACACCTACCCTATGATCTATCAATTCAACTGCTAGATATTTACTGAAGAGAAATGAAAACGTAAATGCATACAAAGAAGATTTTTTTTTAAATATATATATTTTATTGATTTTTACAGAGAGGAAGGGAGAGGGATAGAGAGTTAGAAACATCAATGAGAGAGAAACATCGATCAGCTGCCTCCTGCACACCCCCCACTGGGGATGTGCCCGCAACCAAGGTACGTGCCCTTGACCGGAATCGAACCTGGGACCCTTCAGTCCGCAGGCCGATGCTCTATCCACTGAGCCAAACCGGTTTCGGCTATACAAAGAAGATTTACTTGTAATAGCAAAAGACTAGAGATAACCTAATTTTTTATCAATGGGTGGATGAATAACCAAACTATGGAATGGAATGCTTAGCAATAAAAAGGAATAAGCCATTGACATACGCTGAAATATGGATGGTCTCCAAATAATTATGCTAAAATGAGCCACCCCCCCAAAAAAAATGTACACATTAAAGAATTCTATTTATATACTGTATATCTAACAGGTACAAACTAATCAATAGTGACAGAAAGTAGTTCTCTAGCTGCCTGGGGTGAGGAGATGTAGGGAAGGGCATGGGGCAAGAAGAAACTTCTGGGGGTGATGAACATGTTTATTATCTTAATTTCACAAGTGCATGCCTATGTCAAAACTAATAAAATTGTGTAAATACATTCAGTTTATTGTATGTCAAGTTTAGCAGACTGTAAACTTTAAATACGTTTAGTTAATTTTTTGTCATTTATACCTCATAAAGCTGTTCTTATAAAAATCTCACAAGAATAAGAGCTTGCTTAGCTTCTGTCGTCTAAACATTTTTAAATTGTAGGTCACAATTAAGAAAAACCTCATAACTTAATCTTTGTAGCTTTCTGAAAACAAACAAAATATTATTTCAAGGAAGCCAGAAATAATTGGAAGGGGGTACATTACAAACAAATATTTTCTTAGAGCCTGGCCAGTAAGGCTCAGTGGTTGAGCATCAACCTATGAACAGGAGGTCACGGTTCGATTCCAGGTCAGGGGACATGCCCGGGTTACGGGCTCAATCCCCAGTAGGTAGCATTTAGGAGGCAGACGGGTCAATTATTCTCTCTCATCATTGGTGTTTCTATCTCTCTCTCTCTCTCTCTCTCTCTCTCTCTCTCTCTCTCTCCCTTCTTCTCTGAAATCAAGAAAAAATATATTTTAAAAAACTTTCTTAGAGAAATAATCAAGAGCAAGTAATTAAATAAAACTGAGTCCAACTCTTAAAAATACTATTCTTCCTCTATGAAATTTAGTCTTCATATTTTTGCTGTTGACAGTAGTGATCAATATATAAATATGTAAAATTTTCCAATAGTTAAGAACAGTGGTTAAGAATGGTTAGGAATCTTGGTTAAAATCTTTCCTCACATGGATGGACCTAGAAGGTATTATGCTAAGTGAAATAAGTCAGTCAGAGAAAGACAAATACTATATGATGTCACTTATATGTAAAATCTAAAGAACAGGATAAACAAATAAAATTGAAACATTTTTATTTCAATTTTTATTTAAACAACTTTACTTCAATACTGATGATAGCCTGAGGAGAGGGGGTTTGGGGGACTGGGTGAAAAAGGTGAAGGAATTAAGAAGTACAAATCAGAGTCACAGAAATGTAGGGTACAGCATAGGAAATGTAGTCAATAATATTAACATATAAAAACCCTGGGTCCATCACGACCGGAGGCTCGACCAACTGGAAGTCAGTCCTGCAGTCAGTGCTGGGTTGCCGTGGCGACGGCGACCCAGCACTGACTGCTGAGGGGGCTGCGAATCAGGCCCGGAGAGAGGCCTGAAGAGAGAAGCAAAGTCTGATCCGTAGCCTGTGTGGCAGCTGTTGATCAGCACTTGCCTCGCTCTTTCTCTCTAGATGGTCCAGCAGCCGCGCCTCCATTTCTCTCCAGGCCTCCACCAGGGCTGCTGCTAAGCCCCACCTTTCTTATCAGGCCCCATTCATAGGCCCAGACACAATGACTGGCATAGAAACCGACCAATCAGAACCAAATCTGGGTGAAGTGTGAGGAGCCAATGGCTGCCTAGAAGGCGGAGCTTTTGACACTGACTGACAAAGAAACTGACCAATCAGAAGAAAATCTGGGTGAACTGTGAGGAGCCAATGGCTGCCTAAAAGGTGGAGCTTTTGACGTTGACTGGCATAGAAACCGACCAATCAGAACCAAATTGGCCAGCAGAGGAGGGCAGTTGGGGGCGAGATCAGGCTGGCAGGGGAGGGCAGTTAGGGGTGATCAGGCAGGCAGAGGCAGTTAGGGGCAATCAGGCTGGCAGGGAAGGGCAGTTGGGGGGTGAGATCAGGCCAGCAGGGGAGGGCAGTTAGGGGTGATCAGGCAGGCAGAAGCAGTTGGAGACAAGACCAGGCCGGTAGGGGAGAGAAGTTGGGGTTAAGATCAGGCCAGCAGGGGAGGCAGATAGGGGCAATCAGGCAGGCAGGCAGAGGCAGTTAGGGGTGATCAGGCAGGCAGGCAGAAAGGTTAGGGGCGATCAGGCAGACAGACAGAGGGGTTAGGGGCGATCAGGCAGGCAGGCAGCTTGTGGTCCCAGATTGCGAGAGGGATGTCTGATTGGAAAGGGTGCAGGCTGGGCTGAGGGAACGCGCCCCCTCCGTGCACAAATTTTGTGCACCAGGCCACTAGTATGTAATAATTATGTATGGTGGGTACTAGACTTAACAAGGTGATTACTTTGTAGGTTATATAGAAGTATAACCACTATCCTGTATACCTGAAATTAATATAATACTGAATGTTAACTATAACTAAAGAATGTTTAATAAATAAATGAGAAAAGAAAAAAGAGAATATTGCCCCATCATCCAAGTCTGACCTAATGACAATATAGTTATACAAGAATACTAATCTGACTATACACTTTCTCACTATTGATGAAAGACCTGATTTTAATCCATTCTCATTCTTATCACAGCATACCATCATTTTTTCTTTCTCTAGTTAATTCTATTTTCATATACTCCTGCTCCTCACAGGAATGAACCAGGAAATCCATAAGTTCTACCTCACAATAGACCTGAACGATTAAGCCACAACTTAGACCAAAAAAGTCTAGATACAGCTATATTAATGAATTAAGAATGATGGTAATTACTGAATATGTAAGCCCCAAAGTCAAAGGCATTTGAATACTTACCATCTCCAAAAAGATGTGTCACAAGTCTCGTAAGTGTTTGCTTAAGGTCAAACTCTACAAGCTTCATGGCCTCCATGGTATGTGTCTCTTGTTTATGGGCAGAACGAGAACTTTGTTCAAAGAGCTGCAGGCTTTCTCCATCCTTTATACCAGCAAATAACTATAAACATAAGGAATAATATAAGTAAATAAAAATAGTATACTGGTAAAGCTATATAAAACAACATAATGTGGGAATAAAATCCATTGTCTTATAGCCAATGAACATACTCAAATTAACATTCATTTAGTACCGACTTTGAATAAAAACACTGTGCTATAGTGTTTAGGGAATTAAAAGATACTGTTCTGATCTTTGCTGATCTCTCATTTTACTTTTGTGTTAACTTATAATCATTTCCTCACAAGAGACATTATCCTCAATGTTAGTGGAAATACCAGTAAATCAGGCTTTCAGACTCTAAAATTATATCCCCAACCATGGCACACTGTCCTTAAAATGTGTGCTGAGACTAGGTAGAAAGTATAGTCTAAGAATTAAATCCTATAAAATCCACAAAGGCGGGAAGTATGCTGGACTTTGCTAACCCCGTATCTCCAGAGCCCAGGACCGGGCTTGAAGCATATTTCTGACACTTACTATCCAGGTAAACTCCAGCAAGTGACAGGGTAGCTAAGCCTCAGATAATGCTTTGTAAAGTAGGAATAATAACACTAACTTAAGACACTTTATAATAATTAAATAAAATAATGCATGAAAAGTATAGAGTACCTGGCACACTGTAATGGCTAAATAAATTTTCCTCATTATCATCACAATCATATTTATTAACCACAGCTACTATCCTATATAATAAAGAGGTAATATGCAAATGGTCATTACACCATGACGCATAACAACTGATCACCAGGAGGGCGGGGCAGCAAGCTAAAAGTCCAGGAGAGCTACAGGAGGGTGGGACAGCAAGCTAAATGCAGCCAGCTGAAGCAAGTGGCAGTGAGCTACTCGCGAACAGATTCATGCACAGCACCACTAGTTATTCATAAACTGCTTTACCAATAAACTAGTATTCCAGTATTTAACAACAAAGAAGATCTTTACCTGCTAGGAGACTGACTCAAGGAGAACAGAGCAAATGAATCTACTGTTCTTTCTACCTAATGTCTCATGAAATAAAATTTTAATAAAGTAATAAATTAACTGTGGTTTCTAATAATATTAACAAGACCTCTTGATAGATCTACTAAAAATGTCAAAAATTCTTAAAAGCATTGAAGAAGTAACACAATAGAAAGCACAAAGGCAGAGAGAAATACTGAGAAGAGTGCTACCCAATGTACCAACTGAAAAACTGAATATTGGTTGTGATAGCTACCACAGCAAGTGAGGCCAAAGTAAAAGTCCACAGTGTCTGACCAAGTTGGGTGTCAGTTAAATAGCCCTAAAGGACTTATTCTCATGATAAGGATGAAAATTAAACCAGTTCTTGTATAGACTTGTAGTCAAGTGTCACATTACCTGGGTACATAGAGAGAACCTCAGGCTAGGAAAATGAACTAAGGCAATTGCAAAGTAGCAGTTCTCCAGCAAAATCAAACACATCGTAATTCTGGGAGTCTACTTTTGCACAACAGGCTTCAATTATTCATTATAGCCAATACTAGAGGCCCGGTACACAACATTCATGCACTCGGGGCAGGGGTGGGGGGTTCCCCCTCAGCCTGACCTGAGCCATCTCGCAGTCCGGGAGCCCTCAGGAAATGTCTGACTGATGGCTTAGGCCCGCTCGGCCTAAGCCAGCAAACATCCTTAGCACTGCCACAGAGGCAGGAGACCTCCACTGCACTCGCCAGACGTAAGTCAGGCTCAGGGCTTCTGGCTGAGAAGGACTCCCCCTATGGGAGCACACTGACCACCAGGGAGCAACTTCTGCATTGAGCATCTGCTCCCTGGTGATCAGTGCGCGTCATAGCAACCTGCAGTTCCACAGTTAGGTCGATTTCCATATTAGCCTTCTATTATACAGGATAGTTTTAGTAGATCAATCAGAAGCACTGGCATGTCTGTGCAAGAACAGAAAACATAGCAAAAATATTAGGAGAAGACATGGTTGAAGAAACAAATCCAAAATACACCCATGTTTCCCAAAGAGCAGCACACATTCTATTAAGATTTAGGGAGGCATAGAAATAAATACTTTAACAATTCTGTGTTAATTTAATTGTGTACTAGAAAAATATATCAAACACATAATTAACAGATAGTATAACTTAAAACAATGCTAAGTAAAAGTAGTCAGTCCACTTTAAGATTGTTTGGAAAAAAACTATGAAGATCTAATAGAATATGCAAAATATAGGTACTATATATCTGAAAAAAATACCTATAACATACACTAAAGACTAAAGTTTAGAAAACTGTGAAAGAAGGAAAAGCATTAATTCATTAGGCCATCTGCACAATATAACACAGAAGAATAAGACCATGAAAACAAGTCAACTATGTCTAAAGGAAATATAAATTAAAACTGGAAGGAACTTTAGAGATCAACTAAGCCAACCCCAAATAAGGAAATGAAATCCAGAGAGGTGAAAATCGAGAGAGGCTAAAATCACTTAGCCATTTAGTTCACCAAGCAGGGACTAAAAACATCCCATCTTTGATCCCAGGGAGATTTAAGAGGCTGCCTCTCACTTAAATTTATGTTTGAGAGGCATCCACTGTTGATTAAATTAAATTAGATATCCATTAATTGGATACAATAGCCTGTGTCATTTGTTTTTCTACTAGGATTTCTTCTGTTTCTCTGACATTTTCTCAAGTGTCCTTGCACAAACCCAAATGACCCAGAACACAAATTCCACTCCTACTGCAACTGCTTACAGAAGGCAGGGAAAGTAGTTCACAAATACAAAAAAGCAGGTGCAAGAAATTAATTCTAATAAGGCTTAAAAATAAAAGTGAACTGCAAAAGGCAATTAAAATTAAAATTTAGAATGCCAAAAGAATTTTTCAAAACAGCCCGGATTTTAAACAAATATCTTAAAAGCAAATAAAAAGCACATGGTCAGAAGAATAATATACATCTATATAAAATCCTATGAGTGGCCAAGTGTAAATGGGGCTTGGATGACAGCAAAATTTCAAGGAGTTTCTTAGGACTTTTCAAAGCAGTCATTTTTCTATTTGGCCACTTTAAAATATCCATTGATCATTGGTTTAATCTATACAACCTGCTTTACATATGAATGCTAAATACTTACCACCCTGTCTCTGATTTCCTATGGCAGATGAAATGACACTATAACAAACTGTGCTGCTGTTGCTGCTTGCATACCAGGGCTAACAGTTATTGATCATTTACCATACTTTCTATCTTATTGGGTACTTACCTTGCTTACTACATGATTTTATTTAATTGTCACAATTCTTATTATTTTCCCATTTCTCAAATTAGAAACCTGGGGTTTAAGGAAGTTAAAACTTAACACAACTACAAAGTAAGTTGTAGAGTCTGAATTTAACCCCAAATCTGACTCACAACTGCATCTTCAAGGCTTCACGGTTATTTCCAGGACAACATACAGATTATCATCTCTTTGGCTTCAGTGTAGAAAGCACCTACAGAGTCAGATGGATGGGATTAAGAACTGAACATAAAACATGAAGAGAGAGGCGTTGCAGTGGTTTCACACACTGAGACTGCTTTGGGCACCCTATATACTGGTATTTTGAGAAGCTTACAGTGAACATGCTCCACCTCAAGATACTTGTGAATGCTGGTTTAAATGCTTTAAAAGTGATGATTTTGATGTAAAAGACAAAGAACATTCAGGTCAACCGAAAAAGTTTGAAGATCAACAATTACAGGCATTATTGGATGAAGATGCATGTCAAACTCAAAAACAACTTGCAGAAAGATTAAACCTTGCTCAGTAAACAATTTCCAATCGTTTAAAAGCAATGGGAAAGATTTTAAAGGAAGGAAAATGGGTGCCACATCAATTGAACGAAAGACAAATGGAAAACCGAAAAGTCATCAGTAAAATGTTGCTTCAACGGCATGAAAGGCTTTCTTGCATCGAATTATGACTGGCGATGAAAAGTGGATTTATTTTGAGAATCCCAAAAGCACAAAATCATGGATTGATCCAGGTCAACCATCAACATCGATTGCAAGGCCAAATCGCTTCGGAAAGAAGACAATGCTCTGCATTTGGTGGGATCAGGAAGGTGTGGTATATTATGAGCTTCTAAAACCAGGCGAAACTGTTAATACTGATGGCTACCGACACAAATAATCAATTTGAACCATGCTTTGATCATGAAACAACCAGAATGTGCCAGAAGACATGGCAAAGTAATTTTGCTTCATGATGACACACCATCACACACTTCAAAACCAGTCAAACACACCTTAAAAGATCTTGCCTGGGAAGTATTAATCCACCCATCGTATTCAGCAGACCTTGCTCCTTCAGATTAGCACTTGTTCCTATCGATGGCACATGCACTTTCCGAGCAACACTTCAAAACATTCAAAAAAGTGGAAAATTGGGTCTCTGAATGGTTTGCCTCAAAACAAGAAAAGTTCTATTGGGACAGTATCCACAAATCACCTGAAAGATGGGGGAAATGTATAGCTAGCGATGGACATTACTTTGAATAAAGCACTTTTGATGTTTCTCTTGAAATTATCGTGTTTTCTTTGATTATAAAATCCGCCATTATTAACTGGTACACCTAGTAACATAGTGATGGTTTATCCTAATTAAATTTTTATTGTGCAAGGTAAATAAACCCTTCAAAAATGATAATTAAGGTTTGCTTTTAGAATGCATTAACAGGTGCAACTGCATCAATGTGAACAGTCATTTGAGGGTTGCTTTGAAACCAAATGTGAGTTACAACAATGTACTGCATCATTAACAGGAAGGCATTGTATGGTAGAGGCCATATCAAGTCTAGGGAGGCTGATATTTCTGTGATGTTTATTATAACACCAACAATCGATACAGGGTAGCTCAGTCCTTCCCTCCTTAACTAGAGAAAAAGAGAACCAAAGGACAGCAATACTAGAAATGTGGAAAAGAAATACTTGAAAGTTGAACAAGTAAATACTCTTCATACAGATGAGAAAGGAAAGAAACATTGCTCAAACCCAAAAGTGCTTCAGAAGAAACCCTCCAGAGGGAAAAGACATGAGTTTTTGATATTGTTGCTCATTTTATAAAGCTCTAAAAGGTGACATGGCACAGAAAATAATAAAGACAAAACTTTAATTAAAGCAGTCCCTGTGGTGGCTGGGGGCTCATAAAAGGCAAGGTCCTTTAAGGGTACCGAACAGGAATATTTTAAGTATGTGAGATGCACAGGTGCACAAATTCATTGCATTTTAACTTAATCTTTGCTGATGAAATAATTCCACCTTCCAGCCTGAGATACTTGAGGCTAGGCAACAGGTTTGAGGGCTAGCCTAACCTCACAGTGTGAGAAAAATAATTATGCTTGCTTTCTAAATAACCTAAAAAAATAAAGAAAGAAAGAACTGGAACAAGAAATTGTGGCAGCAGCTTCAAGACAACATTTAAAAAGGTAAATCAGAAACAGATATAATGTTTGAAGATTACAAACATTTCTACATTATAACATCAAAACAAATATAAGGTCACTTCAACAGCATTTGAAATTTTAACTAGTTCGTAAGCCAATCAGCCATACTATATCACCAATTCAGTTAATTTTAGGTTCATAAGTCAATCTTTGCCTGAGGTAATAGAGCAGAAGTCTAAAGCCTATGGGGCAGCCCTTAACAGCATACTGGCTCTGAACAATATGCAATGCAAGTACAAGTAAGGTGAGTATTGAAGAGATAATAGAAGATAATGTTAATGGAAAAATACTGCTGGGTGATACAGCCAAACAAAATAGTTTAAATAGACAGGATGAGTACAAGAAAGAAATGGAGTCATAACTATGATTCAGATAGTGCACACCAGCATTTTAATAAAGAACAAGGGTGGGGGGAGTGAAAGGAGCAGGAGCAGGGGGGAAAGAAAGAGGAAGGGAAAAAGAGGAGGAGGAAGTGGAGAGGAGGAGGGAGGGAAGAGAATGGGGAAGAAAAGGAGGAGTTTTAAAACCTCAATAATAGTACTTAACATTTTGAGGTTGATGTGCTTTATCTTAGAATGAAGCTATGTCTACAATCTTAAAACATTTCTGAAAAATTATATTTTTAAATGTTTAATTTAGCTGTATAACTCCATTAGAAAGAATCTGACTCAAGAGATTACCAGTTTAATTAGATGGTTTTTAAACAATAGTCTCTGAGTAAAAAGTAAAGATAATTCCTTGGCAGTTGGGGTGTGTCACAATTAATAGAGCTGGGAAGTTAAAAGCTAAAGGTGCCCATAGAATACAAGTTGTTAAAAGAGTTTCTTTTTGAAGGATTTTGAAATATCCTGGGGCTGAAAAGTGCCTGCCAGACAATAAAAAAAAGGGACTTGGAGAGAAGAGATAGGCTCATTTAAAACTTTTCAGAATGATTTCACTGCAGATTACATGATATCGATGCTCTCTCTTCATTCTTACTTGCAAAATTATCAGCAAATTCCATATCACTCATAATGACTTTGTTATGAATGGACTCTTACAGCAAATAAAAGAGGTTCCTCGCTCTGTGTTCTGCTGGGTGGGAAGTAAAAACAGAGTGTGCTAGTGAACACTAACGTGATGTTCAGCAGAAGAGACCTTTTATAGCTCAAAAATGATGGGCCAGTATAAAACCAGTGCCATCTAGAGAGGGTGTATGATCTTAGCACCCAAATACCACTCTTTTCATTATTTATTACTCATGAATCCGTTTTTAAAAGATTTTTTTCTAACAAACTGTATTTACTAGATAACACCTTTTTTAAAGACACATATAACTGACAGCAGGATTATACTCACATGATAAAATTCAAGTTGGGTATTTATTTTTCTTTGTATCCTATTTGCCCCTCAGATTTCTCAGAGACAAGACAATCACAAAGACAGTAAGAGAGATTGTTCAAATTATTGATTCAACTCATGTTTCTGAATTATCAATAGGCAAGTGCTCCTCTCACTGCCAAAGATAACTGAAAAGGCCACAGCAAGAAGGTTTGAAAATACAGACAAAAATAAATATACAAAAAATGTGTTCACTAATTAATATACATACTATTGTAAGGTGCCAATAATAGGGGAAACTGAGTGTAGGAAACACAAATACTCTTTGTACTGTCTTTGTAATTTTTCTGCAAACCTAGAACTATTCTAAAATAAAAATATTATTAAAAAATTGAATATAGGGACCATATACTCCTCTGATTGAGATCAGCATGCTAAAGAGAAACAAATACCCAAACAGCAACATTTCAAAATCTTACTGTGAAAGACAGGTTTTTTTAAACCTACTTAGGAGCAATAGGAAAGGATTCTGTATAACAGGTGTGACCTCAAGAGTAAGGAACATCATCACAGTGCCTTGAACACAGCAGATGCTTTGCTCATTTCTTTTTAATTACTTAATTAATTTAGAACTGCCTCTTTAAGCATGTGCTGAGTTAAGAACTAAATCTCAGAGAAGGAAATGTTAGTTTTTCTCTCCAATTAACTTCAGAGAATACTCTCATCGTTTATCTCCTGAAAATGTCTGTCCCACCTACTTTCACCAGGGAGGACATAAAATTGGTTTTGCCTTCTTCCTGAGAAAAGAGAAGTCATCAGATAAGAGAGCCCCCAACCTCTAGCCTTCTATTCCCATTCATAAATGCATTTGTCTCTGTAGTCATGCTTCAAACCTTCCTGCCCACCTTAAATGTGAGCGCCGGGAGGGGGGTGGGGGAGGAAGAGGGGCTATATGCCTTTCTCTGGTCAGTCTCTGGGCATTGCTAACCCCTCTCCCAAAGACTTGATTACACCCAATCTCATCACTTTGTCTCCTCAAAATTCTTAGAAATCATCCCATGTCTCCTATACCTTTAATCTCTCTTCTGGCTGTTTTTCCTCAGTAAACATGTAAACATATTCAATTTTCCTGTTAAACAATCCACAAACAAAACTCCCACTAATCCCAATTCATGCTACAGACTACCCTCTCTCCTCTTCACAGTTAAGTTGGTCATTCTTCACAGTGTCGCCCTCCTTGCTTTCTTGTCACTAAATGTTTGTATCTCATATGCCTTATTTTCAGCTTTGTACTCTTCTAACTCTGCTTACTCTCCCCTAAATGGAAGCAGCTAAACTCCTGGCTGCAACCACCACCTGTATGCTGATGGTTCAGAATCTCCATCTCCATCCTAGACGACTGTGCAAGGGCCCAGAAACATATATACACCTGCCTTCTGGTCATCTCCATTTGCAAATCCTCCAGCTAAACAGATCACAAACTCAACTAGCTCTCATGACCCTCATCCCAAAGCAATTCTCCTCCTGAGATCCCTAACCTTGGAAATGGCACCAAGAAAGCAAACCAAAATCAAATGCTTTCCTTTTCTCACCCTTCACTACATGCAGCCACCAAAGCCAGAAGATTCCACCTCCTTAATACTGTCAAATCCACCTTTTTCATATCTGTCATCCCACCATTTTTTTTGCCTTGGTTTCTTGGATCATTATAAATAATCTTGTAATTAGTCTCACCATTTTCATTCTTTCCCTACACTGCTCCATGCCATGGGCTATTCTGCAAAATCCTTTTTCTAAAATGCCAATCTAACTGCATCACTCTTATGCTTAAAAATTATTAAAGACTTTTCATTCTTTTTAAACTAAAGCTAAAATTCCATAAGGTCACCTAGAAGGCATTTCATGAAGCAGTTTATATCTCTCTCTCTCTAACTTCAGTTCCTATCTCTTCCCCCTGCTCCAGCAAGTCCACAGTACGTGGTCCAGGAATTTATCCCACTCTTTTTTATCTTCATGCCTTCAAATCTGCTACTTCCACTACCTGGAACACAGCACCCCTTCACTACCTGGATCATTTCAAATTTCTCTTTAAGATCCTTGGGTAAGGCCCACGTGGAATGGCTCAGTGGTTGAGCGTTGACCGATGAAGTAGGAGGTAACAGTTCAATTCCTGGTCAAGGCACATGCCTTGGTTGCAGGCTCAATCCCCAGTGTGGGGTGTGCAGAAGGCAGCTGATCAATAATTCTTTCTCATCATTGATGTTTCCATCTCTCTCTCCCTCTCCCTTCCTTTCTGAAATCAATTTAAAAATTTTTTAATTAAAAAGATCCTTTGATAAGTCTTCTATTATTATCCCCAGGGATAAAGATTTCCTTTTTCTGCAAACAAAAGCAATAGCACTTAGGAACTTATTTTACAGCTAGAGGCCCAGTGCACAAATTCGTGAACGGGTGGGGTACCTCTGAGTGGACTGCAGGGATTGGGCCAAAACCTACAGTCCAACGCCACCTACAGCTCCTACCTGCCGCTCCCGCTCATCCCGGCCCCACTGTGCCTGCCACAGGCTCTTGCCCAATCAGTCCCGATCGGGAGAAGCTCACGCTGCCATAGCAGGGCTTGCCAGCCATGAGCCCTGCGTCTGGCACTATCCCAAAGGAAGTGGCCTGCGGGATCAAACTGAAACCAGCTCTCCAAGATCCCCCAAAGGGTCCCGGATTGTGAGAGGGCGTAGGCCAGGCTGAGGGACCACACCAGTGCACAATCGGGCCAGGGAGGGACTGCGGGAGGGCTCCAGGGCATGCCCAGCCCACCTCACTCAGTCCCGATTGGCTGGACCCCAGCAGCAAGCTAATCTACTGGTCAGAGCATCTGCCCCTGGTGGTCAGTGCACGTCATAGTGACTGGTTGACCAGTTGACTGTCTGCCCCCTGGTGGTCAGTGCACGTCATAGTGAGCGGTTGAGCAGCCTTAGCATATCATTAGCATATTACACTTTGATAGGTTGTTATGCTGTTCGGTCTATTTGCATATTACCCTTTTATTATATAGGATAATCCCGTTTAAGATGAGATTTCTAAGAACACATGATATCTAAACACATAGGCAATCTATATCCAATTCACCTCAACCAAAACTTGTCACTAAGCAGATCACATCTGAGCCCCAGGGACAAGCCAGTCACTTGGAGAGTGACAGATAAAGCCTGTAACTCTGATGAATACAGCCCTCATATATTTGCAGACCCACTGTTTATTAATTCTTGGTTCACAGATGAGAAATAAGTAAGAATCACTTATAAAAATAAGCACGTTCACATATCTTACCACAGAAATCCCCAAGCCTTCATTTCCCCTGAATGCAGCAAGCAAATTCAATTACATTATTAAAATCCAACTAAAGCATTTCAGCAAATATTAAGTATTCAAATCACATTGGAGGAAGAATCGGATGTCTAAGTGAGATGAATAGACAGACGTATTAAAGAGATAGCAAGTGGATTTCAGCTGCTAATTTCCACAGCTTTTAATTTCTTTAAACAACTGGCCCTAAGTGAGATCTTCTACTGTTCATCATTTGAGAAGACTTGCGTTTGAAAGGGCCCAGTTAAATACAACTCTGTCCTCAGGTCTCTGTGGGATGTCCATTCCTATTTTAGCTAATTGATATTGAATCAGTTTTGTCATTCCCTGGATTTTTGTAACACACCACCTGCCAATTAATCAGGTTACAGAGATTAGCACAGGGGAGGGAATGCATCGAAGTTCTGCACTGCAAAAGCAGACTTTATTGTCCCCTGCTGTTTGTCTTATTTCCGCTCCTCACAAGAAGCTTTGTGCCACTGAAATAATGGGAAGATCTGAAACAGTCTATGTTCCTTGGTGAAAGATGTTACCAAAAAAAACAAAAAAAAAAAAAAACATTGGTGGTAGAAAGGCAACTTCTTCCAGGCTGGCAAGGATGCTACAGAAGAGAAGAGCCTCAAGTTTGAAATGGACAAACTCCAAAGGTTTCAGAAGCTTTCCCAGGGAACCACTCCCTACCCCCTCCAAGCCACCCCTCCCCCGCCAAACCCTTCCCCACCCTGCACTAGACCTTCATTTGCAAACTGGAACAGATCCTGCTGGACAGCATGGTCTTTCCAAATCTCCCCTCATGAAGCCTCCAGGACAGAAACTTTCAAGATGAATATCTCATAGAGGCTACTGAGTTCCTTGCTTAGTGACAAAAACCTATGTTCTCAAGAAGCCAGGTTCAGGAATACACTCAGAATAGCTTGTTGGTGCCCATGTGACTCCTCACGGCTGTTTTCCTGGCAGGCCCAGCTGCACTCAGCTGCAAAGGTAGAGTATCAGTGATTTCTGCCTCCTCCCATGCCCCAAAGATCTGTGGATCCCCAAAATTTGGTCAGTTGGTTTGCCTGCTTTTTTAACTCTAACATATTATAACATGTATATTTTTAGCACTTTTCTTCTACTGGGGTTCTCCTAGTGGTACTAATGGAAGAAGGAAACAGACTAATACCCTGCCAACGTCTAGCCTTTAGAGAAAAGATCAGAAACTTCCATCCATCAAAGCAAGGAAGTTACATGAAGCTGTGCACAAACTACATGAAAGATTCAACATCTGGATGAGTTCAGGCAAAAAGCAACAATAAAAAATGCCTTGTCCTGATGTGAACTGGTTCTCATGACAACCACCATTTAAAGGAGAAAACTTCATCCATTCTCTGTCAACTTTAAAACTGCGATCTCTTGTCGTCCTCTTCCTGGGCCATGAAGACAGATAAAGCAGAGAGAAAGGGATTGCATTTTTTTTCTTCAGGTACTTAAACAGCTCATTCATGGTGCCAGTGGATGAAATGTAACAGGACTGAGACCCATCTAAATGCTATCAAGTACTCTAAAGGAGGATGATAGAAGATGTACTAATCAACAGAAGAGACAGAAGTGGCTTTAAAAAAAAAAGTAGTACAGACCTAAAAAGTAAGATCCACAATATATCTGATTCATATTCATGATGCACAGATAGATCTATACCACAAAGGAATTAGGACACCTATTTTCAAGATAAATATAAGGGTATGGGTAGGAGAGCTAACCTTTGCTGAGCATCTCCCACTCACAAGGCATCATGCTAGGTTCTTTAACCACAACTCACGAGTTGTCCTTGTATTAATTAAGGAAATTGAGGGTCAAAGTGGTCAAATAATTTCTCTAAGGTCCTTAGAGAGTGAAATTCAGAGCCAAGGTTTCACTCCCTCCTCAACAGCTTAGAAGATGGTGTTATTAGCAGAATAAGAAGCTACCAAAAACATGTTCCATACATGATGCCAAGGCCCACAGATAGACTCAAGAGCCATCAACCAAAAGTTCAAGTCTGTTGTTCGATCCTGTAGGGCAAGAAATGCATAATTCCTTACTTTAACACTTTTATGTCCAAATAAAGGTTTCCTAGTAATTGACTAAATGGTTCACTAGGAATTTCTAAAATGTGGCATCCACTGAACAAAATTAAGGAGTTATTAGAATTGAAGGGGGGCTCTCAGTGTTCCGCTACAAAGTCTGGCTGCTCATGAACAGGGTAATGGTTAATTTTATGCGTCCACTTGACTGGGCCATAGGGTGCCCAGACACTTGGTTAAACATTACTTCTGAGTGTGTCTGTGAGAGGTCCTGGATGAGATTAACATTTGATTGAACTCCCCAATCTGAGTGGGCCTCTCCCAACCTTTTGAAGGCCTGAATAGAATAAAAGACTGAGTAAGAAGACTTTTTCCCTCTGCCTTTTATTTGTTATTTTATGCTTTCTTTTATACGTTATATTTATTTTTATATTTGTTTTTATTTTTTATTTCCCTCAAGCTGACACATCAGTCTTCTGCTCGGACTTGGATTCCTACTGGAAGTCCACACTGGCTCTCCTGCTTCTCAGGCCTTTGGACTCGAACTGAAACTATACCATTGGCTTGGCTCTCCTTGGTCTGGACCTCTCAGCCTTCATAATCACGTGAGCCACTTCCTTATAATAAATTTCTTTACATAAATCATATATATGTGTACACACACACACACACACACACACAATTTGTTCTGTTTCTAAAGAATCCTAACTAATACAAACGGACAACACAAATAAGCTCGTATAACCCTCATATACAATTTAAAAGTTGGAATTTCCACAATTCACAAGAAGAAAACTACCAGTAGATCTTCTGTGGTATCCTAGGTTGGTCATTTCAAATGCTAGTAGAGCCTTTTAGCAATAAACCAATGTCAGTTGTATCATTATGAATGAATTTTTGTGGATCACTTGATAAACACTATAGTATATACTGATACATGATAGAATCAATATTTAACAACTAGATTTTAAAATTGTATTTAATAAAAAAAGGAGACATATGTACTACTATTTGTAATACTTCAAACAATAAAAAAATAAAGTGTATATATTATACTTTGGTAAAAAAAATAAAATAAAATAAAATTGTATTTAAGACACTATATTTCAAATAAGAATCTCTTATACCACTATTCCCAAAGCAGTTAGTTACATATTCTAAATGGTCCTATTACAAATTCCCTGAGAAATAACACATCATTGGTATCACAAGTTCTTTCTGTACTAAATAGATGAAAGAGTTGGGGCAACTTAACTGAAGAGTCATTGACCTTATCTAAGAGTCCACATCCTAAAAATATTAAGAAATACCACCCTGGAGAAGGTAACCCAAATTCCCTTTGTAAAAAGTCTCTCACAGTTCTGATGGTGAGGAAGTTATTCTTTCCATTTGTCTAATGCAATGGTCGGCAAACCATGGCTCGCGAGCTGCGGTTTGCCGCTCTGTTGACTAATGAGTTTGCCGACCACTGGACTAGACTAAATCTTACCGTGTAGTTGGAAGCTGTGAGGATTAGGCAATTGTGGCATATTGTGTGCAAAGAGGTAAAGGGTAGTATATGACAGTGGTGGGCAAACTCATTAGTCAACAGAGCGGCAAAACGCGGCTCACGAGCCGCATGTGACTCGCGAGTCGCGTTTTGCCGACCACTGGTCTAATGTAAATCCTTCTGTTTTGGTTTAAGCCTGGGTCATAAACCTTTAACAATACATAAAACAAATTATCTAAACCCCCAACACAAAACAGGCCTCCAAGAGTCACCTTTCAATGTATGTGTGGTAAGATCTGCTCCCCACAAGATCCATGCTACCCAACTCTGTACCTGAGTCCCATCTCCAAGTAGTTCTGTGCCTTATGATATTTCTAAACATAGAATAACTATTTCCATTTCTGAAATCTGGAATGGTCACTACTCAGAAATGTTCCCTGCCTCAGGACAGAGGCTCTCAGGCAGAAACTGTTCCCTTGACTTCCCCAAACACATTCAACTCACCCTCCTGTTCTTAGACAGCCTCTGACTCTTAATCCCAACCCTTAAATCACCCCAGTAGCTGACATCTGGTAATTTCAAGTTAGGCAGCATTCGCTGCCTTCTTATAGCCAACTTAACCCTAAATTATGCTGCTCTTTATGTAACTCACAACCAACATAACCCCAGTTTAGCTCCCAATGTGATTCAAGAGAAAATTGCTAAGAGAATAAAGAATACATTTTCCAGTTTACTACAGACTGAGACTAGGAATTACCAACATGGAAACTAAACTCTGCCCTTGACAATGACTTCTAATTTTGTAATCTAATACAAAAGAGCATATAATATTCCTTAAACCAGTGGTCGGCAAACTCATTAGTCAACAGAGCGGCAAACCGCAGCTCTCGAGCCGCATGTGGCTCGCGAGCTGCAGTTTGCTGACCACGGTCTTAAACTATTCAAAATGCTATGTGTGTGGTGGAGCGGGCGGGGGTCTCAGCAGATTCTCAAATGGTAAAAGAAAAAGGTTAGAAATCATTGCTATGATGAATGCTATCAATCACATACAACATTACTATATAATCAATCACATACAACATTACTATATAGCTGAAAAATATCATTGTGTTTAGATGACATATTAGTTTAAGAAAACTGTACCTTACCTTTCAAATTCATTCATATTCACAAATTTATAATTTCACAGAGAACTCCCCAGGATGAATCAGGAGGATGACATTAAACAGTAAGTCAAGGACAAAGCCTCAGAAAGCAGATAGCTAAGGTGCCTGTTAAAGGCCACACTATCAGTCAAATAGCAGGAGTGTTATCTTTTACATCTAAGAGTAAACTCAGGCATCTACACATACAGATTGCTAGCTGGTTTTGAGGCTTGCTAGGAAAGAAAACCCTGATTAGTACCACACGTGACCCTACCAAGCTGAAAATGTGAATTATCCCACTCAATCCATACAAATAGCTTTCAGTAAAGAAATGTGGTCTTTAGCAAGACGGGAAGTCTACTGCGAAGCAGCATGTCACTATGAAAATATTTGCTACTTTCACACTTCAGCTAGTACAAAAAATATTGCTACTATAATTATGTAGATTCAGTAAAACCTACTGATACCCTTTTGGCCTCCAACTGCAAATGTTGAATATAAATGGGAATAATTTTCCTGAGATCTTGGAGGGATGCAATTAGAGAATATCCATCTGTTTTTCTCTGGATGCTGTATTGGTTCAGGAGCACAAGCTTTTACCCTTCAAAATATCCTCTACCTTTATACATGCACTAACAGCCAATAACTGAAGAGCATCTGCACTGTCAAAATATACTTAGGACAGTGAAACAAGGAAAGACATAGAAAAAGCAGGAGAGCCTAGGCTGGGCTGCTTTGGCTCACTGGGAAGTCAAAGAAAAGGGGGAGTTGGAGACAGGTTCAGGGGGTTAGTCCAGGGCAAGCTGCCACTGCTCATTGCTCCCCTCTTTGCGAATCTCTTAGGGTCCCTTGGCGTTTAGGAGATAGTGCCCATGGGGGAAGGAGAGGAGGGAAGGAAGGGCAAGGGCATGCTCTCTGGAGGCAAAGCGCACTGGGACCTTCATTTTCAGGAGTTTTAAAGGCTGGGAGTTTAGGGGAGGTCTTAGGGGCAGAACAATAGAATATTCATCAGCTTTATGCTGATGTACCAAAATGAGATTTATTCTCTTAATTTGTATGTCCTTGGGTGTGGTTGGTAAATGGCACTAATTGGATTTCTGTTCTCTCTCTCCCTGAGTAGGGTGATTTGAGCTATTTACTCTCTGGTTGAGGAGAATTGCAAACCATTTATTCTTAAGTATCCTTGGTTTAGGGAAGATAGGATTTACTAGGGCAGTGGTCGGCAAACTCATTAGTCAACAAAGCAGCAAACGGTGGCACGAGAGCCGCAGCTTGCTGACTACTGTATAAGGTGGCTGCAAACTGCTGTTTAACTGTCTTAATTTCCCTATTCTGCTTGTCCTGGAATTTTCCTAGCTTCTTACCATGTTATAACATGCACTACCTAACTTATATTCAGAATTTTTAAATTAGAATCAAGAAAAAATGTTTTTGTCTTCCTAAATGTGACTTTCCCTAGCAACCTTTTTATTGGGTTAATAACAACCTATCTCCCTAAAAACTTATATATATTCAGAACAGGGAACAAGTTGATTGTGCCAGTTGCCAATGCACTGTCTCTGAGTCACAAATCAATTCTTCATTGACTGCTCTGTAAAAACTGGGTTGGGCCCTTTATTTTTCTTTCACCCTCTAGTACAATGTTAAGCTCTGTCAGGAGAGGTCACTGGAGAGACATTACAAAGGGATTCTTGCTGGCTGGATCCCAAGTGCCCTGAAATGTAAGCAGCAGCACTCAGCTCCCCAGGTGCTCCCATGGTAGCCAGTTGCTTCCCCCAAGTACTCTCCTTAGGCACTTACATAGCAGAGTGCTTCCTGTTAAGACACCTCCCCCAAAACAGCTTTACTTAAAATCTAGAGAGCAGATTTCCAGCAAATGCCTGAGTGTGGATACCCAGCAATTCCACCAGCATTGACACCACGACCACCGAGCCAGGGCTCACCGCAGAGTTCTCTTTACTTCTTACTAACCCATCCCTTATTACCCCAATTCTTTGTTTTGTACTTAATAATTTTTTTTAATATATTTTATTGATTTTTTACAGAGAGGAAGGAAGAGTGATAGATAGTCAGAAGCATCGATGAGAGAGAAACATCGATCAGCTGCCTCTTGCACACCTCCTACTGGGGATGTGCCCGCAACCAAGTTATATGCCCTTGACCGGAATCGAACCTGGGACCCTCCAGTCCGCAAGCTGACGCTCTATCCACTGAGCCAAACCGGTTTTGGCTGTACTTAATAATTCTTGATTGAGTTTCTGTCTTATAATCCAGCCCTGACTGATACATCTGCTTCTCTGGAAGGCTGGAGCATGAAAAATAGTTGGGAATGCCCATCCAGAAAAGCTGATAAGTGGAACTGTCATGCAGTTTACTACATTAGCTGCCATCTTTTACAGAGTGTAAGTTGGAAGACTAGGACAAGGGAGACACCAAATGCCACATCTACCAAGTGCTACTCTGTACAGGACCCTGGGTTAGAGACAGGAGGCACAAAGAAGGTCGAGTGAAACCCTTAAGGAACTGACTAACCAGTTGGAGATACCATACTAGACAAACACAAGCCAACAATTCAAGGTAGTAAGTGCAGAAAGTTCAATGAGGGTTATGGGCAATAATGTTATAGGTCGGTGACAAGTTCTCATGTTAAGAGGCTATTAGTTCTAACGTGTCATAAGCAAGAACTAATTAACTGCAAAAGCCCTGTGACACAGGAAACAGAGTCTGGCCTCTCTTTAAATGGTTCTCCAACCCTCTTTGTCCTCCAATAATAGGGTATTACTCAAATCCAATATATTGCAGACTCCTGGCTGTGATCAGTTGCCTTTCAATTCACTGTCAAGAGATATACTTAAGTAAACATTTAGGTAGAGAAAACGAATTTTAAAATTAAAGCCATTTCAATTCAAGTGTGTCTTTAACAGGGGGAGTCTTTCATAAAAGATTTTAAAGAAGAGATTAGGAAAACATGGTGACTATAATCTATCAAGGCCAAATAAAAATTTCTTCAACAAAGCCTCTCTGCATGAGGCTATTAAGGAAACCCAATAACCACATGGTGGAGAATAAAACCCTGTCATTTACTGAAAGACAGAAAAGTGATTCGGGACAGAAAGCAGGAATAAAGAGGCTACCCTTGGCAAAACTGAGAGAGTAACAGTGGGGAAGCTTGGAAAAGAAGTCTAAGAACAGGGGGGTTCTAATGAACCATCTGGAAAGTGGGAGAGAATATCAAATATCATTAGAAAATGATAAATGAGAGTGGTTTCTTTAATAAGGATGAATCACAAAGGATTTTGAAAGGGTTGTTCAAAATGAAGGATATCCACACCACAAGGATTGAGTCATTATAGGCAAGAAGCACAACCCCTTAAACTACCCTCCTGCAGGATGAATAGTGAATGACAGTGATTTTTTTTTAAAGGGGGCCAAGGATGGGATAAAATATAAACTTGACACAAACATCTTGATGAAGTAGTATTTTGGTAATGTGTTATGGTCAACATTATATCAAAAGCTTACTCCTCTGTACACCTTCACTCATCTTTTCTATAAAAACATTCTCCTTTGTTTCTGAGCAAAGAAAGAAAGGCTCATCATGAATAATCTTAAATTCAGGAGGAAGAAGTGCTTGCATATTTGTGAATGTAAGAGAAAGAATTGGATACCCTGGCCCAGAGGAAGTCATTAAAGGGGAATGAAGACATTAGAGAAACAAACACTGCAGCCAGCAGGAACGAATAAACTATAGAAAGGCTGACTCTTACACAGTCCTTCACTGCATTCGGAGAAACTGTGCACAGAGCTCAGCTGGTGAAACAGAACAAGGCATTGCCAGGGACAAAAGAAAACATAGCTTCTTTGAGTAATGGTCTAGGTCAGTGGTCGGCAAACTGCAGCTCGTGAGCCGCGGTTTGCTGCTCTGTTGACTAATGAGTTTGCCAACCACAAGGAACAACAACAGCCTGTAATTATTGGAATCATAGGTCTAGGTCAGTGGTCGGCAAACTCATTAGTCAACAGAGCAGCAAACCGCGGCTCGCAAGCCGCAGTTTGCCGACCACTGGTCTAGGTACATACTTTTAATTAATATATTTAAATCACATTAAATAAATACATGATTTATATGGGCTTCCGGCTGGTAGGTCTGTCAAACATGAAATCTGCTATTCTTTATAAAACAAATGTCTCAAAAAATGTTTTCTAATTTTAGTTTTGAAGCTATAGAACGATGGTTCTCAAAATTTATCTCAAAAATCCTTCTATGCTCCAAAAAATCATAACATTTTGCATCATTTGCAAACAATGATGATTGCAGATACCACTCACCCTCCTTTTACTTCTCAGGTAATCACTGTCATGATTTTGGTGTTTATTATTACCATGTAATTTTTTTCAAAACTACCTACATATTTATCTAACAAAAAAATACTGTTTGTGTGATTGTGGCAGGGGGGGCGGGTGTATTTGTGTGTATGGAGAGAAAGAAAACTGGAAAAAGTAAAACAAAGACAGAGAGACATGAGCAAGTACACAGTGAGAGGACATGTTGTTTGGCATATTTTGAAAATCTATAAAAAGATATCGTTTTAATATCAATTTATTTTTCTTTCAATGTTGTATTAAAACCTCATGCATGTTGACATAGATATTCTAGGTCATTTATGTTGGGTGCTATAAAGTATTCAATGTACAGGTGTACACTGTTCTTTTTAAATTTTTTTTTGAAGAATACCAGATGATAGAATATATGATTTTTTTAAAAACTGGAAATCACCAAATACCTATACAAAGTGATGGCAACTAATACACTCCACTAGAAGGGTATAGATTTACAGTTCTTCTAGATACTTGGTATTGTCAGGATTATTAATTTTTGCTAATCTAATGAGTCTGGAATAATATCTGCTCATTTTAATTTGCATTTTCTTGTTCACTGATCAAGCGGTCCTTATTTATTGGCTGATCATGTGTCTCTTCCATCAATAGGCTGTTAATGCCTTTTGCCCATTTTTCTTTCTTTAAAAAAATTATACAATAAATCATTCATAAAAAGTATACAAATATATCATAGTTCAAGAATAATAAAAGCACGTACATGTGTGCTCAGTACCCATATCCATTTTCAGAAAAGAGTACCATGCCAAAAACTCTGCAGGCCCTTCATGCTTAATCACAACAGCCATACTGCTTCTCAGGAAGGTAACTAAACTGAATTTTAAATTATTCCCTTGCTTTCCCTAAGTTTTCCACATATGCATGAACCCCTAAATAATATATTGGTTATTTTTCCCATTTTTTAAACTTTATATAAATGCAATCATACAGTGCAAGTTCTGTAACTTTCTTTGCCTAATAGTATTTTCTGTATGTATTCATGTTGATGTATATAATTGAGGCTTACTCATTTTCACAGATACGGCACTCACATAACATTGTGTAAATATACCACAATTTATTTATCTGTTCTACACTTGGTAGAAACATGAGTTGTTTCAGATTCTGGCTAACACTAATAGTGCTGGAAACATTCTCACCTATCTGCTGAAATAAGCACTTAAGAATGTATCTAAAGAATATATACATATATGGAAATGGAATTTCAGTTGTAGGTTTTTATACTCCCGAAGAGCATTCCCATGGCTCCACATATTGGTCAACACTTGGTATTGTCGGACTTTTTCCCCTATTGGATTCTTTTTTTCATACTGAGACATGTTTATTTGATCAACCCTAATCTTCTTAGTTATATGCAAAGTACATACCTCCATGCAGCCTGTTGCTTGTCTTTTAACCTAATAAATGAAGTCTTTTATTAGGCAGAACTACCTTAGGGTAGTCATCCTTTTTTCTCATTAAGGATTTTTTTCCATTAAGGATTTTTCTTGTTAAAGATATTCTATTGTACCCCAAAATTGATAATGATAATCTATTTCTTTTCTTCTTTAACTTATAAAGACTTCCTTTTCACAAATGAATTGTGAATATATCCAAAACTGAATTTTGCATTTGGTGTTAGATACCAATTTTTTCCATATAGACAATTGTCTCAGCAATTCATGTAGATTCCTTACCTCTCCATTTATTTAACATCATTTCCATTTTATAATAGTACTAGTGGCCTGGTGCATGAAATTCGTGCACAGGTGGGGTGTCTGACTACATGAACTATTTTGATTTTGTATTCCACATGGTTCATGTACCATATTTGATTTTACAATTTGAAAAAGTCAAGGACATTGGTCTTCATCCGGAATTTCTGCCTTAACTATACAGTCAATGTCATCTTCTGTTCATAATTTGGATTCACTATCTGATATCACTAACATGTGAGCGTGAAGCAGTCTGCAGTTCTGAATTTCAATGACATGGATTTTAGCTATTACTTTCCCAAATAAATGGAATTTACATATATCGTTTAAAAGAATATTTAGCTAGCCAAAACCGGTTTGGCTCAGTGGATAGAGCGTCAGCCTGCGAACTGAAAGGTCCCAGGTTCGATTCCGGTCAACGGCACGTAACTTGGTTGCGGGCACATCCCCAATAGGAGGTGTGCAGGAGGCAGCTGATCGATGTTTCTCTCTCATCGATGTTTCTGACTCTCTATCCCTCTTCCTTCCTCTCTGCAAAAAATCAATAAAATATATTTAAAAAAAAAAAAGAATATTTAGCTTAATATTAAAAACTCTGGCTGTTTTCAACTTTTTTCCAGCGTTGTAAATTGTTTGTAATATCTGCCCATTTCGGGTTGCATGTCATGGATATGAATAAATCGGGCTTGCCATACTTTGTTACAATTGCCAAAGCATCCTGATATCGCTGCTGCATATTTCTGGGACTACCCTCAAAAGATGATAGAAGTATTACCATTTTACCAATCGGCACATTGTCATTTTCAGATCTAGATGTGAGATAATCCATCAAACCACTCTATTTTTCAACTCTCAACTTAGATCAGTTTGCTTTAATGAAATTTATCCGATTGGCCTCCATTTGTTAATATGAATCCACAATAAACTGTTGAGTTAATTTTCCGGCATTTAAAATAGGATTGAACGTGTCCCACACAGAGAGATGAAATCCATAATACTGTATTTGCGTGACTTGTGTCCTTACATTTTGTCTAGTACCATTGTCAATTACACTGCAGTCTCTGAGTCTTAATGCAGTATCTGTTCCCCAGCCTTTTTCACCATGTGGAAAAAGAATAGGATATGTCATCGCATCCAAGTAGGAAACAGGATACTGATTTGTTTCATTTTAGTGGCATTCGGATTATTGGGATCTGGTTTACAGTGAATGAGCAAGTCCCTTTCAAAGGAGATTCTCCATCTTCATTCCTGAATATGACGGCAACCTCAGTTACACGGAGAGAATTATATCTACCTGGATCACTGTTATAATTGTATTTAATCACGATTGTTACTTCCATGGGAGCAATACCTTTCGCTGCTGCTTCAGATTGGGCTTCCTTTTCTATCTCATGTAGCATCTTGTACAATTTTGTTAATTTGCTTATTTCATGCATGAAGTTGTTGATGTTGATTATGAGTCTTTCTGAGCAGCCCACAGAAAGATTGCTAATATTTTACTTGTCGCTTCGGGCGTATCTAAAATATAGAGTTGAGCAAACTTACAAGAAACACCATCCAAAGGATGTAAAGTTCCAGTACGGTGATAAACTTGTCCGTGTATTCTAAAACAGTATGGCCCATATCCTGATGGCGATGCAATATTTGCACCCATTGAAGCAAAAGCAAAAGAACTATTTTTTTTTTCAACATTTACATTTTTTTTATTAAGGTATTATATGTGTACATATCTTACCATTGCCCCCCCACCCCACTCCCATACATTCCCTCATCCCCCAATGTTTTGCATCCGTTGGTTACTCTTATATGCATGCATATAAGTCCTTCAGTTGATCTCTTATTTACCCCACCTCTCCCTAACCTTACCGCTGTAATTTGACAGTCTGTTTGATGATTTACTGCCTCTGTATCTATCTTTTTGTTCATCAGTTTATAATGTTTTTCATTATCCCCAAATGAGTGAGATCATGTGGTATTTTTCTTTTATTGACTGGCTTATTTCACTTAGCATAATGTTCTCTAATTCCATCCAGGTGCCTACAAATGGTAGTAATTCCTTCTTTTTGATGGCAGCATAGTATTCCATTGTGTAGATGTACCATAGTTTTCTGATCCAGTCATCTGCTGACGGACACCTAGGCTGTTTCCAAATCTTAGCTATTGTAAATTGTGCTACTATGAACATAGGAGTGCATATATCCTTTCTGATTCGTGTTTCTAGTTTCTTAGGATATATTCCTAGGAGTGGGATTACTGGGTCAAATGGGAGTTCCATTTTCAGTTTTTTGAGGAAACTCCATACTGTTCTCCACAGTGGCTGCACCATTCTGCATTCCCACCAGCAGTGCACGAGGGTTCCTTTTTCTCCGCATCCTCGCCAACACTTGTCGCTTGTTGATTTGTGGATGATAGCCATTCTGACAGGTGCGAGATGGTATCGAATTGTCGTTTTGATATGCATCTCTCGGATAATTAGTGACTTTGAGCATGTTTTCATGTGTCTCTTGGCCTTCCTTCTGTCTTCTTTTGAAAAGATTCTATTTAGGTCCGTTGCCCATTTTTTTATTGGATCATTTATCTTCCTTTTATTAAGTTGTATAAGCTGCCTGTAGATGTTGGAGATTAAACCTTCATCAGTGATAACATTTGCAAATATGTTCTCCCATGCAGTGGGGTTTCTTGTTTTGTTGATGGTTTCTTTTGCTGTGAAAAAGCTTTTTATTTTGATGTAGTCCCATTTGTTTATTTTCTTTTTAGCTTCCATTGCCCTAGGGGCAGTATCAGTGAAAAAGTTCTTTTGGCATATGTCTGAGATTTTGCTGCCTGTGGATTCCTCTAGTATTTTTATGGTTTCCCCTCTTATATTTAAGTCCTGTATCCATTTTCAGTTTATTTTTGTGTATGGTGTAAGTTGGTGATCTAGTTTCATTTTTTTGCATGTATCTGTCCAATTTTCCCAACACCATTTATTGAAGAGACTGTCTTGACTCCACTGTATGCTCATGCCTCCTTTGTCAAATATTAATTGCGCATATTGGTTTGGGTTGATATCTGGATTCTCTATTCTATTCCATTGATCTATATGTCTGTTCTTGTGCCACTACGAGGCTGTTTTGAGGACAGTGGCTTTGTAATACAGATTGAAATCTGGTATTGAGATCCCTCCTACTTTATTCTTCTTTCTCAGGATTGCTGTGGCTATTCGGGGTCTTTTTTTATTCCAGATGAATTTTTGGAGAGTTCTTTCTAGGTCTGTGAAATATGCCGTTGGTATTTAATGGGGAGTGCATTGAATCTATAGATTGCTTTCGGTAGTATGGACATTTTAATGATGTTGATTCTACCAATCCATGAACATGGTATGTTCTTCCACCTGTTTACATCTTCCTCTATCTCTTTTTTCAGTGTCCTGTAGTTTTCCGCGTATAGGTCTTTTACCTCCTTGGTTAGGTTTATTCCTAAGTATCTTAATTTTTTTGATGCGATGGAAAATGGGATTGCTTTTTTAGTCTCTATTTCTGTAAGTTCACTGTTGGTGTATAGAAATGCCATAGATTTCTTGGCGTTAATTTTGTATCCTGCTACATTGTCAAATTCATTTAAGTCTAATAATTTTTTGATGGAGTCTTTAGGGTTTTCTATGTACAGTATCATGTCATCTGCAAATAAGGACAGCTTTACTTCTTCTTTTCCAATTTGGATACCTTTTATTTCTTCTTGTTGTCTAATTGCAATGGCTAGTACTTCCAGTACTATGTCGAACAGGAGTGGTGAGAGTGGGCATCCCTGACTTGTTCCTGTTCTTAGGGGAAATGAGTTTAGGCTCTCCTCCTGCTTTTTAATTTTTTTTTCTCTAGAATCTGCTCTACTTGCGTATTTTTTCCTACCTTTTCTTCTAGCTCACTGATGCGGTCCTTTTCTTCTTCTACTCTACTCTTGATGCTTTCTATTTAGTTCTTTACAGCAGAGATGTCATTTTTCATTTCTTCTTGGTTCTTCTTCATTTCCTCTTGGTTCTTGCTCATATTGTCGAATTTGTCTTCCATTCTTTTCAGCCACCTTATGACCATTTCTCTGAATTCCTTCTCTGGAAGGTTGCTTGCCTCCATTTCGTTTACTTCCTTTTCTGGTGATGCCTGCTATTCTTTCATATGCGGGCTGTTTCTTTGTCACCCCATGGTCTCTCTTCTCTGGGTGTCTGGTTATGTAGTTCTCTCTCTCCTGCGTTGATTTAAAGGCACAAAATACAGCACTACCAGGTATAACACACAAGGCACAGAACAGAAATGTATTCACGATATTAATAACCTCCTATAAAGGTGACCACCAGAGAAAGGCAAATTAGGGGATAGTAGAGAACGAAGAAGAGGAAAAAGAAAGAAAGAAGAAAAAAAAAGGAGTGTCAAAATGAAATTGGGAAAAGGGAAAAAAGAAAAAAAGTAAGAGAGACAAGAAAGAGACTAAGAAAGAAAAGGGAACAGACTATACATATTGGGGATAAAACTCCAACAGAACAATCACTAATCCCAGCAAATGCCAGCAACAAGTACCTGGGGATTAATACAAACTACAACACCAACTAATATCAAGCGAGGCAAGGGAAAACAGAAGCAAAAAACAAACAAAAAATAAACAAAAGAAGAATAAGCAAAACAATCTCACAAAAAAGCATAAAAATTCAATATAATCTACATTCAAGCGAACAACAACAAAAGGACAGAGAGAAAAACAATTTTTTGTATAGTTAAGACAGCTAAGAGAGAGGTGTGTATGGACTTGGAGCAGGGGATTGGAGGTTAGATATGTAAGTAGGGTGAAATTTTAACAAGGGGTAAACAGAAAGAATAGGGAAAATCTAAAGCAGGAAAGGGGTAAGATAAACAGGACACCGAAAAGGGGAAGGTTAGGAAGAGAGTGATGGCATAAAGGTAGAGTTGAGATAGAGTAAAACGATGCTAAAGGAAAGATGAAAATAGAATGTAGAACACTAATCCCAAAGTAAAATGAAGAGAAAATAAAATTACACTTAAAAAAAAAAGATAAAATAGCAGTAGTAATAGTACAGATTGAAAATAAAAATGTAATAATTAAAAAGGTAAAATCAAGTGAGGAAAAAAGAAAAAAAATTAGTTTCTTGAGTAAAAGATGCAAAAAATGAAAATAAAAAAATAAAATGTGGAGTAGTGAAGGTCATTCACTTCCTCTGTTGTTCTGTTTGGCACGCCTGTTTCTCAGTCCGGACAGTATTGCAGTTCCCTGCGTTCCACTGCTCTTCAGTGTTGTAAGCCAGTCCTGATTTTAAGCAGGCGGTGTGTCTTAATTTCTCGTATTCCTTTATTTTTGATTACACAAGTGTCAATTTGTGATTCAGCCCCTGGGTGGCAGTGTTTCTGGATTGACTTCCGGGTCTATCTATGGCCTCTCTAGGCAGTGTTAGAGCCTCCTTTCCCTGTGGCACTCACTACCGGTTTGTGGGAGTGGGCTGCCTCAGAGCTGGCACTCCGATGGTCACTCCCCGCTACGATCCCCAGGTTCCAGAAAAACAACTTTCCCCTGCAGTCTCCCAGGGTGTCCCCAACTGGGTGATCCTATGTATTAGGCTTAGTAATCAGAAGCAAGGATTTGAAGAGGAAAAAGCCCAAGTGTGCGAACTCCAGGGCTGCACGCAAATCTAGGCAGCCGGCACACCCCTGAAATTCTTAGGCTGTCCCTGCACGTCAGATCAAAATGGGTTGCTTTTTAGAGTGCCCTTCTCTTAGCAGCTCTGAGGACCCCATTCCACATTCACGGATCACGCCAGCCCCAACAGCCACGGATTTTTCTAGGCACAGACTTCCCTGGTCTTCCAGCTCCCGCAAAACGCGCGTTCCTCTCTCCCGCCGCCTGGACCAGAGACCTCACCTTATCCCAGGCAAAATCTGACCTTTCCGTGGTGGAGTGTAGAGCTCCTCTGAACCCGTGTGTTTGCGCCAATTGGGGAGCGGTGTTCTGGGGCTTGCAGCTGTTCCGTGGGTGCCACAGTTGTGGATTCTCAGGCTTCCGATAAGCTCCACTTTCCAGTTCAAGATGGCGCAGACTCCGCGTCCAAGCCCGCAGCTCCGGGAGGGGACCCAGCCGCAGTGGGGGCTGCCAGGTCAGGGGAACCCCGTCTAGCAGTCCCCCACCTTCTTCTGGAGTTCAGCTGTCCCCCAACTTGCCAACAAACAGTCCTTGTGCGACCCTCAGCTGTTTTTTCTTTCTGCTCCGGGACAAGGCTCGGAACACGTCTGTCTATTCCGCCGCCATTTTTCCCTCTCCCAGCTTTTTTCTTTATATGGGTTGTTTGGGGCTCCGCAAAAGAACTATTTATGGAACGAATATTTTCCATGAAATTTTTACTGTCAGAATCTTCGTTTGTCATTAATCTTTTTAAATATTCCAGGTATTCTGGAAAATGTGTATCATTTGGACAAACTTTACCTTTGCTACAACATCCGGCTGCAGCACACAAAGTAGCTGCCGGGCCTCCCACCCCCCTACGGGGCCATTGGAACTGCAGCGGCAGGCGCACAGAGCAGCCAGCCCCACCCCTGCTGTATGTGCCGCCATCTTGTGACAGCGTTACCACACAAGGGTTAATTTGTATATTACCTCTTTATTATATAGGATAATAAATTCCCAAATATGAGTAGAGCTTTCAGGGTTCTCTACTTGACTAACCTTGTGCTAATACTAAATAATCTTAATAACAAGAGCATTATATTCTTGATGCCTGTGAAGAAATGTCCCTTGCACTGGGGTGCTCTTTAAAATTGTTCTGGCTATCCATGAACTTATCCTTCCTATGAATTTGCAGATCAGACCTTCAACTTCTCCAAATTACCCAGTGGACATTTTTATTAAATTTGCACTTGAATTTAAATTTATAGATTGACTTTAGGCAAACTGCCATATTCAGTACAGCTCTCCTTTTTTTCTTCATTTATGCCTTTTAACAATATCTAACAATTTTATATACAAATATATTGAACATCTGCAACAATTAGACATCAAAGTTTTAGTTGATACTATGAATTAAATCTTTATTCTATTATATTTTCTAATGAGTTATCACTTGTGGTTAAGAAACATATATATTGTCTTTAATCCCAACAACTTATTAGTTCAAATAATTGACCTGGATATTCTATTCAGTTTTCTAGGTAGACCATATCATCTACACATGAAGCACCTTCATTTCATGTTTTCCAATGCTTATAATTTCTATTTCTCTTAGGTTTACTGCATAAACTAGAACTGCCCACACAATGATGAATAGACACAGTGATGGAAAATAATGCTGAAATGTTGCTAATTTTGATAGAACTGTTTATAATGTTTCACCACAAATTATGATTTTTGCTGTGAACATTTGACAAAATAATTTATAATGTTAAGGAAGTTCCCTTCTATTCCCAGTTTGCTAAAAGATTTGTCATGAGCCATTAATGTAATCAAATGCTTTTTTAATGTCAAAAAACATTAAATGGCATCAAATTACTCTTCTACATCTATTGAGTAGATCACATGCTTTATCTCCCTGTATCAGTTAGTATCTATATATATAAAAGCCTAAGCAACAGAACGACCAATCGACCGGTCCACTGGTCGCTATGACGCACACTGACCACCAGGGGGAAGGTGCTCCCACAGCCAACCTCCCGCAGCCAGCCGGCCCCGATCGACCCCACCAACCTCCCATGGCCCCTCACCGCGGCCAGCAGGCCCTGATCGGCCCCAAGCCCCAACTGGGGCAAGGGACAATCAGCCCCAATCGCCTACCAGGCTGTGGGACCCCACCCATGCACAAATTTGTGCACTGGGCCTCTAGTGGTATAATATAATACAGCTATAATAACAACACGGTAGGGCACAATACACCAAATGAATTAAATTTTTGCAAATATTTCATTTAATAATTATATATCTGTAACATTTAAAAGAATCTATGTTCACAAAGATGAAGCTTCTAAAATGTTTTTTACCTACTTTGCATATTAACATGTCTAACCTCATAAGATGAGCTTGACTAGTCTCTCTTTCTATTCTCTGAAACAGACTGTTACAAGTCTTTTGGATTTGTTCAAAACTCAAATGTAAAATCAGTTCATACTGATGGAAGAGAGGCTATTAATTCTAGATTTAATTGGTTTCAGTTTTCTATTGAATGCATTGTATGCTTTTATGCTTAATACTAGAGGCCCAGTGCACAAATTCATGCACGGGTGGGGTCCGGCCAGCTGCATTGATTGGGACCGATCGGGCCAGGCCGTTCAGAGGGAGGGGACGCGGGAGGTTGGCCGGCCAGCCCTGTCCCCGGTCGGGGTGATGAATTCCTTTAACTTTTTCTTGTCTGTGAAACTCTTTATCTGGCCTTCAATTCTAAATGAGCTTTGCTGGGTAGAGAAGGGCGTGGCAAGAAATATTCAAAGTGATGAAGAGCAAGGGCCTGCAGCCAGGTTGACCTTCCTTTTGAAAGGACGAGGCTGCTCCGTGAGCTGAGGGTTCGGTCTCTGTGAAACCTAGGTCAGTCTTTGCATCAGGTGAGTATCGCTGAAGCCTATTTGAGAGTCACCAAGGCTGGGAGCGTGATCTCAGAACAGTTAAAAACACATTCGTGAAAGGATGTTATGGGTTCTCTCTCGTCAATAAGCCCACGTGTATCTTTGCTACACCAACAGGGTTGCTTTAACACTGAATCCTCTATCCCCAAGCCCACCTGCCTCCAGAAGTTGGTGGGAGGTTAAAAGTGGCTGCGTAGATGAGACCAGTGCCAGGTGACCTGGCAGGTGTCAGCAGCTCCACCATCTGAGCCTAGGGGGGGAAGGAAGATGGGCTCTGACATAACCACCATGCACAGGATTTGACGTCATCAGCAGCGGTTTCAGAGCTTGTTGCTATTTTGTTTTATTTTTTATCTCCTTTTCCCTTTAAACTTCACCAGGTTGCCTGCATTCAAGAGAGGAGCAGCCTTGCAGCCTCCTCGCCGGAGAGCATGCCTTGAATCTGGGTTCACACACAGCGAGACAGAGTCCTGTTTAGAAACATGTGTGGGTCTTGCATTATTTGTGCTATTACCGATAAAGAGGGTTTTAGATTCTGGCACATGTTTCCTGCTTATCCATGAGGGCAGGAGGCCGAGTGCATCCACAGGCACAGCCACAGTTCTTACACTCACTCACAGGCCTCCATCCAAGGGCGGCAATGCAGGCGCTTCACACAGGGAGGGTCGGGCAGCAAATGCAGAACATGGCCATCTGTGGCCCAGCTTTTCCCAGAGCTTCTGGCTCAGTCCCTATCTTCCTGCTCTGGGTCTGTAGTGCCTTCCTCTTGAGGCGGATTCAGGCGTCTGCAGGACATGATGTTTATCACACGCTGTTTCTCCGTGTGGGTGGTCAGCACAGGGGTTCCTGAATCAGGCTTCCTTCGGAATTATGGTGGGGGGGGGGGGGTACAGCATCAAGGTGTGAACACAACCCATGTGGACTCCTCACTGAGCGCCTTCTGTATATCTTCTGTATACCTTCTGTATACCTGTCTCCCCTCAGAAGGGTTGCCTACAGCTCAGTCACATGCTCCCTGTATCTGCGACCAGCAGGTCGGGGGGCCCAATCGGGGATGGGGCCAGTCAGGGGTAGGGGCTTCAGGAGTTTGCGGGGGCGCCAATTGGGGCCTGGATCAGGCTGGTTGGCTGTCTCAGTGCGAGTCATAGCCACTGGTCTTTCCAGTCTTTCTGGTGATTCCGCTATAATGGTCACTGGGCTTTTATATATATAGATTTCCTTTCTCCTGGTTTTTGTTTTTTTTAATCTTTATAGTTATCCTAAGAAACCATGGATCATTTCATGGCTGTTTGATACCTTCTTACATTCCTAGGCCCAGTTCCTATTCATTATACTTTTTTTATTTTTTTAATTGACTAGCTAATCCCAATGTTTTCCTTCAATCCTTTTCTTTGGCCCTTTATTAGGAAATTTTCAAACAGATACAAAAATAGAAAGGATAATGATTCCTCATGTACCCAACAATTAATAATTCATGACCAACCTCATCCCCAAATGCCTATTCCATATTATTTTGAATATTATTTTGAAAACTCCAGACATCTGAATATAACATTCACAGGTAGTTCAATATGTATCTCTAAAATAAAGTGACTTTATAAAAATATAATACCATTATCAGACCTTTAAAAATGAAAATAAAAAAAGAACTACTTAGATTCAAATATTCAGTTAGTGTTCAATTTCCAATGGTCTCAATTTTTTTTTCTTTAAAGATGTCTTTTTTGGTGTGATCCACACAGAATGATTCTGTCCATACTTTGATTTATTTATTTTTTTACAATTTATTTGAAGCAATGGAATCATTTATCTTGTAGAGCAGTGCTTCTCAAACTATGATGAAGGGACAGTTTTAGATTTCCAGTCTGTCTTGAACTGATACAGGTCCTACTGCACATAGTAGTACTACTAAACAGACTGAGCACATGCAACTTATCAGGAGCCTTAAGAATACCTGAACCAGTTCATATGCTATTCAACAAAAGAAGCCCACTAAAAATGTGCTTAAGTATGTTGGCTTAAACATTTCTAAACACTAAACATTGATTACACATTTTTAAGTGCTTACTTTTGATTCTCTATTTATTTCATTGTGCTGATCACTTCTTGGTTAGCAGTGCTATAAAATTTCCCACAGGCTGGATTTTGCTTATTACATTTCCATGATGTAGTTTAATATGTTTCTTTGTCCTCTATATTTCCTATAAATTTCGTAGTTAGATCTAAATTTTGATCAGATTGAATTCTAAATTTCCTGGCAAGACTTTACAATTAGCATTCTATTTTTCTATCTGGAGATGTCAATCTGGCTGCCCCACTTTTTGTGAGTTAATGGTCATCAGTGAACACTTTATTACTAGTACTTAATGTCAAAGCCTCTGGTAAATTTGGCTGTCCAAAGTTTGTTCCCTGCCCTAACCAGTTTGGCTCAGTGGATAGAGCGTCAGCCGGCAGAATGAAGGGTCCCAGATTCAATTCCGGTTAAGGGCATGTACCTAGATTGCAGGCACATCCTCAGTAGGGGGTGTGCAGGAGGCAGCTGATTGATGTTTCTCTCTCATCGATGTTTCTAACTCTCTATCCCTCTCCCTTCCTCTCTGTAAAAAATCAATAAAATATATATTTTTTTTAAAAGTTTGTTCCCTGAGAAACTCTAAGGAAGCTCTCCTCTTCCCAGGCCCACTGCTTTCCTCTACTACCTCAGTTTCTGACACAATGCAGATCTTCTAGCTTTCAGTTGTGAGTTCCTACCCATTTGGGAAGACCTTATGGAGCCCTGGTCAGGTGGCTCAGTTGGTTGGAGCATCGTCGTGTATACAGAAAGGTCACAGGTTCAATTCCCAGTCAGGACACATACCCAGGCTGCATATTCGATCTCTGATCTGGATGTGTGCAAGAGGCAACTGATTGATGTTTATCTCTCATATCAATGTTTCTCTCTCTCTCTCCCAGCCTCTCTCTCTAATATACCTTTAGGAAGGGAGGGAGGGAGGGAAGGAGGGAGGGAAGAAGGGAAAGAGGGAGGGAGGGAGGGAGGGAGGGAGGGAGGGAAAGGAGGGAGGGAGGGAGGGAGGAGGGAAGGGAGGGAAAGAGGGAGGGAGGGAGGGAGGGAGGAGGGGAGGGAGGGAGGGAGGGAGGGAGGGAGGGAGGGAGGGAGGGAGGAAGGAAGGAAGGAAGGAAGGAAGGAAGGAAGGAAGGAAGGAAGGAAGGAAGGAAGGAAAAGAAAAGATCCTAGGGAGACCTTGTCACCCAGTTGTCTTATAGATTTTGCCTGTGGTTTGGGGTTGCTATACCAGAGGCTATATCTGTTTTGTAAGATTTGGGATTATTAAAAATTTTACAGCCCACCTCCCCTGTACTTTTTTAAAACAATGCTGCTTGCTTTTAGCACCTTAAATTGAACACTTAATTCATTACCTTCCAGAGTTTTTAAAAAATTTAGATAAATATATTTAAAACTAAATATACTGCAAATACATTTTTAACTATATCCTATCCATTTTGCTTTATTAATGTTAACTGTAATCATATTATTTAAATGGGATCTACCAAATTTCTATGTAATAAAGTTTTCTACCTAATAAGGTTAGGTCAGACTTAGAACCAACACTTTCATTACGGCCAGTAATTAAAAAACCACCACCCCTCTCTCCCCCACACCATTCTTGGATCTGAAGCACTACTTAGGTCATAAGCAGGTCCCACTCACAAAGCAGTTCCATAAAAAGCAACAGAATAGAGTAGAATGGGCAATGAACTGAGTTAAGTTTTAGCTCTGCAACCAATGGGTTGGGTAACCTTGGGTAAGTCATTGAATTTTCCAGAATTTCAGATTCCTCATAGTTGAAGTGGAAATAATCTATCTCACAAGGTTTTTATTAAGAAGATTAAATGAAACCATGAACATGGAAGTACTTTATTAAAGTATAACTTGGATACTAACATATATATGTGTATTTTTTTAAACTGTAAGACACAATACACAGTAGCATCAGGTTACCTTAGCCATGCCTACTACCGACTAAGTTGGACTGGACCCAAAACAAATGTGGCACAAGATAAGAATTAACTTTCTACTACTCTTCCTATTTTCTACCTTCTAAAGCAGCCTTGATTTTTCCTCCATTAAAATGCTAGGATATGTCCTGCAGCTTCCACTGCCACTTGAATGCCTGCAGGCTTACAAATCAGAGCACTCCCCTTTTTTATTTCTCTAACTAGAGGCCTGATGCAAGAAGATTCATGCAAGAATGGGCCTTCCTTCCCTGGCTGCCGGCACCGCCTTCGCTCTGGCCAGAGCTGCCTTTCTGCTTTCCCACGCTGCCCAGAGGCCCGGAGCTGCTGGGGCGGTGCGGAACACCTGCGTCCGGTCCCTGGCCACTTGCCGCCTGCATACGCAAATTAACCTGCCATCTTTGTTGGGTTAATTTGCATACTCACTCCTGATTGGCTGGTGAGCATCGTGAAGGTACGGTCAATTTGCATCTTTCTTTTATTAGTGTAGATGAGGTAGGCTGGGCTAAGTACCTGCCCATGGCTATGACTTAGACATCATATTACTGGCATCACATCTGCTCTAGCACATTAATTATAGGTGACGTTCTAGCACAGCCGTGGGCAAACTACGGCCCGCGGGCCGAATCCGGCCCGTTCGGCTGTTCTGTCCGGCCCGCGGAGCCGAAAGAGCGGAGGGTTCTCTTGCTCTCCCCTCCGCTCCTTTACTTTGAATTTATATTAGTTCACACAAACACTCCATCCATGCTTTTGTTCCGGCCCTCCGGTCCAGTTTAAGAACCCATTGTGGCTGTCGAGTCAAAAAGTTTGCCCACCCCTGTTCTAGCACTTGGTCATGTTTCCCAGATTTTGATCTGTCTTTGTTAATTTCCTTTTCATTTCATAATAAATCTATATCCTTATTAATAGTTATTATTCCTAACTTAGAAAGCAGCAATTCTAAGCAGTAAGAATGTTAATCTAAGGTGCTCTGAGACCAAGTTTGGATAGCCTTTTTGTATACTAGTAAAAGTAACCTGTTGTCATATTAGTAGAGATTCTCATGAAATTGCACATCCTGAAGCAAACAGCTGTGTCCTACAACATGATGCTTAATACAACAGAGCAATGGTCACTATTAGCCTACGGGTCTTATATTAATTCCTTTTCATATCCAACAACCCATTTAGCTTGTGTGGGCAAGAGGGAATTTTATGAAAATAATTATTCCTCTTGTTTCAATGAAAGTGTTTGAAAGAAGTGCTAAAGTAGTAATAAAAATATTTCCTGTGTCTCATTTAATTCCATTTATTTCTTAAAAAAAACAGAGATGGTTTAAAAATCCTATATAATAAAAGAGTAATAGGCAAATTAACCATCACTCCACCACGCCCACCAGCCACGCCCACACGCCAATCAGGCGAATATGCAAATAAACCCAACCAAGATGGCTACGGCCACAGAGAGCAGGAGAGAGGCTTGGGTTTCCCCGGCAATAGAGGAAGCCAAGCTTTCTGCCTGCCCTTGCCGGCCTAAGCCTCCACTCAAGGCTACAAAGTTTCAATGATAAAAGATATAGAAACCCAAACAGAAATGGCGGCAGCCATGGAGCTGGAAAGAGCAGGAGGCTAGGGTTGCCCCTAGTGATGGAGGAAGCCAAGCTTTCCGCACACCCTGGCCAGCCCAGGCCTCCGCTTAAGACTACAAAGTTTCAATTATAGAAGATACATAAATTCCCCAAAAAATGGCTGCCGATAGGAGCAAGCAGAAGGCTTGGCTCTGCTCCAGACTACAAAGTTTCAATTGTAGAAGATAAATAAACCCCAGATACCAGGGCTTCCCCTTGGGTCGCCAGGGGGTGTGGCCAGCCTGCAAACCACCACGGGCCCCTCACCCAGGCTGCCTCACGCCCCAAGGGAACCCCACCCTGATCCGGGACACCCTTCAGGGCAAACCAGCTGGCCCCCACCCATGCACCAGGCCTCTATCCTATCTAATAAGAGTAATATGCAGATTGACCATCACTCCAACACACAAGATGGCTGCCCCCATGTGGTCAAAGATCCTGCCCCCATGTGGATACAAGATGACCACCACAAGATGGCCAGCAGGGGAGTGCAGTTGGGAGGGACCAGGCCTGCAAGGGAGGGCAGTTGGGGGCGATCAGGCCTGCAGGGAAAGGCAGTTGGGAGAGACCCAGGCCTACAGGGGAGAGCAGTTGAGGGGGACCACGCCTGCAGGGGAGGGCAGTTAGGGGCGACCAGGCCTGCAGGGGAGGGCAGTTGGGGGGGACCCAGGCCTGGAGGGGAGAGCAGTTAGGGGGGACCAGGCCTGCAGGGGAGGGCAGTTGGGGGGGACCCAGGCCTGCAGGGGAGAGCAGTTAGGGGGGACCAGGCCTGCAGGGGAGGGCAGTGAGGGGTGACCAGGCCTGCAGGGGAGGGCAGTTAGGGGTGACCAGGCCTGCAGGGGAGGGCAGTTGGGGGGGACCCAGGCCTGCAGGGGAGAGCAGTTAGGGGGGACCAGGCCTGCAGGAGAGGGCAGTTAGGGGTGACTAGGCTGCAGGGGAGGGCAGTTAGGGGAAAACAGGCTGGCAGGGGAGCAGTTAGGCATCAATCAGGCTGGCAGGGGAGTGGCTAGTTGGTGATCAGGCTGGCAGGCAGAAGCGGTTAGGGGCAATCAGGAAGGCAGGCAGGCGAGCAGTTGGGAGCCAGCAGTCCTGGATTGTGAGAGGATGTCCGACTGCCCGTTTAAGCCCGATCCCACCGGGCTTCTAATATATGAATTTCGTGCACCGGGCCTCTAGTATATGAATAAAAGACAAGTAGTATTGCAGATTTCTAGGAAATAGACTCAAGCTTTTAGGGATTTTCATAATTTGCACACAAAAAAAGGAGAAAAAAGAAAGGAAGACATATACAATAAACACAATACATTAAGATATGAGCTAATAGCTGAAATAAGGTGGTTCTTTTGAGAATGATCAGAATATCAGATTTTCTGCTGGTTTGGCTGAGTGGTTTGGCTGAGTGGATAGAGCACTGGCCTACCAACTGAAGAGTCCCGGGTTTGATTCCAGTCAAGGGCATATGCCCAGATTGCGGGCTCAATCCCCAATAGGGGGCATGCAGGAGGCAGCTGATCAATGATTCTCATCATTGATGTTTCTATCTCTCTTTTCCCCTCTCCCTTCCTGTCTGAAATCAATAAAAACATATTAAAAGAAAAAAAAAAGAATATCAGATTTTCTCATCAAAACAGCTCAATGCATCCAAACATATACTTCAAGAGTAGCAACAATTAAGACATCTCACAAAGAAAACAATGTAAAACGTCCACAATTGTAAAGCGGGGAGGTTAAGGAAAGAGCATGGGAACAAGAACAGTTTACAATCTAAACCAATAAATAGCCAGTCCCCTCTAAGGTAGGATAAGAAATGCATTAATCCCTAACAGTGTGAACACACAGTTAACTTCTACTAACTGAGAAGTAGCATAAACTTACCACAGGTTTCAGTGCTGCATGTTTACCCACCTTGAATTGAGGGTAAATTTAAGCCACTGACTACTCATTCTTTAGAAAACTCAGAGAAAAGCAGATCAGTATTGAAAGGAAAAGGACAGACAAGAGAAAACAAAAGCCTACCAATATCTGTAATTACACAACAAATCAGTCAAAAAAATATCGCTATACAAAGGATGTCATCAAGGTTGGGTGATTCACAATTGCAAAGAACCGTTCTGGTTTCATTGAGATAAACTGCAGTGACCTCAACAAGACTATCCATGCCTTCAACCATGAAAACTCCCAAGACTCACCTGGTGCTTGGAGAAGAGCCGGACGGCCTCCAACTGGTGGAAAACGGGGTAGTGCTGGGAGTCGATCTGGTCACGCCTGTAAACATCACCCACCACCAGGAAGGCATCCAGCCCAGCATGCAGCAGGTCCCACTGGTGTGCAGAGGTGTGCGCTCGGAGCATGTGAGTCCGATTCAGGTAATAGTTGTCTCCCTTCTTCCTGCTAGGGTGATCAGCTGGGATGAGCAGGCTATCAAAGTTCTGCCAGGTCGTGACCACCGGAGAAAAGTTGTCATAGACTGAGAACAGTGGAGTCCCAAAGCGGCCCACATATTGCTTGTAGAAGTGCTCCTTCACTCTCTCCTTGATCAGCCAAAGAGGGTGATGCTGCTGGTTGTGCAGATTTCTGCCAACTCTGGAGAGGACTTTCTGGGAGAGATTGCTGTAGTCATCTTGAGGGTAGGACTGACCCAACAGTTCCACCACACTACCTGGAGCTCCTCGGGCAGCAGACTCTGAAGTAGCAGGCCTGGAGCCCAAGGCTGGATGCCGGTGACCTCTGGAGACACTACTTGCCGTCCTCACCAGGTAGACACGCACGTGGGCAACTCTTCTGAGAGCTGAACAGACCATTGTGGAAACTTCTTTCATGGATTCTGGAAAGCGCACAGATATAAAGCACAAGTTAAGATTCACTCTGAGGAAAGTAAACGTGTCTTTCATGTCTCCCATAAGCTCCGCCACTGTCTAACCGACATCTTGGTTTCCTGCACCACCTCCTCCATGCAGACTGAAGATCCAGTTAAGAAAATCTCCCAACAGAGGCTTATTATTGACTGCTCTAAATCACAAGAATCTTGAACATCACTTGTAGATCCCTAATCTCTAAATGTCCATCTCTTGCCATTTAGATCCTTGGGATGAAGAAAATTTCTATTATCACGTCATGTCATGTTCTGAACCACTTGGGCTGAATTCAGACTTTAAATGTGACAAATTTCTTTTATTTTGACTATAATCTAGAACCAATAAACTTCAGAGGGATCATCTAAAAGACAGAACTTAGTTGAACCCTAGAAGGGTCTCACACTAAAGCACATGATTATATATACACCACTGAAGTATAGCAGAGAGATAACAGCCATCCTGCATATTTCTGCCTTTCTCCCTCATAACTACAAAGTTCTACTTACCTGTGACAGAGCATGACTTCTAGATTTTTTCAATATATTACAAAATGATATTAAAAACATTTTTGACATTTCAAATAAAATACACCAGTGTAGGTGGTGGTTATTTTTACTTAATTTTTTTAAAATAAAAATGAAAGACAATGAAAATCACACCAAATGATAGACTATACCGATGTACAGCTGAAATTATTTTTATAAACGCAAATCGTTCTTATTGTCACATCTGGTCATGTCATTTAAATAATACCATTGCAGATCCCATCAATTACATTTTTGTTTTGTAAATGAGCAAGTTTCAAATATGCACCCATAATAAGCCAGAAGCAGGAATAAACTTACTTGAGAAGGGATTCAGAAGACAGGGTATTGACCAGATCTTTTTTCTAAAAAAATGCCTAGGTTAGTAAGAGCACCGAATTTCGTAGGTGAAAGTCACCCAGCAGTCATCTAATGTAGGCCATTCATGTCACAGAGGAAGTGACAAGACCCAGCTACAGCTGACCAAACCCCAAGGTACTCAGAGAGAAAAGACAACATGAAAGGATTCTGAACCACTTAACAGAGCTTTCTATCCCCAGTGGTACAGAAGCAAGTTTTAAATTGACTCAGGAATCTCAGTTATAAAAATCTTTAGATGTGCTATCCCTATGTGCATAAAAAATTTACCATAGACTTAAATCACCCGAATCCATCTTCTACATTTTGGAATTTTTACCTATTGGGCTACTTTAAAGCATGTAACTATGTGGTTATTTTATATCAAGGGCCTTACAATCATACCAAGAAACTACATAACTTCTGGATATTAAGCTGCATTAGGAGAGATTTATGGTGCTCGAAGTGACCATAAAAAGCATATCTAGTATGGACCCAGGCAGCAGAGTTCACCCAATTCAAAAATGTAACTGAGAATATCTAGCTCCAAGTAATATTAGAAGCTGTTCATAGCATCTTTGTCTGACACTGCTGTCACGTGAGGAGGTTTCAAAGAAATCCAGGAACTCTCTCTGGATTTATTCATTTATGTAACTACTTTATCAGGATTGTTTCAAAAAGTGTTTTTGGCTCAGCTTCAATGGAAATGTCTTCCTATCTCTAGTGCTCAGTGGCTTGTCAATGCAGAAGATAGGAATTTAAAATATGCATGTGCCATGCCTTATACATCTTAGCACAGTCAGACTGTTAAGTTGTTAGCTACCCAGTTCAGCACCCTTGGCGAGCACAAGAAAGTATTTCTTCCAAAAGCAAATGCTGTTACACAAAGTTCATTAATCTTCTGGAAAAGGTGCTTTTGATGTACTTATTCATACATTACTGACTTCCCCTTCCTTCTCAGTTCCTACCTCCTCACACATCCAAACCTACTTCTAGGTTCTGCTCCTATAGATGGGTCCCAATCCTAAGTTCTTTCTTTCTACCTCTCCACTGTTGAAGAAAGTTTCATTTTCTTGTCCTCGTTTTCAGACATTTTATCTACCCACTCAGCCTTTGCATATATTCCTCCACTGTCATTTCTCCCCACCCAAAACAATTGTTTTTTTTTAATATTATCACTAGAGGCCTGGTGCACGAATTCGTGCATCAGTGGGGTCCCTCAGCCTGGCCTGTGGAATTGGGCCGAAACTGGCTCTCCGACATCCCCCGAGGGATCCCAGATTGCTAGAGGGCACAGGCCAGGCCGAGGGACCTCACTGATGCACGATTGGGGTGGGGAGAGATGTGGGAGGTTGGCCAGCCGGGGAGGGACTGTGGGAGTGCTCTAGGGTGTGCTCTAGGGTGTGTCCAGCCCCTAGCTCAGTCCCAATCAGCCGGACCCCAGCAGCAAGCTAATTTACAGGTTGAAGTGTCTGCCCCCTGGTGGTCAGTGCACGTCATAGAGAGTGGTTGAGTGGCCTTAGCATATCATTAGCATATTATGCTTTGATTGGTTGAATGGCCGACTGGACAACTGAACATTTGGCATATTAGGCTTTTATTATATAGGATCTTTTACAGAGAGAGAATAATGACTGATAGCTTTCCCACTTCCATCTGAAAAGTAAATTCTTTTCTTTTTGCCTTTGTCAAGTTTCTGTATAAGAACTAGTTTATCTGGAAAATACAGGAGACCCAAAAAGACAATACCAGCACCAACAGCTATCTTCTACTGGTACAATAGTCTTCCATGCCATTCTTTCAACAGCTCTGTTAAGTAAGTATTATTCTTACCATTTGACAAAAAAATCAAATAGATCTTGTAACTTGAAAAAACTCATACACCTACCAATGGACAAAGTTCAAAACTCTGGGCAATTCAAGTACTTCTCAATGAAAACAGGTCCACAGACCCAAGGCTGTTAAATTCAAATTACACCTTTTAAATGATCTATCCTAACTTTCCTTATCTGAGCAATGTATTTTATACATCAATGTACTTTAAATACATAAATGAATAATCAAATAAAACACATTAGCTTAGATGATAGAAATTAAATATCATTTAACTCAGGGCCCGAAGGCCAAACCTGCCCATGTCCTGTTTTTGTAAATAAAATTTTGTTGGAACCTATCCATGCCCATTTGTTTACATATTGTCTGTGAGGGCTTTTCCACTACGGAGTCAGAGCTGAATAGTTGCCACAAACTGTATGGCCCACAGGCCTAAAATACTTATGATCTTGTCTTTTACAGAAAAGGTTTGCTGAGCCCTGTTTTACCTTTATACTTACCATTTTTGTGTGTGTGTGTCTAATGAGAGTGCCTGAAATCTACTTAGTAAATATCCTGCATTAATGCAGTATTATCAAGTGTAATCCTCTAAAAAGTTCTTCCACACTATTAAGCATATCTTCCAAGTCACAAACATATGTAGTAGATTATAGAGCCACTAAAAGTTACAATAGTACAAATGTGAATACTAAATGTGCTAACACTGGTAGAGAAGAGACAGTGAGACAAATAGTGAGAAGAATTGATACAACAGATGGGCAAAAATTACACTTAGCAGAAATGTCCATGTAGATGTGATTCAAAGCCAGCCAGTTAGGCACTGTGTATTACCCTTGAACACATTAATTGACCTTTCTGGCCCTTAAGTTTCTCCTGTATAAAATACAGATAGTAGTACCTACCTCATAGTACAAGGATTAAACTTGATCCTGTTCTTAATGCATTTAACTTATTGCCCAATTGAGGGACTAAATTTTAATTGTTCTTAATTTTACTTAATTTTAATTTAAATTGCTACATGTGTCTAGGCACTACCATATTAGACAGGGAAGATCTAGACCTTCATATAAGAAAAATGGGAATACTATACCCAAAACAATCAAAACTAATTCCTGATATTATATCTACCATAATGACTAGAACTAGTAAAATAAATAAGTAAATGTTTGTTGTGAGAATACATTTTCTAAATGTTTAAAAAGTCTTTCCTTTAGCTCTCCCTCCGTCTTGTTTGTAAAGGAGAAACAAAGCAGTGAATAGACTCTACTAGTCTGGTAATTTCTCTTAAGTGCAATTAGCTTACTTGAAAGGGCCATGGTAAGCAAACATGACCCACATACAGACACAACCATAGAAAAGATCAGGCACACTCCATTAACCTCCAGATACAGTACTTAAAGACAGTTTCTACCAAAAAATTTAAACTTGACTCAGTCAACAAACAGTTTACACATTTTACTTGTAATGATGAGGAAATAGCCAACTTCCATTAACTTCTATCTGTACTAATAATAGAGGAATATGAAAATTGTCCGGGATGCCATCACAGTAACAATAATGACCGAACAGCAGGCTACATGGGGCGACCAAGCCAGCAGGGGGGTTAGTGAGGGATGAACAAACGACTGAACACCAGGCTGCATGGGGCAACCAGGCCAGCATGGGGGTTATTGAGGGATGAACAAACGACTGAACAGCAGGCTGTGTGGGGTGACAAGCCAGTGTGTGTGGGGGGGGGGGCAGTTGGGAGTGACCAGGCCAGTGGGGAAGGGGGGTAGTAAGGGGCGACCAGGCCAGCAGGGGACGGGGGCAGTAAGGGGCAACCAGGCCGGCAGGGAGGAGGCAGTTGGGGGAGACCAGGCCAGCAGGGGGGCAGTTAGGGGCGATCAGGCCAGCAGGCAGAGGTGGTTAGGGGTGATCAAGCTGGAACTGGGGGCAGTTAGGGGTGATCAGGCAGGTAGGCAGGCAGATGAGCAGTTAGGAGCCAGCAGTCCTGGATTGTGAGAGAGATGTCCGACTGCCCGTCTAAGCCCCAATCCCCGGGATTGGGGCCTAAACTGGCAATCGGACATCCCCTGAGGGGGTCCCGGATTGGAGAGGGTGCAGGCTGGGCTGAGGGGACACCCCTCCCCATGCGTGAATTTCATGCACTGGGGCCTCTAGTATATATATATAAAACCCTAATATGCAAATAGACCAAACAGCAAGACAACTGAACTGGTCGCTATGACATACACTGACCACCAGGGGCACATGAAGAACATGATGGGTGTTAGCAGCAGGCAGCAGAGCGTGGAACATGGTGGGCGTCAGCTGTAGCAGGATGGTGGAGCAAGTGAGCGGGGGTGGCAGACCAAGGCGGGGCACTGGTTGCTGTCATCACAACGAGCCTCTGGTGGTTAATGAAAATTCTTTGCTCCCGCGTGCTGCTGTCCTGCCCAGTGCTCATACCTGCCGCAGGCACCGGCCCCACTTTCACCCACTGCCAGCACTCAGCACTGGCCCCGATTGCCCTCAGGGCTTTTCTACCTTCCCCTGCTCCTGAGGAGCGATCAGGGCCAGCAGCCGCCTCTCGCACCCACTGCTGGCGCCAGCCCCGCTCACATCCGCTGCTGGCACCAGCTCCAATTGCTCCGTGCCATCAGCATGTGGGAGTGGCGGCAGTGGGAGCGGGGCTTCCAGCAGACAGAGGACCAGGGCTCATGGCAGGAGGGGCCGGGTGGGGTTGCCAGACCCTCCTCTGTGCCCAATGCAGCCTCGCAGCCCACAGTTCCTTTCAAGGTGCACGAATTCGTGCACTGAACCCCTAGTTTATTCATAAAAGGGCAAGGTAAGAGATAGTTCCTTATATTACTGATGGGAGTGTTACTGGTGCAACCTTTCTAGAAAGCAATTCAGCACTATCAAATGACGTAAAACTGTTCATACCTTTTGACAGGGTAATTACCCTTCTAGGAATTTATCACAAGGAAATTATGTAAAAGAAGAAAGACGTTAGCTGAAACCGGTTTGGCTCAGTGGATAGAGCGTCGGCCTGCGGACTGAGGGGTCCCAGGTTCGATTCCGGTCAAGGGCACGTACCTTGGTTGCGGGCACATCCCCAGTAGGAGGTGTGCAGGAGGCAGCTGATCGATGTTTCTCTCTCATCGATGTTTCTAACTCTCTATCCCTCTCCCTTCCTCTCTGTAAAATACCAACAAAATATATTTTTTAAAAAAAGAAGTTAAACACAGGAAGTTTCATTACAGTATGACTTATAATAGAAAAAAATCACAAATAACATAAACATTCCTAACAAAGGAATGATTAAGTAAATTATAGAACCATAAAAAAGTATGCACTCATCAAGTATGATTGCAAAGAGTTTTAATGCTATAGCTGTACACTTAGAAAGTGATAAATAGTATATAAAATTAGTATGTATGATATGATTTTAACCATGTAAGTATATATCTGCCTATAAATACATGCATACTATATTTAGAAACCCTGGGAAGAACTATGTAAGATTTAATAGCTATTATCCCTGGTCCTTATTTTCTATTTTATACCTTTAACATATCTAAAGATAGGTATCTATTACATTTTAAATTAAACTTTTATTTTAAAATAATTGAGTTATTGTTATAAGAAAAAGTTACTTAAAAAATTATGTGCCCAGTTGAGCTGTAGTCAATTTTATGGCCTGCATTAAACACACTTATAATTACATCAAGAATAAATGCCAATATAAATATACATTGCTGTAGATAGCTTAATTAATTGTATTCAGTGACAAGCTAAATAATTATCCTATACTAGAGGCCCAGTGCATGAAATTCATGCACTCGGGGCGGGAGGGGGGGGGTGTCCCCCAGCCTGGCCTGCGCCCTCTCACAGTGCAGGAGCCCTGCAATCGATCACCCCAAAGAGGTAAGCCCCACCCACCCATCCGGGGATCCTCAATGGATTGCCCCAAAGAGGTAGACCAGAGCCGGCGGTCCTGTGGCAGGACGCCCAGGCCTGGCCACGCAGAGCAGCTGCCAAGCCCCACCTCCGTGCTGCACATGCAGCGTCAGGTCCCTGGACACCCGCACGCGCCCGCTGCACGCGCAGCCTCCTGATGATGGATTGTGGGATTGTGATGGCTTGAGGGCATCAAGGCGTGAGGGCATGACAACCACCAATGCTATTATTAGTATAGATAATAAAACCCTAATATGCAAATTGACCAAATGGCAGAACGACCAGTCGCTATGATGAGCACTGACCACCAGGGGGCAGATACTCAATGCACCGACCAGGGGCAGTTCCTGTGTTGAGCATCTGCCCTCCAAGAGGGAGGTGACTGGCAGCAGCGATCGGGGGGCGGGTGCCAGCGGGGTACCCTGATCGCCCCCCCCAACGCCAGTCGCCCCACAGATGGCCCTAATCACCAGCCAGGCCTAGGGACCCTACCCTATATATTGGGAACAGTCTCTTAGATTTAAAAATTAAAACCTGGCAAGGCTACTCTAACACTGAAAAAACAGGATGATGCAGCAATGGCATGCATGGACTCTGGCTTGCACATTTTGTGGTCAGCCCTAATTCTGACACTTACAACTGTGTGACAAAGCCAATTGCTTGACTTCTCTCTGCTTCAGTTTTTCCACCCATAAGATGGGGAAAATGGTACTATTGCCTCAGAAGGATCATGTTATGTACTACTTTTTATAATCACGGCAAAAAAATGTAGCTGCCCATGTAACAGCAATATACCTTTCACCTGTATGGAAAGTATGGTCACTGGTGCATGTAGCGTCCCAGATTGTGAGAGGGATATCTGACTGCCAGTTTAGGCCCGACATCCCCCAAGGGGTCCCAGATTGCAAGAGGACACAGGCTGGGCCGAGGGACCCCCTGCCCCAGCATGCATGAATTTCATGTACCTGGCCTCTAGTTTTATATAACAATGCAGGTGGAATACTTGGCATATAAAAAAATATCTTTGCCTTTCCAATTTTATTGCCCTAGCTATAAATCAACTATCCTAAGTATAATGCCAGTCACTCAATGGTATTTTCCCAAAATAGTCACATTTTCTAGGAAACTGATAATTATCAGAACCTATACAAATAAATGCTTTTCAATTATACCCATTAATGAAGTTTTTAATACATGTAAAAGTTAAAATTTTACACTGTACTTTAATTAAATTTTTTCCTTATTTCTAAGGAAATAAAACTTAGTTCAAATTAAGTTGAACAAAGCTAAAACCTATGCTACATATGCAACTCATTGTAGGCGGATGCCACAGGATCTCAGAAAAGTAAGGTGATATTGCTATACATCATGGTAATCATCAGCTTTACTCTGGACACCTAATGATGGGCCTGAAATGTTTTTCTCAAATCTTGGCAGCACTAATACCTGGCTTGCTCCTGCCTACTATCTCTTTAACATGGGTTTTTATCTAAGTAGGTTCTCCTCAATTGAGCCACCGCTTGCTTATTGTTATTACTATACGCTCAATGTTCAAGGTCAGGAGTTAACTGTTGACACATTTTTCACTACCATGCTTTTATGGGAATTTTTCACCAGCTCTGATGTGTGTTTTCTAACACCACCAAGCAATTATCAGCAGACACCAGATAGGTGACCTACAATTTAATTCAATTCTGTGCTATCTACCTAAGGATAGCTTTGGAATCCACAAGTTAAGGGCTCAGCCCATTAGACTGTCCTCTCTTCCCCCTTCAGATGCCAATCACAAGTCCAGGTGATGACTGCCTATAAATCAGAGGTCCCCCCTCCTTGGCTCAATTAATTTGCTAAAGTGGCCCACACAACTCAGGAAAACATTTTACTTACTATATTACTAGTTTATTACAAAAAGATACAACTCAAGAAAAACTAGATAAAAGAGATGCTGAAGACAAGGTATTTGGGAGGGTATGGAACTTCCATACCCTCTCTGGGCACACCACTCTCCCAGCACCTCCAGGTGTTCACCAACCCTGAAGCTCTCTGAACCATGTTCTGTTAGATTTTTATGGAAGCTTAATTACCAAGGCATGATATATTAAATCATTGGCCATTAGTGACTGAGTTCGCTTTCTAGTCCCTCTATCCTTCCCTATTGGTCTGGTTGGTTCCCCTGGCAAGCAGTCCTCATCCTCAGATTATCTAGGGGGTTGGCCAAAAATCACCTCATTAACATAAACTCAGGTGTGGTAGAAAAGGGCTTGTTAATATAAATAATAAGACATCTATTTCACCTTCTGCCTCTGCAGTTTTTTCAGGAACTGGAAACAAAACTAAATATTATAACAAAAAATGTTCCTATAAGTTACAATTACAAGAGTTACAATTACAATTAGAAATTACAAGTTGTTTTAGGAGCTTGTGCTAGAAACAATGGACAAAAAAACAATATATATATATATATATTTTTTTATATATATTTTTATTGATTTCAGAGAGGAAGGAAGAGGGAAAGAGAGATAGAAACACCCATGATGAGAGAGAATCATGGATCAGCTGCCTCCTGCAAGTCCCCCACTGGGGATTGAGCCCAAAACCCAGGCATGTGCCCTTGACCGGAATCGAACCTGAGACCTTTCAGTTTGCAGGCCGACACACTATCCACTGAGCAAACCAGCTAGGGCCCAAATGTATTTTTTATAATATAAATCACATTATCACATGTGTTCATAATGTCACCACCACCACCATCATCATCATCACTTCCCTTCTTGTGTTTGTCTGAATTTAATACCATTTCAGCAAATTTGCCTCAATCAAGGAATGTACATTATCCATTTCAAACATTTATTAAACTTAATTACTACTACAGCTGATCAGCTTCTGCTATAAGAAGTGTTCCATAATCTTTTCATTAGTAACATGAAATCCTTTCCATGGCTTCTTTGCAGGTTCACTTTTGATCATTACTGTAGTCCCAAGTCAGTGCCAAGCATTCGCTGGTGTCGATTAATCAACCTCATTTCAATCAACAGCAACTGCACAAATAGGTGGTTTTTTTTCTGAGTGCTGACTCCCCAGCCTTCTCCGCAAAAAAAGCCAAACGTGATTCTACAATTTGAAAAAGCACTCAGACAGGAGAAGAGAGAGACAGCAACAGAGAGACAGAGAGACAGAGAGACAGAGAGATATGCAGGTACTTGAGGTAGGAAGCAGAGTCAAGAGGAACTGTTCCCCAAACTTACAGGTAAAATCCAGAGTGACTGAGCAGATACAAAATACTGAGCAATGATAGTGTCTGCTGACAGGAGAGTTACTTAACCTCTCTGCATTTGGGTTCCCCCATCCTTAAAATGGGAAATATGATAGCTCCTACCTCATAAGGGAAATGTGAGGATTAATGACAATGTATCTGTAGTACTTAAGAGAGTCAAAAATGTTTATCTTTAATCTTTATCTAATATTTTTATTTTTTTATTTTTTGTCCAACTGTTCTTAAGGTAGTTTTGCCCTTAATCAGTATCTTTGCAAATCTCTCTAGGGCTTTCTCATTTTTCCTAATGCCGTTTCTTTTTTTTTTCTCACTCATCCCCCTCTCCCTTTGGAAAACTATTAGTTTGTTCTCTATATCTATGGGTCTGTTTCTGTTTTGTTTATTCATTTGTTTTGTTGTTGTTTTTAGATTCCACATGTAACTGAGTCACAAGTTTTTTGTCTTTCTCTGTCTGACTTACTTCACTTAGCATAATACCCACTAGGTCCATGCATGTCGCCACATATGGCAAGATTTCATTCTTTTTATTACTGAGTAATATATATATATCACATCTTCTTTATCCATCTTGGCTACTAAAAGTAATACTGTAATGAACACAGGGGTGCACATATCTTTTTGAATTCGTGTTTTTGTTTTCTTTGAATAAATACCCAGAAATGGAATTGCTGGGTCATATATAAATAGCATTTTTAAGGCTGAGTTCTTTCAGAAGGTTTTGGAACCTGAGGCATCTATTAACTAAAGCAAACATGCAGTTTTGTTCTAATTTTTAATATGTGTACACTTGTTCTTCAGGAGGCATAAAATTCCTTGACCACCAGGCTTTATTATAGATGTCAAATTGTTGGATAGGCAAATGTCTAAAACATTCATTTTCACAAGGAATAGAAAACAACAACATTCCACTTTTCTTCCAGTCTAGTTTATCATTGGCAAATTGTATTGAAGGTAAAAAGAACTGATCAGAAAATATTTCTGATTACCTCTGCTTTGTTATATAAACAATAATGCCTAACTAAACTGTATGTACCTTGCAAACCTTGAACTAAGTCCCCCCTGCCCCATTTTCTGACAACTTGATCTAAAATGTGCCTGCAACACTGACATATCCAAGAAGAGTCAGCCCATAGTTAGCATCCTTAACACCAGTTGGTGCTTTCTCATTGGTCATCCTTAATGTTTCTAGAAACCTAGTCCTGGTATAATGAATGCTATTTCATCTACAGTGCAAATCTATTCTAGACTGAAGTTTCAATGAATATTATCTTAGCAAATTCATCAATATGATTTTCAAATTAGTTTCCAATGAACAAATCTTTTCACTGAAGGCTTTTAGATACTTAACACCATGAAGCTTCTCAAATTTCTGCAACCAATCTCTAAATATTTATACTTGCCTTTGACAGTTTTTTATGTTATGTTCTAAGTTATTTTATAACCAATAAATCACACTTTGAATTTTTCACTGTCTAATCCTATTAATGAGGTCAACATCTGCACTTTTTTTGGCGATATAATACTTTCCTTTCTGTCACTAATTCTTGGTCATCACTGTCCGTGTAAAAATTCCACAACTTCCCTTTCTGTTTAGTTAGGTGGTATATGGTGGGGCTTCCTCATATATAAAACTAGAGGCCCAATACATGAAAATTCGTGCAAGAGTAGGCCTTCCTTCCCCCGGCTGCCGGCACTGGCTTCCCTCCAGCACCGGGGACCCGGGCTTCCCTCCTCCCACCGCCAGCAGGCACCCGGGACCACGGCTGGCTTCACCCGGGCCACCCGCAGGAACTTGGGACCATGGCTGGCTTCGCCTGGGCCCCAGCTTTGTCAGGAAGGACTTCCGGAATGAGGTCCGGAAGATGTCTGGTCTAATTAGCATATTATCCTTTTATTAGTATAGATACTTCACAGATATGCCACAATCAGATTTACAATAAATTTACTATATGTGCTATTGACAATAATAGACGCTTCCAGTTCTTTTGACAGTGCTGGGGCCCAGGACAGGCCAACCCAAAATATCCCACAGTGGTATAATGATTACTTTAAGTAAAGTTACTTGACAAAGAGCTGGAGCCAGAGGGCACACAGACCCTCCCTTGTCTCCTTGAATGCAGGAAATAAGTCTCCTCTGTGGAAGGTGGCCCCTTACTCCAAGGGGGAGAGGCACTCTATTAGCTCAAGTTAAGAAATACAGGATCAAAAGAGCCTATATAAACAAACTTTGTTTCCTCTTTGCTAATTTACTACCCGAGCCCAAACTTTGTTTGGATTCCTCACTAATGAATTCCCAAGCCTTGCTTCGATTCCTTATTAATGAACACTTTTTTTCTTGTCCTGTCAATTCTTCTCAGATTTATTATTTCTTTGTTTAAAGGGTATAAAAAGTTGGCTAGTTCATCATTTCAGAGAGCATCGTTTATGAGTCTCCTGTGCACATGCATTAAATAGTTTTTTCTCTTGTTAATTTGGTCTTATGTCCATTTTATTATTTCTCCAACTCTAAAAACTTAAGAAAGGTATCCCTAATAATAATTATCTACAGGGCTGTCTCTCTTTTATTTCTAACATTTACGAAGTGCAATTAAATTCAATTACACACATAAAGCAACAAAATATCAGGAATCAACAAAGATTACCATGACAAGTACCATCACTGAAATAATTCACTCAGAAAATCTGCTCAGTTTATACCAACAAATGAGTTTTCTCACTACATTGTAGAGAGCTTCTGGGAAGGCACATGGACATTTCTTTAATTATTGTCAGTTGAATCCAGTGGCGATGGCAAAGCCAAATCCTGGAAACATGCTCTGCCAAAAGGCAAGAGTGTTGTCAGCTTGACCTTCAGCCCAGGCGCTAGGGGGTGGGTTTTGTTATTTAAAACCAGCCAAGCACCAGGAATGAATACGACTCCAGCCCATCCAAGAATGCACATAATCTCCTTTGTCTTGACTTTTAGTAAAACTTTGATTTTTGCTATATAAAATAAACACACTGCATTGGCTCTGAGTCCCTATCCCTGTCAGAGGACAGCGATCCCACCCAGCCCAGGCTTTTTCCTTCTATCTCTATGTCTGTCTCTTTCTTTCGCCCCTACTCAGGAACCGGACCACTCTATAGCCATGCTGGATGCGAAAAAGAGAGAAATATTTACACTACATGTACAAAAAAAAAAAAAAAATTCATTTTTCACAGCTTATTCAGACTTTGTTGTTTTTTTAATTTAATAAATCTTTATTGTTCAGATTATTACTATTGTCCCTCTTTTTCCCCCCAAAGCTCCCATCCAGTTCCCACCCCACACTCTGCCCTTACCTCCCCCACACTGTCCTCATCCATAGGTGTACGATTTTTATCCAGTCTCTTCCCGCACCCCCCACACCTCTTTGCCCCCAAGAAATGTCAGTGCACTGCCTTTCTATGCCCCTGATTCTATTATATTCACCAGTTTATTCTGTTTGTCAAATTTTTTATTCACTTGATTTTTAGATTCACTCCTTGATAGATATATATTTGTTGTTCATAATTTTTATCTTTACCTTTTTCTTCTTCTTCCTCTTCTTAAGGAGTACCTTTCAGCATTTCATATAATACTGGTTTGATGTTTATGAACTCCTTCAGCTTTTTCTTATCTGTGAAGCTCTTTATCTGACCTTCAATTCTGAATGATAGCTTTGCTGGCTAGAGTAATCTTGGTTGTAGGTTCTTGCTACTCATCACTTTGAATATTTCTTGCCACTCCTGTCTGGCTGCATAGTTTCTGTTGAGAAATCAGCTGACAATCGTATGGGTGCTCCCTTATAGGTAATTAACTGTTTTTCTCTTGCTGCTTTTAATATGCTTTGTCTTTTGCTCTTGGCATTTTAATTATGATGTGTCTTGGTGTGGTCCTCTTTGGATTCCTTTTGTTTGAGGTTCTGTGCACTTCCTGGACTTGTAAGTCTATTTCTTTCACCAGGTGGGGGAAGTTTACCATCATTATTTCTTCAAATAGGTTTTCAGTATCTTGCTCTCTCTTCCTCTGGCACCCCCATAATTCTGATGTTGGTACGCCTGAAGTTGTCCCAGAGGCTCCTTACACTATCTTCATATTTTTGGATTCTTTTTCCTTTTTGCTTTTCTGGTTGAGTGTTTTTTGCTTCTTTGTATTTCAACTCTTTGACTTGATTCTTGCGGTCCTCCAGTCTGCTGTTAGGTCTCTGTATACTATTTTTTATTTCAGTCAGTGTATGTTTAATTTCTAGTTGGTCCTTTTTCATATCCTTGAGGGTCTCGCTAAATTTATCGGCCTTTTCTAAGAAATTCTTGAAAAACCTTATAACCATGGTTTTGAACTCTATATCCAGTCGTTTGCTTTCCTCCATTTCTTTCATTTGTGATCTGTTTCTTTGTCTCCGCATTTTTGCTACTTCCCTGAGTTGGTAGAGTAGCTTTGTGTGGTAGGTGTCATATAGGGCCCAGTGGCTCTGCCTCCCCAGTCACCTGAGGTGGACACTCTTGGTGCACCCCTTTGTGGACTTTATGTACAGCCTTGTTGTAGTTAAGTCTTGACTGTTGTTGGTATCACTGGGAGGAATTGAACTACAGGCCATTTGGCTGTGAGGATCAGCTGTGTCTACACCGGGAGAACTTCTGTGCTGGAGACACCTTTATGAGACAAGACTTGCAAAATTGCAAAAGCCTCTGTGCTCAGCTTGGATGGGGCAGAGTCTCAGGGCGGAGCGGACAATCTTAGCTTCCTGTCAGCCCTGCCCTATGAGGCCCCTGAGTCTCAGTGTCCCTCGGTAATTGCTGCAAGCACCTCTGAGAGAAAGCTGCCCTCGAGTTTCACCCGCTATCAGACAGTCCAGTTTCTCCCCCAATGAATCTGGATTCCTAGATTCTCTCCTGGAACTGGAGTTCAGCGCAGTCAGGAGTTTCCATCTTCCTCCCGCCAGCAGCACACTTAGCAGTCAGTCCTCTCTCTGTGCACTTACGCACGTGCCTCCAGACCTCTGCCTTTCGCGGTTCCCCTGAGTTTCCATGCGCTCCTCTCTTTTCCCAACAGTACAGACTCCCCCCGCCTGTATGAGTCTGGGACCCCAGCATCTCTCCCAGAACTGCGGTTCAGTGCAGTCAGAACTGGGGTTCAGTGCAGTCGGGAGCTTCCGTCTCACTCCCACTAGAGAAAGCTAGCCAGGCACTCAGCCGCCCATCCTCTCTGTGTGCATCTACATACCTCAGCCTTTTGCAGCTCCTCTGAGTCTCCATGTGCCCCTCTCTTTCCTTCTAGTTGTAGAATTTCCACTCAGCCAGCTTTCCTGTGGTTCTGGATGATGTCCATTCTGTCTTTTAGCTGTAGTTTTGAAATTGTTGTGCGAAGCAGCAGTTTAGGTATTCACCTATGCCAACATCTTGGTTTCTCTCCAAGACTTTGGAATTGCAAACAAGAGACTGTGGGCCCTGATTTCACTTGGTCCTAAGTCTATCATTTCACCTCAGCTGGTGCCCAATCTGGCCTCTTCCCTCAGCTTTTCTACCTTTATCTCCATTTCATACTATGCATTAAAGGAGGCCCCTTTAAAATACAGACGTGACCATGTCAGTGAGGAGATAGACAGGGACAGAGACCATGGGGGACAGGTGTGGGGGTTAGGGGGGGGGATGAGGGTGGGGGAGGAAATAAAACTAAGAGGAGTTACTGAGACACCTCAACTGGGTAGGGAAGGAAAGCCACTCATGGGAGACATGAGGCAACTCACAGATAACCAATCACAAGATAATCTAAGGCAAAATTATTTGAAAGGAGCAATCAGAAACTAACAAGCATATAGAGGCAGTCTTCGGGTTAGGTTGAACTCGTGGCTACTTAGCCATCTCCCATTTACAGTATTAAAAAAAAAAAAGTTCTGTCATTTTGACATATGTACATATGTGCTTTATGTTTTTTATTATTTATTTACCACAAGTGAAGGTCAGGAATTGTTATCTTTCTTTTAAATTTTTTTTACTGTTTCACTTCATTACTGCTGTGTAGGTGGTGCTCCATGTGAGTGACGTAGGTGCTTATGTAGGTGGGTTCTGACTTACGGCGAAAATCGCATTAGGTCATGCTGTAGGAATAGATCTCCGATGTAACCCAAGGTCTGCCTGTATACAAAAAGCAAGTGCTTCCTTTTTCTCTCCCCTCCCCCTCCTGTACAGAGCACAGTGGAAACCTGGAGGGTGCACATCACCTGCTGCCCACGTGGCTTATAGCCATGTGGGCCTCCACACATGGACTAATGGACTTTAATTAACTTGGATGCTGAACTACTCCTGATTGTAACATGAAAAAAAAGCTATGGACACTAGACTGCTCCTGAACCACAAATGCACCTTTTCCAGCATTGGTTTTTCTCAATAAACTTGGAGTCCATTAATCGTTTTTTTGTCCACGACTTCAGTCTTCAATTTTCAGGAAACAACAAACTTTAAACTCCCACATTTGGGTTTCATCAGTTTTCTACTCGAAAACCTTTAACAGTCCACTATATTAAGCCTAAGCTACTTCACAACCCAATCACAAACTACCTTTCCTGCCCCTCTTCGCTTCTATCCCAGGATACACACCTTGTTTCAGTTCTCTGGCACCTAGTATATGTTGGGGAATAATCCCAGGAGTTTGAGTCCCTCCATAAGTAGCATTTTCTTTAATTTGGATATGTCAATATAGGTATGTTAACAGGGGTATTAGAATTTTAATTACATGACAAAACAGTAATGGGATTCAATAAAGTGGTTTCAACTTTCCTACATCATAGGTGACATTAAACAGAAAAGAAATGCAATATAATATACTGGAGAAATAAAACATATCATGTTGTGTTAGAAGAAACTGTTCTGAATTTAGGAAAATTTATATCAGTAATTTATACATTTTAGGAAAACTGAAAAGATTAGGCTACAGAATATTGTTGTTTTTTTTCTTAATTGATTAAGGTATTACATATGTGTCCTTATTCCTCCATTGCCCCCCTGCCGCGCCCCGCCCCAGCCGACTCATACCCTCAACCCCCTGCTGTCAGTGTTCATTGTTTAGGCTTATATGTATGCATGCAAGTCCTTTGGTTGATCTCTCCCTCTTACCCCACCATTCCCTACCTTCCCTCAGGTTTGATGGTCTGTTCGATGCTTCTATGTCTCTATATCTATTTTGTTCATCAGTTTATAGTGTTCATTATATTCCATAAATGAGTGAAATCACGTGATATTTATCTTTCTCTGACTGGCTCATTTCGCTTAGCATAATGCTCTCCAGTTCCATCCATGCTGTTGCAAATGGTAAGAACTCCTTCTTTTTTACCGCAGCGTAGTATTCCATTGTGTAGATGTACCACGGTTTTTTAATCTACTCATCTGTTGATGGGCACTTAGGATGTTTACAAATCGTAGCTATGGTAAATTGTGCCACTATGAACATACGGGTGCATATATCCCTTCTGATTGGTATTTCTAGTTTCTAGGGATATATTCCTAGAAGTGAGATCACTGGGTCAAATGGAAGTTCTATTTTTAGTTTTTTGAGGAAACTCCATACTGTTCTCCACAGTGGCTGCACCAGTCTGCATTCCCAGCAGCAGTGCATGAAGGTTCCTTTTTCTCCGCATCCTGGCCAGCACTTGTCATTTGTTGATTTGTTGATGATAGCCATTGTGACAGGTGTGAGATGGTACCACATTGTCATTTTGATTTGCATCCCTCAGATGATTAGTGACTTTGAGCATGTTTTCATATGCCTTTTGGCCTTCCTTCTGTCTTCTTTCAAAAAATATCTATTTTGATCGGTTACCCATTTTTTGATTGGGTTGCTTATCTTCCTTTTGTTAAGTTGTATGAGTTCCCTGTAAATGTTGGAGATGAAACCCTTATCGGTGATAACATTGGCAAATATGTTCTCCCATGAAGTGGGCTTTCTTGTTGTTTTGTTGATGGTTTCTTTTGCTGTGCAAAAGCTTTTTATTTTGATGTAGTTTGATTTATTTCCTCTTTATTTTCCATTGCTCTAGGAGTGCTATCGGTGAAGAAATTGCTTCAGCATATGTCTGAGATTTTGCTGCCTGTCGATTCCTCTAGTATTTTTATGGTTTCCTGTCTTATGTTTAAGTCCTTTATCCATTTTGAGTTTATTTTTGTGTGTTGTAAGTTGGTGGTCTAGTTTCATTTTTTTACATGTCTCTGTCCAATTTTCCCAACACCATTGATTGATAAGATTGTCTTTTCTCCATCATATGTTCATGCCTCCTCTGTCAAATATCAATTGAGCATAGTGGTTTGGGTCTCTATTCTATTCCATTGATCTCTATGTCTGTTCCTGTGCGAGTACCAGGCTATTTTGAGAACAGTGGCTTTGTAATACAGCTTGATATCTGGTATTGAGATCCCACCTACTTTGTTCTTCTTTCTCAAGATTGCTACAACTATTTGGGGTCTTTTTTTATTCCAGATTAATTTTTTGACAGTTCGTTCTAGGCCTGTGAAATATGCCGTTGTTATTTTAATGGGGAGTGCACTGAATCTATAGATTGCTTTAGGTAGTATGGACATTTTAATGATGTTGATTCTACCAATCCATGAACATGGTATGTCCTTCCATCTGTTTATGCCTTCCTCTATCTCTTTTTTCAGTGCCCTGTAGTTTTCTGCATATAGGTCTTTTACCTCCTTATTTAAGTTTATTCCTAGGTATCTTAATTTTTTTGGTGCGATGGTAAATGGGATTGCTTTTTTAGTCTCTCTTTCTGTGTTCACTATTGGTGTATAGAAATGCCACAGATTTCTTGGCTTTAATTTTGTATCCTGCTACATTGCCGAATTCACTTACTAAGTCTAATAATTTTTTGATTGAGTCTTTAGGGCTTTCTATGTACAGGATCATGTCATCTGCGAATAAAAAAGGGTTTTACTTCTCCTTTTCAAATTTGGATGCTTTTTATTTCTTCTTCTTGTCTGATCACAATGGCTACTACTTTCAGTTCTATGTCAAACAGGAGTGGTGAGAGTGGGCATCCCTGTCTGGTTCCTGTTCTTAGGGGAAATGGTTTTAGTTTTTGCCCATTGAGTATGATGTTGGCTGTGGGTTTGTCATATATGGCTTTTATTATGTTGAGGTATGATCCTTCCATTCCCACCTTGCTGAGAGTTTTTATCAAGGGTGCTAGATTTTGTCAAATGCTTTTTCTGCATCAATTGATATGACTATGTGATTTTTATCTCTCAATTTGTTTATGTGATGTATCACGTTTATTGATTTGCGGATATTGTACCATCCTTGCATCCCTGGGATAAATCATGGTGTATGATCTTTCTCATGTACTATTGGATCCGATTTGCTAGAATTTTGTTGAGGATTTTGGCATCTATGTTCATGAGGGATATTGGCCTGTAATTCTCTTTCATTGTGTTGTCTTTATCTGGTTTTGGTATTAGGGTGATGCTGGCTTCATAGAATGAGCTTGAAAGTGTTCCTTCCTCTTGAATTTTTTGGAATAGTCTGAGGAGGATAGGTTTTAGTTCTTCCTTGAATGTTTGGTAAAACTCCCCTGTGAAGCCGTGTGGCCCTCGGCTTTTGTTTCCTGGAAGATTTTTGATGACTGCTTCAATTTCTTTCATAGTTATTGGCCTATTGAGATATTTAGATTCTTCCTGATTGAGTTTTGGAAGGTTGTATTTTTCTAGGAATATGTCCATTTCCTCCAGGTTGTCTAGTTTGTTGGAATAGAGTTGTTCATAGTATTTTTTAACAATCCTTTGTATTTCTGTGGGGTCTGTTGTTATTTCTCCTCTTTCATTTCTGATTGTATTTGGTTCCTCTCTTTTTGCTTCTTGTTGAGTCTGGCTAGAGGTTCATCAATATTGTTTATCCTTTCAAACAACCAGCTGTTGGTTTCATTGATCTTTTGTATTGTTTTATTGTTGTTGTTGTTTTGTTGTGTTTTTTTTTGAGTCTCTATGTCATTTATTTCTGCTCTGATCTTTATTATAAACTTCCTTCTGCTCACTCTGGGCTTTTCTTGTTGCTCTCTTTCTAATTCTTTAAGTTGTAGAGCTAGATGATTTACTACCATTTTTTCTTGTTTTTTGAGGTAGGTCTGTAGACCTATAAACTTCCCTCGGGACTGCTTTCATTGTGTCCCATAGATTTTGGATTGTTGTGTTTTTATTGTCATTAGTTTCCAGGATGTTTTTAATTTCTTCTTTGATCTCTTTGGTTAGCCAATCATTGTTTAATAGCATGCTATTCAGCTTCCACGTGTTTGAATTTTCTGGATTGTTTTTATTGTTGTTTATTTCTAATATTATGCCATTGTGGTCTGAGAAGATGCTTGATACGATTTCAATCTTCTTGAATTTGGGAAGACTTTGCTTGTGACCCAATATGTGGTCTATTTTTTAAAACATCCCATGTGTACTTGAGAAGAATGTATATTCCGTGGCTTTGGAGTGAAATGTTGTGAAGATGTCAATTAAGTCCATCTGATCTAGTAAGTCATTTAGCATTGCTGTTTCTTTGCTGATTTTTTTGTCTAAAGGATTTATCCAGTGATGTCAGTGGTGTATTAAAGTCCCCTACTATGATTGTATTGTTGTCCATCGCTCTCTTGGTATCTTCCAGGAGTTTTTTATGTATTTGGGAGCTCCTGCATTGGATGTATACATGTTTATCAGGGTTCTATCCTCTTTCTGTATCGATCCATTTAGTATTAGGAAGTAGCCTTCCTTATCTCCTGTTATGGCCATCACTTTGAGGTCTATTTTGTCAGATATAATTATTGCTACCGCAGCTTTTTTTTTCATTTCCATTTGCCTGAATGATATTTTTCCATCCCTTCACTTTCAGTCTGTGTGAGTCATTGTTCTGAGGTGGGTCTCTTGTAGACAGCATATATATGGGTCATGTTTTTTTTATCCATTCAGCCACTCTATGTCATTTAATTGGATCATTTAGTCCATTTATGTTTAAAGTTATTATTGATAGGTACTTGTTTAGGCTACAGAATATTTGCCTTACCTAAATCAAAGGAGAGAGAGAAGCCAAGAACACAGTTGAAACTTGGTCAAATAGGGCAAATGTCTTATAAATTAAAATGCACAAGCCCAGTTCCTGGTCCTGGTGACCCCAGCCAGAGTTCTTTCTAATTGCTAGGAAGATTATAATGGAAAAATCCACATGCAAATGAAGTTAGTCCTATGAGAGAAGGCCACACATTACCTAGCTAGCTATGCCTTGGAGAATAATGGGGAGGAAGGGATGCTGAGAGGGGTTTTGTGCAACACAAGAAGAATAAAATTTCTAAGAGTTCAGCTTCTATATGCAGAAGAACAGAAGATACAGTTTCTACATCTGGAACTAGCTGGAAAACTTATTTCCTGCTGTCTTGTTTAAAATCAATTTAAATAAACTAGATGTTTAAAATAGAAATATTCACACTTCCATGCCAAATGAACCTAGTAGTAATTATCTATGGACATGTATCTCTCTCCCAATAGAAAATAACTAACATAGGATCAAATGGACACTGTATTATGAAATCATTAACTTCCAATACCATGAAATGCCTGGGAGAACATTTTAACACGGTTGTACTAAGAGCATCCTATACTCTGAGTTTTGTCCACTGTGGACCAAAAAAGGCCACATGCTAACCTGACAAGGTCAGAGAAGCCCATGGCGCCTTATTAACTCAGAGACCTAAAGTAAACACATAGGATGATCTGAAATTCAAACTTTTTAACTAAAAACAGTTTATAGCAGGTAGTCATGTCAGAATCTTCCCTGACAAAAGTCAATCTTTACCTTAACTAAGCCTATCTATTGACTTTTGCATCTAAGATAACATACCTTTGAACTGTCAGAATAACTTCCATTTTCCAGACCTTTTAGGGCACAACTAATGATGCACTAGAACAGAGACTACAAATCCTCTCATTGTTATTTCATGTGTTAATTGTTGACTATTAACTATTCTGTACCAACCTATGTAAAAAATGTAACATTTTACTTTTTGTCCAATCCCAGAGGACCCTTCCTCCAACCCCTATTCTCCCCTCCCACCCCACTTCCACTAATTTGCTTTCTCCTACCTCCCTAATCTATCACCAATGAATTTCATGTAATCCACTTAAGTCTTCTCTTTTGATTGTAATGTATAAAATAAGGTGCAAAACTGCCATTCTCCTGGACTTTATCTCAATCCTTTGAGATTTTGCTTCCTAGCAATTGTGGACAGTTTAGCACAAATTAACTCAAAAAAATCCTCTAGGTTTGAATGTTTCTAATGTTGATACCACTTAAACACAAATTATTCTTCTTCACAGCAGCTGTATACCTAACTCCTAGAAGTAATTGTAGACTCTGATAACAACAACCTTGTTTTTCTACCTTAAGTACTTTAGCAGAGAATAAAGTGAATAAATTATTTTCTCTAAGGATTCATTAAGATGTGTTTTTCTGATTGATTCTGGAGCATGTAAGTAACAAAAAGAAACTCCCCAAGGCAGGAACCTGCAGCTCCAGCACACAAGAGGGTCTGTAGCTCAGAAATACCAGCAGCTCCTGACCATTCACAAAATTTCTTTGAATGTAAATAAATTAATGTAAGCAATGTTTATCTCAAATGACTATTTATCCATCACTGATTTCAACAACATATTTTAAGGCATGGCTTAAAGTCACCAGCAAGAAATTGGCACTGAGCTTCTGCCTGGGACACATGGGTTCCACAAGTTGGCAAAGGCCCAGTTGTAATATTAATGAGTACACCATTTGTCAAGACAATTATGCAAGAACTTGGCAGCTGCACATAGAGGGCAAGTCCAATGAAAGACAGTGCCGAAGTACACAGATCAGAAAGCCGGAGAAATCCCTTAACATGTCAATCTTCTTTTGTAATAGTTATCTTTTGGGTAGATAATATCTTTTATTTAAATTAAGTTAAGGGGGGAAAAGGAGCAGGGAAAACAACTCTAAACACAATCATTATTTGAATATAGAATGCCATGTTCCCATTCAGAACAGATGTCTTTTCATCACTATAATTCAGTTGAGAAATGACTATTATAACTAGTCTTTGCTAAGAAATGCCATATTTTTAAGAATGAAAAATTCAAAAATTTCCTGTCATATAAGAAGCTTCTTAATTGTCAAGAATAGAGGAGTACTCAAGAGAAATGTATCTTGTGATGGACACAAAAATAAATGGAAAACTACAACTTGAAAAAAAAAATTTTTTAAAGACACAAGTCATTATACCCAGTTCCAAGAGAATCAGTTTTGCTGTCATATGCCAAAAGGTTAAAATCTGTAATTAAACAAATGCATGACGGAATGACTGCAGACCAAAGAACTCCAAAATTCATTTGAAGATTGATTAATAAGTGTCTAAAGATATCATCGTATTGGAACTTAGGTGGACTGGACTCCCAACCACACTTTCACACTGTCACTTAATATATCATCAGTTAAAATTAAGTTCATGTTACCAAAATCCTTTAGTATCAATGAATCTTTCCTAAATATGCCAGGGGGGGAAAATTCCTTTCAATGCATGTATAAGTAAATCACACATACACACACTCAATAAAAATAACAAATTCATCCTTTATACTTTTTACCATCACCTCAAAGTCAAGAGAAACATCAACACTGCTAAACTCAACTTAGGTCAACCTACTAGTCATCATCTATTTTTGTTTTTAATAGAAGGTATTTATTATAGTTCTCTATATTTCATATTTGGAGAATGACATAATTAATTATCCCCTAAATTCCGCATTTAAATTAACTGTATAATAACCTTATTAATATATATGTGCATAAGTCTTAAAATAAAAAATATTCAGCTAATGAAAAAAATAAAGTTTTCACCCAGTAATAATTTAGTAAGCTAGGTGACTATGGCAAGTAAAATTAAAAATTGTTTTAAATCAAATCATTAAACTGCATATTAAAAACTATTTTAGATAATTAGAAATATTACTTTATACAGAAGAAACAGCCTCCAGGTTATAAATTCTTTTTCTCCTCAATAAACTTATTTTATCTAAGATTCTTCAAATAAAATCACTCTATATTAAGTCCTTGATTCTCGGCTACAGTGGAGGAAAAAGTAAATGACAGCACACAGAGACTTAGCCAGTCCTTAGTTTGCACAATTATTAATTAGAGCCTAAAAGCCTTAAAAATGTTCCTACCTACAAATAGTGATGTGACATCACCGCCTCTCTGAAGCCTTTTCTTTATTCTTATTTTTATTGTTTCTTTCATTTAATCCTCATGAAAACACTGTGAAAGACAAACTAATTGCCCAAAATCATGCCTACTGCCTGAAAGTACTGAATGACAGTATCAGGATTCAAGCCTGGCTCTTGCCTGGTCCCAATTTGCCCCTGTTATTTCCTTTACTTGCCTGTCCTGATAAAAGCCTACATTGGTTTTTCAATAGATATAGTCCTAATACATTCCTTGGGAATTTTTCAAAATTGACATGATTCATCATTCTGAGATATTTTATCCCTATAAAACTATTTCTTATTTCCCATACTCTCTTCAGACAGAATTGACCCACCTCTTCTTTCTTCCCAGCTGTTTCCTATGCATGCACATTTAACTCGTGCACACAAAATGCTCACTGCACTCACCACTTAGCATGCTAATCCAATGGTAGGCAAATTGCGTTCGTGAGCCACATGCGGCTCATGATCCGCAGTTTGCCACTCTGTTGACTAATGAGTTTGCCGACAATCTATTTTCTAGATCTTAAGCTACTGGAGGACAGAAACAATGACTTTGTCCTTAAAAGGAATGTCGTTCCTATTCAAAAGGAGTAAAACCTCATTACAAACATCTATGTTATATATTTCTACACTAGTGCATGAAATTCGTGCACATTTAAAGGGGGACCCAGAGTCAAGTCCCCGCCCACCCACATGCACCTCAAAATCACATGAGACCCAGACCTGCCGCCCCCCCTCCCCCATTGGGCTAGATCCAGACCCGGCCAGTCCCACCCTTGTCAAGCCCCACCGGGCAGGGGGCTAGCCTCAGGTCCCCTGGCCCGGTGCCAGGATGGGGGGCATGGCCTGAGGTCCCCCAGATGGGGTGGGGGGCATGCCTTGAGTTCCCCCGTCAAGCCCTGCCAGGTGGGGGACATGGCCTGAGAGCCCCTGTCAAGCCCCACTGGGAGGGGGGCATGGCCTGAGGTCCCCCATCAAACACCGCCAGGCAGGGGGGCTCAGCCTCAGGTCCCCTGGCCCGGCACCGGGAGGGGGGTGCAGCCTCAGGTCCCCTGTCAAGCCCCACTGGCAGGGGGGCGCAGCTTCAGGTCCCCTGTCAAGCCCCAGTGGGCAGGGGGCGTGGCCTGAGTTGCCCCAACCCAGCACTGGGGGTGTACCTTGAGGACCCCGTCAAGCCCCACTGGATGGGGAACACAGCCTGAGGTCCCTTGTCAAGCCCCACCAGGCAGGGGGGCACAGGCTCAGGTCCCCTGGCCTGGTGCTGGGGCAGGGGGTGCGACCTGAAGTCCCCTGTCAAGCCCCACCTGGTGGGGGGTGCGGTCTGAGGTCCCCCGGCCTGGTGCCAAGGCAGGAGGCACGGCCTGAGGTCCCCCAGCCTGATGCCAGGGCAGGGGGGGGCACGGCCTGAGGTCCGCTGTCAAGCCCCATGGGGGCGAGGGAGGGCGTAGCCTCAGGTCCCTGCTAATTGCTCATTAAGGCTCCTTAAAAGAACTTGGCCTCAGCTTTGGGTGCAGCCATCTTTGTGGCGGAGTGATGGTCAATTAGCATATTCCTTCTTTAAGAGATAGGATTACTGTTTCACTAAGAAAAGATGCCATTAACTAACTCACAGTGACATTTCCACTGCTCAAGCCTCTGCCCACAGCAGATCTAATGATAAAGTTGCTAGTATAGCACTGAAGTTCATTTAGCAAGTCACAAGGCTGGAAGTCAAACAATACTCTTTAATTCTCAATTCAGAGAAGGTTGGTATGTGCATGCTAAATCATATTCTTAACATATTGGCCTGATGTCAGAAGAGCAAAATTTAGGCCCACATACAAGGGTTCCATTAACTCCCATCAGCCCAAATCAGTCCCAATCGTATTAAAATTCACCTTTAAAAAAAAAAATAGCTCTGCATTTCTCTATAAGCTTTATAAATTCTAAGGATTAGCCTGTAAGTGAAAGCATTTCATTGAAAATATATAGGAAATGAAAATAATAACATGTATAGTCAATTCTAATTATTCATGGTAGTTATGATTTATAACATCTGAGAACACTGAATTAGTGATACTAAACCACTGCTCCTAGGGGAAATATTGAATTAGTATTCCTGAGCCTATGGTCACATTTTTTTCAACTAATCAACATATAACCTTACTTTATGTGTGTTTCTATTTAAAGACACTATTTAATATATACTGCTGATCCATTAACATTGAACTGAACTCACAGCCAACAGCACCATGACTCATGCCTGAATGAAGCTTATCTAAACCAGGTATTTTCTCCATGAGGCACATCACAGCTTTCTTGCACTTAGGAACACTAGACAGCATTTCCACACTACACTTGGGAGCCATTTTAAACAGCAAAATCACCAAAAAAAAGCACAAAATGCAGAAAACATAGCACTAAATAGAAAAAAAAAGATACCTGTTTACAGTATGAGAACTGAAACAAGAAGGCAACCTCAGGTCAGACCCTCAGGTGTAGAGAGAACCAAAATCTTTGATGCTCTGTGCATGTCCTCAAATGACCTTGAAAGCCCCATAAATATTTATTTTGAGATTACAAATAAATTTTTGCAATTAAGCAAATTCACAAATACAGAGTCCATAAGCATTAAATAAGGATTACTTGCATGTCAAGAAACTGGTAACAGCGATGCCTCCCTGGAAGGAAACTGAATGGCTAGGTGACAAGAGATGGGAGAAAAACTTATTTTTTCACCACATAAATTTTAAATCTTTTATTATGGTGTGTGTGTGTGTGTGTGTGTGTGTGTGTGTGTGTGTGTGATTGAAAATGTCATGACTTTGCTCAGAGAAAATAGCATTATACATATTAACAATCTAAAAAAAGTAATATTAAACTTTTGGTTAAAATAGTAAAAAGACAAAAGAAATAAAATTACAACTAAAGAATGAAAGTAGAAACAAATACATTCAAAACTGAAAAATCACAACTATTTGGAGTTTACATTGACAAAGCTGATCACTGACTCATAAAAGGGAACGGCACAGAGAATTATTTAAAAGCAAAAAAATCCCATTGGGACCTTAAGCTCTCAATTCCCACCAAAGTTCTCATTTTGAATCAGGAACATTAAACTTAATATTTTAAACAATACTTAGAATCATTCTGTACATTAGTTTTCAGTGTGTGGTCTCAGGCCCAGCAACATCAACATCAATAGAGTAGCTGTTAGAAATAGATTCTCAGGCCCAACCCTAGACCCAAGAAATAGGGACTCTGGGCCGGGGCAGCACTCTGTGCCTTAAGGAGCTTTGAGAGGGAGAAGGACAGAGAGATTGCAACATCAATGAGAGAGGAACATCATCCACTGGCTGCCTCCTACAGGCTCCACACTGGGGACCAAGCGCCCAACCTAGGCATACGCCCTGACTGGGAATCAAACTGATGCCCTCTTGGTTCCTAAGTTAATGCTCAACCACTTAGCCACACCAGCCATGCTGTTTCCATTTCTCTGGAATAAATGCACAAGAATACAATTGCTAGGTTACATGCTAAGTTTTATAAAAAACTGCCAAACTGTTTTCTGGTGTTGCTGTATCTTTTACTTTCCACCAACAATGTATGAGTAACCTAGCTTCTCTACATCCTCACCAGCATTTGGGGTTGTCACTATATTTTATTTTAGCCACTCTGATAGGTGTGTAGTGATATCTCATTGTGGTTTAAATTTGCATTTTCCTAATAAGAAATAATGGTAAACATGTCTATGAGTTTCTTTGTCATCTTTGACGAAATGACCATTCATGTTTTTTGTCCATTTTCTAACTGAACTACTTTTTGTTTGTTTAACTGTTGACATTAAGGGTTCTGTATATATTCTAATTGCTGGTTCTTAATCAAATATGTACTTTGCAAATATTTTCTCCTAGCTTTGTTGCTTATCTTTTCATCTTCCTAACAGAGTCTTTAGCAGAGCAAAAGTCTATCATTTGATGAGGTCCAATTGATCAATATTTTCTCTTATGGATCATGCTTAAAGTGTCAAGTGTAAAAACTATTTCCCAAGCTCTGGATTCCAAAACTTTTCTTTTTTTTTTCCTTTAAGTATTTATAATTTTACATTTTACATTTAAGTCCATGATCCGTTTTCAATTAACTTTTATATAAGGTATAAGGGTTAGACCAGGGGTGGGCAAACTTTTTGACTCGAGGGCCACAATGGGTTCTTAAACTGGACCGGAGGGCCGGAACAAAAGCATGGATGGAGTGTTTGTGTGAACTAATATAAATTCAAAGTAAAGGAGCGGAGGGGAGAGCAAGAGAACCCTCCGCTCTTTCGGCTCCGCGGGCCGGACAGAACAGCCGAATGGGCTGGATCCGGCCCGCGGGCCGTAGTTTGCCCATGGCTGGATTAGACCAAAATTTATTGTTTTGCCAGTGGATGTTGAATTGCTATAGCACCAATTTTTTAAAAGGCTAGCCTTCCTCCACTGAATTTCATTTTCTGGATTCTCTAGTACATGTCTATCTCTCCACCAATATCACACAGCCTTAGTTCACTGCAGCTATAGGAGGCTTTAATATCAGGTAGAGTGATTTCACAGACTATTCTTTTCCAAGATTATTTTAAGTACTAGAGGCCCAGTGAATGAAAATTCATGCACTGAACGGGGGTCCCTCAGCCCAGCCTGCCCCCTCTCACAGTCCGGGAGCCCTCAGGGGCGATCAGGGGAAGGCGATGCCCCATCACACCTCTGCTGCTGCCATGGCTGGCAGCACAAGCCTCAGCCAGCCCTGGTTACCTGAGCCTCCGGCAGCCGCCATCTGAGGCTTGCCTGTGCCTCAGGCCAGCCCCGGATGGCTGGGGGGCTGAAGGGACTGGGGAACTCCAGAGGCAGCTGCACGCCTGCCGCCCCAGCAGGGCTGAGGAGACTGGGCACCGCCATCTTGTGGCTATGGGCACCACCATCTTTGAGGGCGTGGCAATAAATTAGCATATTCTCACCTTATTGGCTGTGGGCACTGCCATCTTTGAGGGCGTGGCAGTCAATTAACATATTCCCGAGTGGGGGGAGTTGGGGGAGTAAAGGGAGGATGAGGACACATATGTAATACCTTAATCAATAAAGAAATTTTTAAAAAATAGTATATTCCCTCCTTATTGGCTGTGGGCACCACCATCTTTGAGGGCGGGGCAGTCAATTAGCATATTCCCTCCTTATTGGCTGTGGGCACTTCCATCTTTGCAACAACATGAGGGTCAATTAGCATATTCCTTCTTTATTAGATAGGATTCTAGTACATGTGCCTTTCCATATAAAATTTTATTTTTCTTGTTTCTCTTTTTTTAATTAAGGTATTATATGTGTACATATCTTACTATTGCCGCCCCCCACCCCACTCCCATACATGCCCTCACCCCCCAATGTTTTGCATCGTTGGTTACTCCTATATGCATGCATACAAGTCCTTCAGTTGATCTCTTATTTCCCCCACCTCTCCCTAACCTTACCACTGTAATTAGACAGTCTGTTTTATGCTTTACTGCCTCTGTAACTATCTTTTTGTTCATCAGTTTATAATGTTTTCCATTATCCCCAAATGAGTGAGATCATGTGGTATTTTTCTTTCATTGACTGGCTTATTTCACTTAGCATAATGTTCTCTAATTCCATCCAGGTACCTACAAATGGTAGTAATTCCTTCTTTTTTATGGCAGCATAGTATTCCATTGTGTAGATGTACCATACTTTTCTGATCCAGTGATCTGCTGATGGGCACCTAGGCTGTTTCCAAATCTTAGCTATTGTAAATTGTGCTGCTATGAACATAGGGAGGCATATATCCTTTCTGATAGGTGTTTCTAGTTTCTTAGGATATATTCCTAGCAGTGGGATTACTGGGTCAAATGGGAGTTCCATTTTCAGTTTTTTGAGGAAACTCCATACTGTTCTCCACAGTGGCTGCACCAGTCTGCATTCCCACCAGCAGTGCACGAGGGTTCCTTTTTCTCGTACATGTGCCTTTCCATATAAATTTTAGAAGAAGCTTGTGTGTATATATATGTATTTAAAAAACAGCCTTGCTGGTTCAAAGGTTACAGTAGAAAAGAAGGAAAAAAGAAAAAGGAATTACTTTACCATGGAGAAAACCAGAAAACACTACCTCACCCAGGTAATCAAAGTCAACATTTACAGTAATAAGCTATGTTGGTAATATGTAGCCACTAGAGACCCGGTGCACAAAATTCATGCACGGGGGGGGGGGGGTGTGTGTCCCTCAGCCCAGCCTGCACCCTCTCCAATCTGGGACCCCTCGAGGGCTGTCCAACTGCCCGTTTAAGCCTGATCCCCACTGGGGATCTCCATATCACAATCCAGGACTGCTGGCTCCCAACTGCTTGCCTGCCTGCCTGCCTGATTGCCCCTAACCGATTCTGCCTGCCAGCCTGATCACCCCCTAACCACTCCCCTGCTAGCCTGATTGACACCTAACTGCTCTCCTGCCGGCCTGGTCACCCCTAACTGCCCTGCCCTGCTGGCCTGGTCACCCCCAACTGCCCTCCTCTGCCAGCCTGGTCACCCCTAACTGCTCTCCTCTGCTGGCCTGATTGCACACAACTGCCCTCCCCTGCAGGCCATCTTGTGGTGGCCATCTTATGTCCACATAGGGGCAGCCATCTTGTGTGATGGAGTGACAGTCAATTTGCATATTACTCTTTTTTTAGATAGGATGATACAACGTGATGAAAATGACCCTTTATCACTGTGGTTGTTCTCCAGAAAAACAAATCACCCTAGACTAGTCATAAGAAAAACACTACACAAGTCCCAGTTGAGAGACATTGTACGAAATACTTTATAGGTACTCTTCAGAACTATCAAGGTCATCAAACAAAAGCAAAGTCAACCTGTTACAGTCCAGCACAAAAAGGCTAAATGTAACAGAAAATCTTGAATAGGATTCTAGAACAGAAAAAGGGCATTGTGTAAAAATAATTAATAAGGATATCTAAATTAGTTAATAATGTATCAATATTGGTTCATCAATTATAACAAACAGACCATACTTACTGTAAGATGTTAATCACAGGAGGAACTATTATCCTCTCAATTTTGTGTATCTAAAACTTTCATATATATCCTCAATTTTGCAGACCTCAATTTAATAAACTAATTTTCCAGTCTGCATATCACATGTAAAAATTAACACCCTGTTAATTTTAAAATGCTTTTAAACAAGATTTGCTATAATTAAATTATTTTTTGTTATTAATTCACTGCTATTTTTAAGAAATTTTAATGAATAGGACATATATTGAAAAAAAACTCTAATCATCTCAACACATAAATATTACATACTAGAGGCCGGTGCATGAATTTGTTACATGGGTGCGGCCCAACTAGCCTGCCCCGATGAGGGCCATCGGGGCCGGGCCAGTGGGGAGGAGGGTATGCAGGAGGTTGGCCAGCCCCAGCCCCAATCCAGGTGAGGGGGCCCAATCGGGGGTAAGGCCAGCTGGCAGGAGGGGCCATCGGCAGTTGACCAGCTGGCCCCACCCCCAATCGGGGTGGAGGGACTGATTGGGGGCCAGGACGTCTGGGGGAGGGGCCGCAGGAGGTTTGGGGGGGGCCAATCAGGGCCCTGAACAGGCCAGTTGGCCGCCGCAGTGCCCGTCATAGCAACCAGGCATTCCGGTCATTCTGTCGTTCCGGTCACTTGGCTTTTATGTATAAAGATATACAACTATAGTCTACATATTTAAATCCAAGAGTCACCACACATAAATAATGTTCAGAGAATGATTAGCACATGGTCACAACACAACCTGTGTAGTAATTGATTCTGTTGTCTGTCGAGTGACTTACTGCAGCAGTTTTATAGAGTGCTGGCCAATGTTCCCACGTGTGCTAAGCCACACTCCAGCCATGTGCATTTGTTTACTTTTGGTGACTGGTGAGTGCACGCATTTACTAGACCTATTCAGTATAAATTTCAAATTATTGGAATACATAGAGAAAACTTTTCTGTGAAATTAAATTTTTCATACATACTTCATTATAATTACACAAACGTGTCTACACAAGTAAAAACAGGTAAACTAAGTAATTTGTCAATTTTTTAACATACACGTTCAGAAAACCTACTTTATTATATAATGGACTTTTGGCTTTAACAGACACTCCCTCCCCCAAATTAGTCTGTTATATCAAGATTTTACTGTACATATATATCTCTAAAAAGACAAGTGATCGAAGATTTAAATTTAATAAGATTAATAATTTTTACTACTTCATCAAAGATGTTTTTAAGTGAAAACAAAAATCTTGCTGCGATTTTCATTGCATTAAACATATACATCAACTTAGAAATCAACTCACTATGTTGATTTCTACAATCTGTGAGCACAGTACGTCTCTCCATTTACTTAGGTCTTCTTTGATTTCATTCATCAGCATGTTATACTCTTCAGCATACAAATCCTATACATATTTTATTAAATACTAGAGGCCCGGTGCATGAAATTCTTGCACTGGTAGGGTTCCTAGGCCTGGATGGCAATCAGGGCCTATCGAGGCCTCCCAGCTACAGGCCGGGACCTTCTTTCGTTCTGCACCACCCCCTGGTGGTCATAGCACATCATAGCGAGCGATCAAACTCCTGGTCTCCGGGTTGAACTCCCGAGGGGACAATTTGCATATTAGCCTTTTATATACATAGATATTCCTAAGTATTTCATTATCTTGAGAATGACTGTAACTAGTTTTGTTTTTGTGATTTTGGTTCCCAGATGCTCATTATCAGTATACAGAAATGCAATAAAATTTTATTTGTTAACATTATACCTTGTAACCTTGCAGAATTCACTTATTAGTTTAGGAATATATTTAGTTTGGGGTATGTTCCTTGGGATTTTCTGTGTAAACAATCATATCATTTACAAATAGAGATACTTTATTTCTTCCTGTCCAACCTGAGTGCCTTTGATTTCTTTTTCTTGCCATATTTCAATAGCTTGAACTTCCAATACAATGTTGAATAACAGTGTTAAAAACAGATATCCTTGCCTTCTTCCAAAAATTATAAAGCATTCAGTTTCTTGGCATTAAACATGATGTTAACTAGAGAATTTTTATAGATGCCCATTATCAAGTTGATAAAGTTACCCTCTATTCCTAGTTTAGTGAGAATTCTTTATCTTGAATAAGTATTAGATTTGGTCAAATGCTTTTGCTATATCAATTGATATGACCACATGATTTTCATTGGTCTACTTACACGGTGGTGGATTACAATGACTGGTTCTGAAATCCTGAATTAAGATGAATTTTAAAGGATAAATAGGACTTGATAGCCATAAATATAAAACCACTTGTGTTTATTTGCTTAATGTCTATTTATCTTTAGAAGACTACCAGCTCCATTGCGGTATGGATTGTTTATTTTGTTCACAACTATATACCCAATACCAAGCCTACCACCTAGCACACAATAAGCACTCAATGAATATTCATGGAAAAAATTAATACACACTAGAACTCACAAGTACACTGCCATGACCAGTCACCAGGGTAACAGAAGCAGAGATTATGTGGAGGAGTGGCCAAAAGGCAGAGCCCTTACCTCATAGGATATACATAAATTAATTCAAGATTCATCAAAGACCTAAACATGAAGCTTTTAGAAGAAAACATATGATAATATTTTCCTAACTTGGAGTGGACAAAGAATTCCTAAAATTCAATAATAAAAAGAGAAACATCCCAGTTAAAAAGCAAACAAAGATTTCAACTAATACTTCAGAGAAGATATACAAATGGCTGATACTAGTAAGCAAATAAAAAGGTTCTTGACATCATTAGTCATCAGGGGAATACAAATAAAGCTTACTGAAATACCACTACTATTTATTATTATTATTATTATTATTATTATTATTATTATTATTATTCCAGTGGAATAACTAAAATTTTAAAAATTGACAACACCAAATGTTGACAAAGATGTGGAACAATCAGAACTCTCAAACATTTATTGGTGACAGTGTAAAATGGTATAACCGCTTCAGAAAAAAAGTCTGGCAGTGTTTTATAAAACTAAACATACACCTACTCTATGATCCAGCAATTCCAATTCTAGCTGTTTAACCAAGAGAAAATATCTACAAAAAGACTTGTATGAGAGCATTCATTGTAACTTTATTCATAACAGTTTCAAACCAGGAACAGCCCAAATGTCCCTCAATAAAGAATGGGTAAACAAATAGTGATATATTCATACAAGGGAATACCATGACATACACACACTACTATATGCACAATAACATAGATAAAACTTTAAAACATTATGAGGAGTGAAAGAGGGCAGTCACAAAAGCATATATAATGTATGATTCCCTTAACCTAAGGTAATATAACAAATAAACTAAGCTATGGTGGGGAGAAAAATTAAAGCAATGCCTTTCTCTGGAAGGTGGGAGTGAAGACTGATCTTCAAAAGGGGCATGAAAGAACTCCTTGAGATATTAGTAGTGCTTCTTGATAGGGAGTTTGAATTACACAGGTGTATACCTTTGTCAAAATTCAATGAATGGTATACTTAAAATTGTGTATTTCACTGTATGCATTTCTGTGCATTTCACTGAACGCAAATTTTACCTATTAAGAAGGCTTGTATTAATTATATGCATTTAGGGAAAGTCTGAAACCTAGTTTGACATTTACCCCTCCAAAAAAATTTTAGATTGGGGAAGGAATAGAGGGAAAAGCATAGTAACATGTTAATTATAAGAATCCAGGTGGTAGTTATCTGGAAGTTCATTGTAAAGTTCAAATTGTATTGTATATTTGAAAATCTTGATAATAAAAAAAAAGTGGGAGAAAAGTAAGAATGGGATTGAATCAAGAGTACAAGGTACACAAAGGATATGGATGTTATCCAAATTTTTAGTTTTTCAAAACCTTTATCTCTATGGAAGTGGCTCAGAAAATGCTCAGGAAGTAAAAATTAGTTAAGAAAATGGGGCACAGGCCTTAATAATACCACAGCAGTTCTATTTTTATCAACTGGCATTCTACACACCAATACAAACAGAAAACCATTGCTGGAGATGATAATAAATTTTATCCACGCAAGTATCATGAAATCAATGAATAACAAAATACTCCTATCTTTTTTAAAAATGGTTGCGTAAAATATGCATAGTGGCGCATCATACGTATCCTCAGAAAAACAGACCACATGAGAGGACACTAAAGATCAATATCTTGACTTTCCAGATGAGAAACTTGGGTCCAGCTAAGAAAGAGATTTTTCAGGTGACAAGGCAGCCCGGGAGTCAGCATGAGGTGGGCTGGGCCAGGCTTGTCAGGCACCACCAGTACGCTGCACTCTTCCTCCCGCCATGATCCCCAGCACCCCTTAAGAGTCATTAATGCGACTTTCTAGTTATTTTGGTGACAATGTACAGTATTGGAAAAAGGTCTGTGCTTCACATGACAAAATGTTCCAAAAGCATAAAGTGCATTTTCTTTATAGCTGCCTATGAAAGAGTATAGACCTATTTTCTGATTTTGACATTTATTTGAAATTCAGATTCTACTGTAGAACCTAATATGAGCTGTGGAGCTAATTAATATAAATGTGAAAATCTCAGGGTGAAGTGGGAGAATGGAGGAAAAGAAACATTCTTAAAGTTCAAGCCACTTGCCTATGCCACGTACTGGCATTGAATTGTCCGCTATTGTCAAACACAAAATTCAAACACTAAGCTGAAATTAGTCTCTTCTATAAATTTCTATTCTGAATAAAAAGCAGGTGGACCTCTTTCGCACATCTGTGTCTAAGAAGCTGTGGGTAAACACTATGTAAAGGAGCCCTGGAGTTGATCTTTTGATATAGTCAAGATGCCTCTCTTAATTGACCTTGCGCAAGGTGACACTGTCAAACATACTCTGGTAGGCTACTAGTTTTACAATCTAGTCCTGGATCTTTCTAATCTCTTTTAAATATCAAAATAGCACCTTGCCTTTAAGATTTTTCAACTTTGTAACAGAGCAAAAAGGGAACTTCTCTTAAAGTTGCTTATCTTTTTACTAACACCACTTGCAAAAGGTCTGGTGGAAGACCAATTAATAATAAATAATAATAATACTAATAATAATTGAGTTATTAGCTGAACACTTCACCTATATTATCTTATTTAGTCATTATCACAGTTCAAGGCTGATACTGTCTTATAGAAAAGGAAAAGGAAAAAAATGGTAGTGGTAAAAATCAGAAAGCCAGATCTAACTCCAAAGCCCAGTTTTTCCACTGAATTGGATGGATAAGTTATCCATTATAATGGACTAGTGGCCCGGTGCACGAAATTCGTGCACATTAAAAGGGGATTAATTAGAAGAAATAATTTAATATTGCTATTTGCCCTTTAACTATAATAGAAGTGTCAGAGATGAAAGAAAATTAGTAAAATGTATATGAAAACCTTCCTCCTGTCAGAGTCTGGGCGCACCACAGGACCCAGAGTCAAGTCCCCGCCCACCCACATGTGCCTCAAAATCGTGTGAGAACCAGACCCGGCCAGCAACCCCCCATTGGGCTAGATCCAGACCCAGCCAGTCCCACCCTTGTCAAGCCCTGCCAGGCAGGGGGCGTGGCCTGAGGTCCCCCAGACCGGGACGAGGGTCATGCATGGAGGTCCCCCGTCAAGCCCCACTGGGCGGGGGGCATGGCCTGAGGTCCCCCATCAAGCACCGCCAGGCGGGGGGGGCGCAGCCTCAGGTCCCCCGGCCCAGCACCTGGAGGGGGGTGCAGCCTCAGGTACCCCATCAAGCCCCACTAGCAGGGGGGAGCAGCCTCAGGTCCCCCGTCAAGCCCCGCTGGGCGGGGGACGCAGGCTGAGTTCCCCAGACACAGCACTGGGGGTGCACCTTGAGGTCCCCTGTCAAGCCCTGCCAGGTGGGGGGCGCGGCCTGAGGTCCCCTGTCAAGCTCTGCTGGGTGGAGGGCACGGTCTGAGGTCCCCCGGCCTGGCGCTGGGGCGGGGGGAGCAGCCTGAGGTCCCCTAGCCCAGCACCAGGACGGGAAGTGCACCTTGAGGTCCCCCTGCAAGCCCCACTGGGTGGGGAGCATGACCTGAGGTCCCCTGTCAAGCCCCCGCTGGGAGGGGGGCGCGGCCTCAGGTCCCTGTCAAGTCCCTCTGGGGGGGGCGTGGCCTGAGGTCCCCCAGCCTAACACCAGGGCGGGGGGTGTGGCCTGAGGGACCCTGTCAAGCCCTGCCAGGTGGGGGGTGTGGCCAGAGGTCCCCTGTCAAGCCCTGAAGGGCGTAGCCTCAGTTCCCTGCTGATTGCTCGTTAAGGCTCCTTATTGGCCTCAGCTGTGGGTGCAGCCCTCTTTGTGATGAAGTGATAGTCAATTAGCATATTCCCTCTTTATTAGATAGGATAACTTTCAGTTACCCAGATCCAGATCACTCACTCTCATTGTACTGCTTCCAGTGAGTTGAGCAAAGTGTATCATTTGGTGCTACATGCACTTTAAAACAGATAGGTACTTCCAGGAGATACACTGCCTGTGTCCTCTAGCTCTGACAATACACAGTATCCTCCCAAACCACTGGCTCAACTGCCAATACTTGGCCTTGAGTCCAGCAGAATAGGGAAGTAGAGTGTATTCAAGAGGACACCACAGGTTACTCAAGTCAGGGGAAGGAGGCCAGGCAACTACTCTGAACATATAAAGGAGATTTGCTCTCAATCTGAGGGTCCTCCTTTCAAGTCTGTTTAATCTGTTAAAAATCCTTGTTATTTCTTCTCTGGGCCTATGATGTCTCCTATGCCCCGTTATAGTCTCAATCTCCATGTCTCACTCCTTTGCAGGTATGGGAGCAAAAAGTCCCCATAGGAAAACAGGTCCTTGCCCACAACAACAGCCAGTCTCTCTACAGGAAGCAGCTTATATGGGCCTTTCTGAATCATTATTTTAGACTTAGATAAATTTGACCTGGAGGCCACCTGCTTTGAAGTCACCAGAGGAAACACAGTGGCTTCCACGATGTTTGGTGAACTGAAATTTAGTCGCCCTTTTAGGTGACCATATACCTAGAAACAAACAGTGAAATCTCTGGAAAGGAGGCATGGAAGGGGAGAGCAGGCACAATGATCACAGCAAAGAAGGTGAGGGCATTTCAGAGGAGAATAAGGCTTATTCATGCATTAGGACCACATTTAAGTTTATCTGAGCTAACAAACTATTTCTTAAGTCTCTGAAAGCAGGGGTGGGGAACATCCAGCCCACGGGCCATATAAGGCACAAGAAATCATTCTTTCTGGCCCTGCCAAGGCATTAGGGGTGACTTAATTAAATGTTTGACTAAATATAGCAGGCTAATTTTTAAGTTGATAGTTTTGTACGGCCCACAAATGATGTTATTAATATCCAAATGGGCCTTGGGGGAAAAAAAAAGGTTCCCACCCTGTCTTAAAGGGACTAGGCAGGTGAATTTTATTTTGAAACTCTTAAGGGGTAACCGTGACACCACAGTCTTCAGAGGGGAGGAATGAGACTGTAGGGTAGACAAGAGACAAAGACCCTCCCCTCCCGAGGAACAATCCCCAGATGGGGTCCATTATCACTGCTCCCTAACAGAGCTCCTTCCTTCCCTCTGTCAGTGACGCTGCCTCTCTGCCTTCTTCAAATACAGCTTGTATACACCTGGAACTAGGTGATAATGGATAAAAGTTCCATGTCACCATAAGATAAACATGGCTCACCTGTCAACACTGCAAATTTGATTGAATAATTTCTTTTCTCCTGGGGGGATACATTAGTTTTTAAAATATTTTCTTAATATTAAGTGATTCACAGTTATTTTATATTCAAAATCAAATAGGGATAAAAAGGTAAATAGCCTTGGCCTGTGTGGCGCAGTGGACAGAGCATCAGCCCACACAGAAAGATCCCCGATCAAGGGCACCTTCCTGAGTTGCAGGTTTGATCCCTGGCCCCACTCAGGGTACCTGTGAGAGGCAACCAATCAATGTGTCTCTTTCACATTGATGTTTCTCTCTCTCTCTCTCTCTCTCTCTCTCTCTCGCTCTCTCGCTCTCTCGCTCTCTCGCTCTCTCGCTCTCACTCTCACTCTCGCTCTCTCCCCCCCCCTTACTCTCTCCCTTCTTCCTTTCCTCCATTTCACTCTCTGTAAAGCAATGGAAGAAATATCCTGAGGTGTGAATTAACAACAGAAAGGGTAAACAATGAAAAGTAAACTTCCACAGCCTCTGTACTTCCTATGCTATGTTATACAATCAATGTTTGTAAGTACACACACACATATCCCTCTCCGACAAACAAAATTTTTATACAAATATTAGCATACCATTCTGCAACTTATTCTTATCAGTTAAAAATTTACATTGATGGTATACAATTAAAGTCCAGTAATGCACATAAATCTACCTTATTCTTTTAAATGGTACAGAGTATTCCAACAAATAAAAGCTCCACAATATATCAGGCCATTGCCCTATTGATGAATATTTTAAAATTTTTCAGTATTTTATTAAAATAAATAAATCTATAAAGAATAACCTTGCACACATGTTTGCATTTTTAGGATAAACTCCTAAAAGTTGAGTTGAAATGTCAAACAGTTTAATGCATTTTAATAGTAGAAAATATAATGCCAAAAGGATCTCCCAAGCAGGAGTGCACTAGTACTCCACCACCGAGTCCCACCAACAGTGCAAAAGAGTCACGCTGCCTGAACTCTGTAATGCCATGCATGCTCAAGCCATTTTACTTCTCTACCAGCAGAGAGCTTTACTAAAATAAAGTTACACTAAATAATTTATAAGGTGATTTTTTAAAGTCCTACTTTGTGCAAAATACTGTTGTTCATCACCAGCCATGACATCAAAGAATTTAACAGTATGACGCTGAAATACCTTTGTATTCACAATACAGTTGTATAGAAATACATTTATACAATAAAATATGATTAACAGGACAGCCATAATGTCCCACAAAGATAAGGAGGAGCAGCAAATGTGGAAAAAATGCCCTGGCTGGTCTTGCTCAGTGGATAGAGTGTTAGCCTGCGGACTGAAGGGTCCTGGGTTTGATTCCCACCAAGGCATATGTCCAGGATGCGGGCTATCAACCAGTAAGAGACCAACCAGTAGGGGGCATGCAGGAGGCAGCCAATCAATGATTCCCTTTCATCATTGATGTTTCTATCTCTCCCTTCCTCTCTGAAATCAATAAAAATATATTTTTTAAAAAATATGAGAATGCATTCATGGAAGAGATGAGGATCCACCTGGATATTCAATGATGAGTCAAGTCTGGAGAGGCAGAGGGAATGGGAAAGATACAACAGATGGTGTACATACAAACAAGATGAGCAAAGCCTGAGTTCAAGGTCAAAACTCAGACACTTGTGTGGTGTGTTGTTGGTCTAACACCTGGCTAGTACTGCTGGTGGGAATGCAGACTGGTGCGGCCACTGTGGAGAACAGTATGGACTTTCCTCAAAAAATTAAAAATGAAACTCCCATTTGACCCAGTAATCCCCACTTCTAGGAATATATCCCAAGAAATCAAAAACACCAATCAGAAAGGACATACGCACTCCTATGTTCATAGCAGCACAATTTACAATAGCTAAGATTTGTAAACAGCCCAAGTGCCCATCAGCAGATGAGTGGATTAAAAACTGTGGTACAGCCGAAACCGGTTTGGCTCAGTGGATAGAGCGTCGGCCTGCGGACTGAAGGGTCCCAGGTTCGATTCCGGTCAAGGGCATGTACCTTGGTTGCGGGCACATCCCCGGTAGGGGGTGTGCAGGAGGCAGCTGATAGATGTTTCTCTCTCATCGATGTTTCTAACTCTCTATCCTTCTCCCTTCCTCTTTGTGAAATATCAATAAAATATATATTTAAAAAAAAAAAAACTGTGGTACATTTACACGATGGAATACTACACTGCTGTAAAAAAGAAAGAAGTCTTACCATTCACAACAGCATGGATGGACCTGGAGAGCATTATGCTAAGCGAAATAAGCCAGTCGGAGAAGATAAATATAACATGATCTCACTCATTTGTGGAATATAAAGAATAACATAAACAGATGAACAAAAATAGATCCAGAGACACAGAAGCATCGAACAGACCCTCAAACTTCAGAGGGAAGGTGAGGGGCGGGGCGGGGGGGGGGGGGAACGCGTAAGAGACCAACCAAAGGACTTGTATCCATACATATGATCATGACCAATAGACACAGACAATAGGGGGATGCGGGCATGTGCTGGGGGCTGGGAGCAGGCAGGGAAAGGTGAATAGGGGGAAAAGGAGACATGTAAAACTTTCAACAATAAAGAAAAAAAAATGTAGCCAGTCAGGTCTTTTCTTAGACATTTTCTAGATTCAATATAGGATTCCCTTGAAAATACCTACTTAATATCATTGTGGTGCTCAAAATAAGTAAATCAAACAACACTACAACCTCACCATTATGTTTTATAATCTTGCTGTTAACAGCAATTCAGTCACTTCAATCCAGAGATAGCAGCATACTCCAGCAAAAACAAGAAGTTTGTTGTTGGTTTTTTGTGGCGGGGGAAAGTCCTGGGTTCAAATTCTAACCCTGTCTTAACTAGCAAGTCATTTCATCTCTTGAAACCAGTTTCTTCATTTGTAAAAATCAAAATCGTTATAAATGCTATACCAAAGAAGTGATATTGATTTCGTGTGTGTGTGTGTGTGTGTGTGTGTATGCACACACATACCCATATATACAAATTTCTTTTTTCCCCTTTCACTCATATTTCAGATAAAATCAAAATGTACAGTATCACTTAGATATTAATGGCTCCCAAGCACACCTTTTCATTTTCTCTAATTTCACTAACATAATTCCATCAAAGTAGTAACTTGGTGATGAAAAATGCCTAGACAATCCAAAAAGCAGAATGGGTCCGGCCTGCATGGCTCAGTGGTTGAGTGTAGACCTATGAACCCACAGGTCATGGTTTGATTCCTGGTCAGTGCACATGCCAGGGTTGCCAGCTTGATCCTCAGTAAGGAGTGTGCAGGAGGCAGCCAATCAATGATTCTCTCTCATCGTTGTTGTTTCTCTCTCTCCCTCTCCCTTCCTCTCAGAAATCAATAAAAATATATTTGCTCTAGCCCAGTGGTCAGCAAACTGCGGCTCGCAAGCCAAGGTTTGCCACTCTGTTGACTAATGAGTTTGCCAACCACTGCCTTAGGGAAAAACACTTAAAAAAACATTTTAATAATGTACTAAAGTCTTTAACCTGAAGTCAAAACTTCTGGGTAAGGGTAATGCCTTAGCAGTGGTCGGCAAACTGATTAGTCGACAGAGCGGCAAACCACTGTTCTAGCCAATTTGGCTCAGTGGATAGAGTGTGGGCCTGCAGACTGAGTTCGATACTGGTCAAGGGCACATGCCCAGATTGCAAGCTTGATCCCCAGTGGGGGGCGTGCAGGAGGCAACCCATCAATGATTCTCTCTTATCATTGATGTTTCTATCTCTCTCTCCCTCTTCTTTACTCTCTGAAATCAATAAAAATATATACTTTTTTTAAAGCAGAATGGTACATTTTAGAAGTTACCAATACAAAAATGAAGTATTTTGGATTAAATTCAAGAAATCATATAAGAAACAATATTAGTATAAAATTCTTGATTTTGCCTATAAACCTAAGAGCTGGGTCAACTAATTTTTTATTCATTTTGCTAGGTAAAAGCAAATTGGTAATACTGTTCTCTATATTCCTTAAGTACTGAACCACGATGTTTTTAATATAGCTCATACCTTATCTCGATTGTAATCATCTTCCCAAATATGAGCATTTCCCCTACTTGCATTTCACACATTATCACTAGCTGCTATGGCACAATATTATAGGTGACATACTGACAAATGGTGTGGAAACCACATAATATCGCCCTTGTTTGCTTCATTTACACCCTGACTCTAAAACACCTATACCCAATATAACACGGTGTGTACTTCAGGTGCATTAAAAGTAGGGTTCTCTGAGAAAGCATAGTTTCAATAAAGCAACTTGTGTTAATTTGAGTAGCTCAGCTACTTTCAGTATATCATCAGTCATCAAAACCAGCCAGAAACTGCTAGAGTATAATCTTCCAAACTTCACATAAATAAATCTATAAGTTTCTTAACATTCCATACTTTAAATTAGCCTTTCTACGGCTCTGTTCATTTCTTTTTCATAACCATACTAGAGGCCCGGTGCACGAATTCGTGCAGGGGTGGGGGTCCCTCAGCCTGGCTGGAGATCGGGGCCAATCAGGGCCACTGGCCAGGAGGGCCTGCAGGAGGTTGGCTGTGGGAGCACACTGACCACCAGGGGGCAGCTCCTGCATTGAGCGTCTGCCCCCTGGTGGTCAGTGCATGTCATAGCTACCAGCTGGTCGTCTGGTCATCTGGTCTTAATGGTCGCTTAGGCTTTTATAGATAAAGACTAGAGACCCGGTGCATGAAAATTCGTGCACTCAGTGGGTCCCTCAGCCCAGCCTGCACCCTCTCACAATCCAGGACCCCTCGGGTAGGGTTCCTAGGCCTGGCCTGAGATCAGGGCCTATCGGGGCTTTCCTTCCCCAGGCTACAGGCAGTTGGCCCCACCCCCGCCGCTGCCACTGCTTGCCATCTGTGCAGTGTTGCCTCCCCTCCCCTGCCACTGGTGGCCTCCCTCTGCAGGCGACAGGCTGCGGTGCAATGGCTTGGCTGGCCTGGGCCTCCCTTTTTCTTTGCTGGGGGGCGGGGCCAGCCCTGTGAGGGGCCATCTGCCTACCTGATCACCCAAACCACTGGTCTGCCTACCTGATCACCCCTAACCCCTCTGCCTGCCTGCCTGATTGCCCCTTACTGCTTGCTTGGGGGTGGGACCAGCACTGACTTCCAGTTGTCAGCCTCTGGTCATTACTGGTCGTTACAACCCAGGGTTTTTATATATTAGGATACTTATTCCTATTAATTCTTGGCACTTTGTGTTGGTATGAAAACAATGCCAAACTAACTAATATGCTAGTAATGTAATGTATTTATGCAGTGCTTTTAATTAAGTCATTTTGGAATCTCCTTAGCAGTCCAATGAAGATGATGTATTATCTTCCTTTAGGGGAGAACAGTTTAATTAATTAATTAATTAATTAATTATTTTGCATTTCTGGTACTCAACCCAATGCTTGCTACATAGTTAAGCACTCAGTGTCTGTAACAGATTACCACAGTGACACAGTCCTGAATCCCAGCTCCAGTATTTTCCAAATCTTACCTGAAGCCTGAGCAAATCATGTTACCTCTCAGGACTTCAATTTCATGTCTGAAAAATGGGGATAAAGAATATCTATTTCACAAAGTTTCTGTGAAAACTAAATGAAATAATGTAGCATTTAAAGTCATTAGCAAAGTAATTGGTACATAAGGGCTGAAGAAACTGTAGATGATTTTCACTAAACCATGATACATCCTCATACAAGTTCTCTCTGAGATCATAAGTTACATAGGTAATGTTGGACAATGGGTTCAGGGTAATGCCTCCTTTAAGACCAGTGACTATAATGGAGTGGCACTAAACCCCAATAAGAAGCAAGTGTTCTCTGAAATATGCCTTGACCATTGGGAATGTTACCTATGCCTCTTTTCCGGTCCAATTCTGACACACTTTCATTAGACTTGACCCTACTATGACCCCCTAACAATTAAAGTGAGTCCTAGGCCAACTAATCCTCAGTTCATCCTTATATATGACTTTTTTTGTATCTAGCCTTTGATATTCCTTTACCAGGTCTAATATTCCAAAGAGAAATAGAGATTAACGTCAGTAACCTTAAACTTCCGGTCAGATAAAAGGAAATCCCAGGTACCAGGAGAACACTATTTGTTGAGCCCTTCTCTGTGGCCAGAAATAATAAGAAATATAACATGTATAACATGGAATGCTGGACACAGGGAAGCGGGACATTTAAGTGCTCCAGGAAGATATGAAACATGTCTCTGGTTAATATCTCATAATCTATAATAATAAAAGGGTAATATACTAATTAGACCAAATGTCTTCTGGACGTCCTTCCTGACAAAGCTGGGCTGGTGGGAAGCCAGCCCGGGTCCCGGGTGCTGGAGCAAAGCCGGTGCTGGCAGCAGGGGAAGGAAGGCCTGCACGAATTTTTGTAAATCGGGCCTCTGGTTAGTATATAAATACAAAGCACTTTAAAACTACAAATCATTAGTCTAGTATACCACCTTGAAAAAGGTGACATTAAAATGAATACCATGATTAATTCAACCAAGCAAAATAACAGGGAAAATTAAATCTTTTATCCAAAGATGACCTAAGAATAAACCTGAACATTTCACAGTATTTAAGAAATAACAGTCTAAAGTATTTGGAATAAGATAATCAATCAACAAGTATTGGCTTAATGTCTCCTATAATACTAACATTATTATAATCTTCTAAAAGTTACAAAGTTTCTTCAAATACTTGCATGCTCTTACTACCCAAATCTAAATACCCCATCTGAATAGAATGAATCACAATAATCCAAATGAACATGAAATTCCTTTGATGACACATTTCTGAATTTTCTTCTAATCCATAATATCCCTGTATTGGTTGTAATTATACCTACATAATAAAATAGCCATTAAAAATATTCGTAAATGGGGTTCGGAGACCATTCAGATTGATGAATACATCCAGGTGTTGGGAGGATGGCATGCCCTAAGAGGCTTAGCTTTCCCACCCTACAACCTCTCCATACATGTCTTCCATTCAGTTGTTCCTGAGCAGTATCCCTCATAACCCACCAATAAAATAAGAGTAAGTAAAGTACTTTCCAGAGTTCTGGGAGCCAATCTAACAAATTATTCAACCTAAGGAGGGGCTTATGGGTACTGAAGATTTATGGTTGGTTGGTGAGAAGTAAAGGTGGCAACCATGGACAATGACTAGACTCTGGAGTTGGGAGGAGAATGGTGTGAATGAGCCCTTTACCTGTAGGGTCTAAGCTAAATCTGGATTGTTAGTGCAGAAATGAATCTAATTATAGGATAACACAGTCGTTTCAGAGAGTTGAAGAATTGGTTAGTAAGTATTTATTTAGCATAAAAAATGTTATGAGTAAAAAGACTCATAAGCACCTCAATCATGCCAGGACAATAATTATAGTCAAGTAAGAGACATTGATGATGGCCAGTCAGGCTGAAATCTCCAAGTACAACATCCCTCAGGGATGGGCCTGTCAGGTGTCCTTGCTAATGTGTGTCAGTAGCCGAATGGCTTCCAGGAGTGCACAAGAACCAGGATTTAATGAAAATCAACATTACCTCCTCCTTTGTGATCTGGTTTCAGAAACGTCTCTGTGGGAGACTCTGAGGAAACTTTGTTCATTAAAAGTCCGAGACTTAGAGTTAGAACAATCAGAAGTCTCATTTACTCCAACCCGTGAATCTACACTGTCCACAAGCCAAGCCCAACAGAGGCAGCCACATACTGTGTATCACTGTAGCTGCGGACAGGGTGCAAGGAGGCCAGGAACATGCAGACCAAGTGGCCAGCTTTAAATAGCATTGGAACAGGAGCCAACAAGCTTCATTTTTTTAAAATTTTACTTCATTTTTATTTCTATTTTTCTTCCATTTTTCCCTTCATACTTCATAATTCTCTCTTTCCTTTTCTAATTCTATTTTCTTCCCATTTTTTTGCTTTACCTTTTTTCTGGTTTTCTTTTACTAATCTTTTTTTCCTCTTTCTTTTTTCTTCCTTTTCTTCTTTCCTTTCATATACTGTCTCCACGTATTCTTTTTTTCTTTTGACTATTATTATGCCTTTTTTTCCTTTTCTTACTCTTTTTCTTGATATTGTTTGGTGTTTTGTTGTTGTCTGTTTTTTATTTTGCTTTATTTTGTCTTGTTTTGTTGTGTCAGTGCCTGTACAACAACTAGCATGACATGGTCAGAACTGAGCCTCACAGCCAGCCAGAAGATTGATCCCACACATGAATATAACCAACAGCAATAAATACCCATGAATAACAGGAGGGTCCACATAATCCACATAAGGGACATTACTAGATCTTCAGTTCAACAGATCAAGGAGATTGTATCACTGGGTCCCACAGGACACTTACTATGTAAGTAAGACCATCCCATGGAGATTGAAATGCATAATAGTTTTATCTAAAACATAGAAACAAACATAAAAAGGGAGCTAAAATGGGAAGGCAAAGAAACAATCCCTAATGGAATAAAAAGGAGGAATCGGTGAGGGAAATAAGAGATCAACCGAAGGACTTACATGCATGCATATAAGAATAACCAACGGAGGCAAAACATTGAGGGGTGAGGGCATGTATGGGAGTGGGGGGGGGGGGGGAGCAATGGTAAGATATGTACACATATAATACCTTAATAAAAAATATATATATAAAAAAAAGAAAAAAAAAAGGAGGAATCCCCAGAAAGAGAGAGATAAAATAGAGGCAAGCAATTTATCAGATATAGATTTCAAAATAATGATTATAAGGATACTCAAGAAACTTATGAGAATTACAAGTAACTTAGTGGGTGGAAACTACAACAGCATAAAAAAGAAATAGAAACCATGAACAAGAAACAGTAGGAAATGAAGAATATCATATCTGACATCAAGAATATACTGAGAGGAATTAAAAGTAGATTGGATGAAGCAGTGGACCAAATCACGGACTTGGAAAACAAGGTAGAAAAAACATGCAATTGGAGCAGCAAAAAGAAAAAGACTTAGAAAGCAGGAGGATAATTTAAGGCAGTGGTCGGCAAACTGCGGCTCGTAAGCGGCTCTTTGGCCCCTTAAGTGTGGCTCTTCCACAAAATACCACGGCCTGGGCGAGTCTATTTTGAAGAAGTGGCATTAGAAGAAGTTTAAGTTTAAAAAATTTGGCTCTCAAAAGAAATTTCAATCGTTGTACTGTTGATATTTGGCTCTGTTGACTAATGAGTTTGCCGAACACTGATTTAAGGGAACTTTGGGACAACATGAAACATAACAACACCCACATCATATGGATACCAGAAGGAAAAGAAAGTAAGCAAGAGTTAGAGAACCTGTTAAAGAAAGGATATACGGAATCTATGCACCCCTATGTTCATAGCAGTGCAATTTACAATAGGTGAGATCTAGAAACAGCCCAAGTGCCCATCAGCAGATGAGTGGCTAAAAAAACTATGGTACATTTACACCCTAGAATACTATGCAGCAGTAAAAAAGAAGAATCTCTCACCCTTTGCAACAGCAAGGAGGGACCTGGAAAGGGACCTGGCAAAATAAGCCAGTCAGAGAAAGACAAGTATCACATGATCTCAGTCATATGTGGAATCTAATGAACAAAATAAACTGATGAACAAAATGGGTACAGAGACATAGAAACATAGAACAGACTGTCAAATCTCAGCAGGAAGGAGGAGGTGGGTGACTGGGCGGGAAGAGATCAACCAAAGAACTTGTTATGCATATAAGCATAACCCATGGATACAGACAATAGGGTGGTGAAGCCCTGGGACAGGGGCAGTGGTAGGCTAGAAGGGCTCAATGGGGGAAAAAGAGGAACATAATACTTTCAAAAATAAAGACTGTTCTTTTAAAGAAGAAAAAAATATATGCACCCCTATGTTCATAGCAGCATTATTTACAATAGCTAATATCGGGAAATAACTCGTGTTCATTAGTAGATAAGTGGGGAAAAAAGTTGTGATACATTTACACAATGGAATACTATGCAGCTGTAAAAAAAAAAAAAAAAGGATCTCTCACCCTTTGTGACAGCATGAATGGACAGGGAGATAATTATGCTAAGTGAAATAAGCCAGTCAGAGAAAGACAAATATCACATGATCTCACTTATATGTGGAATCTAATGAACAAAATAAACTGACGAGCAAAATAGATCCAGAGGCATGGATGCATGGGACAGACAGATGTTAGAGGGGAGTACTGTGGGGAGAAATGGGGAGAAATTAACCAAAGAACATATACGCATATATTCAAAGCCTGTGGACAAAAACAATAGTGTGGTGAAGGCCTGGGCTGGGTTAGCAGTTGGGTGGAAGGGGGCAAAGGGAGAGAGGAGTAAGGGACATCTTTAATACTGCCAAAAAAGCCGACACCGATTTGGCTCAGTGGATAGAGCGTCGGCCTGTGGACTGAAGGGTCCCGGGTTCGATTCCGGTCAAGGGCATGTACCTTGGTTGTGGGCACATCCCCAGTGGGAGGTGTGCAGGAGGCAGCTGATCGATGTTTCTCTCTCATCGATGTTTCTAGCTCTCTATCCCTCTCCCTTCCTCTCTGTAAAATATCAATAAAATATATTTAAAAAAAAAATACTGCCAAAAAAAAATCATGCATGTAAAAATATATCATAAGGCCTAAAAAATTAAATAAATGCATGTTACATTTTAATATATAACTTTCACATTGCAGGCATTGTCCAGGACAAAAAGAACAAGAAAAAGAGAAAGAGAGACACTGGTGAGTTCATTCTACATTTCACTTACATTCATAATTTTGAACAATCATTCTAATGTTGAAAGAAATTGATAAGGTAAAGCACATGACTAATTTTGGAAATCAGTATATTACAGAAACTTAAAAATATTGTACCAGATAGTCTACTTCAAGTAACAAAAGAATTAATTCTTTCAACTTGTTTATGAGTTGGTTGGCAGCCACACATGTTTATAGAAACAACTAGAGGCCCGGTGCATGAAATTCATGAATGGGGGTGTGTGTCCCTCAGCCCAGCCTGCACCCTCTCCAATCTGGGACCCCTCAAGGGATGTCTGACAGCCCGATTAGGTCTGATCCTGCTGGCTCTCACAATCCAGGACTGTTGGCTCCCAACCGCTCGCCTGATTGCCCCTAACCGCTCTGCCTGCCAGCCTGATGACCCCCTAACCACTCCCCTGCCAGCCTGATTGACACCTAACTGCTACACTGCCAGCCTGGTAACCCCTAACAACCCTCCCCTGCTGACCTGATTGCCCCTAACTGTCCTCCCCTGCCGGCCTGGTTGCCTTCAACTGCCCTCCTCTGCTGGCCCAGTCACCCCTAACTGCCCTCCCTTGCCAGCCTGGTCACCCCCAACTTCCCTCCCCTGCAGGCCTGGTCACCCCCGACTGCCCTCCCCTATTGCCCCGGTCAACCCTAACTGCCCTCCCCTGCAGGCCTGGGTCCCCCCCAACTGTCCTCCCCTGCAGGCCTTATCGCCCCCAACTGCACTCCTTTGCAGTCCTGGTCCCTCCCAACTGCCCTCCCCTACTGGCCTGATCGCCCACAACTGTCCTCCCCTGCTGGCCATCTTGTGGTGGCCATCTTGTGTCCACATGGGGGTGGCCATCTTGTGTGTTGGAGTAACAGTCAATTTGCATATTAATCTTTTATTAAGTAGGATGTTCACTAGAGTGCTTGCAACTATACACTGAGTGGCCAGATTATTATGACCACCTGATGTTTGCAGGCAAATTAGCCATACACTGCATCGTATGGGATATGGAAGCCGAAGGCCTGATCAAACACCTTTGCTATGTGCAGTTACCAAAATAAAACGTCTCTAATTCACACAGGAACACAAGGATTGGACAGTCGAGCACTGGAAAAAAAGTCATGCGGTCCAATGAATCATGCTTCCAATTGCATCATGCAGATGGCAAAGAATTTGGCGGGAACAGCATGAAAGCATGCACCCCACATGCATTAGTACAACCCTTCAAGCTGGTGGGGGCAGTGTTATGGTTTGGGGCATGTTTTCCTGGCATGATTTGGGCCCTTTAATTCATGTGGGACAAGTCTGAATAGCACAACATACCTAAGTATCATTGCTGATCAAGTTCATCCTATCATGCTGATGGCGTATCCTAATGGAAATGGTTCTTCCAATAAGACAATGCACCATGCCATGGTGCTCGTATTGTGGAGTGGTTTCAAGAACATGAGGGAGACTTTACCTTGCTTAGGTGGCCCCCACAATCACCAGATCTCAATCCAATTGAACATTTGTGGGACGAAGTTAAAAGAGCCATCAGGCAGCTGGTTCCACAACCATCAAATCTCACAGAACTGGACAGCGATATTCATCAGGTATGGTGTCAAATTCCTCGCATCACCTTTCAACATCTCGTGGAGTCAATGCCAAGAAGAATCGCTGCAGTATTGAAGGCAAAAGGTGGCCCAACTAAGTACTGATGGGGCGGTCATAATAATCTGGCCACTCAGTGTATACAAACCCTATATTCTACCCACCCTAGAAACTACCAACACCAGAATCTACCCACCACATAAAACAGGACCATTGTGGAAAGGTATGTTCTGACCTTGCAGCTGGGAAGGTACCACCAAAAACTGTCCAACTGTTCAGACAGCATACTCCCTCAGATCAAGGTCAAGAGTGGCTAATTTCACCATGGCTGCCTCCACAGCAAAAGTTGGCTGGTGAAGGTTCATAAGATAACTAGAGGCCCGGTGCACAAATCTGTGCACCAGTGGGGTCCCTCGACCTGGCCTGCAGGATCAGGCCGAAACTGGCTCTCTGACATCCCCTGAGGGGTCCTGGATTGTGAGAGGGTGCAGGCCAGGCTGAGGACCCCACCGGTGTACAAACAGGGCCAGGGAGTGGCGCAGGAGGTTGGCCAGCCAGGAGGGACTGTGGGAGGGCTCCAGGATGTATCCAGCCGGTATTACTCAGTCCCAATCAGCCAGACCTCAGCAGCAAACTAACCTACCAGTCGGAGCATCTGCCCCCTGGTGGTCAGTACAAGTCATAGCAAGCAGTTGAGCGGCCTTAGCATATATTAGCACATTACACTTTGATTGGTTGATAGGCCGACCAGACAACCGGACATTTAGCATATTAGGCTTTTATTATATAGGATATCTGGGAGTAGTAGTGGGAAGAAGAGCTCTTTAGCACATAACTAGGTTCATGTGCAGTAAGTAAACTACCCTATTGTTGACATTCAGGTTCACAGAATTACAAAACAGAATTCTAGGCCTTGGAGCTGCAGAGGAAAAGGTGTTCACAGGCAGAATGGTTCAGAAGTCGTTCTTACTACAAAGGATTCCTAACAACTATAGGTCATATATCAAAAGTCAAAAGAAATAAAATAGAAGCTATCAAGACACCTAAAGCACACCATCATCAGTTACACTTCAAAATCACAAAACTAACTCTAATCAAAAGAGGTAGATATAGTATATTTCACAGATGGGACTGGCTTAGGAAATTGAGGCAGACATTCCCCATGATCCTATAGGAACTCAGGAAGAGAGCCCAGACAGACCTGAATCTTAAGCTGTTAATTTTTTACAACATGACATCGTTCTTGCACAGACTGACACAACGATCCTAATGTAAAAGGAAGGGAAGGGGGTGTCCTACATTCATATCAGTCATGCTCAAAACTAATGGAACAGCAGGACTGCTCTTCAAGACTACACCATTCTTCTCTAGGTCATGTTCTCAATAGCTATGCCCACAGTGAATTCGGGTAGAGGATGAGAGGAAGGGAGATTGCTAAAATTAAAATATTTTCCTACATAATTTATTAAAAACCTGATAGGTAGTCTTTTCCTAATTTCTTTTCTTACATTTTGGGGGGAGGAAGGCCCTTAATACTGGCCTATACTGGAATTTAATATAAATAGATGTTGGATTGAACATTAATATAAAAGGTAAACATTTAGATATTTTCAAATCTATTAAGTTCAGTATTGTAAGGAAATCTGCACAGAGTAACATGAATTTCAAGGACTCTTCTACTATTCAAGAAAAGATCTCTTCTATTGCCTGCCTGATCTCTGAAGAGGGTAAAATTTCCTAAAATGCTACTAAAAGTTAGCTGTATAAACCAGGAGTCAGTATGTTATTTCAATAAAACTCAGGATAATATCATTGCTCAGTGGGACTCATGAAATGGGAACCAATACAAGGTGAGGGACAGTGCAGGTTTAGCTGCCCACCTCTCCTCACCCCAGAATTCCTTCTCAAGTGAGGAGGGTTGTGGCCTCTTCACTCCCAGGATAAAGGGTAAGAAAGGAGAAAAGGAGGGAAAGGCCAACTGGGATCTGCAGCATGCAGCGATTCAGGCTGTCAACTGCAGACCCTCAGGGGCAGTCTTTGCAGTCCACAATAGAACTTTTCTGTGTGTAATGTGCAACTACTCCCTTCATATACTCGGTAGATTTCAAATTAAATGATAGAAAAAAAAATGTGCATTAGCATGGTGTCTACTAAATAAAAGACAGTGAAGAAATCTTAGTTTCTTTCCCTTCATTGTTTTATTTTTGTTTTGTTTTGTTTGAGGGAGGGGGCGTAGATGGGGAGAGTTACATCAGCTGACTCTTAGGCACAATTTCCCTAGATAGTGTTGAGATATCACTCTGGCATAAGGAATCAGGACAAAGAAACAGTTGCATTTGTGAGCAGCCTAAACTGACTGACCATTAATTATCATGATTATGTTTTTACAAATCTACTCAGTATTTCATCTACTCAAATGCCCTTAATACAATAGTGGTTAGCTGTACTAATGAGTTGAATTCGGATAAGAGAATTTGTAGTAAACAGAGGTGGATATGCAAATTAATGCCAAGGGTCTATCAATACTTCAGTGATACCAAACACTGCCCCTCAGGAAAAAACAATCCACAGCACAATAACTGTATTGTATGCTCCCACACACTGAGCATCTGCTGACACCTGCACATGGAGACACATTAATGATTACAGAGCATTGTGGCTGTGAGTGAGGGCATAACTGGGGGATCCCATGTGGCAGGTATGGTCCAGGCCCAGGTGTTTAATGAAAGTGGAGTGACAAGGCTGTTGTCCTAGAACTTAAAGCTTTAACAAAGGTGGTAGAGGAGTGAAAAAAAGGAGGAAACTGGTTGTTTCCTCAGCAACACCAGGCCCAGTCAAACTCTCTTCCCTGCTGGGCCACTCAGTCCCTGCTGGTCCTCAATAAAGGACTCCAGGAGGATCTCAACTCTGTCATCTGAGCCTGGGGACAGCAGCCAAATAGGTGAGGCTTCATCTGCAGCGTTGCCAGGACAGGCCTGTGCATGATGTTAATATGTGATTAAAGAAAATAAAGTGCTCCTTCTGACATGTCAAGGCCTCTGCTCTTCAATCCATGATCATTCAACCCAGAAAAAAAATGGCCTTTCAATCCTCAGCACAGTAACCTGGGCTTTCCTGGGGCTAACCATAAGCCCTGAAATGAGTGAGTTACACATCAGGGGACAAGGGCAGAGTAAGCTCTCCACTGGTGGTCACATCAAATAAATAATGCTGTACTGAAAAATCCTGGAACCCCCATCCATTGGAGTTACTCCAGTTATGGAAGGATGAGACTGAAGATAACTGTCACAGCAAAAAAAAAGGGGGGTGTATGAGAAATCTAAATTGTAAAAATATACAGGCTAACAGCCATACAAAAAGGTTGTACTTGTGAATGTTTCTAGACAATTCCTCCTTGACATTGATTAATGTGGGGTTTTGTCAATTCTGCTAATTAATGCTTTAAAAATGTATGCTTTTTATTCATTTCTATTACTTTTTGTGATATTTAAAATATTTTCATATTTTTATTAAACCTTTGTACTTTTTCCTTTAAACTGGTAATTCTTGATTTTACCATTGTATTGATGATTGTTTTGTAACTAAGTCACCCATCACATATATTGCATATACCAAAATTATTTGGTCATTTGCATTTCATCCTTAATTATGGTGCTTAATAAGAAAAATAATCACTGAAATAAATTTAACACTAAGCAAAAATTGTGATATAAATAAGTGAAAGGATATACCATGTTCATGGATTGGTAAAATCAACATCATTAAAATGTCCACACTACCCAAGGTAATCTATAGATTCAATGCAATCCCTATTAAAATACCAATAGCATATTTCACAGATCTAGAACAAATACTCCAAAAATTGATGTGGAATAAAAAATTTTAAAAAAGACCCTGAATAGCTGCAGTAATGTTGAGAAAGAAAAACAAAGTTGGAAGAATCACAATACCAGATTTCAAGTTATACTACAAAGCCACCGTAAACAAAACAGCCTAGTACTGACACAAGAAAAGGCCTATAGATCAATGGAATAGAACACAGAACCCATAAATCGACCCAAGCCATTACGCTCAATTAATATTTGACAAAGGAGGCAAGAGCATACAGTGGAGTCAAGACAGTCTTCAATAAATAGTGTTGGGAAAATTGGACAGATACATGCAAAAAAATGAAACTAGACAACCAACTTACACCATACACAAAAAATAAACTCAAAATGGATAAAAAACTTAAATTTAAATGTAACTCTTGAAACCATAAAAATCCTAGAAGACACCATATGCAGCAAAATCTCAGACATCTCTCATAGCAATATGTTTATGGATACAGCTCCTAGGGCAAAGCAAACTAAGGAGAAAATAAACAAATGGGACTACATCAAAATAAAAAGCTTCTGCACAGCAAAAGAAATCAAAACCAAAACGAAAAGGGAGCCAACTGTATGAGAGAACATATTTGGCAATGATACATCTGAATAAAGGGTTAATATCCAAAATATATAAGGAACTCATACAACTTAACAAAAGGAAGACAAACAACCAAATTAAAAAATGGGCAAAGGACCTAAATATATACTTCTCCAAAATTGACATACAGACAGCCAAAAGACAAATGAAAAAATGCTCAAAGTCACTAATCATCAGAGAGATGCATATTAAAATGACAAAAAGGTATCACACCTCACACCTGTGAGAATGTCTACCATCAACAAATCAACAAATGACAAGTACTGGCAAGGTTGTGGAGAAAAGGGAACCCTAGTATACTGCTGCTGGGAATGCAGACTGGTGCAGCCATTATGGAGTTTCCTCAAAAAAATTAAATATAGCCAAAACCAGTTTGGCTCAGTGGATAGAGCGTCGGCCTGCGGACTGAAGGGTCCCGGGTTTGATTCCGGTCAAGGGCATGTACCTTGGTTGCGGGCACATCCTCAGTGGGAGGTGTGCAGGAGGCAGCTGATCGATGTTTCTCTCTCATCGATGTTTCTAGCTCTCTATCCCTCTCCCTTCCTCTCTGTGAAATATCAATAAAATATATTTTAAAAAAATTAAATATAGAACTGCCATTTGACCCAATGATCATCCCACTTCAAGGAATATATCCTAAGAAACCCAAAACACCAATCAGAAAGAAAGTATGGAAAAAAAAAAAAAAATGACGGCGGAATAGACAGACATGTCCCAAGCCTTGTCCTGGAGCAGATAGAAAGAACAGCTAAGGGTCACACGGGGAGTGTCTGTTGGTCAGTTAAGGGACAGCTATACTCCAGGAGAAAGTGGAGGACTGCTGGACGGGCCTCCCCTGACCGGGCAGCCCCCACTGCTGCTGGGTTCCCTCCCAGAGCCACCAGCTCAGAAGCGGAGACCGCACCATCTTGAAGGCGAAAATGGATGTTATCGGAAGCCTGAAAATCTACAACTGTGGCACCCACCAAACAGCTGCAACCCCAGAACACTGGTCCCCAATTGGCGCAAACACACAGATTCAGAGGAGCTCTACACTTCACCACGGAAAGGTCAGATTTAGCCTGGGATAAGGTGAGGTCTATGGTCCCAGCAGGACAGAGAAACGCGTACACTGCAGGAGCTGGAGGACCAGGGGAAGTCTGTGCCTAGAAAAATTTGTGGCTGTTTGGGCTGGCGTGATCAATGAATGTGGAAGGGGGTCCTCAGAGCTGCTATAACAGAGGGGATCTCTAAAAATAAACCCATTGTAATCTGATGCAGAAGGACAGCCTAAAAATTTTAAAAGTGTGCCGGCTGCTTGGACACAGGGGGGAAGGAAGGACTGCACAGACTAGTGGGCAGCCCCGGAGTTCGCACACTTGCACTTTCTCCTCTTTAAATCCTTGCTTCTGATTGCTGAGCCCAGTGCATGGGATCACCCAGTTGGGGACACCCTAGGAGACTGCAGGAGAAAGTTGTTTTTCTGGAACCTGGGGATCGGAGCGGGGAGTGACCGTCAGAGAACCAGCTCTGGGTCAGCCCACTCCCACAAACCGGTATTGAGTGCCACAGGGAAAGCAGGATCTAAGCACAGGCTAGAGAGGACCTATAGACCCAGAGGTCAATCCAGAAACACTGCCACCCAGGGGTTGAATCACAAATTGACTCTTGTGTAATCACAAATAAAGGAATACAAAAAGTAAGACACACTACCTACTTAAAAATCAGGACTGGCTTACAACACTGAGTAGCAGTGGAACGCAGGGAACAACAATACTGTCCTGACTGGGAAACAGGCGTGCCAAACAGAACAATAGAGGAAGTGAATGACCTTCACTACTGAACATTTTATTTGTATTTTTTTATTTTTTATTTTTTTATTTTTTTTCATCTTTTACTTAAGAAACTAATTTTTTTCTTTTTTCCTCACTTGATTTTACCTTTTTAATTATTACATTTTTATTTTCAATTAGTATTATTACTACTACTATTTTACCATTTTTTTAAAGTGTCATTTTATTTCCTCTTTATTTGACTTTGAGATTAGTGTTTTACATTCTATTTTGATCTTTCCTTTAGCATCATTCTACTCTATATCAACTCTACCTTTATACCATCACTCTGTTCCTAACTTTTCCGCTTTTGTTGTCCTGCTTCTCTTACCCTTCTCCTGCTTTAGATTCTCCCTATTCTTTCTTTTTACCCCGTTAAAATTTCACCCTACTTATATATCTAATTTCCAATCCCCTGCTCCAAGTTCATACACACCTCTCTCTTCTCTGTCTTCACTATCCAAAAAATTGTTTTTCTCTCTGTCCTTTTGTTGTTGTTTGCTTGAATGTTGATTGTCGATTTTTTATGCTTGTTTGTGAGATTGTTTTGCTTATTATTTTTTTGTTTTGTTTTTTTGTTTGCTTTGCTTTTGTATCTTTTCTGCTTCTGTTTTCCGTCGCCTTGCTTGATATTAGTTGTTGTTTGTAGTTTGTATTCATCTCCAGGTACTTGTTGCTGGCATTTGCTGGGATTAGTGACTGTTCTACTGGAGTTTTCTCCCCATATATATAGTTTGTTCCTCTTTTCTTCCTTATTCTCTTTCTTTTCACTCTTACTTTCCTTTCCCCAATTACATTTTAGCACCCCGTTTTTTTCTTTTCTTTTTTTTATTATTTTTTTTTCTCTTCTTCTTTCTCTCCTATCCCCTAATTTGCCTTTCTCTGCCAGTCAACTTTATTTGGGGTTATTACTATCGTGAATACATTTCTGTTCAGTGCCTTGTGTTGTACCTGGTTGTGTTGTATTTTGTGCCTTTAAATCAATGCAGGAGAGAGAGAACTACATAACCAGACACCTGGAGAAGAGACCATGGGGAGACAAAGAAACAGCCCGCATATGAAAGAAAAGCAGGCATCACCAGAAAAGGAAGTAAACAAAATGGAGACAAGCAACCTGTCAGAGAAAGAATTCAGAGAAATGGTCATGAGGTGGCTGAAAAGAATAAAAGACAAATTCGACAATATGAGTAAGAACCAAGAGGAAATGAGGAAGAACCAAGAAGAAATGAAAAATGACATCGCTGCTGTAAAGAACTAAATAGAAAGCATCAAGAGTAGACTAGAAGAAGAAGAGGACCGCATCAGTGAGCTAGAAGAAAAGGTAGGAAAAAATACGCAAGTAGAGCAGATTCTAGAGAAAAAATAAATAAAAAGCAGGAGGAGAGCCTAAGGGAACTTTGGGACAACATGAAACAAAACAACATCCACATAATAGGGGTGCCAGAAGGAGAGGAAACTGAGAAAGGAATAGAAAACCTCTTTGAAGGAATAATGACAGAAAACTTCCCTGATATAGGAAAGAAAAAAAAACACACAAATCCAAGAAGCTCACAGAGTCCCAAGCAAAATGAACCCCAAAAGACCGACACCAAGGCACATTATAATTAAATTGGCAAACACCAACGACAAAGTAAGAATTTTAAAAGCAGCCAGAGAGAGACAGAAAGTTACATACAAAGGAACCCCCATCAGACTAGCAACTTATTTCTCAACAGAAACTCATCAGGCCAGAAGGGAATGGAATGAAATATACAAAGTCATGCAAAGGAAGGGTCTGAATCCCAGAATACTGTACCCAGCAAGGCTATCAATCAAAATTAAAGGTGTAATAAGGAGTTTCACAGACAAAAAAGGACTAAGGGAGTTTATTACCACCAAACCAGCGATGCAAGAAATGTTAAAAGGTCTGCTGGTAAAAAAAAGAAATAGGAAGCGAAGAAGGAACACAGGGGTAAAGAATAAAAATGGCAAAAAATAAGTACTTATCAATAATAACTTTAAATATAAATGGATTAAAAGCCCCAATCAAAAGACATAGGGTAGCTGAATGGATAAGAAAACACGATCCATATATCTGCTGTCTACAAGAAACCCACCTCAGAAAAACAGATGCACACAGACTGAGGGTGAAGGAATGGAAAAAGGTTTTTCAGGCGAATGGAAATGAAAAAAAAAAAGCTGGGGTAGCAATACTTATATCTGACAAATTAGATCTCAAAGTGAAAGACATAATAAGAGATAAGAAAGGCCACTTCATAATACTAAAGGGAGCAATCCAACAAGAAGAAACAACTCTGGTAAACATATACTCACCCAATACAGGAGCACCCAAAAACATAAAAAAACTCCTGGAGGATATCAAAGGAGAGATTGACAGCAATACAATCATAGTAGGAGACTTTAATACCCCACTATCACCATTAAACAAATCCTCTAAACAAAAAATCAGCAAAGAAACATCAATCCTAAATGACTCACTAGACCAGATGGAATTAATTGACATCTTCAGAACATTTCACCCCAAAGACACAGAATATACATTCTTCTCAAGTGCACGTTTATTGATTTCTATCAAGAAGATAGAAATCATATCAAGCATCTTCTCAGATCACAGTGGCATAAAACTGGAAATCAACTACAATAAAAACAATCCAAAAAAATCAAACACATGGAGACTAAACAGCATGCTATTAAACAATGACTGGGTTACCAGAGAGATCAAGGAAGAAATAAAAACATCATGGCAACAAATGATAATGAAAACACAACAATCCAAAATCTATGGGACACAGCGAAAGCAGTCTTGAGAGGGAAGTTCATAGCTCTACAAGCCCACTGCAAAAAAACAAGAAACAATGGTAATAAATTACCTAACTCTACAACTCAAAGAGTTAGAAAGAGAGCAACAAGAAAAGCCCAGTGTAAGCAGAAGGAAGGAAATAAAAATCAGAGCGGAGATAAACGACATTGAGTCCAAAAAAAAAATACAAAAGATCAACAAAACCAAGAGCTGGTTCTTTGAAAGGATAAACAAGATTGATGAACCTCTAGCCAGGCTCACCAAGAAGCAAAGAGGACCCAAATAAACAAAATCAGAAATGAAAGAGGTGAAATAACAACAGACCCCACCAAAATACAAAGGATTGTTAAAAAAATACTATGAACAACTCTATTCCAACAAACTGCATAACCTGGAAGAAATGGACATATTCCTAGAAAAATATAACCTTCCAAAACTCAATCAAGAAGAATCTAAACATCTCAATAGGCCAATAACTATGGAAGAAATTGAAGCAGTCATCAAAAAGCTTCCAACAAACAAAAGCCCGGGACCAGATGCCTTCACAGGGGAGTTTTACCAAACATTCAAAGAAGAACTAAAACCTATCCTCCTCAAACTATTCCAAAAAATTCAAGAGGAAGGAACACTTCCAAGCTCATTCTATAAAGCCGGCATCACCCTAATACCAAAACCAGATAAAGACAACACAATGAAAGAGAATTACAGGCCAATATCCCTCATGAACATAGATGCCAAAATCCTCAACAAAATTCTCGCAAATTGGATCCAGCACTACATCAGAAAGATCATACACCATGACCAAGTAGGGTTTATCCCAGGAATGCAAGGGTGGAACAATATCCACAAAACAATAAACGTGATACATCACATAAACAAATTGAGAGATAAAAATCACATAGTCATATCAATTGATGCAGAAAAAGCATTTGACAAAATCCAACACCCTTTCTTGATAAAAACTCTCAACAAGGTGGGAATAGAAGGATCATACCTCAACATAATAAAAGCTATATATGATAAACCCACAGCTAACATCATACTCAATGGGCAAAAACTAAAACCATTTCTCCTAAGAACAGGAACAAGATAGGGATGCCCACTCTCACCACTCCTATTCAACATAGTACTGGAAGTATTAGCCATTGCAATTAGACAAGAAGAAGAAATATAAGGCATCCAAATTGGGAAAGAAGAAGTAAAGCTGTCCTTATTTGCAGATCACATGATATTGTACATAAAAAACCCGAAAGACTCCATCAAAAAAGTAATAGACTTAATAAATGAATTTGGCAATGTAGCAGTATACAAAATTAATGCAAAGAAATCTATGGCATTTCTATACATGAATAGTGAACTTACAGAAAGAGAGACTAAAAAAGCAATCCCATTTACTATCGCACCAAAAAAATTAAGATGCCTAGGAATAAACTTAACTAAGGAGGTAAAAGACCTATACGCGGGAAACTACATGACATTGAAAAAAGAGATAGAGGAAGACGTAAACAGATGGAAGAACATACCATGTTCATGGATTGGGAGAATCAACATCATTAAAATGTCTATACTACCCAAAGCAATCTATAGATTCAATGCACTCCCCATTAAAATATCAATAGCATATCTCACAGACCTAGAAAGAACTCTCCAAAAATTCATCTGGAATAAAAAAAGATCCCAAATAGACACAGCAATCCTGAGAAAGAAGAACAAAGTAGGTGGGATCTCAATACCAGATTTCAAGCTGTATTACAAAGCCACTGTTCTCAAAACTGCCTGGTACTGGCACAAGAACAGATATCTAGATCAATGGAATAGAATAGAGAACCCAGAAATCGACCCAAATTACCATGCTCAATTAATATTTGACAAAAGAGGCATGAACATACAATGGAGTCAAGACGGTCTCTTCAATAAATGGTGTTGGGAAAATTGGACAGATTCATGCAAAAAAATGAAAGTAGACCACCAACTTACACCATACACAAAAATAAACTCAAAATGGATCAAGGACTTAAACATATGACAAGAAACCATAAAAATAATAGAGGAATCCACAGCCAGAAAAATCTCTGACATATGCCGAAGCAATTTCTTCACTGATACTGCTCCTAGGGCAATGGAAACTAAAGAGAAAATAAACAAATGGGACTACATCAAAATAAAAAGCTTTTGCACAGCAAAGGAGACCATCAATAAACAACAAGAAAGCCCACTGCATGGGAGAACATATTTGCCTATGATATCAACGATAAGGGTTTAATCTCCAACATTTACAGGGAACTCATGCAGCTTAACAAAAGAAGATAAACAACCCAATCAAAAAATGGGCAACTGATCTAAATAGGCACTTTTCAAAAGAAGACAGAAGGCAGGCCAAGAGACATATGAAAACATGCTCAAAGTCACTAATCATCAGAGAGATGCAAATCAAAACAACAATGCGGTACCATCTCACACCTGTCACAATGGCCATCATCAACAAATTAACAAATGACAAGTGCTGGTGAGGATGCGGAGAAAAAGGAACCCTCATGCACTGCTGGTGGAAATGCAGACTGGTGCAGCCACTGTGGAGAACAGTATGGAGTTTCCTCAAAAAACTAAAAATGGAACTCCCATTTGACCCAGTGATCCCACTTCTAGGAATATATCCCAAGAAACTAGAAACACGAATCAGAAAGAATATATGCACCCCTATGTTCATAGCAGCACAATTCACCATAGCTAAGATTTGGAAACAGCCTAAGTGCCCATCAGCAGATGAGTGGATTAAAAAACTGTGGTACATCTACACAATGGAATACTACGTTGCGGTAAAAAAGAAGGAGTTCTTACCATTTGCAACAACATGGATGGAGATGGAGAGCATTATGCTAAGTGAAATAAGCCAGGCAGAGAAAGATAAATATCACATGATCTCACTCATTTGTGGAATATAATGAACAACATAAACTGATGAACAAAAATAGATACAGAGACAGAGAAACCTCAGTCAGAACATCAAGCCTCAGGGATGGTAGGGGAGGGTGGAGGTAAGGGGGAGAGATCAACCAAAGGACTTATATGCATGTATATAAGCCTAATCAATGGACACAAACAGGGGGTTGGGGGCATGAATGGGAGTTGGGAGGTAATGGGGGAATAAGGACACATATGTAATACCTTAATCAATAAAGAAATTTTTAAAAAAAGAAAGAAAGAAGGTATGCACTCCTATATTCATAGCAGCACAATTTACAATAGCTAAGATCTGCAAGCAGCCCAAGTGCCCATCAGCAGATGAGTGGGTAAAAAGCTGTAGAACATTTATACCATGGAATACTATGCAGCAGTAAAAAAAGAAGAATATCTTACCCTTTGAGACAGCATGGAGGGACCTGGAGAGTATCAGACTAAGAGAAATAAGTTTGTCAGATAAAGACAAGTATAACATGATCTCACTCATAATGTAGAATCTAAGTAACAAAATAAACTGATGAACAGAGTGGATCCAGAGACATGGAAGAATGGAACAGAGTGTAGAATCTGGGAGGGAAGGTGGGTGGGTGGTAAGTAATCAACCAAGAACTTTGTATGCATATATGCACGGCCCATGGCCACAGACAATGGGGCAGTGAGGGACTGGGGCAGGGGAGGGAGGGTGGGGGGAGTTGGTGGCAGGCTGGAGGGAGTTAATGGGGAAGAAAGGGGACATGTGTAATACTTTCAACAATAAAGAATTTAAAATACATATATATGTATATCTATATAAATTTAAAAAAAAATGTGGCACCTTCCTGGATAATAGGTAATTTCTTTAATGGCTAGACTGAAAATATATGCAAAATATTTCTGATACTTTTAAGAACCTGTTGCTTGAGCGATAGGAAGATTGCACAGCCTACTAGAAATGCTTGTGGCTCCTGCACTTCAGCTGCTGAGTGATCCTGATATCCCTAAATCTTGGAGGCTGGACTCAGCTAATACCAGCCCCTGCATAGGGAAGCAGACAAAGCAGTGTGGATCATGCCAGTCCCTGCCTGCCCTGCTGCTAGCTGGCAGAAGGGGCTGCATTTAGCATTCTCGTTAGGTGCACTTTGCATCAGAGAGCAAATAATTACTATTGCATCACTCTGATAATTTCCTTAGCTGCAATATTCAAGCTGTAAATTGCCTTAAGTGCTATGGTACATAGTATTCAGCAATTCCTCTTCCCTTTTTAAAAAATATATATATTTTATTGATTTTTAGAGAGTGAGGAAGGAAGGGAAAGGGAGAGAGAAAGAGAAACACTGATTGGCTGCCCCGTTGCATGCCCCCTACCAGGGATGGAGCCCACAACAAAGGCTTGTGCCCTGACTAGGAATCAGAACCAGCAACCTCTAGGTGCACAAGACAATGCCCAACAACCTGAGCCACACCGGCCAGGGCAGCAATTCCTCTAACCCTTTGAAAAGAAGGAAAAAAAACACACCCCAGATTTTAAAACATCTACAAAAGTGCCAGCTTACAAAGAAATATCCAAAAAGGTTAATTACCATGTATCTATGGAGTAACCAAGCAACATAGAAACATTCTTTTTTTTAACATAAAAGGACTAACCAAAATTAAAAGGAGCACTTTTGAAAGTGAAAGCCATATTTGATAAAATCTCAGATTTCTTGAGATCTGCACCTGTGAGCTACATAGGAAGTACAAGGACCCAGATGTTTGCCAGTGCTTGCTAACAAACTCCTTCCTGCTGCAAGATGGCATGTCTCTCAACATAACAACCTAAGGAGGTAGGAAAGTGACAAAGGAAATATGTGATCTGTTCTCCATGGAAAGCCTGTCTGTCTCTCCTTCAACTCAACACAGTACTCTTAGTGCACATCTTTCTAGAAAAGGGATTATATCTCAGGGGCTGCAAGCCAAACCCAGAAAGGCAGAAAGGCTAGATTTCATCATTTCATCAGTGTCAGGACAAACAGCTACAATTTTTCAAACACTGTTTGTATAGAGTTTATTATATATACCAGTTTAGGGTCCCTGAATGTGTACTCTTCATATTTTGGTAAATGGAAATTCATTTCACAAAAAAGGTTCAAATGCTCCTCAGCAACATGTTCAAAACACAAGGAGCAGAAGAACTGAAAAAGAGACGGGAAGACAGTTCAGGGGTGGGAGGACCCATAGTTTCATATAATAGCAGAAAGGAGCTGTAACAAACACTTGGGTAAAAAAATGGCAGTCTCTTCCTTGTAATTATTCCTGAAAAAAGCAGTGATTGGCAGGTAATGAAAGAAAAAATGGAAACAATTATAAATTAATTGGTGAAGAGAATAAACCCCCAAAGTAAATGCCAACCAGTTTCAAGCAGGAAAAATGTACATGCATTATCCTCACGCTTTTCTGAATAATTTCACAGCCCTGTACAATAGGAGCTGCTGTCACTGCAGAACCAGGCTGAGCCGGGAAAGTCCTTGGTGAGATCAGCTTCCTGCCAGCTATTCCCTAAGGCCCAGCAGTAATGAGACTTTCACCAACCTGGCCATTCTGCTCTGTCCTCCCAGGCGGCTGGCAGGAAACCCTGGTTAAGATTATATATGTCAGCTGCTTTTCATCCTAGATATTCATAACATAACAGAAACTCATAATGAAAAGTCTATAAGAAAAGCATAACTCGCTACTTGTGTAATCTTGGGTGTAAAGAAAGCTGTAGGAAATCTTTGAACATCTCTTAAATGATGAGGGAAAAATAACCCTGTCTTCATAAGTCCAAGACTTGTCTTCACTGTACAAAGCAGGTTAAGTTCAAGATGTCATGAAAGATAGGCTGTATGCAACATTATTCTGTACGTTAAAACTATATCGGTTTAAATGACCCACTGGGTCTTTAAAATACGCAATCCTATATAATAAAAGGCTAATGTGCAAACTGAACCCACAACCGGGAGTTCGACCAGGGGGCCCAGGCGGCCGCCCAACCACCCGCAGTCCCTCCCCCCAGCCAGACCCCACCCATGCATGAATTCATACACCAGGCCTCTAGTAGAATATAAAAAGAAAGAAAAACTTTCTCAAGAGAAAAAAAAACAGATTAGACAGAAAACTAAACTTTTCACATTTTATGACAAATTACATGCCGTATTCTATCCTTATGGTTGTATCATCAGTATCCCCATAATAAATACTTTTAATTTTTCCCTTGAAAATGTACAGGTGCTTTAAATAACAAACAGTGGGGGATAAAGAGGACATATATAATACTTTAAAAAATAATAATTTTTTTAAATACAAATTAGTAGGTACAGAATAGTCATGGGGATGTACCAGTAAAGTACAGCATAGGAAACATAGTCAATAATCTACAAATATAAAACCTTAATATGCAAATAGACTAAACAGCAGAACAACCGAGTTGAAGTACAATATATGACGTGTGGTGACCACCAGGGGGCGCACAAAGAACATGGTGGGCGTCAGCAGCAGGCAGCAGAGTGCGGAACATGGCGGGTGATGGCCGCAGCAGGATGGTGGAGCAGGTGAGTGGGAGTGCCAGACCAAGGCAGGGCGCTGGTCACCGCCATCGGGGCAAGCCTCTGATGGTTACTGAAAATTATTTGCTCCCGTGCACCACAGTCCTGTCCGGTGGTTGCACTTACTGCCGGCGCTGGCCCCGTTCTCACCCACTACTGACGCCAGAACCACCACTCGCACCCAATGCCATCAGTGGGTGCAAGCGGCAGCTGCTGGCCCGATCGCCCCTCAGGGCTTTTCCACTTCTCCCTGCTCCTGAGGGGCGATCGGGGCAGCAGTCACTGCTTGCACCACTGACTACACCAGCCCCGCTCACACCCGCCACTGGCACCGGTCGCAATCGCTCCATGCAGTCAGCGGGTGTGAGTGGGGCTGGCGTCAGCAGCACATGGGAGCAGCAGGAGCGGGGCTGCCGGCAGAGAGGGGAATGGGGGCCACAGCGCGAGGGGCCGGGCGGGGCATGGAGGATGGGCCAAGACCCGCCCCTGTGCCCACAGCAGCCTTGTTGCCCACAGTTGCTTTCAAGGTGCACAAATTCATGCACTGGGCCCCTAGTCTATATATATATAAAAGCCAAGCGACGGGAACAATGAAACTGAAACGACCGGTCACTATGACACACACTGCAGCCCCCCCATCGGCCCCCCAAACCTCCCGCAACCCCCCCCGATTTGTCCCCCCCATCAGGGGCAGGGCTGGCTGACCTCCCACAGCCCCTGCCCCCACCCCGGCTGGCCCACCCCTGATCGGGCCCCAATCAGGGGAGGGGCCAGTGACCAACCTCCCACGACCCTTCCCCTGCCAGCCCGGCCCAAAATGGCCCCCATCAGGGCAGGCCGGCCAGACCCCACCCATGCACGTATTCTTACACGGGGCCTCTAGTAATATAATAACTATGTATGGTGTTAGATGGTATGAGATTAATTGAGATGATCACTTTGTAAGTTACATAAATGTCCAATCACTGGGTTATGCACCTGAAACTATATTGTACCTCAACTCTAATTGAAAAATAAAAAACAGTATTATTTAAAAAATTTAATGACACTGTAGTGGCTCCCAAAAGAAAAGTTGAAGTAAAACAATAAATTTTGGTAGGTTTTAGAGAAAATGGGACCCATCACTTATAAAATAGTAGAAATAATCCACAACAATCCAGATTAATAACACAGAAGCTTAGTCAGATGAAGAGGAATACAGATAAAAAAATCAAACTCCCATCATTACCTCTGGAAGCATTTCTAAAACTTTCTTTGGACACAAGTTTTTCTCTTCAAAATATCAGACAAAACAAACAACAACAGAGGAAGACAAATCCTGTTTGGGCAGACACTGAGAGCGGTTCAGTGCCATAAGTCACGTCTTCAGCAGCCCCACGGGATGAGGGCTGTCACCAGGACCACCCTGGTCCCACTCAGCAAGAAGAATCCTCAGTGACATTTATCTTACTTCTTGCTCCATCAAATGCAAAATGAAAAAGAGGAAAAATAAATAATGACCAGAGAAAGAACATGTTAAGGCTTTAGTTCCTCAATTAAGCACACAGAGCACCCACCTGAGTGGTTACAAAATGTTATATGACAAAAAAACAACTTTACTTGCCACCTGGCAAATCCAGTGTTATTTAAAAAGAGCATGCTCTATCCTTCACAATCTCATCCCTGGGTGTAACTATTGTTCAGTGTGCTATATAATCAATTTTCATATCATAGGCAAACATGCATTTGTTCTTTTAGGTTATATGCTATACTTTTATAGCCCCATTTTTAAATACCCAAAGTTAATGCAATCATTTTACAAAGCTTTGAAACAATTTTGAAGACTATATTACATTAAATAAAAAGAACACATTATAATTTATTTCACCACTTTCCCATTGAACATTTCCATGTAGATTTATATTTTTCTACATGATTATTTGATGATTTGTCTTGCTTACCAGATTGCAAACCCTATCTTTGTTTCTGGTTATTATTCTCATTCCATAGAGGTACCAAAACCATACCAGATAAACTACAGCTTCTTGTGAATGAATGAGGAAACTATCCTTTGATTCTTGGCTCAAATCATCCTCATCCACAGAATATTTGTAACTCCCTTGCAGGCAAAAGAGAAAAAAAATCTGTTTTTTGAGCACTGGTATATGTCAACCACTGTGCTAGTCATATTCAAGAAGAAAGTCTATGCCCAAAAAGGGTTGCATCTCAACCTAAAGTGCATGCCAAAAAACTACCATGAAATTTTCAATTAAGGGACCTTCCAGAACTCTCCAGTGACCTCACCAAGCAGTCTGACTCTGGAAAAAGCTCTGGTCCCACTCTAAATGTCATCTGTGTCCCCTATGCCTGGGGATGGTCTGAGAGGACATAAATCTACAGCACACTGCAGCTAAGGGGATCTGCCACGGTGGGTGGTACCTGGGCAGGGAGATGTAAGCCAATAGCTCAGGAGTGGTGCACTAAAGTGAGTTCCAAGTAGCTTTGATTTTATCAAAGAAGGGGGTTAGCAGAACTTTGTGACATCTGCAAAAACAGGAAAAAATATAAAGGTAAAATCCATGCATGATAAGTCATTAGCCCATTCTGGAGAAAGGAAGTAGAAAGTAGGATTCTGATACTTTCTTGCTTTGTGAATAAATATATTGTACTATCCTTAAAGGTACCTTCTCAAAAAAGACATCATTGTGCCACTACCACCCCCTCAAATTGCAAGCCAGAAACAGAGGCACGGATTATCACTCATTCAAATCAAAAAAGGCCACTTTCCCATTGAACATTTAGGTCACTTTCCACATAGAATTACATTTTTCTACATGATTATTTGATGATTTATCTTGCTTACCAGATTGCAAACCCTGTCTTTGTTTTTGGTTACTATTCTCATTCCATTTCTTCAACCTTAAACTACACTTTTAAAACTACCAGGATTTTTATTTCACATAGGAAAAACACAAAAACCACAAGACTTCAATACCAATGGTTATTTAAAAATATTGCCCTGGCCAGTATGGCTCAGTTGGTTGGAGCATCATCTCCTGCACTGAAGGGTCAGGGGTTCGGTTCCCAGTCAAGGGCACATACCCAGGTTGCAGGTTTGATCTCCGGTCAGGACACGTATGGGAGGCAACCAATCAATGTTTCTCTCTCATACAAATGCCTGCCCCTGTCTCTCTCTCTCTCTCTCTCTCTCTCTCTCTCTCTCTCTCTCTCTCTTCTCCCCTCCTCTCTCTAAATCCAATAAAAAACATGTCCTCCTCAGGGGAAAATTTAAATAAATAAATAAGCAAACAAAGAAACTGTAAGACATTTACTTTCCTGAGATGCCATGAGAAGGAGAATTAAAGTATCCCAGCCAACAGCCAGCACCAAGACACCAGACAGGTGAGACAAGCCAACTTCTAGCCCAGGTTAGCTGCCATCTGAAATCAGCTACATGAATAACAGCCTACATGTGTATAACAGAAGGAGTGCCCAATCAACCCACAGAGTGATGAGAAGTAACAAATTACTTTCCTTCACATCACATATTTTTTGAGTAGCTCTATTTTTTGTACCATAATTCAAACCTCTTTTTAAAAGATGATAACTAGGGTTCTTTTCAGTCTTTTTTAAAAAATATTTGTATTTATTTTTAAATATTTTTATTGATTTTCAGAGAGGAAGGGAGAGGGGAAGTGAAATAGAAACATCAATAATAACAGAGAATAACTGATCGACTGCCTCCTGCATGCCTTCTACTGGGGATTGAGCCTGCAACTTGGGCATGTGCCCTTGACTAATATCGAACCTGGGAACCCTCAGTCCCCAGGCCCACGCTCTAAATATACTTTTATTGATTTCAGAGAGTAAGGGAGAAGAAAAAAGAGAAAATCAATGATAAGAGAGAATCATTAATTGGCTGCCTCCGGCACGCCCCCTACTGGGGATCAAGGTGGCAACCCCAGCATGTGCACTGACCAGGAATAGAACCATGACCTCCTGGTTCATAGGTCACTGCTCAATCACTGAGCCACACCAGTGTGGCCATAATTCACATCTTTAAGCATCAGAGCAAGTACCTAATTACACTGTATTAATGATTTCAGGAAAATGCTACAGAACTTCCTATAGCACATCTCTAATGACTTCTAAGGATTAGTCATTGTGTGTGAAGGATTTAAGAGGGCAAGAGAGAAGAGGGAAAGGTGGTAGCTGGAGGTTCCGACATCAACCAGATTTATTTTAGAGACAGGATGACTTTCAAAAGTTAAGCTATTTATATGACAGATTCCTATATGGATGAAAAATTATTCAGAAGTATACACTAAACACAGATGACATCTACCTAAGGGGGATGCAGTAGATATAAAAAAAGCTTAGTATAAAATTTTGCTCTCTATGCAATGCTCACACCTCACCAACCTTGCACTGTCCTAATTTTGTCTCCTGTAAGACACAGAGGCCAGGGATCCCTTATAAGAGGGAAATATAAATACATATAAGAACATGGAACCTCAACACTCAATTTCTACTCACACTGTTTCCTTCCTTCTGCTCATGTCCAAGTCCCACCTTAAAGGTGACTTCTATAAATGTCAAGAACACATCAAGCCCAATGCATAATCCTAATGATCTGTTAAGACCTTTTTTATACAGGATTTTAAAAGAACATAAACACCATGAAAAATACAAATCATATAACTTATTGAAATTAACACTAATGTCAGGAGAATAATGGGGCAATGGTCATTTTGTAAAAGAAACTATTTTCCTCCCTTTGGGACCCAAGAGTAGGTCAGATCCTCTATGAAAGACCAGCGCTCATCCATAACTCTGACATTTCCTATACAGATGAAGTTGCAAGAGACCAAAATCAATTTCCCAAACTCTCCAATCCTTATCAAGAATTTTTACTTTCTCTCAACCAATATTCCATCTACAAAAAAATGGCTCTTGACTTTAATATCCATGTCTGTCTGTATAATGCCTTAAAAGAGCAGAAGAATGCAAAGACATGCAAGAAGGAAGGAGAAAATGCTTTCTAGCCATAGCATAAAGCTGGCATTTTGGAGAGCTAAGGGCTTACAACACCCAGTACAGAACAGAGGAGCAGTGGTTTAAACTGAAGGTCAGTCAACTGGTCAACTGCTTTCACTATCCATTTGCGGATCTTCCCACCATTAATGTACCAGCAGCTGCCTTCCTCCAGCCTATCTCTAGCTATGCTGACTTCTGGGAGAACAGCATGTCGTCAGGGAGAATAATACTCATTAAGACCAGCCAGGTAGCATCCAAGCCACTTGGGAGCTGACATGGTATTTCCCAGCGTGTACTCTGAACACTAGTTTCTCAAGATGTACAGGTGGAAAGCTTCCCAAACCTTCTGGAAAGCAGTGGACTTTACCCTCTCTAAAGATTCACAATGGATATCTGTATTTTCTGACCCAACTGACTTTGGGGCCTATTTATCACAACACATGGCATTTATTAATATCCAAGCATCTTGTGTTCTGAAGCACAACTTCTAGAAAGCACTGAGTTTGTACATGTGAAGTCATCTCAATTAGTGTCTATGTTCTAGGCAACCCAGGAAAGTGGGTAAAGCATGCAGGCTCATTTCCCGCTTAGGGCACATACAAAATCAATGAATGCATAAATGAATGGAACAACAAATCTCTCTCTCTCTCTCTCTCTCTCTCTCTCTCTCTCTCTCTACCTCCCTCCCTCCCTCCCCCCACCTTCTCTCTCAAATCAAGCAATAAAATAAATTTTTTTTAAATCAAAAGGAGCTCTACAAAGTGGTACACTCTGAAAAGTGATACATTACATGGTTGGTTGTCTCATCTCTTATATGACTTAATTATCCATTTAAGAGACACAGTATAACCAACGTCAAAAAGATACCAAAAAACAGGGTATCAGAGGCCACAGTCCTGAGCTAGGGAGGTCGCAGAACACTGGGCTTGAGAGCACAGCTTAGGACACAAGCTCCGCCATATCACCAGGTCTATGATGTCAACAAGCTACTTAAACTTCTCTCAGCATTCATTTCCCAACATGCTAAATAGGCATTTTGGCTAAAATAAATTATAATGATAGAGATTGTCTCTAGACAATAATAAATGCTATTGTTATTTGTTGGTGTATTAATCATTGTTATACTATCCGCTCAAGGAAATAACAGTCTTATATCCTCTAAAACAAATATATATTTGAATTATTTAAATTATTAACCACATTCCACAATCCATCATTAAAAGTAACTCAGAAAACAAGATATTAAATGCTTACCTATTAAAATGTTTTTATTTATTTGTATCAAATCATCTCCCCTCCCCATGAACACAGAAGAGTGAGAAGAGGAGTGGGGGCTAAGGGAGGGGGATTGTGGGGAGGGCAAAGGCGGGGGGTAGCCAAGAAGGGGGCTCCAGGAAAACAGTCCAGTCTCTGAAGTTCCATCAGGTGCAGGTGAAGCGGTGACCTCTCCTCTTATTTCCCAGGGGCTCACGACAAACCCATAAACTGAAGCTTCAGTTATTCTGTTCATATGCTTTTGAATGTGATGAAGGTGTTAGAGAGCTTCTTAATTTAAACCCCCTGGAAAGACCCCATAGCAGACTGTACTCCATCTTCCACTGAACAAAGTCCTCTGAGCTGGCCAGGCCACGCACATACAACTGATGGAAGTTAGATCTACCTGAGGCTTCACCACCATTGCCAGTATTGTGGGTACATGGTAGAGGGCTGTGCTTGGGTGGTAATGTTTGTATCCAGGCCAGATAAGGGATTTATAGTAACTCTGCTGTTCTGCTGGGCTTCCACCCTAACTCCTGGTCCTCATTCCACTGAGAACCAAGTAAAGGTGGAAATGGCAATACTCCACAAGTTGGGTTGACAGAGACCCTGTCTCTCAAGATGGGAAAGGACTGCAATTGTTGGTGGGATTAGTTGTAGGTAGGGAATTCATGGTGACAGTGTAGCCCTCCAGCTGGGGCGCTTGCAACCCTCAAGCCAATATGTGGTCATTACTTTGTCAAGCATAGCCCATTAATGAGTCATCATGGCTCTCTTCTCACTTATAGTCCACACATAGCATTGACTCTCAGTCTACTGAGGGTCTTGATAGTCAGGGAGTGGCTATATGTCAGGTTTCAGTTTCTTTTCAGGGTCCATGTTTATCCATGGGTCCTTCATGATTTCTTCTAAAATGCACTTCTCACTTGGGTTGAGGATCGGGACTTTCTTAAGCAGGTTTTCATTCTCTATGGATATGAGGAAAGAAACATTGTTTATTCTGAATTCGTCTCCCTCAAAAGGCAGAGATCAGGTAACCATCATAAAAAAGGGAACTCCAAGGCCCCATAAATCCACCAAGGGTCCAACGTAATTATGGCTCTGGAAGAGTCCCAGGGTATAGTAAGTCGGGTTCTGCAACAGGAGGTATTCCATTTACTGACAATGGTGAAATCATTCCTGAAGCCAAAATCTGCAACACTGACATTAAGGTCAACATCAAAGAGTTCTCTGGCTTTGGGTCTCTGTGGACAATACCCTCTGGTGGCAGTACTACACAGCAGATACTATCTGGTGGAATTTGTCACAAGCCTCTTTCTCATTCATGTAGCCATTGTCCTGGAGGTCTCTCTTCCACTAGCATACACTATGATCAGATAGAGTGTTTCCTGGGTCTAGATCACCTCAAATAGTTTCACAATATAAGGGTAATTCAAGGTCTACATGCTTTGGACTTCAAGGAATAGTCCCTGGAAGCTGGAAAAGCTATACTGCTCTTGTTAATTACCTTCACAGTGACCTCTGTCCCAGTCATAATGTACCCAGCCATCACTTGGTGAAGCTGCCCTGGTCAATAGTCTTGAGGAGCCAGAAATTGTCAATATGGGTCTCCTCCTCAGTAGAGATGGCCATAGGCCCAAGCAGCACAGTGACCTGCTAACTACACTAATAATACTAATTTTTAAAATTATATGATAAAAAGATAAAGAAGAAAATTTTGAAAAATAAATAGGAAAAGGGAAAAAAATGGGTCTCAGAATAAAATTGACAAAAAATTACTCAAAAATAAAAAAATGAGGCCCTGACCGGTTTGGCTCAGTGGATAGAGCGTCGGCCTGTGGACTGAAGGGTCCCAGGTTCGATTCCAGTCAAGGGCATGTACCTTGGTTGCGGGCACATCCCCGGTAGGAGGTGTGCAGGAGGCAGCTGATCAATGTTTCTCTCTCATTGATGTTTCTAACTCTCTATCTCTCTCCCTTCCTCTCTGTAAAAAATCAATAAAATATATTTTTTAAAAAATAAAATAAAATAAAAAATGAGAAAAACAGAATAAGAAAATGATAGAATAAAGAAAAATATTAAAATAAATAAAAAAGAATGAAAACAAAACAAAGTAAACGAATAAAATAAAAAGAGAAGATTTAAATTAGTAAAAAATAAGAAAAAACAGTAAAGGAAAAAATAACAAACAAGGAAGACAAAAAGCCAACTGTGGTCAAAGTCCCTTAAGTCACCGAAAATCAAGCTTCCTCAATAATAGGACCAAACACTAGGGATTCAGCCAGGGATTCAGACTTAGACATTACTGTGTGTCTAAGTCTGATGGTACCACAGGAACTCCCAATGGTCTACTTCCTAAAGTACACTTTAGGACTGACTTACTGTCCCTTCAGTTCTTCAGTCTGTTTTTTTCCTGAAGTTCTCAAGCTGGGCCTCCTCTTCTAGCTCCAGAACATCGACAAAGCACCACTGGCCAGCAGCCCCCAAATGGGCCGGCACTTTGTTTAGCACCTGGGGTTAATTTCCATCAGTTTGAGCTGTATCTTCATGAACCACAGAAGAAACCACAACCCACAGATGAGGAGAAACCTCTTCATTTCCTTATATGGATCCAAGTTCCTGACCTATATCATTTCCCTTCTCCCTGAAGAACTTCTTTTTAAACATTTCTTGCCAGGCTGGTCTACTGGTGACAAGTTCCTCAATTTTTGTTAGTCTGAGAAAGTCTTTATTTCTCCTTCACTTTTGAAGGATAATTTTGCTAAATACGAAATTCTAGGTTGACTGTTTTTGTTGTTGTTGCTTTTCCTTGCTTATGTGGTTTCTTAAAAAAAAAAAATCTGATTTTTCTATTCTTGTGCCTTTAAAAGTAAGTGTTTATTTCCTCTGGCTTTCTTCAAGTTGTTCTCTTTCTCTTTGCTTTTCTACAGGTTTAATTTCATATATCTATGTGTAGATGTTTTGGAATTTGCCTACATAGTGTTCTCTGAGCTACCTGGATTTGTTCTTTGATGTTGTCACATCAAACTTCTCAGCCATTATTACTTCAAACATTTCTTCTTTCCCTTTCTCTGTTTCTTCTCCTTTTAGTATTCCCATTTACCTGTATATTACATCTTTTGTAATTGTGTTACAGTTCTTATTTTGTTCTAGTTTCGTCATTCTTTTTTCCCTTCACTTTTCAGTTTGGGAAGTTTCTAATGACCTATCTGCCAGCTCACAAACTGTTTCCTTGGCCCAGTTCAGATTACTGATAAGCCAAAAAGCATTCTTCACTTCTGTTACAGTGTTTTTTTATTTTTAGCATTAAACTTTTTATTTTTTTCCAGAGTTTTCATCCCTCTGCTTGAACCAAACTATTTTTATATTTTGTCCACCTTTGACATTAGAGCCCTTAGCATATTAGCCATATTTATTTTAAATGCCTGGTCTGATAATTCAAAAATCTCTACCATATCTGACTCTGGTTCGGATGCTTCATTTGTCACTTCAAATTGTGTGTTTTGCCTTTTAGCATGCCTTATAATTTTTGTTGTTGAAAGCCAGACATGATGTATTGTGTAAATAAGCCTTTAGTGTGAGGTTTTATGTTCATTTGGCTAGGAATTAGGCTGTGTTTGCTGTTTGCTGTGGATATCAGAAGCTACAACTTCCTCTAGTATCCTTGTTTATGCCTTCCCTATTGCCTTTGGCTTTCCTTTTAATAGGGTCTGAGCCTTGCAGTTCTTTTAGCTGTACTCCCTTGTCATTATCTAGGAGCCTGACTGATGTGGTGGTAAGGTGTTAGGGGAGGGGAAGACCTCTACTGTGCTATGATTAGGTCTCGGTGTTTTAGTGAGCCTGGGCCACTGGCCTGTGACTCTCACAAGTGTTGGCTTTCTTTTCCTCCCTTAGGTGATACCAGAAGTCTAAAGGGAGTTGAATTATGTATTTCTCATCCCAAATCAGTTAGATTCTGATGAACCACAAGTCTGTTAAGCTTTGGTAAATTAATTTAAGGGCAGGCTTTTATTAAGGAAAAGAATGTTTTGGATACATTTTGAAATGGTTACTTTCCCCCTCCCACTGCCAGAAAAAAGGAGAGGATTTTTCTGAGTCTCTGGTGGGACTCCAAAAAAGTAAGATTCATGAAAGCATAGAGCCTCTCCATGCCCTCCAATACTGGGTCCTGGGAGTTTTTAACTCTCAAGCTTGTGCACACCAAGTCTTCAGCAACTTACCTATTACAATTTAACTGTTCCTACCAGTCCTGGTGGTATGTGTTGGGGCAGGGAAAGGGGGGTTCTGCTCCTGGACTTTTGCTTCTGGTAAACTGTGATTCTTGGAATCACTTCTCTCTCCATTTCAAGGTATAGCATTTTACCTTGTGACCTCAGTTCTCATGCATCTAGGAAGAATTGTTGATTATCAGTTTGTTGAGCTTATTTTCTTATTGTGAAGACAAGAGTGTAAACTTCCAAGCTCTTTACATGATGTCCTGTTAAATTTTTTTAAAATTAATGTATTGTTTTGATGGTTTTACAATCTTATTCATAATATTCAAACCTTCAAAAATCTATGTTTATTTAAACTGTTTTGCTTATAGCATGCTGAGAGTACTATTTACACACAGGGAAAATACACTCAGCACAGACAAGTGTTTGGAGAAGTAGCTAATCCATTCTATAGTGCCATTCACCCTAGATGAATCTTGAGCTATACTTCTGATATTTAAAAATCTATCTAGCTATTTTGATTACAACCATCTTTTCTTATAATTTCTAAAATCAGATGTCAGCCAACATGAATATGGCTCCATTAGTCAGGTAAGACTGCCAATTAAACATCTGGATAGCAACCAGCATCCCTCTCCATAATGAGTCACTAACAAGAAGACAGAGTGAACACCAGCAGTATATGCTGTTTTTCTTTTTCTCCACAACTCATTTGTTGATGCCATGCAAGTTGGCAAGAGGGAAACTACATCATTTAAATAAAGCAGTCTCCTTTGCCGTCTTTTATCATGGTCATTTAACCCTGAACATGCACTTATAACCAGCTTAGCACAAATGTATTAGGTATTCTGATACCCTCTGTTACCCTCTTCTCCAAAAATCAATCTACACTTTAGAAATAAAGCAAATTCTTTTCAAAATAATATACTGTCAACAGTAGATATTGATGCTTTGGGAAATACATGCTTAATTGCTGGTATATTATTCTTTCTTTGAAAGATAAGGAAGAGATAATACTTCCCTGCAAATACTTAATGTTAAGTAAGGTCTAACTATTTTTCAGATTATGAGTTGGTGTGTTTTTTTTTTAAATTGTATTTTAATAATTTCTCTTTGCTCCTTTATCTCACCATCAAATGAACTTCCAATCTACCTCTATGATTTTGGGCTTCAAAACTTACTCATTTACCTAAATAAAATAGAGTGAATTTCATTACATACTAGAACCATATTCATATCAAGAGACCAAAATATTACTAGGGCTTGATTTCATTTTGCAGGCGCAGCATGCAAGGAAACAGATGGGACAACTTCTACAAAACCTACAGTAATGGGGAATGGTCAGACAGCACATATGTATAAGAAGATTCTACTTGTCTTACTAGCATTATCTGAGAGGTCTTAATCATTACTAATGCTTGTCCAAGATTACATAATATACCCAGATAGACTGTTCCTTATTCCAAAAATATTATTCCTGAAAGCCAAGTCATTTAAATAAACATAGAAACCTTTTATTACATCTTTTCACAAAGCCAAGAATTAATTAGTAAAATCATCATCCAATCACCTTCATCCCAAATTTACCTGCTTTTCATTTAAAATTGTTATATATTGGATTTTCTTAAAATAGAGCACAACTTAACTTTTATTACATAGATTGTATTTCTTTCTCAAAAAAACTCCAGATTGCTATATAAAATTTGCCTCACAAAGTCTCCAAAGAAATTTCAGATAAAAGTAATATAAATTATCAATTCAATTATATGAAAAAGTAATGAAAACTATATTTCCCCAACTAGCCATCCTTCTTGACAAAAGGGAGCTGAATCTCTTTAGAAGCCACCAGGACTTCCATGGAGCACAAGTGTGGGGAGAATCCCTGTTCAGTAGATCTCTTATGCAAATGAAATATATAAGACTACTGGCCCGATGCACGAAATTCATGCACGGGGGGGGGGGGGGGGGGTTCCCTCAGCCCAGCCTGCACCCTCTCCAATCGGGGACCGCTGGCTTCTAACCACTCACCTGCCTGCCTGATCTCGCCCCCAAATGCCTCTGTCTGCCTGATCACCCTTAACTGCCCTCCCCTGCCGACCCGATCTTGCCCCCAACTGACCTCCCCTGCTGGCCTGATCTCGCCCCCAAGTGCCATCCCCTGCCGGCCTGGTTGCCCCCAACTGTCCTCCACTGCTGGCTTGATCTCGCCCCCAGCAGCCTTCCCTGCCGGCCTGATCTTTCCCCCAACTGCCCTCCCCTGCTGGCCTAATCACCCATAACTGCCTCTGCCTTGGACCCCACCACCATGGCTTTGTCCTGAAGGAAGCCGGATGTCCAGAAGATGGCCAGTTAACCCGGTATAATTAGCATATTACCCTTTTATTAGTAAGGATAGATTATATAGGATAGGATTGCTTAAATGGGGGGGGGAGCCTTTTTCAGCAGGAGGAGATGCTCTTGGCGGACAAAAACACATAATCCCTATATCTGGACTGATAGCCAGCCATATGAACTATACTGCCAAACCGGTCATTAAAAAATTGAACTGCTTTCTTACACCTTACAGCAAACAGATGTTGCCCTTAAAAACCCCTCCTCAGCCCCCACCTTAGGTTCTGCCTTTGTAGTTTATCTAGATTAGATTGATTTTGGTCGGTTTCTATGCCAGTCAGTGTCAAAAGCTCCACCTCCTAGGCAGCCATTGGCTCCTCACATTTCACCCAGATTTGGTTCTGATTGGTCGGTTTCTATGCCAGTCAGTGTCAAAAGCTCCGCCTCCTAGGCAGCCATTGGCTCCTGGCACTTCACCAGATTTGGTTCTGATTGGTTGGTTTCTATGAAAGTCAGTGTCTCCGGGCCTATCTCTGGGCCTGATCAAAGAGGTGGGGCTGATCAGGGAGGCCCAGAGAGAAACAGAGGTGGCTGCTGGTGAAGCCTGGAGAGAAAGAGAGAGGCAACAGCTGATCAACAGCTGCCACTGAGGCTGTAGATCAGACCCTGTCTCTCTCTCTGCAGGCCTCTCTCTGGGCCTAATCTGCAGCCCCCTTGGCAGTCAGTGCTGGGTTGCTGTCCAGCATCAGCTGCAGTCAGTGCTGGGTCGCCACGGCAACCCAGCACTGACTTCCAGTGTTAGGTCGAGCCTTTGGTCGTTAACAAAACCTGGCTCTTTATATATATAGATTATTAATCCTTAGAGAAAAAACAGCCAATCAAACCGAGGAAGAACAAGATACAAACTCTACCTGAGGAAAAATAAGACTACAGCCAGTTCACCAAATGAGATCAATGCTTACAAAGTGCTGATGGACTTCCCCAACTATTTTTTGGAAGGAGAAACCATCAGAGCTGGTGATCCCTGCTGAAAAACAGAAACAATCCATCTTTCCCCCATGTGATCCCTGCTCTCCCTGCTCCCACTCACCCAGGCCAACTTGTCACTCTCCTCCACCTCGCTACATCCTTTACAAGTTCTTTTAAATCCATCCCGTCAGTATCACAGTGATCCAGGTGGTGGGAACTGCACCAGATTATCTGACCAGTGGGGTCTGACCAGACCTGGGTCTCGCAACCTTGGTACTTGAGTTCTGGCTAAGAAAAATATTCAGAGCCAAGACTCAAACTCATGAGAAGATTTATCAAGCAAGCAAAAAGAAAGCACACTTGAAGAGAGAGTACACTGAAGAGAAATTTGGAGCTGGTGGCTCAAAGAGCTGCCCTGGAGAATGGTCTAGGGCTCCTGTTAACACCTTGAAGAGGGCAGAAAGTATAACTACTTTCTTCTTCAAACTGACCTATTGGGGTCTGCCAGTTGTCTTCTCTCCTTGTATGGACATAAGATGGGGCTTTCCTCCAGCCCCCTTGGTCTCCTCTAAGGGTGGGGGGGGCCTACCACATGGTTTAACCACATGCCAGGGGAAAAATGGTCAGAAGAATCTGACATGTGACTGGAGGCATTCTAGGATGCAGAGGGGGTCTTGCTAGTAAAGTTCTGATTAAAAATACTTACCTCTAATACTTGCTCTACCAGTTCTTTCCATTGCTAGGTGTCTGGACATTCTGCACTGGTGACCTTCTGTAATTGGCCAATAGTCCTTGCCCTGCTCATGTCTAACTGCCTACCAAACATCTACCTCTTTTCATTACCAACTCCTTCCTTCCATCAGGCTACCTTTATCTATGGAGGCCCCTTAACTGGTTTTACTGCCTCCAATCTTAGCCTCCCAATCCATTTTCTCCTAAACAACCAGCAAGATCTTCAAAATTTACAAGTCTAATAAAGTCACTCTACTGTTAAAAATCCTTCAGTGGCTCCCCAATACCAAAAATGTTTCTATTGATAAAATCCATATGCCTCAGCATAATTATAAGGTCTTCATAAATTTATTGGAGGTTCCCAAATTTTGTTACACCTTGAAGTCTGAGAAGCTTTATAATTCCCAATGCCCTGGCACACTCATACTAGTTAGTCACAAAAAGCAAACTATAGTACTACCAATAATTAAGGAAGTAACTGGGTAACGAGAACTAGCTGATGGCAGTCTCTCTTTTTAGCACAGCTAAAAATGTCAAATCCTGCTCACACTGCTCAGCAAACAGGCAACCTGAGACCTGGATGAAGGACTTCGTGGCATATTTCAGCCAAAGGATTTGTTTAGCATTATAGTTCCCAGACAAGAGGAGGATGAACTCCCAACATGGGATTTAGGTGACCTTTTAATAAACCATTATCCTAATATATAAAAACCCTGGGTCGTAATGACCCATTACAACTGAAGCTCGATGAACCAGAAGTCAGTCCTGTAGTCAGCGCTGGGTTGCTGTGGCAGGCTTGGTGCCCCAGCACTGACTGCTGAGGGGGCTGCAAATCAGGGCCAGAGAGAGGCCTAAAGAGAGAAGCAGGGACTGATCCGTTGCCTCTGCGGCAGCTTTTGATCAGCACTTGGCTCTCTCTTTCTCTCCCAGTCTGGCCAGGAACCACACCTCCATTTCTCTCCAGGCCTCCACCAGGGCTGCTGATCTGCCCTGCCTTTCTGATCAGGTCCCGTTGATAGGCCCAGAGATGCTGACTGGCATAGAAACCGACCAATCAGAACCAAATCTGGGTGAAGTGTGAGGAGGCAATGGCTGCCTAGGAGGCAGAGCTTTTGATGCTGACTGGCATAGAAACCGACCAATCAGAACCAAATTGGCTGGCAGAGGAGAGCAGTTGGGGGCAAGATCAGGCCGGCAGAGGAGGGCCGTTGGGGTGAGATCAGGCCAGCAGGGGAGGGCAGTTGGGGGAAAGATCAGGCCGACAGGGGAGGGCCATTGGGGACAAGATCAGGCCGGCAGGGGAAGGCAGTTGGGGGCAACCAGGCCAGCAAGGGGAGGGAAGTTAGGGACGAGATCAGGCCCGCAAGGGAGGGCCGTTGGGGGAGAGATCAGGCCGACAAGGGAGGGCAGTTGAGGGCGAGATCAGGCAGGTAGAGGCATTTGGGGGCAAGATCAGGCCAGCAGGGGAGAGCAGTTGGGGGCGAGATCAGGCTAGCAGGGGAGGGCAGTTAGGGGCGATCAGGCAGGCAGGCAGAGAGGTTAGGGGCAATCAGGCAGGCAGGCAGGTAAGCAGTTAGGAGCGAGTGGTCCCAGATTGAGAGAGAGTTGTCCAACTGCCAATTTAGGCCCGATTCCTGTGGACATCCCCCAAGGGGTCCCTGATTGGAGAGGGTGCAGGCTGTGCTGAGAGAACCACCCGCCTCCGTGCACGAATTTCGTGCACAGGGCCGCTAGTCCATATAAATAATGCTGAGGATTGTTTTAGGGGTTGTTAGTTTGTATTTTGCTAATAAATCTGCTTTGCACTCTCAATACCTTACATACACACACACACACAAACACACACGCACACAAAACTTTACCACCCAGAATCCCCAAATCTGGGTTAGAGGCCATGCCTATGGCACTCTCTGGCAACTTGTACTTCCCCTAATATGCCAATGAATACAAGGTCTGCCTACTGACCTAATGGTAGCCCCCTTTAAACACCAAGTTCTCTGGCAGCAGGGACATGTCCTCCTTGGTGACCACACATCCCCAACAGAAAGCACCAGGCAGAAGCTCCTTAAAAAGGGCTGTATCTTCGTTTTGCAACACTGTTCTCCAACACTTATAGCACTTGCACATGTTAGGCACTCAAATTTTTATTTGAGTCCAGGTTGGACCCTTTAAAACTGATAAATCAATAGTTGGCACTGTGGTATAAGAGACGGTTCTTTAAGAAATAACAGCCTAGCCCTAGAAGAAAAAGCCTCACACTTTATAGCACATCTTGGGAATAACCCTACTTTTCAAAACCCTCTTCAATGAGCACATTCCAGCAGCTACAGAAATGAGCTAAATCTTTAAGTTTTGATATTCCCTTGGTTCTTCCTGCTGTCTTACTCAAATATTCTGTATCACTGTTAATGTATTTCTAGGCTGACAATATTGTCCTCAAATGTCAAGCAGTAAGTCCACGGATAATAAAGACAATTCCCAGTCTATTTCTTCTGAAACACACACAAAAACTACATAAAAGTAAGCTGTGAAACTTATTATAGATTAATAGTAAGCAAAGCCCAGAAGAAATTCCTACTGAAATTTTTATACTTTAATTTCTGGGGGGAAATGAGTGCTATGAATGAAACTGAATTAAAGGAGCATTCCGAAGGATTACAGCTTCATTCATAATCTAAATTGCTTCCAAAAGATGGTCCCAAGTTATTTGCTTGTTTATAATTATCCACAAGTTTCAGACATTGCACACATCTAAAAAGCTCAATAAAAGTCAAAGAGCTTTATGTACCTAAATTGGGGATTGTGGATAAATATATGTGTACTGCATAAACCCACAAATATTCAGAAGATCCTATGATGTATGGAAAGTTATTTAAACTAACTTTTACCCCAAAACAAATCTACAGTAGGTAAATTCTTGAGGAGGAGCAGAGTTTGCCACCACAAACTATCCATCTTTAGGATACTGATTATTTAAAGCTGGTTATTTTTAAGAAAGAAAAATCAGGAAGAACCGTTAATCTTCCTCTAACTACTTAAAAGAATTTAGAGAACCTGCTCCAGAAATGGAGCTATCATAGTTAACTAAATTTTAATGCGAACTAAGTGTGGCAGACAGAGTAGCAAGAAGTCTACCTGCAAAATCTCTACTCTGTGCATATGGTTCATAACGAGAATTTTATTAGGATCATGATTATGGCAAATACACACTCAAATCATACCATAGCTAACATTCTTCTTTTGAAGTTAAAAAACAAACAAACACACGTTTGTATTCAAACTTGGAGATAACACAAAGCTGTAACTTTGTATGGAAATGAATCTTGATCCCGCACTATCTCTTTGCACTCAGTACAAATGTCTAGGCTTTCATTGTGCTGGACTCTAGTCTGATCATTGCATCAAGGTCACAATCTCTAAACATTTCTATGTATCTACAAGAGAGGGAAAATGTGGGCATATATTAAAAAAAAACAACAACACTCCAAATATACATCTGTTGAGGGCATGGGGGATGGGAGCAGCAAAACAAGAGCCTCCAATTCTCCCAACAAAGTGTAGTGGAAGAACACTAGGTCAGTAACCTAGAGACCCAGATCTGAGTTCCCAATCATCAGCCACTACCTGTGTAACCTTAGAAAAGACAATCTTAATGGGCTCAGTTTCTTCATTTGTCAAAAAAAGAATATCCCATCAGATGATATGAGAGGCAATATATATGAGTCAAGGGTCTTTTCTGGCATTACCTCTTCTAAATTTCTCAGGTGAAATTTCCTCTTTTTTTACCCATGTGAAGCCTGCTTCAGGTTTTACACATGAGCACAAGAATTGTGGGATCCTATTATTTACCCACAGGGCTTTGATAGAACTCCTGAGACCAGGAGGATAAAGTATGACTTTTCCCCATTCATTCATTCATTCATTCAGAAGACACAAAACCACCATTTACATAACATACAAAACAATGTGCCAAACACTTTAGGAGACAGGTACAAAAATTATTTTTAAATAAATAATTAATAAATAAAATAAAATAAAAGGTACAATCCCTACTTTAAAGTACTTGGTATATTTATAATCCAATGGGCTATATAAAGAATTGATGAAAATTGCAATGGCAAAGATCTAGAATTGCTAATTAATCAGTACTGTTCCCCTTCTCAACACAAGCACTCCAGTCATCAGGTAAGATTATTTTTGCTGCGGAGAATAGGCATGCTCCTGAGCAGATGCCCATGTTTTTTTCCAGTGCCCCCACCCTCCCTGTCCTATCAACCTCCTTCACCATTCCTCTCCAAAACATTAGGTATTCCTGAGAAGTAGAAAGTCACTAAGAACTTGGTCACAATGGCTGAATGCTCTCATAAATTCACCTTTGCCACTTTTTTAAAATTTCAAATTCCAGGGAAATAGAAAATATATAGAACTTATTTTATTCCATTTCTATCACACTGCTATATGAAACACTGAAATCGGATGACTATTATATTGGCATTAGATACCTAGTATATTCCTATTAGCAAGAATAATGCAGAGTATCACTGAGGTTTAAATCAATACACATATGAACAAGCCAATTTTGCAAACACACACACACACCCCTTCTCGACCCCTCTTACTGCGTAAATGAGAGCATTATAAATTGGTTTCACTCCTCTGGAAAGCAATCTAGCAATATGTTTAAGAAGCCATAAAATTTTTCATACTCTTTGACCTATTAATGCCACACCTGGGACTCTATCATAAGAAACTAATTCAATATATGGAAATAGCTACATGCACAAAGATATGCCACACAATATTATTTGTAACTGTGAAAAATTGGTAGCAATGTACATATCAACAACAGAGGTAAATAATAGTAAAGCATCACAACAGAATGTTATGCAACCATTAAAATGGTAATGATGGGGGATGCTGGGGGGAAGACTCACTCACACATGATGTGTCCCTCCGTGCACGAGGGGGACTTTTCGGTGGGGATTTAGGGCGCCAACCAGACGCCAGATGCAGCATTTTCAGAAAATAGCGCCCTGTGCAGCTGAAGCGCTGTGTGTGTGTAGCGGGGCTGTGTCTGCTCGGCCGGAATGGAGTGCCTCCGGTCCGCACCCCCCGCCCCCTCCACTCCCCCTCCACTCCCAAAGCTTTTCCAGATGTCAATGGTAGATTTGGCAAAGAAGCTTTTAGAAGGGGCACGAGCAGGTCAAGATGATGAAGTTCGTATTTTGATGGCCAATGGAGCTCCTTTTACTACAGACTGGCTGGGAACTTCTCCACTTCACCTGGCAGCACAGTACGGGCATTATTCCACCACAGAAGTACTATGTCGAGCTGGTGTAAGTAGGGATGCCAGAACCAAAGTGGACCGAATGCCCTTACATATGGCAGCTTATGAGGGCAATGCCAGCATAGTAGAGGTTTTGATTGAGCATGGTGCTGATGTCAATGCAAAGGACATGTTAAAGATGACAGCTCTACGTTGGGCCACAGAACACAACCATCAAGATGTGGTGGAGCTTTTAATCAAATATGGTGCTGATGTACACACGCAGAGTCATTTTTTGTAAAACTGCATTTGATATTTCAGTAGACAATGGGAATGAAGATTTAGTAGAGATATTACAGATTGCTATGCAGAATCAAATCAACACAAACCCAGAGAGTCCCGACACTGTGACTATACATGCTGCAAAACCACAGTTTATCATTGGACTTGGAGGGGTGGTGAACCTAACAGATGAAACAGGTATGTTTGCTGTTCAGTTTGGAAACTCCTCCACATCAGTATTAGCTACATTAGCTGCCTTAGCTGAAGCATCTGCTCCCTTGTCCAATTCTTCAGAAACTCCAGTAGTGGCTACGGAGGAAGTAGTTACTGCAGAATCAGTGGATGGTGCAATTCAGCAAGTAGTTAGTTCAGGGGGACAACGGGTCATCACAATAGTAACGGATGGAATCCAGCTTGGAAATTTGTACTCCACTCCAACAAGTGGAATAAGCCAGCCCATCATTGTGACCATGCCAGATGGACAGCAAGTATTAACAGTACCAGCAACAGACATTGCTGAAGAAACGGTTATAAGTGAAGAACCACCAGCGAAGAGATAATGTATCGAAATAACTGAAAACCGGATGGAATCTGCCGAAATAGTAGTAAGGAGTCTTTTACCCGGTGTATTTTGCTGCAGTCATCCAAAATAAATTCAATTTGCTTTTTTTTTTTTGTCTTTTATATTTATTACTCACAGTGTTGTTTTGATACAGAAAGCATATAGTATTTCAATTTCTGCTTTATTCATATAGCAAGCCCTCAATAAATAAATATTGAATGAATGAATAAAATAAAATAAAATGGTAATGATAGAGATTATGTAGCAATAAGGGAAAATACAAATATAAAACAACAGGTACAACTATGTAAAAATCATTGGAGAAAAGTTTAAAACCTGATAATCTTTGTTTTAGGATAATGAATGGGGGTGTTTTTCTCTTCCTATTTCTTATCTTTTTGTAATAAAGTTTTGATACTTCTATAACTAAAAAATAACCTTTTTTAAAAAAAATGGAATGCAAGCCTTTGATCATAAGGATCAAGAGGACAGCACAGCCTGCCGCCTGACCCAGGGAGGATTGCATAGGGGTGCTGGGACCTTGTGCTCAGAACAGCTTCATGAAGAGCCCCCTGGAGGTGCCGCATACTTGTCAATGTCAATGATTGCCAAAAAATCAGCAGTGCCCATCTGCTAACCCCAGTCAATCACCTCCTTTACGAGCATCCTGAGGCAGAGAATTCTCCCGGCTCACCACACATGCTGTCAGCTTAGTTATCTGTTTAAGAGATTTATATAGGGTCACATGGGGCTATAAGATAACTTATTTAAAATAAATGAGCTCAGATTTTCTCAATGTAGCAATGAGAAATGTCTGTGGCAAGAAATGCAATACTCAAAGATCTGAGAAAGAAAGCAGAAACCACCTTTTCACTTCTGGTGAAGACAGGAGTGTGTCTGGTGTTGCTACACACATTTGTGTCTAAGAAACAGGAGGCAAAGTAAGAGGAGGGCTGGCCTCTTCTGGGCTGACTCTGGGATGAAGGATGCAAATCAAGAAGAGTGTTCAATCCTAACAAACATTAATCATCAGATGGAAACTGATTTAAACTTGGGCTACTTAACCCTACATGCTGTATCTGCTCTGTGGCCAACCTGGAAAATACTCAAAACTTTTCCACATAAATTAATGGTAATTGCTTCTTTCCTTTACACCATTTTGGCATATGAAAGGTTTCATGGAACACCCTACTTTCAGATAACAGGATCACGGTGGAAACCTGTACAACAAACAAGGACAAAGTTTTTAAATTTTTACACCTAAACACTCATTTTAAAAACAAAATCAAAGCAAGAATATTTGTTTCCCTAAACTCCAAATCCCATCTCTAAACTATGATGAACTTTACACCAAATAATCTTAAAGCCACAGTACAACACAGGGAGGACAATGCCAGACCCATCACTGTCTTTTTAAACAAATTCCCAGGGCCCAGGAGAGGCTAAGACAAATCATTACTCTAAACCAAAGAATCATCACATTGACTATGGTTTACTCAAAGATACAGCCAGATTTCCTGAAGCAATGATATGGCCAAGTGTTTAAATGCTTAAGAGGGCAAGTGCTAGAGGTGGTGAGGGTATAAACAAGAAGCCTTCAGGAACTACATAAATGGCATCTCAAACATCATCAGTCTCCAGTCTATTAAATGAAACTACCATTAGAAATCAGAGAGTGACCTGGAGTTTTCATTGACACCTAAGAGCAAATAGTTGTCTTTCCTCTATATCTCTAAATTCAAGGCTCTACAAAGTAAATGAGCTCTGTCCTCTACAGCAACCAGCACTAAATTACATGAGTATTTAGGCATACTCCATAAGGATATGAAAATAATTTTATACCACAAATAAACAAAATAGAAGATATTCCCTTGGTATTTGAGGAATATATTCCAACAATCCCACTAATAAGGACATGCTGAGAACAGATATTTCTGTATCTTTGTAACGGCAAAAGTTTCAAGAGCCCAAAGAACAAGGTACTCAAGAGAATTTGGAGCAATGATCCTATACCTTGGATGTACACTGAAATCTACCTGGGGAACTTGAAAAAAGATACTTTGCAGATCAGAGTTCATCTTAGCATAATTGTGGGCCCTTGATACTCTAGGATCAGGAGTCTTTGTCTACAACTAACATCCAGCTATGATAGTGTGCTATATGAGCCATTCACCTCAACACTGGGAAAGGAGCTAGGGCGTCTGAACACCAGGAACCCGCTCTTAAAATGCAGCTTAGAAGAGGTCACTGACCCATACGGCCTGCTCAGATGAGTGGGTTCAAGGAGGACCCTCAATCTGTATTTTCAGCCGCACCTCCCTGGAAAAATGTAAGAAGCGCTAGAGACAAGTTGCAACATGAACTGACACATGGGCCCAGCCGAACCAGCATTGCCTAGAGATAGCACTATTTTCAGAATGCCACAAAGCCACCTGATGCCCACTCTTCGAGAGAAAATACATACCCTTTTAGCAAAATACAAACAGGGATTAAAGGAATAGGTACATTTCCTACCTATTGCTCCTCTGTTGATAAAGCTGGTAAATTCACTTCATTGAATTTTTTTTAAAAGTCCTCAGTGTTTACCATTGAAAACCCTCAATTTAAATCCAGCTATAGATAGTTTTGCTTGCTTTTATTTCAAATTTTGGCATGGGGTAGGTAGCCAATGTATTATAAACTCCACGAGAATCAATTTGGATTTATTCAAAACATTTAAAAGCAAAAATTTATCCAAGAAATTTAAATTTCAAAAAAATCAAATAAATTGCATGCATTTTAAATACATTTTAAGCAACAGAAGAGTTTAAAACATAAATTCAGAAAAGCAAGAAAAACTAATATCTTTCTACAAAATATGGCATTTTTTTTTAAGAGCACTTTTAACAAACAAACAAACAAAAAACAGATTTTTGTGAGCGAGGGAATAATGGCGGCAGAATAGACAGACGTGTCCCGAGCCTTGTCCCGGAGCAAAAAGAAAGAACAGCTGAGGGTCGCACAAGGAGTGTTTGTTGGCTGGTTGGGAGACAGCTGAATTCCAGAAGGAGGTGGGGGACTGCTAAACGGGGTTCCCCTGACCTGGCAGCACCAACTGCGGCTGGGTCCCCTCCCGGAGCTGCGGGCTTGGACGCGGAGTCTGCGCCATCTTGATCCGGAAAGTGGAGCGTATCGGAAGCCTGAGAATCCACAACTGCGGCACCCAAGGAACGACTGCGAGCCCCAAAACAACGCTCCCCAATTGGCGCAAACACACGGGTTCAGAGGAGCTCTACACTCCACCATGGAAAGGTCAGATTTCGCCTGGGATAAGGTGAGGTCTCTGGTCCCAGCGCGAGAGAGGAACGCGCGTTTTGCGGGAGCTGGAGGACCAGGGAAGTCTGTGCCTAGAAAAATCTTTGGCTGTAGGGGCTGGCGTGATCTGTGATTGTGGAAAGGGGTCCTCAGAGCTGCTAAGAGAAGGGCACTCTAAAAAGCAACCCATTTTGATCTGACGTGCAGGGACACCCTAAGAATTTCAGGCAGTCCAGACTTAGGCGCAGCCCCTGCGTTCCCTGGGTGCCTGGGCTTACGCGGAGTCCCGGAGTACGCACAACTGGGCTTTTTCCTCTTGAAATCCTTGCTTCTGATTACTAAGCCCAATACATAGGATCACCCAGTTGGGGACACCCTGGGAGACTGCAGGGGAAAGTTGTTTTTCTGGAACCTGGGGATCGGAGCAGGGAGTGACCATCAGAGAGTCAGCTCTGAGGCAGCCCACTCCCACAAACCGGTAGTGAGTGCCACAAGGAAAGAAGGTTCTAACACTGCCTAGAGAGGCCATAGATAGACCCGGAAGTCAATCCAGAAACACTGCCACCCAGGGGCTGAATCACAAATTGACTCTTGTGTAATCAAAAATAAAGGAATACGAGAAATTAAGACACACCGCCTGCTTAAAATCAGGACTGGCTTACAACACTGAAGAGAAGTGGATCGCAGGGAACTGCAATACTGTCTGGGCTGAGAAACAGGCGTGCCAAACAGAAAAACAGAGGAAGCGAATGACCTTCACTACTTCACATTTTATTTTTACCTTTTATTTTTTTATTTTTTTTATTTTTTTATTTTCATCTTTTGCATCTTTTAACCAAGAAACTTTTTTTCTTTTTCATCACTTGATTTTACCTTTTTAATTATTACATTTTTATTTTCAATCCGTATTATTACAACTGCTATTTTATCTTTTTTTTTTTTTAAGTGTCATTTTATTTTCTCTTCATTTTATTTTGGGATTAGGGTTCTACATTCTATTTTTATCTTTCTTTAGCATCGTTTTACTCTATCTCAACTCTACCTTTAGGCCATCACTCTCTTCCTAACCTCCCCCTTTTCAGTGTCCTGTTTATCTTACCCTTTTACTGATTTAGATTTTCCCTATTCTTTCTGTTTACCCCTTGTTAAAATTTCACCCTACTTACATATCTAATCTCCAATCCCCTGCTCCAAGTCCACATACACCTCTCCCTTCGCTGTCTGAGCTATCCATAAACTTGTCCATCTCTCTGTCCTTTTGTTGTTGTTTGCTTGAATGTAGATTATATCAAATTTTTATGCTTTTTTGTGAGATTGTTTTGCTTATTCTTCTTTTGTTTATTTTTTTTTGTTTCTTTTGTGCTTCAGCTTTCCCTTGCCTCACTCCATATTAGTTGGTGTTGTAGTTTGTACTAATCCCCAGGCACTTGTTGCTGGCATTTGCTGGGATTAGTGATTGTTCTATTGGAGTTTTATCCCCAATATATATAGTCTGTTCCCCTTTCTCTCTTAGTTACTTTCTTGTCTCTCTTACTTTTTTTTTTCTTTACTTTCCCTTTTCCCAATTTCATTTTCACACTCCTTTTTTCTTTTTTTCTTTCTTTCTTTCTTTTTTCCTCTTCTTCTTTCACTCCTATCACCTAATTTGCCTTTCTCTGGTGGTCACCTTTATTGGAGGTTATTAATATCGTGAATACATTCCTGTTCAGTGCCTTGTGAGTTGTACCTGGTAGTGCTGTATTTTGTGCCATTAAATCAACCAAAGAGAGAGAGAACTACATAACCAGACACCCAGAGAAGAGAGACCATGGGGAGACAAAGAAGCAGCCCGCATATGAAAGAAAAGCAGGCATCACCAGAAAAGGAAGTAAACGAAATGGAGGCAAGCAACCTTCCAGAAAAAGAATTCAGAGAAATGGTCATAAGGTGGCTGAAAAGAATGGAAGACAAATTCGACAATATGAGCAAGCACCAAGAGGAAATGAAGAAGAACCAAGAAGAAATGAAAAATGACATCGCTGCTGTAAAGAACTCAAAAGAAAGCATCAAGAGTAGACTAGAAGAAGCAGAGGACCGCATCAGTGAGCTAGAAGACAAGATGGAAAAAAATACCCAAGTAGAACAACTTCTAGAAAAAAAAATTAAAAGGCAGGAGGAGAGTCTAAGGGAACTTTGGGACAACACGAAACAAAACAACATGCGCATAATAGGAGATCCAGAAGGAAAGGAAGCTGAGCAAGGAATAGAAAACCTCTTTGAAGAAATAATAACAGAAAATTTCCCTGATATAGGGAAGAAAAAACCCACACAAATCCAAGAAGCTCACAGAGTCCCAAGCAAAATGAACCCCAAAAGACCAACGCCAAGGCACATTATAATTAAATTGACAAACACCAACGACAAAGTAAGAATCTTAAAAGCAGCAAGAGAGAGACAGAAAGTTACATACAAAGGATACCCATCAGACTAGCAACTGATTTCTCAACAGAAACTCACCAGGCCAGAAGGGAATGGAATGAAATGTACAAAGTCATGCAAAGGAAGGGTCTGAATCCAAGAATACTGTACCCAGCAAGGCTATCAATCAAAATTGAAGGTGAAATCAGGAGCTTCACAGACAAAAAAGGACTAAGGGAATTTATTACCACCAAACCAGCAATGCAAAAAATGCTAAAGGGTCTGCTGTAAAATAAAAAAAAAAGAAAGAAAGAAACAGGAAGCGAAGAAGTAACACAGGGGTAAAGAATAGGAATGGCGACAAATAAGTACCTATCAATAATAACTTTAAATGTAAATGGATTAAATGCCCCAATCAAAAGACATAGGGTAACGGATTGGATAAGAAAACACGACCCATATATCTGCTGTCTACAAGAAACCCACCTCAGAAAAAAAGACGCACACAGACTGAGGGTGAAGGGATGGAAAAAGGTTTTCCAGGCAAATGGAAATGAAAAAAAAGATGGGGTAGCAATACTTATATCTGACAAATTAGACCTCAAACTGAAGTACATAACAAGAGATAAGGAAGGCCATTTCATAATACTAAAGGGAGCAATCCAACAAGAAGAAATAACTCTGGTAAACATATATGCACCCAATACAGGAGCACCCAAATATATAAAAAAATTCCTGGAGGATATCAAGGGAGAGATTGACAGCAATACAATCATAGTAGGAGACTTTAATACCCCACTATCACCATTGGACAAATCCTCTAAACAAAACATCAGCAAAGAAACATCAATCCTAAATGACTCACTAGACCAGATGGAATTAATTGACATCTTCAGAACATTTCACCCCAAAGCCACAGAATATACATTCTTCTCAAGTGCACATGGGTCATTTTCAAAGACAGACCATATGTTGGGACATAGGCAAAGTCTCTTCAAATTCAAGAAGATAGAAATCATATCAAGCATCTTCTCAGACCACAGTGGCATAAAACTGGAAATCAACTACAATAAAAACAACCCAAAGAAATCAAACACATGGAGACTAAACAGCATGCTATTAAACCATGACTGGGTTACCAGAGAGATCAAGGAAGAAATAAAAAACATCATGACAACAAATGACAATGAAAACACTACAATCCAAAATCTATGGGACACAGCGAAAGCAATCTTGAGAGGGAAGTTCATAGCTCTACAAGCCTACTGCAAAAAACAAGAAACAGGGGTAATAAATTACCTAACCCAACAACTCAAAGAGTTAGAAAAAGAGCAACAAGAAAAGCCCAGTGTAAGCAGAAGGAAGGAAATAATAAAGATCAGAGCACAGATAAACGACATAGAGACCAAAGAAACAATACAAAAGATCAACAAAACCAAGAGCTGGTTCTTTGAAAGGATAAACAAGATTGATGAACCTCTAGCCAGGCTCACCAAGAAGCAAAGAGAGAGGACCCAAATAAACAAGATCAGAAATGAAAGAGGTGAAATAACAACAGATCCCGCCGAAATACAAAGGATTGTTAAAAAATACTACGAACAACTCTATTCCAACAAACTGGACAACCTGGAGGAAATGGACATATTCCTAGAAAAATATAACCTTCCAAAACTCAATCAGGAAGAATCTAAACAGCTCAACATGCCAGTAACTATGGAAGAAATTGAAGCAGTCATCAAAGAGCTTCCGGCAAACAAAAGCCCGGGGCCAGACGGCTTCACAGGAGAGTTCTACCAAACATTCAAAGAAGAACTAAAACCTATCCTCCTCAGACTATTCCAAAAAATTCAAGAGGAAGGAACACTTCCAAGCTCCTTCTATGAAGCCAGCATCACCCTAATACCAAAACCAGATAAAGACAACACAATGAAGGAGAATTACATGCCAATATCCCTCATGAATGTAGATGCCAAAATCCTCAACAAAATTCTAGCAAATAGGATCCAGCAGTACATCAGAAAGATGATACACCATGACCAAGTAGGGTTTATCCCAGGAATGCAAGGATGGTTCAATATCCGCAAATCAATAAATGTGATACATCACATAAACAAATTGAGAGATAAAAATCACATAGTCATATCAATTGATGCAGAAAAAGCATTTGACAAAATCCAACACCCTTTCTTGATAAAAACTCTCAACAAGGTGGGAATAGAAGGATCATACCTCAACATAATAAAAGCTATATATGATAAACCCACAGCTAACATCATACTCAATGGGCAAAAACTAAAACCATTTCCCCTAAGAACAGGAACAAGACAGGGATGCCCCCTCTCACCACTCCTGTTTGACATAGTACTGGAAGTATTAGCCACTGCAATTAGACAAGAAGAAGAAATAAAAGGCATCCAAATTGGAAAAGAAGAAGTAAAGCTGTCCTTATTTGCAGATGACATGATATTGTACATAAAAAACCCGAAAGACTCCATCAAAAAACTAACAGACTTAATAAATGAATTCGGCAATGTAGCAGGCTACAAAATTAACACCAAGAAATCTATGGCATTTCTATACACCAACAGTGAACTTACAGAAAGAGAGACTAAAAAAGCAATCCCATTTTCCATCGCACCAAAAAAATTAAGATACTTAGGAATAAACCAAACCAAGGAGGTAAAAGACCTATACGCGGAAAACTACAGGACACTGAAAAAAGAGATAGAGGAAGATGTAAACAGATGGAAGAACATACCATGTTCATGGATTGGTAGAATCAACATCATCAAAATGTCCATACTACCCAAAACAATCTATAGATTCAATGCACTCCCCATTAAAATACCAACGGCGTATTTCACAGACCTAGAAAGAACTCTCCAAAAATTCATCTGGAATAAAAAAAGACCCCGAATAGCCACAGCAATCCTGAGAAAGAAGAATAAAGTAGGAGGGATCTCAATACCAGATTTCAAGCTGTATTACAAAGCCACTGTTCTCAAAACAGCCTGGTACTGGCACAAGAACAGACATATAGATCAATGGAACAGAATAGAGAATCCAGATATCGACCCAAACCAATATGCGCATTTAATATTTGACAAAGGAGGCATGAGCATACAATGGAGTCAAGACAGTCTCTTTAATAAATGGTGTTGGGAAAATTGGACAGATACATGCAAAAAAATGAAACTAGATCACCAACTTACACCATACACAAAAATAAACTCAAAATGGATACAGGATTTAAATATAAGACGGGAAACCATAAAAATACTGGAGGAATCCACAGGCAGCAAAATCTCAGACATATGCCAAAAGAACTTTTTCACTGATACTGCCCCTAGGGCAATGGAAGCCAAAGAGAAAATAAACAAATGGGACTACATCAAAATAAAAAGCTTTTGCACAGCAAAAGAAACCATCAACAAAACAACAAGAAACCCCACTGTATGGGAGAACATATTTGCAAATGTTATCACTGATGAAGGTTTAATCTCCAACATCTACAGGCAGCTTATACAACTTAATAAAAGGAAGATAAATGATCCAATAAAAAAATGGGCAACGGACCTAAATAGAAGCTTTTCGAAAGAAGACAGAAGGAAGGCCAAGAGACACATGAAAACATGCTCAAAGTCACTAATTATCCGAGAGATGCAAATCAAAACGACAATGCAATACCATCTCACACCTGTCAGAATGGCTATCATCAACAAATTAACAAACGACAAGTGTTGGCGAGGATGCGGAGAAAAAGGAACCCTCGTGCACTGCTGGTGGGAATGCAGACTGGTGCAGCCACTGTGGAGAACAGTATGGAGTTTCCTCAAAAAACTGAAAATGGAACTCCCATTTGACCCAGTAATCCCACTCCTGGGAATATATCCTAAGAAACTAGAAACACCAATCAGAAAGGATATATGCACCCCTATGTTCATAGCAGCACAATTTACCATAGCTAAGATTTGGAAACAGCCTAAGTGCCCGTCAGCAGATGACTGGATCAGAAAACTATGGTACATCTACACAATGGAATACTATGCTGCCACAAAAAAGAAGGAATTACTACCATTTGTAGGCACCTGGATGGAATTAGAGAACATTATGCTAAGTGAAATAAGCCAGTCAATGAAAGAAAAATACCACATGATCTCACTCATTTGGGGATAATGAAAAACATTTATAAACTGATGAACAAAAAGATAGATACAGAGGCAGTAAAGCATCAAACAGACTGTCAAATTACAGCAGTAACGTTAGGGAGAGGTGGGGGAAATAAGAGATCAACTGAAGGACTTATATGCATGTATATAAGAGTAACCAACGGATGCAAAACATTGGGGGGTGAGGCATGTATGGGAGTGGGGTGGGGGGGGGCAATGGTAAGATATGTACACATATAATACCTTAATAAAAAAAAAAATTAAAAAACAGACAAACAAACAAACAAAAAACAGAAAGGAAGACCAACCATTAAATCTAAGAGTGCTTGACTACATGAACTCTGAAGGCAGGCTGCCTGGACTTGAATCCAAGTTCCAACACTGTATTAGGCATAGTGCTCTTAATTGTGTCCATGTGCCTCATCTTAACACCTGTATATCAAAGGTTCTAGAGTCAGGCTGTAGGGTTCAAATTCCTATCTGCACATGTTAGTTATGTGAGCTCATTTAACTACTCTACCTTTTTCCCTTCTCTGTAACATTGAAATAAGAATAGTAACTACCTTCTACCTGGAGAAATTGGAATCCTGGTACACTGCTGATAGAAATGTAAAATGGTACAGCCACTGGAGAAAACAATATGGCAGTTGCTAAAAATATTAAACATAGAATTACCATATAATCTAGCATTTCCACTTCTGGGTATATACCCAAAAGAATTGATATCAGGAACTCAAGCATATTTATACAGCATATTGTAAGGATGTACTACACATGAAAGTGCATAGCAACATAAGTATTCCCAATTGCCAAAAGGGAAACACAACCAATGTCCATTGACATATAATGAATAAAATGTGGTATATGCATACAATAGAATATTATTCATTCTTAAAAAGGACGGAAATTCTGACACGTACTACAACACAGATGAATCTTAAGGACATTATTTGTAGTGAAATAAGCCAGTCTCAGAAGGATAAACACTGCATGATTCCACTCACATGAGGTACTTAAAGTAATTAAATTCATACAGACACAAAGTAGAATGGTGGTTGCAAGGGCTGGAGGAGGAAGGAATGGGGAGTTAGTGTTTAATGAACACAGAGTTTTAGGGGGGAAATTAAAAAAATTTTAAATGAATGGTAGTGATACTTTACACAACAAAGTGAATATACTTAATGCCACTGAATTACACACACAAATATGGTTAAGAAAGTAACTTTTATGTCTTGTACACTTTACAATAAAATAAATAAATAAATAATAAATAAATAAGAGTAGTCCCTACCTCCTAGAGTTGTTGTAAGGATTAAGTAGCTCTTATATGTTTAGAGAGTACCCAGCACAGAGTAACCTCCCCAAAACATTAGCTAGTATCTTATTTTCCTGCCTTTGTAGTTCCTTCTAGTCCTGGGCTTTCTTCTAATATAAATGCTCCTTCATTGGGACAGAAATTCACTGCAATTGCGTAAAGGTAAAGAAACTACCTAATTTTTGCAGAGTCTTCACACATTAAGCTGAAATTACCACATTTTTTGTAACACTGATTTTATTGCCTTTATTTACTAAATGGTTTCTTAATAATTTTGACTCAAAAATGGGTTCACAGGCTAATCTATCATATAGGTCTGAAGGAAGTCCCCCCCTGCTCATTCATAAATACTCTTTCACTTTTTATCACAACTAAGACTATTTTACTTCTTTGCTTGATCATTTTTTAAAATCCTTTTATAAAAATTTCCAAGCATACCCTAAAGTACAGAGCTTAACTAGCTTGGATGCACCCAACTTGATAACCAACATGAACCTTTCTGACTCTACCTAGTACTCTACCTTCCATCCACACAAAAAATTAGAATAAAAACACCGTAAGAGCTACCATTAAAGTAATAATGTCCATCTCTACAATCATCACCATCATCACTATTTTTCTTTTACTTTTAGAAGTTCTTTTTTAACATCTTCTTAACTTCCTTCCAATTTTTCCTTTGAAAGTACAAATAATTTCTATATCTACCATGCCAACATTATTGTAAGGATATAATATACTGGTACATGGAAGTGCATGTCTGACATGTATTAGGTTCCTGAGAAATACTAATTCCCCAGAGACTACCACCTCACCTTACTCTCCAAGACAACAGACACCCCGCCCACACACATACACACACATAACCTTCTCCATCTTTGTCCCTTACCGTCCTAAACACTGGTCCTTACTTCTTTCCTGTCCCTTCTGTCTCCTAACAGGGGATCCCGAACACAAATGCCTGATCATAAATCCAATCACCTAGAAGACCCCACATAAAAGAACAAATATAAAAAGTAGATAAATTGATAACTGTTTTCAATTCTTAAGGTACCAATCCCTATATTAAAAATCAAATATATACTCAACCTACTGCCTGTATATTATGTTATTTAACGGAAAAATCAGGCTACTACATTGCAAAATGTCACAAACAAATTCCTATGTAGGTCATTCCTGTGTGCGCACGTGCACATTTATATGTTAAATATTAAGTACTTTTTGATAATCTGGTAAGTTTTATATGCTGATGAGATTCACTTCTTTGCAATATTTATCGCCACTGGCAAACCTACCACCTCTAATTTGTTTTAAAAGGAATTCTAATCACCCAATCAATCATACTCATGACCTTCAGCCTTCACAGTAACTTCACTGTGGTCAAAATTGGTTCTAAAAATTCATGTTGCAATTGTTCTGTTGTCCTCAAGCTCCAAAACGCTAATGGCAAGAATATAATTTGCGCAAACCCTCTAGTAGAAGGAAAAAACAACACAGTAAGTTTCTAATTCATCTTCTACCAAGATTCTTTAAATAAAAGTGAATATCTATGATATTATTAAGTAACAGATTCTCCTCCACTAAGGTTTAAAGACTTAAAAATCATCAAAGTTTTGCCCAGCTGGTGTGGATCAGTGGTTGAGCATCGACATATGAACCAGGAGGTCGTGGTTCAATTCCTGGTCAGGGCACATGCCTGTGGTTGCGGGCTTGATCCCCAAAAAAGAGGCATGCAAGAGGCAGCGGATGGATGAGTCTCTCTAATCGCTGATGTTTCTATCTCTTTCCCTTTCCCTTCTTCTCTGAAATCAATACAAATATATATATATATTAATCATCAAAGTTTTTCTTCGCCACAAAATGGCATGGTTCACTCTGGCTTTAAATAACTTGTCATTCTTTGTGTAGTGATATAGAATGACCAAATAATAACCCTTCCAATTCATACCTCAACCCCTCCTAGCACACACTTAATCTTAACTGCACTGGCATCCTACTTCAATGTAAAAGAGAGCTGTCTTCTTGCCTAAACCAACGATTTATGACTCATTCACTTTAGAATACAAAACTGCTCAAATTTATCCTACTAAAACAAAAAGCACCCCCTCTCTTGAGGACCCCATGCAGCCACAGCGCCCTCTGTATTGCCTCATCTCTACATTTCTCAAGAAGTCACTGAGGCTTAAACATTAAACACTTTTCGTCTTCATTTTCTTATCCTTTCACTACTCTAACCAATGAATTCTAGGTTCTGCTATACCACTCCCCTGGAACTATTTTCAATGGTGTCACAAAAGGCCTCCCATTTATTCAATCCACTGGCCACTTTTCAGCGCTTATCTTACTTAGACTCTGTGTAGCGTTGGATACTGTTGGTCACATTCTCTTCAAAACTGTCTTCCTCCATTATGTCCTCTCTTCTGACCTTCCTCACACCTCTCTGAATATTCCTACTTAGCCTCCTTCAAGACTCACATCCTCCAACATCCCTGATGGGTCAGTGACCCCAGAGTTCCATCCTTGGCTCTGTACTCTTCTCCTTTTACTACATACCCTTGCTTGGTCCCATCTACTTGTGAATGTAATTAACTTCAATTACCAGTTATATGCCATGGTCTTTCTAATCTCTGTATTTCCAATTACAGTCTCCGCTTGGGTGAACCTCAGGCACATTAAACTCAACATATCTAAAATCTAATACTACCTCACATATTCACTACACAGGTGGATGCTACCACTACCTAATTACTCAATCCAGAAAACTGGAAGGCATCCTTTACTATTCCCTCTTTTAGTCTTCAAATTCAATCAGTTTCCAGGCCCTATTGCTTCTAAATCCCAAATCTCTAGGATTTGTGCCTCCCTTTCCATCTCCTCCACTGCTGCTACTTCAGGCTTGATCGTTTCTCACCTAGAGTTCCACAATACAACACTAATGCAGTTCTCTTTCTCCAATGAACACATCTGGCTCTGACTAGCTCTCCAGGCTACTGTCAAAATGACCTAAAATTCAAGTTTTATAATGTCATTTTCTGCTTAAAACTCATCTAAAATCTTGTATTTTTGTAATTTATTTCCTGAATATTTAACCTACCTCATGATTCCCCATCAGCACCTCCCTAAAAACATCAGCCCTGCAGAAGCACATGTCCATGCAAACATAGCTCCCTCAGTCCAAGAAAATGCTCACTCTCTTTGCTTGGTTAACTCCTACTCATCCTGACGATCCCCCTGAGAAAACCTTCTCTGGCTCAACTTGTCCATATTAAATAACTCTCCATTCTGTTCCCACAGCACTGTGTTTATTAAAGCACTGATCACAGCACCTGTTCACTTATCTAGCACTAATCATCCAAGTTAGTTTTTTGTTACATTTGTTGACTTATGGGTCTCTCCCACTAGAATATGCACTATTTGGAAGCAAGAAATGTATCTTATTAAGACTTTACATGTACAATAACCACATATTTGCAAAATTGACAAATGATATTCATAAGAAAGGCTTGTTAAAAAATATATTCAATATGTAATTCTAAGAATAAAAATGATAGACAAATCATTAAATATCAGTACCAGAGATAAGAAATGTTATGTTTCATACTGGAGACCTCAGATTTTATTTTCTTACAAATTATAAAAATCAAAGGGTCAACAGTGTAGAACCTTCCATTTAAACAGCCAAATCTTGATCTGTTTGGGCCTGATAAACTCCACTGGCCTTTCCCTGGTAACTCCCTGAGACCCCGCCCCACCACAAAGGTGTGCAAGCACCCAGTGGGTGGCAGCTGATTTGGTATACCCTGGGACATTTGCTGAATGGCCTCAGACCCAGCACTGGCACTGAGTTTGAACCTGTATTGATCTACTGAACACCACTCGCCCCTAACTAGTGACTCAACTGAGAACCTACATCATGCAAATGGAGTATTGCCTGGGGCTCTTTCAATGCCAGCCTAACAGCCAGCAGGCAAAGGCAAGTGGAGGTAGATTTTGGTGTTCCTTAGGACTTTTGCTGACCTGCCCCCAGACCCGGTGCTGGTAAAAGCAAACCTTAGTGCACAGTTTGATCCTTCTTGTGCATACCCATGCCCAGAAGAGGCAGCCCAAACTGTGGATCACTTTGTAGCTCTAAACAGGTTGCCCAGGGCCAGTCACAGGCAGCGTGTGACATTGGCCTGCACCAGAGTACGTCCCAAGAGGGCTCAGAACCAACACCCAATGATATGTTTATTAATTTTAGAGAGAAAAATATCAGTGTGAGAGAGAAACATTGATTGGTTGCCTCCCGTACGCACCCCAACCAAGGATTGAACCCACAAGCTGGGTATGTGCCCTGACCAGAATCGAATCCATAACCTTATGTGTATAGGCCAACACTCCAACCAATTGAGCCACCCAGCCAGGTCTGTTCTTGTACATTTAAATGTAAGTAGAATACCTACATCTATTAGTAAAAGTTATTATAATGTAAGGGAAAAGCAATATTATTATATATGGACCTCATTTAGATAATTTTAAAGTGTACAACTTTAAAATACTAGTTTCAGTTTCTGTGGAAGAGATCAAACATATTAGAGTCTTGTTTAAGTCTGTAATAACAGTCCATGAATCCATCTGAACTCCTCCTACAGGTAGCTCAAAGAATTATATATGAGTTATCACAGCCCCACGACTACATTCCACAGATCTAATGAACAGAAATGTTCCTAAGGACTAGAACTACAGCTGTGTTTTTTGTATGCTTTTTTGGGGGGGTTGGGGGTTCTACCAATAAGCTTAAACTCTGGTGATCTCCTCCATCAGTTTTATCCCATTTCGTTTATGTTTCCCTTCCCCACATATACCAGATAAAGTGGTTTGAGGCCTTCAGCACCCACTATTTTACAGGCCACTTATCTCAGAAAATTTTCCCTAATGTCCATTGAAGATCTGATTGCAAAATTATGTGTTCCTTCTAGGGAAGCCCTCATATGCCCATTCTGTGGCTGCCTTCTAAGCATCTATGCCAACGGTAAGTCTCTCATGGGGCTGCATCTCCTGTTCCATTCCTTAGTCTTCCGAATACAGTGATGTTCTCACAGCAACAAACAGCAAGTCATTTGGTGAAGATAACACTTCCCTTCAAATTCCCAAAATTCCCAATATTCATTAAATGACTAAAAAGCCATTTTGAATCCATAAGTTTAGATGTGCTTATTTTTGCATAGTTTGCCCAGTGTTAACAATGATATTATACTGATAAGTTAGGAGGTATTAAAAATCTATACTAATAAAAGGGTAATATGCTAATTAGACTGAACATCTTCCAGACGACCTTCCGGATGTCCTTCTGGACAAAGCCATGGTGGCGGGGTGTTGGAAGCTGCCCATTGCCTTCACTAGCAGAAAGAGGGGGACAAGGAACCGGAAGGCTGGTCAACCTTGAGGCTCTGTCAAGGGTCAGAGCCATGCACCCACTGTCTAGTTGAGACAATGGTAGCTGAAGCAACTTCCACCTTTTAGTCTTATGTAAATCCTTGCTGATGGGCTATCATAGAGCTATTACTGGAATTGCCTGCCTAAGGGCTATGAGTGTATCCCAGACCTGAATAAAAAGGATGGCAAGGCCAGAGCAAAGCGTAGTCCTCTCTTGGGTTTCTGCCTGGCCCCCAATTCCCAAATTAATATTTTCTTGTCTAGTCTCTTTCATTTGTGTGCGGCCTCCTCCAGAGCCCAAACCCTGAACCTGAACCCTGAACCACGCGGTACGTGGGGGATCATACTCGCAGTGGGGCTCAGGCAGAGGCGGTTAGAGGCAATCAGGCAAGCAGGGGAGAGCAGTTAGGAGGATCAAGCCGACAGGGGAGAGCAGTTAGGGGGATCCAGCCAGCAAGGGAGAGCAGTTAGGTGGATCAGGCCAGCAGGGGAGAGCAGTTAGGGGGATCAGGCCGGCAGGCAGGTGAGTGGTTAAAAGCCAGCAGTCCCGAGGGGTCCCAAACTCGAGAGGGTGCAGGCCAGGCTGAGGAACCCCCCTCCCTCCCAAGAACGAATTTCGTGCACTGAGCCTCTAGTATTAAATAACTGTTCCTAATTTGTTTTGCCTTTATCAGTGGAGACTGCTAAGAAGTTTGGAATACCAAGCACATGACAACACATATTCAAGGAATCAATTTTATCTCCTGTCACTTAAAAGTAATTTTCTAGAGTTATTGGTTTCTTTTAATGAGAGAGATGATCTTTCTCAGGGTGAGCATGTAAAGTTAGTGATGGCCAGGAGCAGTGACTAAATTGGATGGTTTCAAATCCTTAACAAGAAGTGTCTACCACTTCCCAATATAAGGCAATTATGCATTTAGTTACATCAAGGTCCTTCTAAAAGAGGTGATCCCTGTAGACACATAGAAATTGGTATTATATATTGGTTTGAACAATGACTATGGAATTTTAAGGAATGAAAACATTCATCATCAAACTCATAAACAGAAAAGAGAAGAGTGGTTATCAGGGCCAGAGGGAGTGAAGAATGGAGAGTTATTCCTCAATGGGTACCGAGTTTGAGATAAGAAAAAAGTCCTGAGAATGGAGAGCGATGATGGTAGTACAACAATGTAAATGTACTAATACCACTAAAGTATACACTTAAAAATGGTTAAAATGGTAAATTTTATATTTTATCAATTTTAAAAATCCATCATGAAACATAACTTTTAAACATTTTCTAGACAATGTTCTAGAAACAGATTTTAATGAATTTTGCAGCTGTCTCATTAAACCTGAAATACCAAGCAAAGCATTTAACTGACACACAAATCTATTCCAACTAGTGGCCCGGTGCACAAAATTCATGCACGGGGTGGGGATGGTTCCCTCAGCCCAGCCTGCACCCTCTCCAATCGGGGACCCTTGGGGGATGTCCGACTGCCGCTTGAACACCCCTCTCGCAATCTGGGACCACCAGCTCCTAACTGCTCACCTGCCTGCCTGCCTGATCGCCCCTAACTGCCTCTGCCTGCCTGCCTGATCACTCCTAACCCCTCTGCCTGCCTGCCTGATCGCCCATAACTGCCTCTGCCTGCTTGCCTGATTGCCCCTAACTGCCCTCCTCTGCCGGCCTGATCTCGCCCCTAACTACTCTCCCCTGCCAACCTAATATCACCCCCAACTGCCCTCCTCTGCCGACCTGATCTTGCCACCAAGTGCCCTCCCCTGCTGGCCTGATCTTGCCACCAACAGCCCTCCCTTGCCGGCCTGATCTCGCCCCCAACTGCCCTCCCCTGCCAGCCTGGTCGCCCTAACTGCCTCTGCCTCAGCTCCCACCACCATGGTTTTGTCTGGAAGGAAGTCAGACGTCCAGAAGATGGCCGGTTGACCCGGTCTAATTAGCATATTACCCTTTTATTAGTATAGATAGATTATATAGGATAGGATTGCTTAAATGGGGGGAAAAAGCCTTTTTCAGCAGGAGGAGATGCTTTTGGCAGACAAAAATACATAATCCCTATATCTGGACTGATAGCCAGCCAAATGCACTATACTGCCAAACCGATCATTAAAAAATTGAACCACTTTCTTACACCTTACAGCAAACAGTTGTTGCCCTTAAAACCCCTCCTCAGCCCCCTCCTTAGGTTCTGCCTTTGCAGTTCACCCAAATTAGGTTCTGATTGGTCGATTTCTATGCCAGTCAGTGTCAAAAGCTCCACCTCCTAGGCAGCCATTGGCTCCTCACACTTCACCCAGATTTGGTTCTGATTGGTCCGTTTCTATGCCAGTCAGGGTCTCCGGGCCTATCTCCGGGACTGATCAGAGAGGCGGGGCTGATCAGTAGCTGCCCCAGGCTGCTGGCAAGCAGGCTGAACTGCTGATCTCTCAGAGAGAGAAAGAGAGGCTCGGCTGCTGGCGAGGCCCACCTCTCTCTCTCACAGAGAGGTCAGTAGTTCAGCCTGCTCACCAGTCCCTGCCCACCCAAGCCTGCTGCGCACGCAGCCTGGTGTTCGGTCATCCCTTCAGTCGTTTGGGATGTTACAGGCCCTGCCTCTTTATACAGGAATTTAGGCAACAATCTATATATTTTTATAGGCAGTTCTTATCCCTCTAAGTTACCTGCCTTTTTGTCATTTCATTTCTTGAAGCACCAATTTCTGTTTGGGCAGGTACAGAAAGAGCAATTAATTTTGTGACTACTTAGCAGGGGAAAATGGGCTTACATGAGGTTCTGAATTGCTATAAATTTTAGTTAGCTGTGTTTTTCCATGCCACTATTAACATGGGTAATGGACACATTTTCATCACAAGTCAAGCAGTTTCCATTTGAAGGCAGTTTGTCATTATTCCTGCCCAAGACAACATGTCACACAGACTTCCAGCAGCAACATACAGCTGCTGGTCTGTCAGCAAACTGGACAGATAATCCTTTTCCCAGAACATGCAGTGGGCACCACTGCCCCAGCTACTTCCCCAGACAGGTTACAGGTGAGGGACTGAAAACATTCCAGCCTTCAAAAGACAGGACGAGGGGAATCTCCAAACACAGCAACTCCCTCCATTCCTCTGTACTCAGGAACTCTGAACGCCTTTGCCCAGCAACGTATCCCATTTATATATACCTTGGCATTCTACTGTCTTTTCATCTTCTTCACATAGCCTTTTCCACACCAGCTGCTTTCTAATAGCAGATTTCTGGCTATGTTCATTACAGCTCAGTTTCCCTTTCTAGGAGCTACACAAAGCAACTGAAGGATGCACCCCAAAACCCCTAAATAGAGCTGAGACAGGAGGGCCGTGAGTTAGTGTTGGGCCATTTGTCCTCTGGTGTACACACAGCCTCCTAAGGGTGGCTGGAAGACATCATCTATCTTCCTCTCCTTAGTGGGAGCCAAACCATGTAATTTCCATCCTGCTCCATCTCTTTCAAAGAGAGCAAAATAGAACCTCTGCTGCTGGAAAGAGCTGAAATGTTTGGTAATGAAAAAAGGCTGCATTCCCATACCAAGTTAATTAAGAGTCAAATGTGAAAATTATGCTTCTCACATCAGGTTTTGGTTGTTTAGTCTTAATGAAAAAAAATAAAAGCCCAGTGAGGTTGAGTAGTTGTGGAAGGTAATGTTAAGAAATGTATTTCAAATCCACATGTCATAATAACCACTGGGTAGAGACATTTCTGCCCAAACATACTAAATTAAACTTCTTTCAAATCAAGTATGCCATTAACACTATCACTTTTAGTGAATGACCTTATAAAAATGCTTCATTTTACTACATTTTGAAGAAAGCATAAGCCTCTGGTATTAGAATACTATGTGAATTTAACAAAACAAAAATAAAAAAAGGAAAAAAAATTAAAGCCTATGTTCCTTCAGACCTAGTTCATTGATGGCAATAATACCAAGCCCTCCCTGCACACCCTCTTTTTTCCAGAAAATGAACGCAGAGTATCTTAGCTCAAGCAGCTATAAGAAAAATACCATAGAGTTGGTGGCTTATAAATAACAAACATTTATCTTCCATATTCTAGAGGCTGGAAATTCCAAAATCAAAGTGCTGTCAGATTCGGTGCCAGGTGAGAACCCACTTCCTGCTTCACAGACAGCATCTTCACACTGTGTCCTCACAGGGTGAAGGGGGAGGAGAAAGCTTCCTGGTTCACAGACAGCAGTATTTACACAGTGTCCTCACATGGTGAAAGGGAGGAGAAAGCTTCCTGGTTCATAGACTGCAGTTTTCAAACTGTTTCCTCACATGGTGAAAGGGAGGAGAAAGCTCCCGGTGTCCCTTTTATGAGCACACTAATCCCATTCACGAGGGCCCCATCCTCATAACCTAATTACTTCCCTATACCATCACATTGGAGGTTAGGATCTAAACATGTGAATTTCCCAGGGAGGAAGATTGGGGGCCACAAACATTCAATTTATGACACGGAGTAATGAGAATATGTTCTTAATCTTCACACTGTCCCTAGGGCTAAAGGGAGCATAGATTATTTAGGTTCCGTTTTGGCTGAAGAGAATTAAGTAGAAAAGGTAATCTGATCACAGATCACAGAGGCTGGGGTGGAGCCCTGATGAACTCTGACCTTCTGGTGCTGTGTTCAGTACTTCACTTGTTTTAGGATCATACTATAAGAGTTGAAAAATATCAACAATCAATGGCTTTATTTGAAGTTATAATTTAGATTAATTATTGATAAAGTATAACTTTAAGAAGAAAATATTTTAAAAGAATAAGCTTTTAGGCCAAATAGAGCAGGTTATAAGATACCAACTCACAATTACCCACTCTATTCAATACTTTCCTCATTTATTATGTGGAGATATCTACAATGAGCTAGGCAGATGAATATATCTTAAAATGAGAGGTCTAAGAGTGAAAATGACAATGTAATGTTGGGATTATATTGAAAAAAATATTTGAATAATGCTGAGCAAGGAAAAACACCAATATTCTTCCACATTTTGAATAAATTACAATACACAAAGAGTCAATAAAAACAGAAGTCCATAAATATCTTTGTTGTTATAAATGAAAAAATAGTATTTACAACACACACACACACAATTTGGAATCAGCATCTAATTTCTTTTCCTCAAAAAAGTAACTGAAAAGTACAGTCATTCTAAAACCTCTAGGTCAATTCATTCTTAAAAGCTAACTATTTTGCAATCCTAAGCTGCCACTTTATTTAATGTTTTAGTTTAAGCCTTTCAAAGAGTCAAATATCTGCAAGTGATAGGTACCATTTAATGTGACAAAGATATTGGGAACCAGCCCCTGCCTACAAATGCAAAAAGCTTTAAGTAACATTGAACTAAACCCAGTACCTGTGCATTTATCCTTATCTGCAATCACCATTTCATCAATGAATATGGAAAAGTAAAGTTAATTACAGAGTAGATTTTGTATGAATTAGGCTTAAATTTCTCCTTATCACACAGTATTAAGGTTGACTCAGGAGCTTACTGCGCCTGCATTTGAAAAGCACATGCAGATTTTATTTGAAGGTATAATAATAATGTATATTTGTTCCTATACTGCCTGATTTATAGAGACAGGATAGATAGGCAGAGATCTTTCCGGGTTAGCCCAATCCCATGGCGAGTGCCTGGACAAACAAACACCTCCTGCTCCAGATTTAAGTCTTTTCTGCTCCACCAGCCAGTCACTCCATTACATTTGACCTGCGTGCCCCACTTCAAATCTCCTAAAAACAGCCTGTTTGGTTTTTTGTGAGTCTTTGTTTTAAAATTTGTACACATGGGCCTATGCTTATTTGGGGGAATAAAGTCACTCTGATCTAGAGAGCAGCTTGAATTCTGGAACACTACTTTAAAAGAAATGAAACTGATTTGCAAATATTTGTTGTGCATTTAGAAGAGTGCTGGGAACAGAAAAGAGTAAGGAAAAGTCTTTGCCCTCAAAAGATTTCAGAAGGCCAGCCTTCCAAGATCCCAAAATTACCTAAAGGCAATTACTGTGCCTTTATCAGTCACACATCTTTTTTTTATATTTTCTTTTATTTATTTCAGGGAGGAAGGAAGAGGAAGAGAGAGATAGAACCATCGATGATGAGTGAGAATCACTTGATTGGCTGCCTCCTGCACGCCCCATAACTCAGGCATGTGCCCTGACCAGTAATCGTACCAAGTCAGTCACAGATCTTGGAGGCAGCAATAGTGCCAGTGGTTCTCAATCATGAATATTAGAATTACCTGAGAAGCTATTAAAAATACTTGTGTCTTTTCGGAGAAACCAAGATGGCGGCATAGGTAAACACCTAAACTGCTGCCTCGCACAACAATTTCAAAACTACAACTAAAAGACAGAACGGACACCATCCAGAACCACAGGAAAGCAGGCTGAGTGAAAATTCTACAACTAGAAGGAAAGAAAAGCTCACAGAGAATTGGAGGTACGGCAAAGGGGCTTTGTGCGCGCAGAGAGGAAGGGCGGCTGAGAGCCTGGCTGACTTCCTCTGGCGGAAGAGGGAAGGAAGCCTCCGACAGCACTGAACCCCAGTTCCAGGCAATCCCCTGGGGACCCACGCTCTTGTGGGGAGAGTCTGGACTCTCGGGCGGAGACTCGGGAGCCGGGGAAGGCGGAGGACTGAAAGTGCGCACACGCGCGCACGCCGGTGCGCACAAAGGCTGCGGGGGTTGCCACAGGCTTTCCCTAGTGGAGGGGAGTCAGAGGATTCTGACTGCACTGAGCCCCAGTTCTGACTGCAGTGAACCCCAGTTCCAGGCGAGCCCCTGGGGACCCACGCTCTTGTGGGGGGAGTCTGGACTCTCGGGCGGAGACTCGGGAGCCGGGGAAGGCGGAGGACTGAAAGCGCGCTCGCGCCGGTACGCACAAGGGCTGCGGAGGTTGCCGCGGGCTTTCCCTGGTGGAGGGGAGTCAGAGGCTCCTGACGGCACTGTGCCCCAGTTCTGACTGCAGTGAACCCCGGTTCCAGGCGAGCCCCTGGGGACCCACGTTCTTGTGGGGGGAGTCTGGACTCTCAGGCGGAGACTCGAGCTGGGGAAGGCGGAGGACTGAAAGCGCACATGCGCGCAGGGGCAGGGCTGACAGAAAGCCAAGACTGAGACTCCACCCCATCCAAGCTGAGCACAGAGGCTACTGCAATTTGGCAAGTCTAATCCTATAGGGCTGTCTCCAGCACCGAACTTCTCCCAGCATAGACACAGCTGATCCTTACAGCCAACTGGCCTGGAGGTCAATTCTTCCCAGTGATACCAACAACAATAAAGATTTAATTACAACAAGGCTGTACACACAGTCCACAAAGGGGTGCACCAAGAGTGTCCACCTCAGGTTAACTGGGGAAGCAGACCCACTGGGCCATATTGGAAACCTAGCACAAATATCTACCTTACCAACTCAGGGAATCAGTGAAAATGCGGGGTCAAAGAATCAGACCACAAACGAAAGAAATGGAGGAAAACAAACGACTGGATATAGAATTCAAAACCACCATTATAAGACTTTTTAAGAATATCCTAGAAAAGGCCGATAAATATAACGAGACCCTCGAAGATATGAAAAAGGACCAACTAGAAATTAAACATACACTGACTGAAATAAAAAATATTATACAGAGACCCAGAAACAGAATAGAGGAACACAAGAATCAAGTCAAAGAATTGAAATACAAAGAAGCAAAAAACACTCAACCGAAAAAGCAAAAAGCAAAAAAAAAAATCCAAAAAGTTGAAGATAATGTAAGAAGACTCTGGGACAACTTCAAGCGTACCAACATCAGAATTATGGGGGTGCCAGAAGAAGAGAGAGAGCAAGATACTGAAAACCTATTTGAAGAAATAATGACCGAAAACTTCCCCCACCTGGTGAAAGAAATAGACTTACAAGTCCAGGAAGCGCACAGAACCCCAAACAAAAGGAATCCAAAGAGGACCACACCAAGACACATCATAATTAAAATGCCAAGAGCAAAAGACAAAGAGAGAATATTAAAAGCAGCAAGAGAAAAACAGTTAATTACCTACAAGGGAGCACCCATACGACTGTCAGCTGACTTCTCAACAGAAACTATGCAGGCCAGACGGGAGTGGCAAGAAATTTTCAATGTGATGAATAGCAAGAACCTACAACCAAGATTACTCTACCCAGCAAAGCTATCATTCAGAATTGAAGGGCAGATAAAGAGTTTCACAGACAAGAAAAAGCTAAAGGAGTTCATCACCACCAAACCAGTATTATATGAAATGCTGAAAGGTATTCTTAAAGAAGAGGAAGAAGAAAAAAGTAAAGAGAAAAATTATGAACAACAAATACATATCTATCAACTAGCGAACCTAAAAATCAAGTGAATTAAAAACCTGAGGAGCAGAATAATCTGGTGAATATAATAGAATCAGGGGCATAGAAAGGGAGTGGACTGATAATTCTCAGGGGGAAAGGGGTATGGGGGGTTCATGAAGAGAATGGACAAAAATCATACACCTATGGATGAGGACAGTGTGGGGGAGGTAAGGGCAGAAGGTGGGGTGGGAAAGGGGTGGAGGGGAGCTATGGGGGGAAAAAGGAGAAATAATTGTAATAATCTGAATAAAGATTTATTAAAAAAAAAAAAAATAAAATAAAATAAAAAAATACTTGTGTCAAGGTACCACCATCAGAAAATTGTATTTGATTGCTGGGAAAGAGCCCTGGCATCAGTAGTTGCATAAGCTCCCAGTGATTCTAATGTGCAGCCATAATCAAAACCTACTGCTCTGGACAGTGCAAGAATTCCTACCACTGCTAAGGTTAAGAGTTCTCAAACTGGTTCTAAAACTGTCAAGGGCTGTTCAAATTAGCCTTGGATTTCATAAATAGCTGGCATTCTACCCATACATTTCTTTTCTTTATGTTCCAAAATATTATTTATATCATCTGGACTTCAACTAACACGTAACCCTGAGGAGGCTATAAGAACCTTTAGATAACCATTTTTTAAATTATTTAGATTGCCCCATAAAATCACTTTTACTACAAATACTTCTTCATATGAAAATCTCATTTGTACTTAATAACTGAATTATTCAAAATGTTACTTAATAAAAACATGATTTTGCAAAAATTAGAAAAATTAAATACTGACCATTTTCAAGACTCCTGAAATTATCCTCATACCTTCCATGAAAGTTTTGCTAATACAAGCTCTGATAAGATAAATTCAGGCCTTTGTATATGCAAAACTAGGTTTTGTTTTATAGATTTGCTGTTAGGGTTTGAAATAGTAAGGCACATATGTCACAAAAGACTGGTTAAATAGGTTAGCAAGAAGTCTTGGTGTAATGTTAAATGTCACATATTTCACGATTATAGGTAGGATCAATTTAAAACCTGCTTAAGGGAGGAAAAGTTCAAGTACAGGACTTATTTTCCCTTAAGTGAAGGTTCTCCATCGTAAAAGGGGCTTACCAAGGGAAACTATGAACACATCTAGCACACAATCATCTGAGTTGTTCCTGGAGGATCTGGATATTCGGATATGAGGTGACAATTATTCTTCCTCATGGTATTTACATCATTATACTAAAGTCAGGGCCTCCCCACAGCAATGCTGATAATAGCGCACACCTGATGAACAAGCACAGTAAACATGAATCGATAACTTCTGCTATTTCAGTCAGCTATCTAATTTGGGCCTGATGACAATGGTCCTCTATCCTGGTGGCACATTTGAAACTGACAGAGTAGGCAGTTAGGCATGAGCAGAGAAGGAACGATAGGCCCAGTATGAAATGTCACCAGGACAAAAAGGCCTGGGTGCCTAGCAATAGCCAAAACTAGAGAAAGCAACTATTATAGGCTAGGACCTTATCCCTAGGGTAACCTTCCCTCCCTTAGCATGAAGCTAGTAATTTAAACTTCCTTAGAGGAGGAACAAGGGGGACAGAGAATAGCCTCAGATGACTCCCATACAAACCCTGAACACCCTCCCTTAAGCATTAAGCCCTCAGGATAATGAAGTTCTGACCCCATCAAATAATGTTAGGATCAAAGCCTAGGATCTGTTGACCACAGAAATAGAGTTTTGGTCACAACAGAGATAACATCTAGGCCTCAGCTGTGTTTCAGTTTCAGGCCCAGAAAAGTAGGAAATGCAGACAAAATGATAGCAGATTGACATCAGGACCAGATGCAATGACTAATGACCCCCTACCCCAGTGCCAAACAATTAATAGAGACATGACCCTGAAAGGACACACCTGGAAAGCTGATGAATGTTCTATTGAGATCCTCCCCTGAGGCAAGGGACCCAGTGTGCGCGCACGCTCGCTCGCTCTCTCTCTCTCTCTTCCTCTCTAGAGCACACCCACACCTTCCTTCTCAAGCACATACCTTCGTTTTCTTTCTCCTAAGATCCAAGGGCCCTTCTTTTGCTTATGTAACTTGTTTCCCGAGTCCATGCAGCCCAGCTGGTTCACTTCTTCTGTGACTTTCTAAATAAACTTCTTGTATTAGGGTCTTTGGCTCTGAATTCTTTTTTAGGTGAATTGAAGAACCGAGGTCTAACACCACCACTAACAAAACCCTTGAGACTTTTTAACGATATTATTGCTGGGCCCCATGCCCAGAGTTTATGATTGACTTGATATGAGTGAAACTAGAATATTGGTGTGTGTGTTTTTAAGGTTCTTAGGTATGTCCTAGCTGGTGTGACTCAGTTGATTGGTGCATCATCCTGTACACCAACAGGTCATGGGTTCGATTCCTAGTCAGGGCACAAACCCAGGTTGCAGGTTTGATCCCCAGTTAGGGTACACATGGAGGCAACTGATTAGTGTTTCTCTCTCACATCCATGTTTCTCTCTCTCTAAAAAAAATATATGTATAGCCTGGCCAGCATGGCTCAGTGCTTGAGTATTGACCGATGAACGAGGAGGTCACGGTTCGATTCCCAGTCAGGGCATATGCCCAGGTTGCAGGCTTGATCCCCAGTGTGGGGAATGCAGGAAGAAGCTGATCTATGATTCTCTCTCATCACTGATGTTTCTATCTCTCTCTCCCTTTCCCTTCCTCTCTGAAATCATTAAAAAATATATAAATATGTATGTGTATATATAAAATAAAGGTTCTTAGTTGTGATGAAGGGACCTGTTCCTGAATAAGATGAAGCTAATGCTGTTAGGAAGGAGCCTAGGGAGTACGCCCACCATAGGGACTTCAGAATATTTTTTTGTTTCAAGAAAAATGTTCCTAAAGCCAACAGAAACACTGGGGCCAAGTCTGCTTTATGACCCCAGCTGGCTCTGCCCCCTCCACCCAATCACCATGGACACTTGACTAGGGAGATACCTACATTCCACGTTCCACATTGCAAGCTGTGAAAGAGAGTAGATCAGGCTCCAACCAGTTCTAACCCGGTGGAGAAGGGAGAGTGAAGGAATCCTGGAGCATCTCCCTGTGCTGACCTGGCTCAGGAGCCCACCTGGAAGCCCACCCAAGATGGTGATGGGGATCTGGCAGTGTGAGGAGCAGGACTGCCAGTGGCCAAGAGGATGAGCATAGGGTAATAGAAATAAACCTGGGAAGCCTGGTGACCTGAGAGCCCTGTAGCTGGGCTCCTGCAGCAGGAAAAGGCCATGCAGTTCACTTTCAGTACCCACAAAGAGGAAACCAAAGCCACCAAGACCACCAGTGCTGTACCATCCAGGACTGCAGTGCTGCTGAGGCCCAGAGCGCCATCCAGGACTGAAATGATGCTTAAAGGCCACCTGGCCAGCACACAGGTGATCTGGGACTCAGAGGGGTCCTGATGTTGGAGACCCGGGCTGAGCGCAGACTCCAGGAACCAGGAATACTTGCCACAAAGGAAGACTCCAGGATTCCCCCTGTATTGTATTTTCATTTTCTAAGTAATTTTTTGAAGCCAGAGAAGCCAACAAAGTCAGCAATGGGGCTTATAGAAAAGACAGTGGAAATGATGAAGCTGAATCAACAAATAAACTCAAATCCAGTAAAAAGTGGTAGAAAACCAGGCTGTTACTTAGTGAACAGTTATCTGTTCAGGCTGAGACTAACTTTATGCTGGCAAATATGACCAATAAAACTAACTAGTAAAGAAGGTAAATTGAAAACCAGTGAAACAACTATGTACAAAAAGTAGTGAGATCCTATAAACGAGACAAGAATTAGTCTCCCAATATGTGAAACAAACTTCAGAGCTTAAAACAACACAGCTCTTGGCAAAGGAAAAGCTAGAATCTGACTTGAAGCAGCAGTTAGAGGGAGTGAGGAGACATTTTACTGGTCAAGGAGAAACAGTACAGAGAATTGCACTTTACATGATGCTAAATAAAGCCCAAGTTGAGACAGCTACAAAGGCCCATGCTTGTTACCTACAGAAAAAAAGCATTACTGGACAAGCAACTGAATAAGCCAGCCAGGAGCATGTCCCGAAAGAGGGGAGCTAAAAAGGAAGGCCCAGGCCTTGTAGGTGGCAGCAGAGAGGCATGCTTCTGAGCTGCACCACCTCCAGAGAACCAGGAGTTACATAAAGAGTTAGTGCAGCAATCTTAGCAGTGCCAAGAGGAAAAGACCCCTGCCCCAAAGCTAGTTAAAAAGTCAGAAGCAGCAGCTGCAGCAGGAACAGTTGTCTATGGAGTGCTTATTCCCAGAGAGGCAAGGACTTCAACAGGTTGCTCCAAAGAACATCTTCCCTAGCAACTGAATCAATCCATAGTAATCTCTAAACTATCACTGATTCAATAAGGACTGGAGCAAGTATTCTTAGGTGCTGCATAAACCTGGTTCAGAAGGCTTTGGGATCTCATTGCTACTGTAAAATATCCATCATGACATGTTAATGTGAAGGATAAGGTACTTTTTTCCAGACAAACTACAAAATATTTGTGTAACTAGCTTCTCCTAATTAGGTGTTTTTTTTTAATTCGCTCATTAGTAAACAAGGTGTCCCTCAATCCTCCAGATAACCTAACACCATTTGCCAAACACTCATACATGAAACTAGGTTGAGAAAACCAACTTGGGGAAGTGAGAGGAAAACAATTGTATGATTTATTTCATCTAGCTGAGTCAGATTTCTTTATAGAAAAAGCATCCTTAAGGATAGCATCTCAGATTGACTTTATATACCAGTAGTGCTTTCTGGTCTGTAAATGACCAGTATCAGTTTATCCTCATTTCTTTTGGCCAACTCAAAACACAAAGGCAAATTGTTTTTCTTTTCTTTTTTTTTTTCTTTTTTTGAAAGTTTGTACCAGTGGCCAGGTAGCTTCTTCTATAGAATGTTCATGAGTACGAAGGTACTCTAATAACAGCAAGATCAATAAACGCTAGGTAGAATGACCTTCTGTCTGATGTAGTCCTCACAATTACAGCTTTCAGTAAATTGAGAAGGGAAGACAGCGGGGACATATACTACGTCAACTCTTTTGAAAATGTTTTCTATGAAGTAATACCTCTAGAATCAATGAGGTGGCTAAACGCCTCTGCATGTTTTAGAAAAATGTATCAAAAGAAAGTTTTTAAATATCTGGACAACTTTTTTAAAGAGTCTTGTGCCATCTATTTCCTTAGCAACATCCTAAATTCTAAGATGTCAACATTACTTAAATATAGTATTTTAGTTTTAGGTCCCATATTATATTTTTGAACTATATGTGCACTGAATAGTACATGAAATGCCTTTTGTAATTAATATGTGCCATATATTTATGCCTATTTAATAGAGCTGGGAATAGTATTTTAAATTAGTATAGGCTTTTAGAGTAGATTTTTTTTTATGTGTGGTGTTTTGTTTTGTTTTGCTTTTAAGACATATTTTGTTGTGTGTTTTTTTTTGCGTGTTTTTTTAAATATATTTTATTGATTTTTTACAGATAGGAAGGGAGAGAGATAGAGAGTTAGAAACATCGATGAGAGAGAAACATCGATCAGATGCCTCCTGCACACTCCCCACTGGGGATGTGCCTGCAACCAAGGTACATGCCCTTGACTGGAATCGAACCTGGGACCCTTGAGTCTGCAGGCCAACGTTCTATCCACTGAGCCAAACCGATCAGGGTTTAAGACATATTTTGATGGTTAGACCGGTGATTTATTTGAATGCTGACTTCTAGTACAGGAATATAACCCCATATCTTTACATTGCTTTTCTGTGAAAAAATATAATCAACTGTATGTCTTCCAGAAATTGTAATAAAAAACTTGAAAATCATTTTCTTGAATTTTATTTTATTGTTATGTAAGTGAATTCCTTTAAATTGCATTATAAAAAGGACTCTCCCTCAATGTGCTTTTAACTTGTAGCTTTAAATTTTTTTCTGTTAAATATGTAGTTTCTTTATTAAACAAGCATTTTCTTATTAAAAATTAAAGCCTATGTGGATTAAAAAATAAACATATAAGTAAATAAAAAGGTTCTCAGGTGTGTGATTCAAGGCCAGAGTAAAGAACCAGTGGGCTAATGTGATCCTAGAACAAATAAAGGGAAACAAGTCCAGACAAAGACAGGTATAATCTTTGAGCTTGCTTACACAACTCAAATCCTGGTCTCTCCCCTAGACATGAAGGGAAGATGGCTTGTGAAAGAGGGAGGAGCTTGAGCTCACAATCAGACAAGAGTTCAAATATCAGCTCCATTAACTAGCTGTGTATCCTTGGCCCATTTGTGAAAGTTCTTTCAGCCTGTTTCCCCAGATTAAACATGGCACTAATTATATCTCATCAGGGTTTTACCAAGACTAATATGAATGAGATGTAAAACAACTGGTACAGTTTTGGTTTCAACCCATTTGTCAGCAGAGTCCGGGTTTATTGGGCACCTACACTGGGGGTTCCAGATACCAGCCACAAGATGAGCAACTTGGGGTCTTAAGAGGGGAAATGATCAGTTACCCAAGACACAAGGCTAATTAAGTAGCAGAGCTTGGATTAGAACTCAAATTTACCACCTCTGAAATTTCTGATAGTATTGTTAAAATGAGTGTGCGGAAGCAAAACGCCAGTGACTTTTGAAAGCACATCATTGGATGATCAGTTGTGGTAAAACTAAATTCTGATATGGATTATCAAAAGGTCCTGGCTTGCCTTCATGGCTACTTGAATACAGCCTTGGAGCTTATAAAAAAATATATCAATGGACAACTGAAGAATACGTAAGTGGACATATTTACCTGAGAAAAATGCAACTTGTTGTATGTACACAAGTACACAGAAAAGAAGGATATGAAGACATAAAGAATATAATACTTTTTATACTTCATTATATTTTTATAAAATTTTTTGGTTCTTTTGTGGTATAATTTGTCCTGTTTCAAAATTGTTGGTGATTTTTCACTGACACATAAGATAAATTAATGTGTAAATTGTTAATTTAATGATAAAGAATTCTTTCATATGTAAGTTTCAGTCATTTTCTTGTACTTCTATGTCAGTATGTAGAATGCAAAAATAATTTCTTTAAAAAAGAAAATATAATTCTCCCCACACTATTTTTAACTTAAGTTTCAAGCAATGCCATTTGATTTGATTGATTTACTTATCCAACTGACTAAAATGATGCATATGATGATCATTAAAACATTTTAGAGATGTTGTTCTTTCATATATATAAAACAAGTAATACAGCAGGTATTAAAAAGTGAGAGTTGGGTCAACTTCTGAGCAATCCAAATGAGCCACAATAAAGAATAGAAGTATACTAGCTCATCTTTTCACACATGAGACACATTCAATAAATTAGTTTTCAAACTTTCACAACTATAAATACAATCTCCGTATTTTTCTTAATACAAAAGATCTCTCATGGCCAACTGGTGAAGATGATCATAACTTACTTATTGAATAAAATTGCCAGTTAATACCTAATTCTAAAAAAGATAGAATCAATGAATCTGAATGTCAGGACAAACAACAGTTCAAGAGCCTAAACCAGGGGTGGGCAAACTTTTTGACTCAAGGGCCACAATGGGTTCTTAAACTGGACCAGAGGGCCGGAACAAAAGCATGGATGGAGTGTTTGTGTGAACTAATATAAATTCAAAGAAAAGGAGCGGAGGGGAGAGCAAGAGAACCGGATAGAACAGCTGGATCCGGCCCGCGGGCTGTAGTTTGCCCACAGCTGGCCCTAAACCCTACTTCTAGAGAATGAAATACTTAGCCCAGAGACAAAGAAGGAATCCAAATCCTAGAACAAACATATCCCTATGGCTTTAGAGTCCGATGGCCTAAAGTTTAAATTCTAGCTTCAACATTTCAATAAATCACACACTCTTTATGCTTTAATTTATTCATCTCTTAGATGAGAATAGTGCCATCTTTCTCAAAGTTCTCATAAAAACTGAAAATGGGAATATAGGTAAAGTACATAGCACAAAATAGTTTTATTTCCCTTGCTCTCCCTATATTTTGATTTCTGGTCATGAAGTTTCTAATCAATTATGCCTCTGAAATATTTCCTCTTCATAAATCAAATAACTCTCAAACTCAGAGAACAAAAATTCACAGACAACCCACCCAATGAAAAGACACTAAAGAGAGTGACATCAGCAGCATTGGCCATGTGAGCTGACCTCCAGGTCTCTCCCCTGTGCAATTACAAGTTGGACAGCTATAATTCAACAAAGGAAATCCAGGCTTAACACACAAACACATCTGAGAGATCCACACATTGAGACACCTAAATGTGGACACATCAGAGCAAGTGGGGTAGGCAGGATGGAGTAAAGACAGAGACAAAGGCCACAAACAGTCCATCTCTTGCCTAGGTCCCAGCAGATGCAACAGCAGTGAAGGGCTCCAGGGAAACTACACTGAACAAAGTGAAAGGGCAGAAACAGCAACTGAGCCTTGTGGCTGGCATATATTGAGGATGGGCCCAGGGTCAGAGATAAGAGACAGAGAAGCATTGCAAAGGGTCATAGTATTCAATAGCCCACCAGCATCAGACAAATGATTCTGCAGATGTGGGAACCTACCCACCCAATCCCTCCTGTGGCCAGTCGGCAGTAAAAATAATCACTCGGCCAATAGTAAAAGAACTGGGAAAAAAAAACACCAAAATAACTTTCTAGCCTAAATGGCCTGTACCCATTATGGCTAACTCCACAGGAGAGAATGGAACCCCAAACACATGAGCCCACTTCCCCTATCTCCTAGCCCACCCCTCCCCCACCTATCATAGAGGAGCCTGGTAAAAGAAGCTGAGTCAACTCCAATAGAGTGGCTCTGCAGACAGTTTCTAGCTACAGAAAGGTGGTATAAGGAACACAGTGGCCACAAAAACCATATCCTGCAACAATCCAAAGGAGTGGTGCCCCAAGACAAAAGCCAGCAGGTCATAAAGGGGACACCCACCTCCTCAGGGAATATGGGATGCTTTCCATGGCCAAGACTACATGCCCCACAGAGATCCCAGAAGCCCCAGAAGTGTAGGTAGGAGAAAAATAAAAACTTGCGTTTCAGCACCACCTACTGGAAAACAAAAGAAAGACTTCTATTATCAATCTGCTAAACAGTGATGAGCCAAATACTTCATTATGACAAATACCCAGGCAGAAAAATAATTCATCAAGCACAATACATAACTAAAGTAACATGGGAATTCAGAAAAAAAATTTAAAAATCTCCAGAGAACAAACTTAAAGACATGGATGACTGTTATTTAAATGACAGAGAATTGAAGATTGCAGTTCTTAAAACAAACAAAAAACTAAACAAGGAGAGAAACCAAGATGGTGGCATAGGTAAATACCTAAACTGCTGCCTCGTACAACAATTTCAAAACTACAACTGAAAGATAAAATGGACTTCATCCAGAACCACAGGAAGGCTGGCTGAGCGGAAATTCTACAACTAGAAGGAAAGAGAAAAGCACACTGAGACTCAGAGGAGCTGCAGAAGGCAGAGGTACGGAGGCGCGCGCGCAGAAAGGGCTGGCAACTGAGTATGTGGCTGGCTTTCTCAATCGGTAGAGAGACAAAAGCTCCCGACTGCTCTGAACTCCAGTTTCGGGCGAGGCCCAGATTCATTCAGGGAGAAACTGGACTGTCCGGCAGTGGGCAAAACTCGAGGGCGGCTTTCTCTCAGAGGTGCTTGCAGTGATTACCATGGGACACTGAGACACAGGGGCCTCTTAGAGCAGGGCTGACGGGAAGCCATTGCTGTCTGCTCCGCCCTAAGACTCCGCCCCATCCAAGCTGAGCACAGAGGCTTTTGCAAGTCTTGTCTCATAAGGTTGTCTCCAGCACAGAAGTCTCCCAGTGTAGACACAGCTGATCCTCACAGCCAATTGGCTTGGATGTCAATTCCTCCCAGTGATACCAACAACAATCAAGGCTTAACTACAACAAGACTGTGCACACAGTCCACAAAGGGGTGCACCAAGAGTGTCCACTTTAGGTAACAGGGGAGGCTGAGTCACTGGGCCCTATAGGACACCTAGCACACAAAGCCACTCTATCAACTCAGGGAAGCAACCAAAATGCAGAGACAAAGAAAAAGGTCACAAATGAAAGAAATGGAGGAAAGCAAACGACTGGATGTAGAGTTCAAAACAACGGTTATAGGGTTTTTCAAGAATTTTCTAGAAAAGGCCGATAAATTTAGTGAGACCCTTGAGGATATGAAAAAGGACCAACTAGAAATTAAGCATACATTGATGAAATAAAAAATAATATACAGAGATCCAACAGCAGACTAGAGGATCACAAGAATCAAGTCAAAGAATTGAAATACAAAGAAGCAAAAAACACCCAACTGGAAAAGCAAGAAGAGAAAAGAATCCAAAAATATGAAGAAAGTGTAAGGAGCCTCTGGGACAACTTCAAGCGTACCAACATCTGAATTTTGGGGGTGCCAGAAGAAGAGAGAGAGCAAGATACTGAAAACCTTTTTGAAGAAATAATGGCCGAAAACTTCCCCCACCTGGTGAAAGAAATAGACTTACAAGTCCAGGAAGTGCACAGAACCCCAAACAAAAGAAATCCAAAGAGGACCACACCAAGACACATCATAATTAAAATGCCAAGAGCAAAAGACAAAGAGAGAATATTAAAAACAGCAAGAGAAAAACAGTTAGTTACCTACAAGGGAGCACCCATACAATTGTCAGCTGAATTCTCAACAGAAACTATGTAGGCCAGACAGGAGTGGCAAGAAATATTCAAAGTGATGAATAGCAAGAACCTACAACCAAGATTACTCTACCCAGCAAAGCTATCATTCAGAATTGAAGGTCAGATAAAGAGCTTCACAGATAAGAAAAAGCTAAAGGAGTCCATCACTGTCAAACCAGTATTATATGAAATGCTAAAAGGTATTCTTTAAGAAGAGGAAGAAGAAGAAAAAGGTAAAGATAAAAACTATGAACAATAAATACATATCTATCAACAAGTGAATCTAAAAATCAAGTGAATAAAAAATCTGATGAACAGAAAAAAAAACTAAACAAGATACAAGAAAACTCAGAAAAGCAACTCAATGAGCTCAGAAATAAAATCAACAAATAAAACAAATATTTCAGAAAAATATTAAAACTGTAAAAAAGAACCAAACAGAAATTTTGGAGCTAGAGACTCATTAAATGAGATGAAGAATCAACTAGAGAACTTAGGAAACAGAGCAGACCAGATGGCAGAAAGATTCAGTGATATCAAAGATAGAAATCTACAAAAAAGTACAGAGAGAATTGAGAGTGTAATGAAAAAAAAAAAAGGTAAGAACTATCTGCCTACTTTGGAAAGAGCATTATAAAAATAATGGGTATCACAGAAAGAGAAGAGCAAGAGAATGGAACAGAGTACCTATTCAAACAAATTTTAAATAATAAAAGGCTAATATGCAAATGGACCGAATGGAGGAATGACTGGTCGCTATGACACGCACTGACCACCAGGGGGCAGATACTCAATGCAGGAGCCGGGCTAATGACTGGGGAGAGCAGCGGCGGAGGAGAAGGTCTCCCATCTCCGCGGGAGCGTGAAGGATGTCTGGGGAGTGGGCTTAAGCCGTCAGTCAGACATCCTCCAAGGGCTCCCGGACTGTGAGAAGGGGGAAGGCCAGGCGGAGGGACTCCCGCCCCGCCCTGAGTACATGAATCTTGAGCACCAGAACTCTAGTAATAAATGAGAAATTCCTAAAACTATGGAAAAATCTAAATCCTCAAATCCAATCTGTATATATATAAGTCTAAGCGACTGAACAACTAGTCAACTAGTCACTATGACACACACTGACCACCAGGGGGGAGACACTCAATGCAAGAGCTGCTCCTTGGTGGTCAGTGTGCTCCCACAGCCAAACTCCCGCGGCCAGATAACCTCCTGCAGTCCCTCCCCCTGACGCTGGCCGGCCCCAATAGGGCTGGCTGACTAACCTCTAATGGTCCCTCCCCCCGGCCGGCCAACCTCCCATGGTCCCAACCCCTGGATGGCCATCCTCCCATGGTCCCACTCCCTAGCCAGCCGGCCGAATGACCCCAATCGGGGCCGCTGGACAACCTCCCACGGCCCCTCCCTAGCCCCAATGGTGCACAGGTGGGGTCCCTCAGCCAAGCCAGCGCCCTCTCGCAATCCAGGACCCCTCGGGGGATGTCAGAGAGCCCGTTTCAGCCCGATCCCATAGGCCAGGCCGAGGGACCCCATTGCTGCATGAATTCGTGCACCAGGCCTCTAGTAAAACTATATTTAAAAAAAAGAGAGAGAGACAATAGCTACAGCAATATGTAAATGAACACAGCATTAAAAGGAATAATTTGTGACAACAAAAACATAAAAGGGGAGGGGGAAGGACTGAACTTGCACAGGTGAATAGAGGTAAAATACATTCAAAAGAAAAAGAACTGCACATATGAAAACTTCTTTTGTATATACCTAATGGCAAACACAAAAAAGTAATCTAGAATGAGACACATAACATTCAAAAATAGAAAGTGGAGGGGGGAAAAATCAAACTAAGTTAGTAGTTAGAAACACAAGGGAAAAGAAACAAGGGAGACACAAAGCTACTAAAAAAAAAAAGAATGGCTATAGGAAATCCCCATCTATATATATATAAAATCCCAGTGACCGGAACAGTGGAACAAAACGACCAGTGGCTATGATGCACACTGTGGCAGCCAACCAGCCTGATCGGGGCCCTAATCAGGCCCCCCACCCCTGGCCGGCCCAGCCCCTGATGGGCCCCCAACACCCCAATTGGGGGCAGGGCCGGCCGGCCAACCGCCACGGCCCCTTCCCCTGTCTGGCCCTGCCCCCAATCAGCCCCCTCCACCCCCATTGGGGGCAGAGCCAGCTGGCCAACCGCCGTGGTCCCTCCCCCCTGCCATCTCGGCCCGATGGAGCCCCATCGGGGTGGGCCAGCGGGACCCCACCTGTGCATGAATTCGTGCACCAGGCCTCTACTGTATAAATAATCACCTTAAATGTAAGTGGACTAACTCATCAATTAAAAGGCCGGAGTAGAAGGATGAGTAAAAAATCAAAACCCAAGTACATGTCGCCTATAGGAGACACATCTCAGCTGCAAAGACATAGATTCAAAGTGTAGAGATGGAAAAGTGATACTCCAAGCAAATGACATCTAAGGAAAAACAGGGGTAGCTGTACTTATATCAGACAAAATAGATTTCAAAGTAAAAAAAGGTAACAGGAGACAAACATGGACATTTTGTAATGATAAAGAGGAAAATACATCAAGAAGATGTAACACAACCCAGGTGGTATGGCTCAGCAGTTGAGCATTGACTCAGGAACCAAGAGTTTGCTGGTTCAATTCCTGGTCAGGGCACATGCCCAGGTTGCAGGCTTGATCCCCAGCAGGGGGCGTGCAGGAGGCAGCCAATCGATGACATTCCTCTCTCATGGATGTTTCCATCTTTCTATCCCTCTCCCTTCCTCTTTCTCTAAAAAATCAATAAAAAGATATTTTTTTAAAAAGATATAACACAAAATATATGAACCCAACCTGAAAGAACCAAAATATATAAAGCAATTACTAACAGAACTAAAGGAAGAAACTGACAAAAATACAATTATAGCAGGGAACCTAAATATCCCACTGCCAGCAATAGATAGAGCATACAAACAGAAATCAGTTTTTTAAAAAAAATATCAGCTTTAACTGACATTAGACCAAAGGGACTTGACCAATATTTATAGAGCTTTTCATCCCAGAACACCATAATATACATTCTCTTTAGTGCACATGGAACATTCTCAAGGATAGATCATATGTTGGGGGAAAAGCAGACACAACTAATTTAAGAAGATTGAAACGACCTGGCAAGGTGGCTCAGTTAGTTGGAGCATCTGTCCCATACACCAAAAAGCTGTAGGCAGGATTCCCAATCAGGGCACATACCTAGGTTTCAGGTTTCATCCCCAGGGAGGGCTCAGAGGGGAGACAACCAATCAATGTTTCTCTCTCACATGGGTGTCCCTCTCTTTCTAAAATCCATAAACATATCCTTGGGAGAGGATTAAAAACAAAAATACTAAAACCATACCAAGCATATTCTCCAACCACAATGCTTTGGAATTGAAAATCAACTGCAAAGAGAAAGCTAGAAAAATCACAAACAAGCTAAGTAGTGACTGGGTCAAAGTAGATTAAAGAAGAAATAAGAGATAAAAAAATAGATAAAAACAAATAAGAGTCACAATACGACATCAAAGTTTGGAGGGATATACAGCAAAAACCATAATAAAAGGGAAGTTTATAGCATTATGGTCTACATAAAATAAAATAAAAAACCTCAAATAAACAACATAGCATTTCAAGTTAAAAAACTAGAAAAAGATAAAGCCCAAAGTCAACTGATGGAAGAAAATAATAAAAATCAGAGTAGAAAAACAAAATAGAGAACAAAAAGCAATTATAAAATTAATGCCACAAAAAAGCTAGTTCTTTGGAAAAATAAAATTGGCAAAGCTCTGTCTATACTCACTAAGGTAAAAAAAGAGAAAAGACCCAAATAAAATCAGAAATGAAAAGAAGTTACAATAGACACCATACAAACACAAAGGACTATACAAGAATACTATGAAAGGCTTTATGCCGTCAAATTAGATAGTCTAGAAAAAATGGACAAGTTCTTAGAAATATATAACTTTCCTAGACAGAATCATGAAGAATTGGAAAATATAAATAGACTAATTGACAGCAAGGAAATTGAAACAGTCATCAAAAACCGCCCAAAGAGTAAAAGTCCAGGACCAAATGGCTTTACTAGTAAATTCTACCAAACATTCTGAAAGATTTAATACTTATCTTTTTCAAACTCTTCCAAAAAATTAAAATCACGATACTTCCTAATGCATTTTATGAAGCCAACATTTACTGATACCAAAACCTGGTAAAGACAATATAAAAAAAGAAAATTACAAACCCATATCACTAATGAATACATGCAAACTCCTAAACTAAATTATAGCAAATTAAATACTTCAAAAAGATAATATAACAAGATCAAGTGGGGTTTATTTTAGGAGCACATGGATGGTTCAACATAAGCAAATCAATCAGTGTGACACACCAAAATAATAACAATAAAATAAAGGATAAAAATCATAGGATCATATCAATACATTCAAAAAAAGCATTTGACAAGATACAATATCCATTTATGATTACAACACTCAATACAATGGGGTATAGAAGGAAACTACTTCAACGTAAAGGCCTTAAATGATATAGTTCTCAGCTAATATCACACTCAACGGTGAAAAACTGAAAGCTTTTCTTTCCTCTAAGATCAGGAACAAGACAAGGATGCCCATTCTCACCACCGTTTTCAACATAGTACTGAAAGTCCTAGTCAGAGCAATCAGGCAAGAAAAAGAAATAAAAGGCATCCAAATTGGAAAGGAAAAAGCAAAACTGTCACTTTTTACAGAAGACAGGATTCTTTACATAGATAACCCTAAAGACACTACATATGTCTGCAATGTTTCTTCCTTATACTGTAAATTGATTCTACTAATAAAAGCACCTCAACAAAGCAGAGAAAGAAAATAATTAGAACTAAAAACTATACTAGTCTGAAGCAGACCAATTAGAATAACACAAAATCTAGGCTGAGTAAGGAAGAAAGTAAAGATATAATGAGAGGGATATAGCACAATAAAAAGGTGTATAGCTCAGTGGATTCTAAGTCCTGGTAGGGTCCCAAAGAACTCTGGAGTAGCAGTATTAAAGGGAAAGCTGAAAGGTAGGTATAGCAAAGTAAGAGAAATGCTTAAAATTGAGAGCATGAAGGAGGATTTTTTCAGTTAATAAAAGTGTTTAACTCCAAGTCTCAGCTGGCCATGTACTATTTCTTTATGTTTCCTCATTCTATACGATTGTTTTAAGTGTTAAATAAAGAAACACACAAAGCTACTCGCCCTAAATCTAGCACAAAATAAGTACCCAAAGAGTAGTCCCTTCAGTGCACATAGGAGCTAATGAGCTTAGAACCAGGATCGAAGGAAACAATTGAGCTATCAGAACAGACCCACATGCATTTTAAAATTCACATCACTTAGCCTCAAATAAAAGAATCCTGCAGCATGAAAGAAATCCAATTTTTAGGGGAAAGAAATAAAAAAATCAAGGGACATTAGTAAATCATGAAACTACAACACTAGTAGGATGTTCCATCCAATTGTTGACCAGTCACTTGGCAAATATTTATTGAATTCTATGTAGAACACAAACAATCTAATAATTATGTCAGCATCTACTTGCTAATAATTTACTGTTCATCACATAGACAAAATTAGAGGTAGATTAACGGTAAAATAGATGGACTTGACTGACTGATTGTATTTACAAAGAGGGTGGAGCCAAGGATGACCTGACCCATGAGAAAGAATGTCTACTGAGTCCTAAGAGTACATGCTTCTGCCACATGCAGGCGGAATTCATACCGAATGTGTTCTGCAGCCACAGAAGACATGGAAACATAATGGATAAAATGGCCAAAATATCATGGCACTATTATGACCAAACCAGGAGTTCCCAGCCTATTTTAGTATGAGAATAAATTATAACTTTGAAAAATTATCAAATCTCTACAAAATCAGATATTTAGTTTTAATGTCTGCAATATAATTAAAAATTACTTAAAAGCATTAGTGATTCACAGCAGCTTTTTATCACTGCACATTTTTCCAATTCTACCTGCATATGTTCGAAAAATAGGACAAGCCTATGACAGAAACATAGGAATTCATAAATCTTTTCTTTCTGTGGCTTCTACAGTTGTCTAGCACACAGACTGGAAACCACTGTTCTAACTGATTGTGCTGACAGGACCATGAATCCTTGAAAATTTTTATTCCTCATCCTTAAATTGCAGAACCTGCACTATAGCAGTTCTGGGGGGCGGGGGAGAGGGAGGGAAACTGGTAGTGCAGTTGAAAAATGTTTGGAGAGATTCTAGCAAAATATAAAGCCAAAGCACAAGTTTTACCAAATTACTGATTAAGTAGTAAATATTTATTGAATACATTTTTATGCATAGTTATGTTCATTCATTCTAATCATATTTAAGCATTTACACACTAATTATATTTTTTCAAACACAGAACAAAATAGAATGCAAAGTAACCTAACCCTTGGACAATTAGGGCTTGAAAATGAATGCTTACCCAGGGGTAAAACAGAGTACGTAGGACAATGCTAATTATTGAAAATAAGAATTCAAGGTAAATTATTTAATTTCTCAAGGCTACCTTCAGGCTTCATACCACCAAATCAAATGTGGCATTTTATAACCTGGAAAATACAAACATTTTGGAAACAAACAGTTCTCACTTCAAGTATCTAATCTGCCACGTGAACTGGGGCCACTTATTTAAATTCTCTAATCCTCGGGATTTTGTTTTGTTTTCTTTTTTGTAAAATTTAGGTAAAGATGCCTACTTCATTCAATTAGTATGAGAATCAAGTAAACAGGTATATTAGATGTCTTTGCAATGCCTAGTAATGGATTAGGAAATATTTGGAAGGCAAGAGAACTCTGCATTGTCTGTGACCCTTAAGAAAATCTGGACCACATAACACTGATATGTGATTTTTTTTTTTTCCTTCTCAAGGGGGCAGACTGAGTTAATAGATTATTACTGTCTTAACCCAGGTAAGCAGGGCTACAGCCCCTTCCCAAGGACAGGCTGCAGAGCTGCCACAGGGAAGACTAACCGAAAAGTCTGCAAATCTCCTCTCTAAAAGGCCTGATTGCTTTATGTTCCTGTTAGCATTCAGAAGCTTTCTTTTAGAAGCCCAAATAATACAAAATAAGATTGTGATTAAATATAACCATGAGTCCACAGTTTATTAAATGAATATAAAAGAACCGTTCCTTTCCTCCCACACCTTAAAAACAGCCAACTAGTTATACACAGAGATTCAACCGTAAAGTACGAAAAACCCTTTTGTTGTACCTTAACCCTAACCCACACCCACACCCCCAATCTGCTATTGCAGATGAATCCATAGCAGATTGGGGATCCAGACTATTAAAGAATCCAACCTCTGGACAGAGGGCTGCAAGGATACAAGGATCCTTTAGGGCAGTGGTCGGCAAACTGCGGCTCATGAGCCACATGCGGCTCGCGAGCCTTGGTTTGCCACTCTGTTGACTAACGAGTTTGCCGACAACTGCTTTAGGGAATAAAAGGGAAGTCCAGTCTGATGAGCCCCAGACTCTTGGTTCTTACAATATCTATCTCTTTATAAACAAAACAATCTATGGCCTTGTCATGAGAGGAAGGCCTTCCTAATTTCTGCCAAGATCTTAAAACACAAGGGTATACAGATTAACACTGCCATCTCAAACTACTGTACCAAAGAGGATGACCATATATTTTGGTTTCCCCAAGACAGTTCAGGTATGCCTATTGTCCCAGAAAATTTTTTAACAACACTCACAGTGAACTCAAAGGGTCCTGAGTTAGGAAATAAATTATATGATCACCCAAATGTTAAATGACTTACTTAAAATGATATACAAAAGCTATAAGACAGCTGTGAAATGTAACCAAATTGACAACATCCAAGTCAACTTTTCTCCCTTACTATCCCATCTAATCCTATCTAATAAAGAGGGAATATGCTAATTGACCATCACTTCGTCACAAAGTCACAAAGATGGCTGCACCCACAGCTGAGGCCAAGTTCCCATAAGGAGCTTTAACGAGCAATCAGCAGGGACCTGAGGCTACGCCCTCCCCCACCCCCATGGGGCTTGACAGGGGACCTCATGTCATGTCCCCCCACCCGGCAGGGCTTGATGGGGGACCTCAAGGTGCACTTCCCGTCCTGGTGCTGGGCTAGCGGACCTCAGGCTGCTCCCCCCACCCCAGCACCAGGCCGGGGAACCTCAGGCCGCACCCTCTGCCCCAGCACTGGGCCAGGGGACCTGAGGCTGTGCCCCCCTGCCTGGCAGGGCTTGACAGGGGACCTCAAGGTGCACCCCCAGTGCTGGGTTGGGGGAACTCAGGCCGCGCCCCCTCCCAGCGGGGCTTGACGGGGGACCTGAGGCTGCATTCCAGTGCCGGTGGGGCTTGAAGGAGGACCTGAGGCTGTGCCCCCCGCGCCTGGCGTGGCTTGACGGGGGACCTCAGGCCATGCCCCCACCCAGCGGGGCTTGACAGGGGATCTCAGGCCATGTCCCCGACTTGGTGAAGCTTGATGGGGGACCTCAAGGCGCGCCCCCTGCTCCAGTCTGGGCTGGGGGAACTCAGGCCATACCCCCTGTCCTGGAGCCGGGCCAGGGGACCTGAGGCTACGTCCCCTGCCTGGTGGGGCTTTACAAGGGTGGGACTGGCCGGGTCTGGATCTAGGCCTATGAGGGGTGGGGAGGGTGGCCGGGTCTGGGTCTCACGCAATTTTGAGGCGCATGTGGATGGGGGGGACTTGACTCTGGGTCCCGTGGTGCACCCCAGACTCTGACGGGAGGAAGGTTTTCATATACATTTTACTAGTTTTCTTTCATCTCTGACACTTCTATTAAAGAGAAAGGGCAAATAGCAATATTGAATTATTTCCTCTAATTAATCCCCTTTTAATGTGCATTAATTTCATGCACCGGTCCACTAGTCACATATATACAGCATTTACAGTCATTTCAAAGATGCACAATACATCTCCTTAAAAACAGTAAAACTATTATCAACAATCTAGGATTATAAACTGTTGAAACTAAAAAAATTTATTTAAGAGCATCCCCACTAAAAGTCAATAACTTGTGTCTATAATTCATATGGACTCTCCTGAGATTACTCTTTTAGAAAGAAAACAAAGATTCTAAATGCAATCCTAGCTAATAAAAGAGTAATATGCAAATTGACCATCACTCCAACACACAAGATGGCTGCCTCTATGTGGTCAAATATCCTGCCCCCATGTGGACACAAGATGGCCACCACAAGATGGCCAGCAGGGGAGGGCAGTTGGGAGGAACCAGGCCTGCAAGGGAGGGCAGTTGGGGGCGATCAAGCCTGCTTGGGAGGGCAGTTAAGGGTGACCCGGCTGGCAGAGGAGGGAAGTTGGGGGTGACCGAGTCTGCAGGGAAGGGCAGTTGGGAGGGACCCAGGCCTGCAGGGGGAGAGCAGTTGGGGGGTACCAGGCCCGCAGGGGAGGGCAGTTAGTGGTGACCAGGCCTGCAGGGAAAGGCAGTTAGGGGCAAACAGGCTGGCAGGGGAGCAGTTAGGCATCAATCAGGCTGGCAGGGGAGTGGTTAGGGGGTGATCAGGCTGGCAGGCAGAAGCAGTTAGGGGCAATCAGGAAGGCAAGCAGGCGAGCAGTTGGGAGCCAGCAGTCCTTGATTGTGAGAGGGATGTCCAACTGCCCGTTTAGGCCCGATCCTGGTGGGCAGTCGGACATCCCTCGAGGGGTCCCAGATTGGAGAGGGTGCAGGCTGGGCTGGGCTGAGGGACACCCGCCCCCCCCCCCCCCCGTTCACAAATTTCGTGCACCGGACCTCTAGTTTTAAATAACATGCTTGGTAGCCAAGGATAATAACCTGCTAAAAAGAGAATCATTTCCATGCTTTCAGGGTTATCCAAAACAAAATAAAATGTTCACTACCAGAGGCTCTCCATGTCAAATTAGAAAAATAGCACCAATAAAGCTTATTTTAATGTAATGCAAAATTCTAGAATAAATCCTAACACAAGAGAAAATGTATCCAAAATACTTATCACTTTTCTCAAGAAATTGCCAAGATACTTGCTCAGTCAGTATGCTAAGGACTACACTCAGTACTCATATTAGAAAATCTATACCTAAACCATGACCAGCAGGGAACAATATCATCTGAACAAATGAAACAAACTCTGATGTGGCTGAACATCTCATGTTATCTAAAACTGGTGGTCATGGTGGGACAGGAATATGAAAGATGCAGAACTCTAAGATTTCACTTTTACTTCTTTCACTCAGTTATCCAAGAAATGTTTACTGAGCACCTAGTAGGTACTATATCTACAGTGATGAACAAAACAGACATGGTCCCTGCCCTTTACTGCTGAGAGAAATCAATATGAAACCAATAATTACAATTACACAGATATATAAATTTAAATTACAAAAAGTTAAGGTAAAGAATAAAATGCTATCAGAAAAAAATAACAAAATAAGTAAGGTGCAATTTAAACTGCAGCTATGAAACACCTTGCTTGAAGATAGGACATTAAAGCTGAATAGTGACTACAGAAATGAAGAGTATGGGATATTGCTTATACCAGAGAGAGACCCTCATGTACAAAAGTCCTAAAGTGGAAAAAGGATTACCTGTGTGTATACATAACAGATTTCTATAAAGAAAATACATGAAAATATCCCTATACCACATTGTAAAAGAACTGCCATGCTGGTGAGGGTTTGTACTAAGAAAAAATGGTTTCTTTAATTTAGAAGACAAAGAATTAAATAAATAAGTAAAAAAGAACCTCCAGCCCAGCCTGTGTGGCTCAGTTGACAGGGGTGGGCAAACTTTTTGACTCGAGGGCCACAATGGGTTCTTAAACTGGACCGGAGGGCCGGAACAAAAGCATGGATGGAGTGTTTGTGTGAACTAATATAAATTCAAAGTAAAGGAGCGGAGGGGAGAGCAAGAGAACCCTCCGCTCTTTTGGCTCCGCGGGCCAGATAGAACAGCCAAACGGGCCGGATCCGGCCCGCGGGCCGTAGTTTGCCCACGGCTGGTTTAGCATCAACCTGTGCACCAAAAGGTTGCCAGTTCGATTCTGGTCAGGGGCCATACCTAGGTTCATTCTCCAGTCAGGGCAGGTACGGCAGGCAACCAATCTCAATCTCTCTCTCTCTCTCTCTCTCTCTCTCTCTCTCTCTCTCTCTCTCTCAGCATTTATTCCGGTGACAAAAAAAAAAAAAAAAAAAAATTATCCAAAAGTAAGTGACATTGGATACACTTTATAAAAAACTCAATTGTCAATCTTATTGTTGTTGCCCACAAGTAAGGGAACCATTATTCTCCAACCTATAAAGCTTTCTAACTTTATCGGAGAACAGATTTTCTTAAATGAATTTGAACAGACCTTCCACAGAAATGTGAGGAAATCCTCCAAGAGGATTCTATCAAACACACACAATCAGACAACCTTAAAAAAGGCACTAAATCGATTCACTCAGAATCACTGAGGTCCAGCTGAGGAGGAGGACTTTTAACAGGAGGGGATAGGTGGAGAGAGGGGCTAGCACAGCACTCCCCTTCCCCCCAGGCAGTGGGCCAAGAGAGAAGAGGAATCTCTCAGCTGTGGGGAGAGAGAAATTTACTCTGAGAAGATGGAGGCCCAGACCCCAGGCTGGGCTCCCCAAGCTGAAGCACCAGAGCCAAGAACAGCAGCCCATGTAACATCCAGCTGTGAAAGGCAGCAGGACTTCTGGCTGGCAATCAAAGATAAAGCCACAGGCAGAGTAAATGCTCCCAAGAACATGCACAGACATGCTCCCAAGAACAAACTGGAATTAAAACTAAAATACAGAAAAACTTCCTGAATAGTCAACAGAAAACTCACAGGAGGTCTGAAAGTAGAGACTATGTAGAGACTGGTAGGAGTAGGAGGGGCGGAGGTGCAAAAGGGCTAGCTGGGCATGCACAGAAGCAACTGAAGTCCCGAAGCGATATCTCAGCAGTGGGGGGTTGCCAGAGAATTCTGGGGGTATAAACCCCAAGCCAAGGCTCCAAGCAGAGAGCACCAACACTGAGAAGGGTACCTACATAACTATTGGCTATGAAAAGCAGAGGAGTGCTAACTGCCAGGGAGTGAAAGCTGAAAATTCAGGCACCCTCTTAGAGGGCAAATGCACAAAATTCCCTGTGGAGCCACCCACATTGTGCTCCGGCAGAGGTAGGATGAAGTGAACTGTAGCTGTGAGAGAAGCCAGGACTGGAGACTCGGGGGATAGAACTCAGAAGGTAGACACCCCAAGTTTCCTAGACTGAGTCATTCTCTCACGCAGCTGAGGACATCAATGAAACCAAGAGCTGGTTCTTTGAAAGGATATACAAAATTGATAAACCGTTAGCCAGACTCATCAAGAAACAAAGAGAGAGGACACAAATGAATAAAATCAGAAACGAAAATGGAAAACTAACCACTGATACCACAAAAATACAAAGGATTATAATAAAATACTATGAACAACTATAGGCCAACAAGATGGACAATGTGGATAAAATAGACAAATTCCTAGAAAAATATAACCTCCTAAAACTGAATCAGGAGGAATCAGAAAACTGGAATAGGCCAATAAAAGTGATGAAATAGAAGCAGTAATCAAAAAACTCCCACCAAACAAAAGCCCAGGTCTAGACAGCTTCACAGGGGAGTTTAACCAAAGATTCAAAGATCTAACAACTATAATCCTCAAATTGTTTCAGAAAATCCAAGAGTAAAGAACATTTCCAAACTCTTTTTATGAGGCCAGCATTATCTTAATTTCAAAACCAGATAAAGATACCACAAAGAAAGAAAATTACAGGCCAATATCTCTGATACACATAGATGCTAAAATCCTCAACAAAATATTAGCAAATTGCATCCAGCAATATATTAAAAAGATCATACACCATGATCAAGTGGGTTTTATTCCAGAGATGCAAGGCTGGTACAATATTCACAAATCAATGAATGTGATACATCACATAAACAAATTGAAAGACAAAAAAAACACTTGATCATATCCATTGACACAGAGAAACCATTCAACAAAATGCAACACCCATTTCTGATAAAACCTCTCATCAAAGTGGGAATGAGGGGAGAATATCTCAATATGATAAAGGCTATATGACAAACCTACAGCCAATATCATACTCAATGGGCAAAAACTAAAACCATTTCCCCTAAGATCAGGAACATGACAGGGATGCCCACTTTTACCGCTCCTGTTTGACATAATAATGAAAGTGCTAGCCATAGCAACCAGACAAGAAGAAATAAAAGGCATCGAAATTGGAAAAGAAGAAGTAAAACTGTCATTCGCGCATGACATGATACTGTACATAAAAACCCTGGAGTCCATCAAAAAACTACTAGAGTTAATAAATGAATTTGGCAATGTACCAGGATGTAATATTAACACCCAGAAATCTATGGCTTTTTTATACACCAAACAGAGGCCCGGTGCACGAAATTTGTGAACTCAGAGTGGGGGAGGGTCCCTCAGCCCAGATTGAGCGAGGGCGCAGGCCAGGCCAAGGAACCTCACTGGTGCAGGATCAGGGCCGAAGAGGGACGTAGGAGGTTGGTCAGCCAGAGAGGGACCACAGGAGGGCTTAAGGGTGTGACTGGCCCATCTCGCTCAGTACTGATCAGCCAGACCCCAGCAGCAAGCTAACCTACCAGTCAGTGCATCTGTGCCCTGGCGGTCAGTGCACATCATAGCAACTGGTCGACCTGTCGACTGTCTACCCCCTGGTGGTCAGTACACGTCTTGGCAAGTGGTTGAGTGGTCTTAGCATATCATTAGCATATTATGCTTTGATTGGTTGAATGACTGACCAGACGACTGGACAAATAGCATATTAGGCTATTATTATATAGGATAATGAACTCACAGAAAAAGAAACTAAAATAATCCCATTTACCAATGCACCAAAAAAATTAAGATACCTAGGAATAAACTTAACTAAGGAGGTAAAAGACCTATACTGAAAAAAACTACAGGGCATTAAAAAAAGGGAAAGAGGAAGACATAAAAAAAAAAAATGGGAGAATATACCGTGTTCGTGGATTGATAGAATCAACATCATTAAAATGTCCATACTACCCAAAGCAATCTATAGATTCAATGCAATCCCCATTAAGATACCAATGGCATATTTCACAGACCTAGAACAAACTCTCCAAAAATTCATAAGGAATAAAAAAAGACCCTAAATAGCCGCAGCAATCCTGAGAAAGAAGAACAATGTTGGAGGAATCACAATACCAGATATCAAGCTATATTACAAAGCCACTGTTCTCAAAACTGCCTGGTACTGGCACAAGAACAGACATAGAGACCAATGGAACCAAAGAGAGTACCCAGAAATCAATCCAAGCCATTATGCTCAATTAACATTTGACAAAGGAGGCAAGAGCATACAATGCAGAAAAGACAGTCTCTTCAATAACTGGTGTTGGGAAAATTGGACAGATACATGCAAAAAAAAATGAAACTAGACCACCAACTTATACCATACACAAAAATAAACTCAAAATGAGTAAAAGACTTAAACGTAAGACAGGAAACCATAAAAATCTTAGAAGAATCCATAGGCAGCAAAATAGCACACATATGTCGCAGCAATATCTTTACCAATACAGCTCCTAGGGTAATGGAAACTGATGAGAAAATAAACAAATGGGACTACATCAAAATAAAAAGCTTCTGCACAGCAAAAGAAACCATCAACAAAACAAGAAAGCCCACTGCATGGGAGAACATATTTGCCAATGTTATCTCCGATAAGGGTTTAATCTCCAAAATTTACAGGGAACTCAAACAATTTAACATAAGAAGATAAACAATCCAATCAAAAAATGGGCAAAAGACCTAAAGAGACACTTTTCGAAACTGGACATACAGAAGACCAAGAGACATATGAAAACATGCTCAAAATCACTAATCATCCCAGAGATGCAAATCAAAATGACAATGAGGTACCATTTCACACCTGTCAGAATGGCTATCATCAACAAATCAACAAACAACAAGTGCTGGCAAGGATGTGGAGAAAAAGGAACCCTCGTGCACTCTTGGTGGGAATGGATACTGGTGCAGCCACTGTGGAAAACAGTATGGAGTTTCCTCAAAAAATTAAAAATAGAACTCCCATTTGACCCAGTAATCCCACTTCTAGGAATATATCCCAAGAAATCAGAAAAAACAATCAGAAAGGATATATACACCCCTATGTTCATAGCAGCACAATTTACAATAGCTAAGATTTGGAAACAGCCTAAGTGCCCATCAGCCCAGGATTAAAAAACTGTGGTACATCTGCACAATGGAATATTGTGCTGCTATAAAAAAGAAGGAACGAGAAAAAAAAAAGAAAAAAAAAGAAGGAACGCTTACCATTTGCAACAGCATGTTTGGACCTGGAGGGCATTATGCTAAGCAAAATAAGCCAGTCGGAGAAAGATAAATATCACATGACCTCACTCATTTCTGGAAAATAATGAACAACATAAACTGATGAACAAAAATAGAGCCAGATTAAAAAAAACGTTTTAGAATACAATAGAAGTAATCCTGTTATTTGCAGATTTTTAATATTTCCTACAACTTTTGTGATATTATACTATGTTAGTATAGTTTGGGTAATATCTTTAACATCTTTTTTTCCTGAAATATTAATGTTTATTGCAGGTAAATGGCTAATTACTTTGTATCTACAAACTGGTAATAGATTTATTTTGTATATTATAAAAAATAAATAATAGGTTAAAAAAAAGTCACAGGTTTTGTTTTGTTTTGTGTTTTAAAACCCAGAACATAGGGTTTTCCCTTGCAACTACTTACCTGAGTCTTTGGTGAAGGGTGGGCAGGAGAGGCTGGGTGGGAAGCATTGAGGGAAACTTGGAAAGCAGGTGATGGGAGACCTGCAATCGGTTGTACCCCACCAAACCAAAGTAGCCATTTTTCCTGAGAAGTGCAGGCCCTCACAGAAGCCACAGTTTGGGAAAAGACAAATACCTCACCTTAGCGAATACACCTCACCCCATCCTCAGGAACCCTGTTTGTCACTTCCTGCATCTCTACACATGCAGAGGAGACAGAAGCAGAGGCCAAGCCTATGGGTTAAAACAGTAGCAGGGAGCATCAGTGACTGGACTGGGTGTGGGGCTATGTGCTCCACTGTCCCAGGAACCAGACTGATGATCCCTGTCACATTGGAGCTGATAGAAACTCCCAGTTTCAAGCAGATCCCTCTGGACTGCTTACAAGGATCTCTGCCCAGCCTAGGTCCCAGGTTCGATTCCAGTCAAGGGCATGTACCTTGGTTGCGGGCACATTCCCAGTGGGAGGTGTGCAGGAGGCAGCTGATCGATGTTTCTCTCTCATCGATGTTTCTAACTCTCTATCCCTCTCCCTTCCTCTCTGTAAAAAATCAATAAAATATATTTTAAAAAAAAAAATCTTAAGACCAAGAACTGGCCAGCATGTGAAGGCAGGAAAGGGCAGAGCCTGGGAAACCCTGTAAACTTAATTGGCCCATCCCTGGGCTCCATGCTGCTAACAAACCAGCCTTAGAGTGCTGCTTGGCATCTCCTGCATACAGCCAAGGCCTGTGGAGGCAGATACAAACTATGGATCCTTTGAAACTTCTAACAGCTTTCTGAGTGCCAAATGTGGACAGATTCTGACAGTGGCTAAGACCAAAGTATCTCTTGCCAGTTTACAGAATTGGCAGGAAAAACATTCAGCTTCTGTCAACAGAAGAGAAGAATCCTAAGGGAGCTCCCAGGAGGGACTAAGCTATGGTGAGACAAACACAAATTCATTTTTTGTTGTTGCATTTTCTTCATTTTTCTTTTTTATTGTTCTATTATTTTTGTCTTTTTTCTTTCATATCTCTAGCTTTTCTCTTTTCATTTCTTACTCTATTTTATATGTCCTTCTATATTCTAGTCTTTTGGCTCCTATTTATTGTCTTTCTACTTTCTTTTTCCCTTTTCATATTTATTTCTTCTTTTCTACCATTTTCATTCCCCTATTCTTTGTTGTTAATCCTTTTTTGTTATTGTTAATTGAGGATATTTCTTCCATTGATTTTTTTCAAAAGAGTGGAAGGGAGAGGGAGAGAAACATCAATGTGAGAGAGACACATTGATTGGCTGCCTCCCACATGTGCCCCAGCCAGGGCCAGGGATCAAGCTTGCATACTAGGTACATGCCCATGACCTGAATCAAACCCGGGACACTTCAGTCTGCAGGCCAACGCTCTGAGCCAAACCAGCTAGGGCTCTTCCCCTATCCTTTATTGTTATTTTCTCTCTTTCCCCTCTGCCCTTTCATATTCCTTTTTCTTCCCACTTTTTTCCCTTCTTGTATTTTTTTTATTTTATTATTCTTGTTCTCTTTTCTTTTGTGGTTGCTTTTGTTGTTATTGTGGAGGTTTCTGTATGTTTGTGGAGGTTTTTTTGTTCTATTAGAACCTGAACAACAGCTTGTACAATGTGGTGGGGGGTGAGCCTCACAGTCACCCATCCTGAAAAGAGATCCCACCAAGAAATGGAACAACAATCAAGACCCAATAACACCAGGAGAGTCCAAATAACCCACATTCCTAAAGCATCCAGCTCAGGAGATTAAAAGGACTGCACCACTGGGAAATGAAACACTTACTACATAAGGCCACCCCCACGAAGACTTGAAGGCACAGCAGGTTGATCTAATACATAAAAATAAATATAAAGAAACAGCAAAAATGGGGAGACAAAGAAACAACACCCAAATGAAAGAAAAGGAGGAAACTCCAGAAAAAGAACTAAATAAAATGGAGGCAAGCAATTTATCAGATACAAAATTTAAAACAATAAGGATGTTCAAGGAACTAAGTAAGAATTACTAGAAACATAGTGAGAACTACAACAGCATAAAATAAATAGGAACCATGAATATGAACCAGTTGGAAAAAAAGAATAATGTATATGACATCAAGAATACACTGGAAGGGACTGGCTGGTGTGGCTCAGATGGTTAACTGTTGTTCCATGCACCAGAGGTCGCTGGTTCACTAACTAGTCAGGGCACAAGCCTGAGTGGTGGTCTCAATACCCAATAGGGAACATGCAGAAGGTAGCCAACTGATGTTTCTATCTCTCTCTCCCTCTCCATTCCTGTCTCTAAAATCAGCAAAAATATTAAAAAGAGAAAAAGAATACAATGGAAGGAATCAAAAGTAGACTGAATAAAGCAGAGGAGTGAATCAGTGAATTGGAAGACAAGGTCCAAAAAATATATAACACCCAATTAGAGTAGCACAAAAAAGAAAATTACAAAAGCAAGAGAATAGCCCTAACCGGTTTGGCTCAGTGGATAGAGCGTCAGCCTGTGGACTCCAGGGTCCCAAGTTCGATTCTGGTCAAGGGCATGTACCTTGGTTGCTGGCACATCCCCAGTAGGGGGTGTGCAGGAGGCAGCTGATAGATGTTTCTAATTCTCTATCCCTCTCCCTTCCTCTCTAAAAAAAGTCAATAAAATATATTTTAAAAAAAGCAAAAACAAAACAAAAAAAAACAAAAGCAAGAAAATAGTTGCAGGGAACTTTGGGACAAAATGAGACATGACAATATCCACACAGAGGGGTTATTGAAGGAGAAGAAACTGAGTAAGGAATAAAGAAGCTATTTAAAGAAATGACAGAAAACTTCGCTAACCTGGTGAAGCAAAAACAAGATCAGGAAGCACAGATTAATTCCAATCAAGGTGAGCCCAAAGAGACCAACTCCAAGACACATGGTAATTAAAATGACGAATGTTAAAAACAAAGAAAGAACTTTAAAGGCAGTGAGAGAGAGACTGAAAGTTACTGTCAGCTGAGCCCAACCAGTGCGGCTTAGTAGTTGAGCATCGACCTATGAAGCAGGAGGTCACAGGTTGGATTCCAGTCAGGGCACATGCCTGGGTTGCAGGCTCCATCCCCAGTGTGGAGTGTGCAGGAGGCAGCCAATCAATGATTCTCTAAAATCAGTGATGTTTCTATTTTTCTCTCCTTCTCCCTTTCTCTCTGAAATCAATAATAATATATTTTTTTTTTTTAAAAAAAAAAACCTGTTCACTGATTACTTAAAAGAAACACTTCAAGCTAGAAGAGCTTGGAATGAAGTATTCAAAGTGATGAAAAGCAAGGAACTGAACTAAAGACTACTCTATCCAGCAAGGCTATCATTTAATATTGAAGGCAAAATAAAGAGTATCCCAGACCAAAAAAAAAAAAGAGGCAAAAGAAGTACGTTACCACCAAACCAGCATTGCAATAAATGTTAAAGGGACTGCTTTAAAAAGAAGAAAAAGAGAGAAAGGAACATAGGTATAAAGATGGAAAAGGGCAATAAATAATTACCTATCAGTAATGACCTTGAATGTAAATGACTAAATGATGCAATCAAAAGACATAAGGAAGTAGGACTGGTGTGGCTCAGTGGTTGAGTGTCAACCTATGAAGCAGGAGGTCATGGTTCGATTCCCGGTCAGGCCATATTCTGGGGTTGCGGGATCAATCCCCAGTGTGAGGCGTGCAAAAGGCAGCCAATCAATGGATCTCTCTCATCATTGATGTTTTGATCTCTCTCTCACTCTCCCTTCTCTCTGAAATAAATAAAAATACATTTTTTTAAAAAAACATAAGGTAGCTGAATAGATAACTTGACCCATATATAAGAGACTCACCTCAGAACATAAGATTCACACGGACTGAAAGTGCAGGGATGGAAAATAATATACGAGGTAAATGGAAATGAAAATGAAAAGCTGGAGTAGCACAACTCACACCTCACAAAATAAACTTCAAAACAAAGGCCATAACAAGAGACTAGAAAGGACACTACCTAATAATAAAGGAATCGTTCCAACAAGAGGATATAAACATGGTAAATATATATACACCCAATATAGGAGCAACTAAAAATCTTTTTAAAAATCTTGGAAGATTTGCCCTAACCGGTTTGGCTTGGTGGATAGAGCGTTGGCCTGTGGACTGAAGGGTCCCAGGTTCGATTCTGGTCAAGGTCATGTACCTTGGTTGCGGGCACATCCCCAGTGGGGGGTGTGCAGGAGGCAGCTGATCAATGTTTCTCTCTCATCGATGTTTCTCTCTATCCCTCTCCCTTCCTCTCTGTAAAAAATCAATAAAATATATTTTTTTAAAAATCTTGGAAGACTTTAAGGGAACGATCAACAGCAATACAGTCATAGTAGGGGATTTTTAAACGTGACTGACATCACTGGATAGATCTTCCAGAAAAAAACATCAACAAGGAAATAGCAACCTTAAACAACACACTATATCATATGGATTTAATTGATATTTACAGAACATTTCTTCCCAAAATGGCAGAATACACATTCTTCTCAACTGAACATGGAACATTCATAAAGACAGACCACAAGTAAGGACACAAAATAAGTCTTAACAAATTCAAAAAGACTGATATCATATCAAGCATCTTCTTGGATCTCAATGGCATGAAAATAGAAATCAAGAAAATAAAAAGACTTAAAAACATTCAAACACGGGGAGACTAAAAAGCTTGTTATTAAACAATGAATAGATTATCAATTAGATCAAGACAGAAATCAAAAACTTCCTGGACACAAATGAAAATGAACACACAACAACCCAAAATCTATGGGACACAGTGAAGCAGTCTTGAGAGGGAAGTTCATAGCATTAAAGGCCTATGTCAAGAGCTTGAATAAACAATCTAACCCTACAACTAAAAGAATTAGAAAGAGAACAACAAGAAAAGCCCAGAGTAAATAGAAGGAAGGAAATAATAAAGATCAGAGCAGAAATAAATGACATATAGACTTAACAAACAATATAAAAGATCAATGAAACCAAGACCTGGTTCTTTGAAAAGATAGATAAGACTGATGAGCCTTTAGCCATGCTTATCAAGAAACAAAGAAAGAGTACACAACTAAATAAAATCAGAAATGAAAGAGGCGAATTAACAACTGACATCACAGAAATACAAAGGATTATAAGAAAATACTCTGAACATCTATATGCCAACAAACTGACCAACATGCGCAAAATGGACAAATTCCTAGAAACATACAATCTGCCAAACTTAATCAGAAAGAATAAAAAAACCTGAGTAGGCCAATAACAAATAATGAAATTTAAGTAGTAATCAAATACTTCCAGCAAACAAATGCCCTGGACCAATGACTTCACAGGTGAATTTTACCAAATATTCAAATAAGAATTAACACCTATCCTCCTCAAACTATTCCAAAAAATTCAAGAGGAGGTTAGATTCCCAAACTCTTTTTATGAGGCCAGCATTATCCTAATTCCAAAACCAGATAACAACACTACAAAGAAAGAAAATTATAGGACAATAACCTTGATGAACATATATGCTAAAATCCTCAATAAAATATTATCAAATCAGATCTGGCAAGACATTAAAAAGATCATTCACCAAGACTAAGTGGCATTTATTATGGAGATGCAAATACAGTTCAACAGCCACAAGTCAACAAACATGATACACCACATAAACAAAATGAAGGATAAAAATCACAATCATATCAATAGACAGAAAAAGCATTTGACAAAATCAGGCACCCATTTATGATAAATACTCTCAGCAAAGTGGGACTAGAGCAGCCGTGGGCAAACTACGGCCCGCGGGCCGGATCCGGCCCGTTTGGCTGTTCTATCCGGCCCGCGGAGCCAAAAGAGCGGAGGGTTCTCTTGCTCTCCCCTCCGCTCCTTTACTTTGAATTTATATTAGTTCACACAAACACTCCATCCATGCTTTTGTTCCGGCCCTGTGGTCCAGTTTAAGAACCCATTGTGGCCCTCGAGTCAAAAAGTTTGCCCACCCCTGGACTAGAGGGTTCATACCTCAACATAATAAAGGTCATATATAACAAACCTACATCCAACATCATACTCAAGGGGCAAAAACTAAAAAGTATTTCCCTTAAGAACAGGAACAAAACAGGAAGGTCCACTTTCACCACTCATATTCAACATAGTACTAGAAGTCCCAGCCACAGTGTTCAGACCAGAAGAAAAAATAAAAGGCATCCAAATTGGAAAGGAGGGAGTAAAGCTGTCATTATTCACAGATGACATTATATTGTACAAAGAAAACCCTAAAGACTCCACCAAAAAAATGGCTAGATTTAATAAGTAAATTCAGCAAAACAGCAAGGTACAAAATTAACATCCAGAAATCAATGGCATCTTTATACACCAATAATGAAACCTCAGAAAAAGAAACTGACAAAACAATCCCATTGACAGTTGCAACAACAACAAAAATAAGATACCTGTGAATAAATTTAAGGAGATAAAAGACCTGTACTCTGAAAACTAAAGGACACTGAAAAAGGAAACAGAGGAAGATACAAGCATATACCGTGTTCATGGACTGGAAGAATTAACATCATTAAAATGACTATACTACGATAAAGATTCAGTGCAATCCCAATTACAATACGAACAGCATATTTCACAGATCTAGAACAATATTCCAAAAATTTATATGGGACCAAAAAAGGCCCCAACTAGCCACAGCAATCTTGAGAAAGAATAACAAATTTGGCAGGACCACAATACCAGATTATCAAACTATACTACTACAAAGCCATTGTAATCAAAACAGCCTGGTACTGACACAAGAATAGACCAGTAGACCAATAGAACAGAGGCCCCAGAAATTGACCCAGGCCAATATGGTCAATTAATATTTGACAAAGTAGGCAAGAGCATACAATGGTGTAAAGATAGTATCTTCTGTAAATGGTGTTAGGAAAATTGGACAGGTACATGCAAAAAATATGAAACTAGACCACCAACTTACACCATACACAAGAATAAATTCAAAATAGATAAAAGCCTTAAGTGTAAGTTGTGAAACCATAAAAATCCTAGAAGAAAGCATAGGCAGTAAAAGCTCAGACATTTCATATAGCAGTATTTTCTAGAATACATTGCCTAGGGCAAGAGAAACAAAGGGAAAAAAATAAACAAATGGGACTATATCAAACTAAAATGCTCTGCACAGCAAAAGAAAACATCAAGAAAAGAAAAAAGGAACCTATTGTATGGGAAAACATATTCTCCAATGATACATCTGAAAAGGGCTTAATTTCCAATATATAGAAAGAACTCGTACAACTCAACTCAACACCAGGAAGATAAGCAATCCAATTTAAAAAATGGGCAAAGGGCCTGAATAGACATTTCTCCCAAGAGGAAATACAAATGACCAAAAGACATGTGAAAAAATGCTCAATGTCACTAGCCACCAGAGAAATGCAAAGTAAAACCATAATGAGGTACCACCTCACACCTGCCAGAATGACTACCATCAATAAAACAACAAACAAGTACTGTTGAGGATGTGGAGAAAAAGGAGCCCTAGTATACTGTTGGTGGGAATGCAGATTGGTGCAGCCACTATGTAAAATAGTGTGGAGTTTCCTCTAAAAATCGAACTGCTGTTTGACCCAGTGATCCCACTTCTGGGACTATATCCTAAGAATCCAAAAACACCAAACAGAAAGAATATATGCACCCTCTGTTCATAGCAGCATTATTAACAAGATGTAAGATGTAGAAACAGTTCAAGTGTCCATCAGAAGGTAAGTGGATAAAAAAGCTGTGGTACATTTACACAATGGAATACTTTGCAACAGTCAAAAAGAAGGAAATCTTGCCCGGCCAGCGTGACACAGTGGTTGAGCATCGACCTATAAACCAGGAGGTCACAGTTCGATTCCCGGTCAGAGCACTTGCCCAGTTTCCAGGCTCAATCCCCAGTGGGCGATGTGCAGGAGGCAGCAGATTTGATTCTCCCTCAATCCCCAGTGGGGGATGTACAGGAGGCAGCAGATTTGATTCTCTCTCATCGTGATGTTTCTAATCTCTCTCCCTCTCTTCCTTTCTCTGAAATTAATAAAAAAAATTTTAAAAAATAAAGAAGGAAATCTTATTTTTTGCAATAGCATGGATGGACCTGGAGACTATTATGCTAAGCAAAGTAAGTCTGTTAGAGAAAGACAAATATCACATGGTCTCACTTATATGTGGAATCTAATGAACAAAATAAACTGATGAACAAAATAGGTCCAGAGATATGAATGCATGGAAAAGAATAACAGAACTAAAGGAATTGGGGGGTTGGGGGGGCCGGGGGGAGGGAGAACAGACAGGAAGAGATTAACCAAAGAACATATATGCATATATGCATAACCCATGGACACAGACAATGCTATCGGGAAGGCCGGGGAGGGGTGGAGGTTGGGTAGAGGACAGAAATGGAGAAAATGGGGGACATCTATAATACTGTCAACAGTTTTTTAAAAGGCACTGAGTCTTTTCAAAGAGATGTTAACAGAAAAAAATGTAAATTTATCTTAAAAGACTAAGAAGCTAGCATAAAAATCAACATTTGAGATTCTCTGAATATTTATAATAGTTCCTATACAAACCAGTTAGCTTTAAATAAATGATAACCCAACTAAATTAAAATTGAAATGTGACTAAAATTTACCTGCTAGTACAGTGGTTGGCAAACTGCGGCTCACGAGCCACATGCGGCTCGCGAGCCGCAGTTTGCCGCTCTGTTGACGAATGAGTTTGTCGACCACTGTGCTAGTCAATAAAAATTAATAAACTAGATTCCTGAAGCTGGCACTGAAGACCTTCTGTGTAAGTGTAGCATAGCTAAACAGATCACCTTCTGGGCCAATGTCCATCCCCACTGCTTCCTAGCTGTATAACTCTGGCTAAATAACATAATCTCTCAGTTTCCTGTCCCTTAAATGAAGATAACAGCTTTCCCATCAGGTCTCCAAAGGATTAAGTGAGGCCATATAAGGACTCAGCTGGTTGTCTACTACCTGTATCTCCCAAATTCACCCTCATGTACTCTCCTGCTCTAGCTAAGGTCCTCCATGTTCCCTAGGCCAAGATTATTTTTTCCCTAGATCTCACTTAGGCCCTCTCTCCTTTACCCTTTCCTAGGGTAAACCTTCCTGCAGTAGCCATCTTACCAACACACCCCCACATCCAAATCCTACAATTCCCTTGAAGGGTCAGTTCAAGCCTAATCTCAAGGCCACTATCAACAATACCTCTTCCATAAAGCCCCCGAATTCCCACAGATCAATGTTACTCTATCCTGGCTTTATTTAATGCCCTGGAGCAGTGGTTCTCAACCTTTCTAATGCCGCGACCCTTTAATACAGTTCCTCATGTTGTGGTGACCCCAACCATAAAATTATTTTCGTTGTTACTTCATAACTGTAATTTTGCTACTGTTATGAATCATAATGTAAATATCTGTGTTTTCCGAAGGTCTTAGGCTCTACAGCAGCAGTTCTCAACCTGTGGGTTGCGACCCACAGGTTGAGAACCGCCAGCAGGGTCGCCTAAGACCATCTTAGAAAGGTTGAGAACCACTGCCCTGGAGACTTAAATAAATGTTCCTGAAGCCTGAATCTCAGCCATGCTTTGTTGGTCTGAGGTGTGGCCCAGGAATCAGCCATAGAAGTGACCTATTCAAGCTCTCCACCAGTATTTCCCTTGCAGAACTTTGTACTTTCTATCCCACATTTTAATTACATACAAACTTTATTTAAACTATAAACTCTTGGAAAACAGGAGGAGTATTTGATTTATATCCTAAGAATCCACACCAGTCTGGTCAACTATCTGCTGAATGTGGAGGTAAAGAAACAGAATTTCAGTACTCCTTGAATATATGAATCAAAAACATGGTTTGAAACAAAAGCCTACCAAGACCTGAAAAACTAATCTATATTTCAGTATTAAATTCTACTTGGCTTATGTGAATTAGCCAATGTATAAGAAATGACACATCCCCAAAACAGAGGAAACATCTATATATATACACTAAGCCAAGTGACCAGACCAGAACTATCAGAGATTGAAACCAGAATGACCAGTTGCTATGACGCACATTGCGGCCGACCAACTGACCTGATCAGGGGCGGGGCCGGCTGGCCAACCTCCCTTGTCCCCTCCCCCAAGCCATGCATGAATTCGTTCACCCAGCCTCTAGTTATTAAAACATGTACAGGGCTAATCATGTCTGTGGTCTCCCCAAGTCCAAATGCTTAAAGTTCCCTGAATAGATCATGCTCCCTTATGCCCCCATGTTTTGAATGTACACTATAATCTTTAATGTACATTATTCATGTGGGTCTTAATACTCACTGTAAAAATACCTTCCATGATGGAAATCCTCCCCTTAAGTCAAAGTCCTAGTTCAGTGATCGGCAAACTGCAGCTCACGAGCCACATGTGGCTCTTTGGCCCCTTGAATTTTTAGCAAAGGCTAGCTTAGGAGTAACCTAATTAAGTTAATAACAATGTACCTACCTAGATAGTTTAAGTTTAAAAAATTTGGCTCTCAAAAAAAATTTCAATCGTTGTACTGTTGATATTTGGCTCTGTTGACTAATGAGTTTGCCGACCACTGTCCTAGATTAATGTCCCTTTTCTATACTCCCCTAAAAGATGGCCAGCAGGGGAGGGCAGTTGGGAGGGACCAGGCCTGTAAGGGAGGGCAGTTGTGGGCAATCAGGCAAGCAGGGGAGGGCAGTTGGGAGGGACCAGGCCTGCAAGGGAGGGCAGTTGGGGGCGATCAAGCCTGCAGGGGAGGGCAGTTAGGGGTGACCAGGCCAGCAGAGGGAAGTTGGGGGTGACCAGGCCTGCAGGGAAGGGCAGTTGTGGGGGGGGGGGGAACCCAGGCCTGCAGGGGAGAGCAGTTGGGGGGAACCAGGCCTGCAGGGGAGAGCCATTGGGGGGAACCAGGCCTACAGAGGAGGGCAGTTAGGGGTGACCAGGGCTGCAGGGGAGGGCAGTTAGGGGTGACCAGGCTGGCAGGGGAGCAGTTAGGTATCAATCAGGCTGGCAGGGGAGTGGTTAGGGGGTAATCAGGCTGGCAGGCAGAAGCAGTTAGGGGCAATCAGGAAGGCAGGCAGGCAAGCAGTTGGGAGCCAGCAGTCCTTGATTGTGAGAGGGATGTCCAACTGCCCGTTAGGATAGGATCGGGCCTAAACGGGCAGTCGGACATCCCTCGAGGGGTCCCAGATTGGAGAGGGTGCAGGCTGGGCTAAGGGACTCCCTCCCCCCCCCCCATGCACGAATTTCGTGCACCGGGCCTCTAGTGAAGATGTATAAAAGGAGAGATTTGGCTTTGGAATGTGGTTATTTTTATTAGTCTTTCAAGGCAATGGTATATAACATCTGGTAAATTATTTCAAATAAAATAAAAGTATTTTTGTGAGGACTTAGCTTACAATCAACTGGGAAGCTATCACATTCCTAACCTTGTACCAAGAGGTGATCAGGCTATCCAAACACAGTAAACTTTATATATATTTTTTTGGAAAGTTTTATTTGAATACAACAAAATTAAAGTAATTTATATACATTAATTGTGCATGCTAAGAATTAAATTACTTGGTAATTGCATATAAAAAATTGTATATAATAATAATTATTCCAACATCATTTTCTAGGTGAAAGCAAAATATAATAAAACTAGAGGCACAGTGCACGAAAATTCGTGCACTCGGTGGGGGGGGAGGGGGTCTCTCAGCCCACCTGTGCCCTCTCACAGTCCAGGAGCCCTCAGGTCCTTAACGCCCACCTGCTTGCTGCTCCTTAGCACTGCCTCTGAGGCAGGAGAGGTTTCTGCCACCGCCGCTGCGCTCCCCCTGTGGGAGCGCACTGACCACCAGGGGGCAGCTCCTGCATTGAGCATCTGCCCCCTAGTGGTCAGTGCGCATCATAGTGACCAGTCGTTCTGCCATTCAGTAGATTTGCATATTAGCCTTTTATTATATAGGATGATGTAATCCCCACTGTTTTCAAAGAAGGCAAAATAATTTTCAAGTTTTTTCTTCAAACTTTGATAGCTTTCTATTTTTAACTTGCAATGACAGTGCAGTTTTCCCAGGTGTTGCATAGTATTTGATATCATCTGCATTCAACATTGTATCATATTAAGAGAAAACTGCTCTGGATCTTATGCTATAATATAGTAATTTGCAATTCCCTTAGTCTTAAATTCTTTAAGTAATGCCAACATATAAACTCAAAATATTAAAAGCCCTTTCAATAAAACGTAAGGAAAGACTTGCCCAATAATGTGATCTACCTGCAAGTGTGACTTAAGTTCAGCTATCCTGTAAAAAAACCTTATTTTGACATTCACTGATATATGAGACCCTTAAAAATTCAAATAGTAAGCTTAAAGGGATTTCAATAAAAGTATTTTCTCTTCCATGCTTTTTTTTTTAAATACCACTGCATTCTAACGAGTAATATAAAAAGTGTATGTGGTAAGGTCAGAGAAGTGTTTCTTGTCCTTAAAGTTCCTGAAAATACAAGGATTTATTGACATAAACTAAGTGTCATTTTGTTACAGGATTCCAGGGCAAGAGGAATAGGGAAACTGAGACAGGAAAGTTAAAACAAGGCCAAACAGTGTGGGCAATTTGCAGACAGCTTGTAACTAACAAGCCATTATCTTCCCCAACTAAGGACACTTGAGAGCAAATGGTTAAAAACCTCCCTAAGGAGAAAATGCAGAGAGGAAAGGGCGGGGGGGGGGGGGGGGGGGGGGGGGGGGGGGGGGGGCGTTTTACTCCCTAAGCCAGTGGTTGGCAAACTTATTAGTCAACAGAGCAGCAAACCGCAGCTCGCGAGCCACGGCAGTTTGCCGACCCCTGCCCTAAGCAGAGAAGTCAGCAGTCTCAAAGCTTAGCAAGATGAAGTTGCCAGGTGCTTCTCATGAATTCTGGGGAGGCCAGGGTAAAGTAAAAAGCAACCTTGAGAATTAATATGTACCAAGATATTCAGCAGAGGAATTTTGAGACCTATAGACAGGAGGGTATATACTAGGTGTACCAGTTAATGCGGATTTTTTTCAATAGATGGAGTTACACATATGTTGATATATATGCGATTTAATATGTATGCTATTTTGTATTGACAGCAAGCTTCAAAACTTCATATGTCAAATTTGCTGAAGGTGTTAACATCATATTTTTATGTTTAAAAATGTCGAATTTCGTGCCAAAAAAAGAGCATTTGCAGGAAGTTTTAATTCATTACTTTATTTTGAAGAAAAAGTTATCATATACTTCGGGAAGCTTATGGTGAACATGCTCCATCTCAAATACTTGTGAACGCTGGTTTAAACTCTTTAGAAGTGATAATTTCGATGTGAAAGACAAAGAACGTCCAGGTCAACTGAAAAAGTTTGAAGACCAACAATTACAAGTATTGGATGAAGATGCGTGTCAAACTCAAAAACAACTTGCAGAAATATTAAACGTTGCTCAGCAAACAATTTCTGATCATTTACAAGCAATGGGAAAGATTTTAAAGGAAGGAAAATGGGTGCCACATCAATTGAACAAAAGACAAATGGAAAACCAAAAAGTCATCAGTAAAATGTTACTTCAAGGGCACAAAAGAAAGTCTCTTTTGCATCAAATTGTGACTGGCGATGAAAAATAGATTTATTTTGAGAATCCCAAATGCACAAAATCATAGGTTGATCCAGGTCAACCATCAACATCAACTGCAAGGCCAAATCGCTTGGGAAAGAAGACAATGCTCTGCATTTGGTGGGATCAGGAAGGTGTGGTGTATTATGAGCTTCTAAAACCAGGTGAAACTGTTAATACTGATTGCTACTGACAACAAATAATCAATTTGAACCACACTTTGATCATGAAATGACCAGAATGGGCCAGAAGACTTAGCAAAATAATTTTGCTTCATGATGACGCACCATCACACACTTCAAAACCAGTTAAAGACATGTTAAAAAACCTTGCTTGGGAAGTATTAACCCACCCGCCATATTCACCAGACCTTGCTCCTTCAGATTACCACTTGTTCCAATCCATGGCACATGCACTTTCTGAGCAGCACTTCAAAACATACAAAGAAGTGGAAAATCGGGTCTCTGAATGGTTTGCCTCAAAACAAAAGAAGTTCTATTGGGACGGTATCCACAAATTACCTAAAAGATGGGGGAAATGTGTAGCTAGCGATGGATATTACTTTGAATAAGCACTTTTGATGTTTCTCTTGAAATTATCGTGTTTTCTTTGATTACAAAATCCGCCATTATTAACCGGTACACCTAGTATAACACCTCTGACCCCCATCCAACTTGCTCTTCAGATTAGCTGAGAGCCCCTCTGCGCTCCATAAGCCAGATGTATAGATTTGCTTGCTTTGCTTTTTTAATAAAGGTGCATGCTTTAATTGGCTTTTCAGAATGCAGTCCAGGTCTCTGTATAAATTATTTATATGAGAAGACAAAGATGGAGGCTGGGACCAGCCCTCTCCCACTAACTCGGGGCTGCCCAGTAACACCTCTCTGGTGTCAGTGAGAGGTGCCACTAACAATTTCAAAACCAAATAAACTTAAAGAGATGAAAGAAAACCGTAATTCAGTGTTTGGATTAAGATGGATGTTAATGCAAACTTTTTTTTACGTATACAGGGGTAGTCCTTACTGTGTTTGGGGCCAGAAAACTGTGCTTCTTAACGTTTATTACATAACAGAAGTTTCCAAACACAAGTGCTTTGCAAACACAGTGACAAGAACTAGATCACGCTTCCCTGCGCCAAGTCCACCTTCAGGGACTAGAACGACCAACTTCACCAACCACTGTAACATGGTAGTTCAGAAAAGTTGGCGTCTTCAGTAAAAGAGAAACTTGCTCAGCAACAGAGTGCTTGGATCACTCAAGTTCCTTACCAAATTAATCACCCACGCCTACAGCCCAACCAACCCAACCTTTGTACACATTTATTAGATGACAAAACTCTACAGGACTCACGACTCAGAAGCAAAACCCGAAGAGTTCAACCCATACCCCGTAAAGGGGGGAAATCAATGGTCAAGTAACTCCCTGCCACACTGCCCACGTAGCACCCCACGCTGCAGCGAGACCGGCACTCACCCACCGCTCGCCGGGAGACACGGACCTGGGTGTTTATAATCTGGAGCGCGGTGGGCCCGCTTACTTTCCTGAGGAAAGCTCTCACACCCACCTCAGAGCTCCCACAGGAGGACGCTGGGCGCTGCCATTTTGACAAAAAGGCGGGCCTTGCCCAGGGGGCCCTTTAGTCGGTAGCCCTGAGCGAAGCCGGAGCGCCAGGGAATCCCTGACCTGTCGACTGCGCACCGCCACGCCATAGTTCCGGCCTGCAGCTAGTTGCCCATACTCGGAGCTCACGGAGAGAGCGCAACAGGACCAAAGGCCTGGAAATCCCGCAAGGCCTTTCAGGCAGGTTCTGAGGGCAGCCCCAGCGGGAGGGGCGGGGCACCCGCAGCGTGGGGCAGGGCGTCCGCGCCGGAGGCGGAGCGTCCGTAAGGCACGCGCTCGGTTACCCAGGCAACGCGGCCTGACGTCAGGCGTAGGTGCAACTGGGCACTTCACAGCAAAACTCTTTATCCCCTTCATGACCCCCCGCAGTTCGAGAAGGCTTTCTTTGACCCTCTGCACGCCCTCAGTACTCGAGCCCCCGACCTCCGTCCCGAGGAGCGTGGCTCGATGCACAAGCGGCCCCCCAGGTTCCACCCCAAGCCCTAGCTCTGTCGCCTCGGCGGCCCCGTCTGCTCCCCCGGCCCTTCAGCCCGCTCCCAGCGTTGCTACAAGCCGGAGCCTTATGGGGGGGCGGGAGGGGGGAGGCCGAGAAGGAACGCCTTCCCCGAGGGCGTCTCCCTCTTAGCTGCCCGAAGCCCGCCTGCGCCCGCCTCCGAAGTTCCGAGAGGCGCCGGGCTCGGCCGCTGCGGCCCGAGGCGGCGGCGCTGCTCGTCCAGGCTGAGGCCCGGCCCGCTGGCCTAACTAAACCACACTGCATTTGAGGTCGTGCGTGGTTTTCCATAGGCTGAAATTTTGTGATTCGGTTAAACTCGGGACCTCCGCGAAGAGGACCCACTTATTTTTTTCTTTCCAAAATGGCAGCCTCCAGCCGAGCACGAGTGTTAAATCTGTACCGAGCGATGCTGAGAGAGAGCAAGCAATTCAGCGCCTACAATTACAGGTGACCCGACGGGCGGCGGGGGCCGGGAGGTCCGGGTGGGCTGCGCGAGGAGCCCCTGTCCCTCACCGGCATATGGGAACCGTGCCAACGAGGGCACACCTGCTGCGAGCGGGCCCTCTGGAACCTCGCGGGGACTTGCCCTTCATTGTGTCTGGGAAGATAGACCTTGTGACGTTTGCCTCTGAGCCGGATCCGTGGTTCGTGCTCAAGGAGCATTAGTGGTGTGTTCCTGCAGTGGGAAGGTTGGATGTGAAAGCTGCAAGTGCTTGCTTTAGTTAGGACCAGTTTGTTGCATACATAGAACTTCCCACAGAATTGGAAGAGTTGACAGAAGTGACCTGTCAGCAGCACATGTGCACAAGCTGAAGCCTCACCCTACCCACTTCCTATGTCTTAATTAGCTTTTTTAATTGCAAAAATCAAATCCGTTCTTTTTGGCCTAATTCAGTGGTCGACAAACTGCGGCTCGGTTGACTAATGAGTTTGCCGACCACTGGGATAGGGGCTTAATCACAAGGAACAACAGCCTGTAATTATTGGAATCGAGAGTCTAGGTCAGTGGTCGGCAAACTTATTAGTCAACAGAGCGGCAAACCACGGCTCCCGTGAGCCACAGTTTGCCGACCACTGGCCTAATTGGTGGCAACAGGGGTGGGAGGAGACACAAGTAGCAATCTACCTATCTATATATATAAAAGGCTAATGTGCTAAGTGTCCCTCCGCCTGTCCCACCGGTGGCTATGACGTGCACTGACCACCATGGGGCAATTGCTCAACACAGGAGCTGTTGTGAGGTGACCTGGCCATTTACAGAGAAATGGCACCGTGGACCTGGAGCCCACAAAGCAACACTCGGCCTCCCCCAAGTGGGACACAGGCCCCGCCACCACCCCAGAGCAACAGCCCACTCTGTAAATGGCCGAGACCCCATGGCACAAAATGTGCGCCACAGCCCAGCCCTGAAACAGAAATGGTGGCTGGGGCACCAAGTAATGATGTCAAGTAGCAATGCCTGTCTTCCTCTCCATAGCGACTAGCCTCCTTGGAGTTTCTTCAGCCCAGGAACACCATTTGCTTTAAAGCCAGGTGGAAACATTTTACACTATAAACAAATGTCTGTGAAGCATTTTCCCATGCCTCATCTCATTTGGTCCTCACAGAAGTCCTGGAGTAGGTAGATAGGAGACTCAGTAGAATCCTATTTTCTTTTCATTAGCCGGAAAATGGACATTTAGAAAGCTTAGAACCTTGACCCAACTGAAAAGAAGTAAGAAATGGTGGACCTTGAAAATGACTTCAGGTTTTCTCACTGCACAGAATATAGTCAAACACTGCTGCAGTTAAATATTTTACCCTTTGTTCTCCCTGCATGATCTACAATAATAATCTGCTTCATGTTGATATTTACTGCTGTATTGCTGACAACTACCTGAAAGAGAAGTTGGGTTGCTTCACTGGACTGGAAAAAGTTTAGCTAAATCAGAAAGCAGGTCTAATTAAGCAAGCTTATCTATATATAAAACTCTCGCTGGCGCCAATCACACACGTGTGTTTCCATCTGTCATTGTCTATCATGAATTTGGTTGACACACGTGTGTTTCCATCTGTCATTGTCTATCATGAATTTGGTTGACACTTCTATTAAAATATTTCTTGTAATTAATTTCCTTTCAATGTGCACGAATTCATGCACTGGGCCACTAGTAAAGGAATAAAGGTCTCACAAAAACTTCAGGAGCTGAAATGTTTATCATGGCCTCTCCAGATGGAAATCCAGCTTTTAGGATATTAGCAGAAACAGGAGAGTGAGACTTTAAACTTTTACATCCTTAATGTAGTGCACAACTTTTTTCTTATCTGCCCCATTCTCCTATTTGCTCTTGAGTCCCTTATCCTTACTCTTCACTTTCTATACCTTTTTTGAACTTCGAAGCTTCAGCGCTCTAATCTGCTTCCTTGTAACTTCTGACCCACCACTGCTATGTGTATTTTACAGATTTTTCTCTCTGAATGCTATTAGATTTGGTGTCTTCTAGTAACTACCAGATCCTCTTTGCATTTGAAATTAATTCCCAAAGCAAGAATCTGATAAGACCAGTTCATTTAATTACACCATGTCTTATTCTTGGTGATTGGCCAGCCTGTGGATTGGGTTCCTAAGAGCAAAGCCTATCCCAAGAACAGATCTGGTTAGGTAGTCCCCCCACCACACACACACACCCCTTCTGTTTCAGCTGGCAGGCCCTATGATTGGTAGATCAGAACAACTTGGGCTAGCCAAAGGAACACTAAACCTCTCAAGCATTAACTAATTTTTAGATACCTCCATGGAAAGGGAACTCAGCCTATAAATTTGCGAACAGTATCTAAGTCACACTGGTGAGGTTATATCTACCTGGTCAAGTAGTTAAAAAGAAGCATTTTGTCCCTGGCTGGTGCGCTCAGTGATTAGAGTGAAGGGTCTCAGTTTCACTTACCGGTCAAGGGAAAGTACCTGGGTTGCACATTCTATGCCCAGTCGCATGCATGCAGGAGGCAACCAATCGATATGTCTCTCTCTTTCACCCCTCTCTCTCTCTCTCTCTTTCTATCTATTTCTCTCCCCCTCTCTCTTTTCACCTCACTCCTTCTCCCCCCCCCCCCACCCCCCAGCCTTTCCATTATTTCTAAAAATCATTGGAAAAAAGATCCCGGGGTAAGGATTAACAAAACAAAAAAAGAACAAAACCATAAGACGACACTGATCAAAGGCATGAAGTAGCATAGTATGCTCAGATCATGACAAAGAGCAGAATACCGCTAAAGAGTAAAGTGTGATTCAGGAGGTGACAGAAGATGAGACTCTGGTTGGAAAGGGTCATGTATTTAACGGCCAAAGGGCCATGCTAAGGAACCTGCACTTTATTCTTAGTTAACAACAGTCAATAAAAAGCTTTAAGCCATAAAGTGGCATGGACAAATTTGTACTTTTGGTAAATTACTTCGGCAGCAATATAGAAGATAATTTTTATGAGGGCTAGATACAAGGATACCAAATGAGAGTTGGTTATGATAGTACTGAGGAAAGATTAGGGCCCTAATGAGGGCAGGAATAGTGAAAGATAGAGAAAAAAAAAGACATTTTTGATTAATTAGAAAGTAAAATTCTTAGGACACCAATGATTAGATTGAGGAATAAAGAAGAGAATCCAAGCAGAATCTAGAATGATGTCCAGGCAACCAGTTACAGTGAGGCACAGAGAGGTTAATTGTAAAAGTTGTGCCATTGCCCTAGCCCAGTGGTCGGCAAACTGCGGCTCTATTGACTAATGAGTTTGCCGACCACTGGACTAGACTAAATGTTACCATGGAGTTGGAAGCTGTGAGGATTAGGCAATTGTGGCATATTGTGTGCAAAGAGGTAAAGGGTAGCATATGACAGTGGTCGGCAAACTATTAGTCAACAGAGCGGCATAGCGCGGCTCGCGAGCCGCATGTGGCTCGCAAGCGGCAGTTTGCCGACCACTGCCCTAGCCGGTTTTGCTCAGTGGATAGAGCATCGGCCTACAGACCAAAGGGTCCCGGGTTCAATTCCAGTCAAGGGCACGTACCTTGGTTGAGGTTCCTCCGTGGCCCACGCTCTGGTCAGAGCTCGTGCAGGAGGCAACCAATCGATGTGTTTCTCTCTGTCTTTCCCTCTCTCTTCCATTCTCCCTAAAAATCAATGGAAAAATATCCTCTGGTGAGGTTAACAAAAAAAAACAAAAAAAAGTTTTGCCATTAACTGACATAAGAAATACAGAAATATCTGCTCTTGTGGAGGGAAGACTTTTGGGGCATCTTGAGTGAATGTTACCTGGGATGCCCAGCAGAGGAGGTTATTCACAGGAATCTGAAGCTCAGGGCAGCAATCAGGACTGGAGTTGTCATCACCACTGACTTGCTATGTGACCCTGGATGAATCACTCCACTTCTCTGTTTTGCAGATTCTTAATCTATAAAATGGAGGTGTTAATTTATTTGTCTCATAAAGTGGTAAGACTTTAATGATTTAACTCATGTCATATGTTTAGAATTGTGCCTGGCACATAAGTGGAATTTTATAGCATAAGTAGAATTAAATTTATTATTATGTGTTATTTCCAGGAAGAGTATTTAGGGCAGTGGTTCTCAACCAGGGCAATTTTATTTGACAGTGTCTAGAGACATTTTTGGTTATTACAACTTAGGTAAGAGGATACTTCTGTCATCTAGTAGTTAGTACTTAGGGATGCTCCTAAGCACAGGATAATCCTCATAACACAGAATTATCTGATCCAAAATGTCTATCATGCCAAGATTGAGAAATCCTATTTTATGGTGAGAATATTAGTGGGCTTAGGATGCTTTTCTAGAGAACATCGGATTATAAGGTGTTGTCAAAAGAAGAACGTCTAATGGAGACCAAGAAGACATAGTCTAAGAAAATGGTCTTCAAACTTTTTGATCTCTGATGTCAGCCCTCAGTTCTTGAGTTCAGCAAAGAATCCAGAGCCAATAACTCTAGTACTAGATGAAGTTTATTTAACATGCACAATGAAAGTATACTCGAAGAATGTGTTCCAAGCAGTGCAAAACCATTTTAGTATTTCAAGCAGACAGCAGGTATACCTTTTAGCTAGATCAGCCCCAAAGGAAAAGAAACTAAAGACTGGAGGCCATTTGGGAGGTAGTAGCATTAGTTTAGTTGAGTCAAAAGATGGTGAAAGCCTGATTGGAGCAATGGTGATAGTAATGTAGAGATATATTGAGAAGCAGAATTGCTGGTCTTAGTGATTGGTTGAATATGTTGGATTAGAGAGAATGACTCAAACTTAAGTTAGGAGAATATAATTGGAAGGAAAAAAAATTGTTCCTAATGAAACATCACATATCATACAGTACCAACTTGGTAATAAAGACATTTTCTGTGAGTACTTTGTGTGCAGTGATGTAGCGTCAGGAGAGCATCTGAACATTTCAGGTGCGATTTTGTGCACTCTTGACTTTAGGTGTTAAGTTATTCTGCAGCACTCTTTATATGCTTATTTCACTTTTCTTACTCCAGTTATGTATCTTTCATATATCAATGTTATTAATTTGCTAGTTAATGTTCATCAGGGTTCATTGATTGTATCTGTTCTCAGAGTAATTATTTGTTTTATTTAATAGACTAGAGGCCCGGTGCATGAAAATTCATGCACTGGAGGGGGGTCCCTCAGCCTACCCTGCCCCCTCTCACAGTCCAGGAGCCCTCAGGGGCAGGAGGTGACCCAGCATTCAAGGGAAGGCGACCCCCCATCACACCTCTGCTGCTGACACTGCCGGCAGCACAAGCCTCGGCCGGCCCTGGTTACCTGAGCCTTGGGCGGCCCTGGGCAGCTGGGCAGCCGCCATATGAGGCTTGCTTGCGCCTCAGGCTGGCCCTGCCCGGCTGGGGGTCTGAGGGGACTGGCAGACTTTGGAGGCAGGCACACAGAGCAGCCAGGCCCACCTGGGGGCAGGCCCAACCTTGCTGCGCGCCTGCCGCCCCAGCGGGGCTGAGGGGACTGGGCACCACCATCTTGTGGCTGTGGGCACCACCATCTTTAAGGGCATGGTAGTAATTAGCATATTCCCTCCTTATTGGCTGTGGGTGCCACCATCTTTTGTGATGGTGTGATGGTCAATTAGCATATTCCCTCCTTACTGGCTGTGGGTGCTGCCCTCTTTGCGATGCTGTGAGGGTCAGTTAGCATATTCCCTCTTTATTAGCTAGGATGGCTGGTACCCTCATTAGTTGTCATTAATACATCTGTTAGCCTTATTTTTATTTACTTACTTTATTTGTCTAGGGTAATTTTTTTTCCTTTATTGATTTTAGAGAAAAAAATATATCGATGTGAGAGAGAAACATCAATTGGTTGCCCTCCATACGTTCCCCATCCGGGGATAGGACCCACAACCCATGGGTGTGCCCTGACCAGGAATGGAACCCAAAACCCTTTGGTGTGCAGGACAACACTCCAACCAACAGAGCCACACCAACCAGGGGTTCTGGGTAATTTTTAAAGTGTTTTTAGTACTCCTCCTTTGGCGTAGTTTATTTAAAATTATCATTTGATCAGTTACTTATAATTATGGATATTACTCTTTAGCATGATTATTTAGATTATTTAATGCCTTCACACATTTCTTCTTGCCTGTCTGCATTTTGAGAATAAATACAATATTTTTCTGTATATAATTATCCCTCCCCTGATCTGATCCCTAAGAGTGATGTTTTAACCAGAAATCATTTCCGTAGGCAGAAGCATCTCTTATCTAAAACCCCCTTGCCCTGGCCAGGTGACTCGTTTGGAGCTTTGTCCTATACACCAAAAGATTGCAGGTCCGAATACCAGTCAGGGCACATACCTAAGTTTCGAGTTTGGTACCCTTTGGAGGAGCATATGGGAATCAACTGATCAATGTTTCTCTCTCACATTGATGTTTCTCTTTCTCTAAAATCAATTTAAAAGAAAAAACATATCCTTGCGTGAGGATTAAAAAATAATAATAATAAAATAAAATCCCCTTTGCCCTTTAGTAAGCACAAAGCAAAATTAATTGAGAAAATTCTTCCTTGTAGCCAGACTGGAGTCAGAAAAAGCCATTGGTCCTCTTCCCTGGTTCAAATGTCTCTTATTTATTCGTTCGACAAATCTTTATTGAGCACTCACAATGTACTAAACATTAGCATTCTGCTTCTTTTCTTCCCAGACTAAGGATGAAAACATTTCAGTACCATGGAGACTACTAAACTTGTGGAGACATTGAAATAAGCACAGCTTTGTCTGTTTTAGCCTGAAGCTTGAAACTCTAAAGCAGGGGTCCTCAAACTTTTTAAACAGGGGGCCAGTTCACTGTCCCTCAGACGGTTGGAGGGCCAGACTATAGTTTTTTTAAAAAAACTATGAACAAATTCCTATGCGCACTGAGGGCCCGAGACGAGTCGGCTGCTAAGTAGGACAGGCAGCGGCACCCGGCGGGCCGGATAAATGTCCTCAGCGGGCCGCATGTGGCCTGCGGGCCGTAGTTTGAGGACTGAGGACGCCTGCAAAGGAATTCCATGGTGGGCGTGTAACTAAATTAGAGCAGACTCAGATCAGGAAGCCTTCTGGAAGGGACATTGCTCACAGGCTCTGCCCACTCCTGCACCTAGGATCCTGACTCCAATGTTCAGTCTTAGCACCTGGTTTAGGCAGCTTTCCTTCCTGATATCTGAAAGACTTTTCACTTGAGACTGTAGTAGTATACCTAAAGTATATATCATATTTCCCAGGTTTCTGTGGTTGGTCCTTTTTTTTCTCTTTATACTTCCCTGTAATTTTATCACAATCCATAGTTTCAATTGCTCACCTCTATGGGGACTCTTAAGCCTGTTTTCAGTCCAAGCCCCTGATCCAAGCACCAGACACATTACTCACTTGCTTCCTGTAAGTCCACCTCAGAGAACGAATAGGCAACTCACACCACATCTCACCTGCCACAACTAAGCTGGCAACTGGGCATTTGTCCTAGGTGCCTTTCTCCCTTTACCTCACTCCCTGTTCTTTCACACACTCTGCCTGGATACCTCTCAGGCCCCTCCACACTTCTTCATCCCCACTGCGTTAGCCCTACCCATTTTTACCCCTCACCCATTTGGCTGTTTCCCTGTCCTGCTCTCAGTCCCCTCTGTACTGTATTGTCCTCACCATGAGGTTTCTAAAATGCAGGTAGCTGACTTACTGAATTGGGCACCATCCTAAGTGTAATGTGGGAAGGAACTATAATTTAAAGACCTTGTATGGAGCAGAGCCAAGATTTAAACCCAAAACTTTGACTTCAAAATGTGTGTGCTCTCACCCACCCCCTCCACTCCCCTTGCTTAAAATGCATCAGAGGCTCTATAAGGCTTTTAGAATTAAATTCCTTCTTAGCTTTCATGTGACTCTTCATGTTCTGCCTCCTCTCTTCTGATCTACTTTTCATTTTGGCCAAATCAAACTTCTCCCATTTTCCCATGGCACTACATGGTTTTAGGCCTTTATGTAATCACATGTTGATTCCTGTGTCTAAAACACACTTTCCTCCCTTTATACAGCAAATTTCTAATCATCCTTCAAAACTTAGCTAATAGACCAATTCTTTATTTTTTAATTTCTTTATTGATTAAAGTATTACATATGTGTCCTTATTCCCCCATTACCCCCCACCTTCCATTCATGCCCCCACCACCCTGTTGTCTGGGTCCATTGATTAGGTTTATATGCATGCATATAAGTCCTTTGGTTGATCTCCCCCTTACCCTTACCGTCCCCTACCTTCCCTGAGGTTTGACGTTCTGACTGATGTTTCTCTGTCTCTGTATCTATTTTTGTTCATCAGTTTATGTTGTTCATTATATTCCACAAATGAGTGAGATCATGTGATATTTATCTTTCTCTGCCTGGCTTATTTCACTTAGCATAATGCTCTCCATCTCCATCCATGTTGTTGTAAATGGTAAGAACTCCTTTTTTACCGCAGCATAGTATTCCATTGTGTAGATGTACCACAGTTTTTTAATCCACTCATCTGCTGATGGGCACTTAGGCTGTTTCCAAATCTTAGCTATGGTGAATTGTGCTGCTATGAACATAGGGGTGCATATATCCTTTCTGATTCGTGTTTCTAGTTTCTTGGGATATATTCCTAGAAGTGGGATCACTGGGTCAAACGGGAGTTCCATTTTTAGTTTTTTGAGGAAACTCCATACTGTTCTCCACAGTGGCTGCACCAGTCTGCATTTCCACCAGCAGTGCACGAGGGTTTCTTTTTTCTCCGCATCCTCGCCAGCACTTGTCATTTGTTGATAATAGCCATTCTGACAGGTGTGAGATGGTACCACATTGTTGTTTTGATTTGCATCTCTCTGATGATTAGTGACTTTGAGCATGTTTTCATATGTCTCTTGGCCTGCCTTCTGTCTTCTTTCAAAAAGTGTCTTTTTAAAATCAGTTGCCCATTTTTTGATTGGGTTATCTTCTTTTTGTTAAGCTGCATGAGTTCCCTGTAAATGTTGGAGATTAAACCCTTATCGTTGATATCATAGGCAAATATGTTCTCCCATGCAGTGGGCTTTCTTGTTGTTTTATTGATGGTGTCCTTTGCTGTGCATATGTGTCCTTATTCCCCCATTACCCCCCACCTCTGATTCATGCCCCTACCCCCTTGTTGTCTGTGTCCCATTTTGATTTTGATATAGTCCCATTTGTTTATTTTCTCTTTAGTTTCCATTGCCCTAGGAGCAGTATCAGTGAAGAAATTGCTTTGGCATATGTCAGAGATTTTTCTGCCTATGGATTCCTCTAGTATTTTTATGGTTTCCCGTCGTATGTTTAAGTCCTTGATCCATTTTGAGTTTATTTTTGTGTGTGGTGTAAGTTGGTGTTCTAGTTTCATTTTTTTGCAGGTATCTGTCCAATTTTCCCAACACCATTTATTGAAGATTCTGTCTTGACTCCATTGTATGTTCATGCCTCAGTTGTCAAATATTAATTGAGTATAGTGATTTGGGTCGATTTCTGGGTTCTCTGTTCTATTCCATTGATCTATATGTCTATTCTTGTGCCAATACCAGGCAGTTTGAGAACAGTGGTTTTGTAATACAGCTTGAAATCTGGTATTGAGATCCCACCTACATTGTTCTTCTTTCTCAGGATTGCTGTAGCTATTCTGGGTTGTTTTTTTTTATTCCAGATGAATTTTTGGAAAGTTAATAGACCAACTCTTGATAAATTCTCTGAAACCTCCCAACCCCATGCTACTCCCTTATTTAAAAAATAAATTTAAGAAAGATAAAGGAAAAATCTTTAATTGCTTCTCATTGCTCCCAGGATAAAATCCAAAATCCTTCCCATGGCCTGCATTTCCCTGTACGGTCAGTTTCCCTGCCTCTATCCTTAAATACTTTGCTCACATATACCCATGTTGTCCCTCTGTTTTGAAGTTCTTCCTTCTCCATTCCTATAGGTCACTCCTCTTTGCTCCTTCACCTAGGGCCCACAGAGGCACTCCCCAGCCCTGTGAGTCCCCACAGCCCTGTGGACTTCTCCATCATGTCACTATACCAGTTGTAACTTTGCATGTACTTTGTGGTTACCTGAGTAATGTCTCCCACTAGTCTGACTGCAGGCTCCAAGAGGTCAAGAATGGTGTGTGTTTTTGCACACCATGATCACCCCAGCATCCAGACCAGGCACTAGGGGGTGCACCAGCATGTGAATATATGAATTGTATTTATCATAGCCCCTCCCTTGTTTTCCAGAAGCCTTGTGTAACATCCTGTCATTTAAATTCTCCCATCACTGTTGCCCCCTTTTAAGTAGACTGTCATACCCAGTCAGTAGGCACCAAATTTGAATCAACTTTGTTTCCTCGGTGATAACACTGTAAAAGCATAAGAAATGCTACAAGAGTGAATGCTGTATTTATGGGTAACTGCTTATTAACAAACATGAGTGAAAAGGTTTTGGTAGACCACCAGGGGTGACCGTGTTTAGGGCCCACAGAGTCACATAATTTTTCTTCCTTCCTCTTCACAAATCTCTTTTACTGAGAATTTTCAAGGGTCAAAAGAACCAGTGTATAAGATAATATAGAGGAAAGTAAGCCTCTTTCTTTTCATTCATTAAAAATAACCAAAATGTTGCCGAAACCGGTTTGGCTCAGTGGATAGAGCGTCGGCCTGCGGACTGAAGGGTCCCGGGTTCGATTCTGGTCAAGGGCACATACCTTGGTTGCGGGCACATCCTCAGTGGGAGGTGTGCAGGAGGCAGCTGATCGATGTTTCTCTCTCATCGATGTTTCTAGCTCTCTATCCCTCTCCCTTCCTCTCTGTGAAATATCAATAAAATATATTTTTAAAAAAATAAAAAAATAACCAAAATGCAAAAACTACTTGCGTCATAACTGGTACTAGTAACATGTATAGTCATCTACTGGAAATAATGTTATTTCCTTAGTAATTAACTTTAATCCACAGTCACTTGAAAAACTTCACAATTTCAGGCATATAATTACCACAGGGGATTGTTTCCTTGCATCTTTCTAACCCTAGGGAATAAGAGGGAATGTAGTGTTTATTTTTACTATATCCTCCATTTTTTCTTCTTTAAGAATGGAGGAAAGAGTTATTATCTTTCAGCGCAGCCTGCTTTCATTTTGCAGTTCCTTGGTATTTTCATCTGCCAGCCTGAAGCCAAAATATTTTTTGTTTTGTTAATCCTCACCTGAGGATATTTTTCTTTTTATATATGTATATTTTATTGATATTTTACAGAGAGGAAGGGAGAGGGATAGAGAGTTAGAAACATCGATGAGAGAGAAACATCGATCAGCTGCCTCCTGCACACCTCCTACTGGGGATGTGCCTGCAACCAAGGTATGTGCCCTTGACCGGAATCGAACCTGGGACCTTTCAGTCCGCAGGCCGACATTCTATCCACTGAGCCAAACCGGTTCCGGCAACCTGAGGATATTTTTCCACTGATTTTTGAGAGAGAGAGACAGAGACAGACGGGAATATTAGTTGGTTGCCTCCCACACACACCTCGACAAGGGCCAGGGATTGATCCTGCATCCCAGGTTCTCTGCTTATTATCACTCATTCTTGTTAATATGCAGGGAACCAAACCCACAACCCTCAGGTGTGGAGCCAATGCTCTAACCCAGGGGTGGGCAAACTTTTTGACTCGAGGGCCACAATGGGTTCTTAAACTGGACCGGAGGGCCGGAACAAAAGCATGGATGGAGTGTTTGTGTGAACTAATATAAATTCAAAGTAAAGGAGCGGAGGGGAGAGCAAGAGAACCGGATAGAACAGCCGGATCCGGCCCGCGGGCTATAGTTTGCCCACGGCTGCTCTAACCAGTTAGTAGCACCATCCAAGGCCTGAAGAAAAATTTGTTTAGATATTGGAACCTAAGAAAAGAGAAGCTGATTGATTTCTTTTCTGTTCCCTAAGTCTTTGACATGTAAAAGAGAATGGGAACTGTGGACAGCAGGATTAGAAACCAGCATTCTGTGCAGCCACACAGATCTCTGGTCCTGAATGTCTGCCTCATTGATGGAGCAGTGTGGATGAAAGCAAGCTCAAGGAAAAGGTGGAACACCTGGTCCAGTGTGGAGAGAGCAGATTGACAAACTTAGCAGAATTTTCCCTTGAAGGATTTGCTGTTCCCCACCAAGAACTTTAGAGTAGAAATCCTGACATATTCATATATTGGTTTTTTATACTCCCTGCCCTGTGGCTTCAAAGTGCAGGTCAGAATTTGGACTCAGTAATTTGAACTTCCAGATCATTAATTTTATTTTCCTGAAAGTCCTTCCTTTCCCTTGCCTGCTCATGTTCAGTACCACTACTGAGGTTATACAGAATTGGCTGTGGAGAGGTGGAAGCCCCTGAATTCTTTCCCCAGGATATCTTGGCTCCCAGCTAATATCTTCTTTTATGTTTCATAAGTAAATATTTTGTATTGTATATGTTTTTCCTAAAGCTATATCATCTCAAAGGGTGCAATTTTATAAATTGAAAATAAATTATCTTGGGTACATGCCATACAAAATATTAGCAGAGGGGTGGGAGCAAGGTTAATGAAAAATAATATACCTGCAAATTAATAGTAAGGGGAGAGAAAGGAAAGATGAGAAGCAGGATTTTATTTGAGGGAAAGAAAATAAATAATCAAGAAGATGAACAGAAAGCCTGGGAAAGGTCATGTGTCCTTTGGAGAGGTTTTCAGCATTAAAATTCAGGTCAGGCTAGCTTTGGCAGAGCTGAGTTGACTACCTAAAGGTGATCTTTCCAAGGAAGGTCTGCGGTGGTGTGATAATTTGGCCCAAGGCTACTTTATGGCCCCATTTACCCTCATGAAGGAAACATCCCTGGACCATAGGCCCCAGATTCTTCCTGATCAGTCAGAATTTGAGCTACAGACATGTGACCTCCCCACTGTGGTCATTGCTTCTCTCCCATGCTCTCTGCTCATTCTCTTCTGCCCCATGTCTGCATGCTCTTCCTTGCGGTGTCACTAGAATGACAGCTGAGGGCCTGTGCAAAAGGAACATCATAGGACAGGAAACTAGATTCAATAGGAAGACATCATTACCCTGTAACCCTACACACCAGTATGACTTGTGTTGTTTGGGATGTGGCTGATCCCCTGACAGCCTCATGGTGGGTAGGAGTGGTCTACACACCCTCTCCACTGTCAGCTTCTACTTACTCCTCAGTCTACTGCAGTCTGGCTTGCCAAAATCTTTGTTACTGTTTTGTTTGTCATTTGCCATGTCTTCAGCTTTTGGCAAATCATCTTTCTTTCCTCCCCGACATGTAGGACACCACTGTCTCCTGTTCTCCTCCCCTCTTGCTGACACTCCTCTGCCTCTTCCTTCAGTCTGAGAGGCCCCGTATTTTACATCTTCACGTGCTCTTCCTATTTGCACTCATCTGTAGTGGCTTCAACCCTGTGTGCTCTGATGATTCGCCTCTCGGTCTGTCCTTTCCCCTAGCCTGCAAACCCTTCTTTCCAAGGTTCTTCATTTTCTGGGTATGCTACCAAATTGAGTGTGTCTGACCTAAAACTCTGCATCCCTCCCTACCCAGTTCCAGCAAACATGGCCCTCTTGCATTTTCTTTTTCTCCTTTACCCATAGTCGTTTGTTCTTCTTGCCCAGCTGATTCTCTCTCACAAGTTTATTTCTCTGACCAGGAGAAACTGTGTGTCTCCATAGTGATGGCCTTTGTTAGCTATCATCAATTTTTGTCTAGATTTTATAACAGCCTTCTACTGACCTCTCTGCCTCTAAGTCTTAGTTCTACCAAACATCAGTCTTGTTGCCACTAGAATGATTTTCCTAAATCTGATTGTGCCACTTTCTGAAGTCAGGCATTTAAAAGTAGCATAAAGGGTTAACAGAAGCAGAATTTTTCCTTCAGAAGCTAAAAGTTGTGGAGAAAATTTGACTAGGTAGAATTGAAAAGAATAAATGTTGAATAAGAGCCTAGTAAATATAAACCATAGTGTATATATATAAAATTTGTTAAATTTGCTTGTATTTTGGGGTATTCAAATTGATTATTTTTCTGCTGGTAAAAATAATGAGAATTGACCTTGAGTCAAAATTTGCATTTGCTTCCTATCATGTAGATAGGAAAGTAAACAGGATCATAAAATTAACATTTTATTGTTCTTCAAAGATCTGTATTCACTTTGCTACTCTAACTGAATTAAATTACTGTTAGTTATTTGTTTATATAAGGAGAAGGAAAAATAGCAAGTCAACTTGACTGAGTAAAATATGGATTATTTACAAGGCTCTTGAATTTTCTCTTATTTAAATGCCTATGAATTTAGTAAATATCTTGTGCCTGTATGAGTTTGGGTCATCAATAATGTCTTTTTACACACAAATTCTCTAATAAGAAAAAAATACTTTTTAACATGAATATAGAATTACCCTTCAGAACTTGTATTGAATGACAGTAACTTCTCTTTAAACACTATTATTTATTGAACTGGCCTGGGAACCTTACCATAACTTCTCTTTAAACACTATTATTTATTGAGCTGGCCTGGGAACCTTACCATCTTGTTACAAATTTTTAATTACTGATTAAGAAATTTTGGAACTCCATGCTTTCTCAAATAAACTGAAAACAAGCATTTATTTTTATTCATAACTTATTTTAATACTAGAGGCCCGGTGCACGAAATTCGTGCACGGGGGGGTGTGTCCCTCAGCCCAGCCTGCACCCTCTCCAATCTGGGACCCCTTGAGGGATGTCCAACTGCCTGTTTAGGCCTGTGGAATCAGGCCTAAACGGGCAGTCGGACATCCCTCTCACAATCCAGGACTGCTGGCTCCCAATTGCTTGCCTGCCTGCCTTCCTGATTGCCCCTAACCACTTCTGCCTACCAGCCTGATCACCCCCTATCCACTCCCCTGCCAGCCTGATTGATGTCTAACTGCTCCCCTGCCAGCCTGTTTGCCCCCAACTTCCCTCCTCTGCTGGCCTGGTCACCCCTAACTGCCCTCCCCTGCAGGCTTCATCGCCCCCAATTGCCCTCCCTTGCAGGCCTGGTCCCTCCCAACTGCCCTACCCTGCTGGCTATCTTGTGGTGGCCATCTTGTGTCCACATGGGGGCAGCCATCTTGTGTGTTGGAGTGATGGTCAATCTGCATATTACTCTTTTATTAGATAGGAGGATATTTTTATCGAGTGAATCAGGATTTACATGAGAAAAATCAGGAAAATTAGGATAGGAAAACCAAAATGAGACCTGGAATGAGGTGAGCAAGCAAACTGAGTGCTTAGAAGACAGGACATTTGGCAAACAGAACAGCCTTAGATCTGGCTCTAAGCTTCCCAGTAGCCTATGCAAAGAGAGGACATGACTAGTTATATGGTCACAGTGTACATAATATAAAAACAGGCAGTTGCTTGAAAGGGCAACACCTCAGCATAAATACAACCACTTTCAAAGGGCAGTTTCTTCTGGTATCTCACAATCTTTTTTTTTAATATATTTTATTGATTTTTTTACAGAGAGGAAAGGAGAGGGATAGAGAGTTAAAAATATCAATGAGAGAGAAACATCAATCAGCTGCCTCCTGCACACCTCCCACTGGGGATGTGCCACAACCAAGGTACATGCCCTTGACCGGAATCAAACCTGGGACCCTTCAGTCCGCAGGCCGACGCTCTATCCATTAGGCCAAACTGGTTAGGGCACACAATCTTGTCTAATTATGACAATAACAAGCCCAGAGTGAATAAAGCAGTTCTATAAGAGACTTGTATTATCTCATTTCGGGTCCCTGGTGCAACCACAGACAGGGTTTAGAGTATGCAGAGGAATGGATAGAAGGCTTGCCTTTTAGTCAATCTTCCATAAATAATACCTATTTCACTCAGAGTTTTGATACATTTTGAACAGTAGAGGATGTAAAGTTATATTCCCAGACAAGATCTAGAATGGGTAGAAAGCGAAAGCTTTACCTTTACCTGGCGGGGTTTACAATGGAATGAACTAGCACCCTCCAATTCTGTCTCAAGAGTTTTTTAAGGGGCTGTTATGACATACCATCTGTTCTAAACAAAATAACTTTCAGATAAGACATTGAAATAAATTGTTTTTGAAATGAACAGCTATGAAACTAAATTAGTTTATTCTATAGGGTTAGTTTGAACTGTGAGCCACTTGTATGCCAAAAATTAAGGCTTTAGTTTCAGAAAATTTTATCCTAAAATAATATTTAAAATAATATTTTGAGCTCAAAGCCATCATCTATTAAGACCTCTTCTTGTTTGTTAAAACCTCAATATCTGCATACAGGAAAAATGGCTTTCCCTCTATGCTTGTGGGGAGAGAGAAAATTTGACCATACTTTCGTTCTTTTCAAGTAGTCATAATTTTGTTGACATAGTTGCCCGCAGAAAGGTAAAGTTTAGCATTTACATAGTGATAACATTTTTTCTTTTTTGAAGCCTATATATTACACGTACTAGTAATCTCAAAAGTAGTGAGAACATTTTATATTGTCAGTATTTTTCAGTGGCAGGCAGTTAGTAAACACATTTTTTTTCTGATGAAACTACTTTATAAATACTAATACAACAGATTATTTTTCTGTAAAATATTCACCTCTACATACTTAATGTTTGTTCCAGGAGTAGAATTGTGATGATCAATTGTGTGTTCAAATATCTTGAATGCCTAACATAGCAAACATTGAAATATAATATGCTAATTACTGTGAAAAACAAAAATATAAACATGTAGTTAGTATACAGTTATTAGCATATGTGTAAATTAGTTCCAGAACTATCTAATGATTTGCTACAATGATTATTAAATGAATAGTGAAGAAAAGATATAAACATATAGTTAGTAAATGAAAAATCAAAATATCTGAAATTTCTTGTAAGTTTAAAAAAATTAATTTCTGATACTAGACCTATCAGGGGATCTCTTTGTAAATTATATAAATGTCTAATCACTATGCTGTCTACCTGAAATTAGTATAGCATTGACTATCATCTCTAATTGAAAAAATAATAAGTTAATGACTATCATTTTAGTCTGTTGATGTATATAATTCTTCTGGCTAAATGTAATTGAATTTTTATTTCTGTTGGAATAAAAATCTTACATTTACCATTGGGTCATAGGTTTTATGGGAGTTGTTTCCTAATTTAATAAAAATTTTCAATTCACCAGTAGTCACAGAGTACAAAATGTAGTATGGCCTGTGGGGAAGTAAAGATAAACAGGTTTCAGCTCCCTGTCTTGGAAAGAGGAAGAACCTAGAAGGCCTGTATGTGAATTCTAGTGTACAAGAAAGTGCAAAGGGGGAATGCCAGAAACAGTGCCGCGGGAGCCTGAAGTACGAAGACGGCTTGGGACGGGGCCATTGTGAATTGGTGGGGCACAGGAGTTGGATATGTTCATTAGTGAGAACTAAATTTTGCTTGTGAGATATAATACTGGAAGCACAACCTTACTGTACTGTAAAGGGTGTTATTGAGAGTGGGCAGAGATTCAGAATGAACTTAGGTGCCTAACATTTTTCTTCTCACATTTCAGGGTTTCTTCACTGCAAATATTCTTTGTAAATCTTCCCAAGAGAATACTAGCATTTTCATATAACTCATATGGTAAATGCTGGTCCACATGTCAAATCAGATTTTCAACTACTTTAGGCTCTGAAAGCACAGCTAGGCATTTGGAAGGCCCCTCACACATCTGCCAAGTTGTGCATTTTCTGCCAGCCATTATTGATCATATACATGAGACCTCCTTATTTCTAGGAAACACACGTTTACAGAAGAATGCAGTAAGGAGAGCTTCCTGACTAGACCTCAGTATATGGAACATGGGCTGAGAGAATAGGGCTTCTCTTTCTGTGTTAAGTCATTTTGGTAAATACAGTTTATCTCACTTGTGTACCTTTCAATGCAAAGTGGACAATTTAACATTTCAGTAGGTTGTTAAAGAAGATGGAAGCCTTTTAACTTAGTCTGCCCTAGTTATAATGATTACTAAATACCTACTGTGAATGTGCCATTTGTTTATTCTGGACAGGGCTTATTGGATCATGGAATTGCAAACAATGCTACGGCCAAATACCTTCTTGTTCGGAGCATATATGTATATTGAAAAGTTGCCTTGGATTTAGGCCGAGTAATAAAAGTTTCAGGAAACTCAATATGAAAGGGTGTTGCAGATTTCTGATCCCTGAAGTTTTTTGTGCTAAAATATAAGTGGTGGTGGTGAGTAAAGCCTTTGGTAATTTACCAGTTAGCCCTGGTAGCTACACAGTTATCGTCATTGTCCAAAGAGCAGCAGTTGCTAGGACCTTGGACCTAAGCAATTAGAATATCAAATTTCAAAAGAAAAAATGTACTGAGATATAGTGAAGAGTTTTATTAGCAAGGCAGTACATTCCACTTCTGTACCCTGGTTCCTGCCAATTAAATGGCACTACGTTGCCTGTCTTTCCCATGTCTTCTAACAAAGACATGCTCTTAAGTGTGCAGAAATGTCCCCACCTTTGAGAAATATCTGTATCCCAAGAGAATTTCCTGGAGCTAGGCTGCCCAGTGAAGCAGACAGTTTTGGCACAGGAGCCCATGTAGTGACCACAGACATGGAAGGTAACAGGGACAGCCCATGGCCAGGTTCCTTCCGCTACAGTGTGCCCAAAAGGGAGAAGTGTAGTGTGCCCACAGGTGAAGATTCCCGCTGCTAGTCTCATGGCAGAATGAGGAGAGTTACGTTTATATTTATCATCAGAGTTTATTTTAAGATTTCATTTTTTATTGATCCTACGAAATATATTTTGTTGTTGTTTTGGCAGATATGTGCAAAGTGTTGTTCTAACATTAGTCAGTCAGGATTAGTATGGAAAAGTGTATGATAAACAGTAGCAGAATATGTAAATGCAAAAGTTTGCTCAGCCCTAGCTGGTTTGGCTCACTGGATAGAGCGTTGGCCTGTGGACTGAAGGGTCCCGGGTTTGATTCTGGTCAAGGGCACATGCCCGGGTTGTGGGCACAATCCCCAGTAGGGGGTGTGCAGGAGGCAGCCAATCAATTATACTTTCTCATCATTGATGTTTCTATTTCTATCTCTCTCCCTTCCTCTCTGAAATCAATGAAAATAATTTTTAAAAAAAGTTTGCTCAATTTTCTTCAGCCTTGAAGTCTTCAAGTTCTTTAATATAAAATCTTAACTCCCAAACACCTAGATGATTCACAGAGATGATATAGGAATAAATTTTGTAATGATGGAAATATTTTTACCTACTTGGAAGAATGACACAATAACAAGTTGTGTGTATTATAAATGGCCAAAGAACTAAACATTGTTTTAAGACAATACAGCACTGAGATCAAAATAACTAATTTATTATAGTGCCTGATATTCCTTGCCTCTTGCTGCTTATGACAGCCCAGGAGATACAGAGGTTAATTGCATTTTTAAATTCATAGAATTTTAGACTTGACAAGACTTTAGAGAGGCCTCTTCTGTATGAAAGGTAAAATTAAAGCTCTTCAAAGAGGTAAAGGGCTACAGATTTTGTCAGTAAATCCAGGGCTGTAATTAATATGTTCATTTGCATAAATTTACTTATAGAGTTCAGAATCCAGTAACTCCAAGTTGGCAAAATAAAGTTAGCTTATGGGCTTCCTTGTCCTGGATTCAATCCAGTATTCAGGGATTGAGTGAACAAAGATCCTGCTTGTCCTTTGCTGTCCTTTCAATTTCAGGATACTCTGGAAGTTCAGCAAGATTTTGACTAGATTTTGCAACCACCAATTCCAGGCCCTTTGGCCTTTTTTATTTAACTCCTCTGTTTTCTGCTCTTTTGATGGATGAGTGAGGTTACTGTATACATGAAACATTTTCATGTAGATTTTTCCCCCTCTTAAATAACCTAGCAGATATTCTGCTATTCACACATTTGGATAAGGTGAGGGAAAATTGCTCTTTTTGTTGTGGGCGGGGGGAGATTATGTGAATTATCCTTTAAAAAATCTTGTTCACAAGCTAGGTGACTTATCTCTGTCCCCTGTCTTCTTTCCTGAGTTGTTCATTTATTCTTACTGGTTACTAATGGCAGGAGGAAATGATAAAACAAAAGGCATTTTATTTGACTCCTTTTTAGCAGCACTAATATAAAATTTTAATGAAGAAATTTGAGTTTAATGACCAAGAGGAATTTCCATTGTTTGTGCTTTGTTTTCTCCCATAAAGTGGAAAATACAGAATTAATTGAATGTCCTACCATAGATAACTCTACATAAATTTTGATTCATTTAAAGGTCATGTTTTACATTGGCTAGTTCACACTATAATTTTAAAATACAATTTAAAAAATTATATTCTCTAACCAAAATTTTAACCCTTATTACATGATAAAAGCTTGAACTTGCTTTTTTGATACGAGGTCAAGCTCATTTCTGATAGCTTGGCAGGGGAAAGAAGTCAGAAAATTCCATCCCTGCACACAGAGTCTTTATGTCACAGTGATACTTCTTTTTTTTAAGTTTTTGGTGTGTTTTTTTAATATATTTTTATTGATTTCAGAGAAAAAGAGGGAGAGAGAAACATCAATGATGAGACTGAATCACTGATCTGCTGCCTCCTGAATGCTCCCCACTGGGGATCAAGTTCGCAACCCAGTCAAGTACCCTTGACTGTAATCAAACCTGGGACCCTTCAGTCCGCAGGCCAACGCTTTATCTACTGAGCCAGCCCGGCTAGGGCTTCACAGTGATATTTTTAATAGAAATAAACCAATCCATAAGAAAAGGCTATATAAACGTAAGGACAATTAATACTTTAGTATGATTTTGTTTTCTTCCTCACAAGAGTAGTTTGCAGGACTACAAATGAAGGATATGTTCATCTTTTAGTCCAGGAATATATGAGGAGAGGACTGTGGATCTTAGCCACGGCCACCAACTCTGAGGTTCCAGCTTGCAGTGTGCTGCACTGTCTAAAGAGGCATGTCTAAACCCAGACAAAAGAGCAGCCAGGATCTCACCACTGCTTGATCTGTATGCCTCATTTGAAAAGATCTAGACGTTTTATACGTGGCCTTTCTTTGATAAATTGGTTTACACTTTGAAAAATCTTGTTTGCAACAAAATGTCTACGGCTATGAGGATAGATCCAAGTGGTAATTAGAAGTTTAATTTTGTTGAATTATAGGTTAAGGATCTTAAATGTTTTTAAGCACCAAAAAGGAATCCTGGACAGAAATGCTCCTGAATTTTTCCCCTAGGGCCTAAGGGGAGCATCCACTACAGGATGCTTATGCCTTGCTTTCTGTTATTTTATTAGTTGTGTTTTTCTTTTTACAAGACTATTACTTTTTAAAAATCCCTATAGAACTTTACCAAAAATCTGTAGTTATATAAAACTAGAGGCCTGGTACACGAAATTCATGCACAGGGCGGGGAGGGTGTCCCTCAGCCCAGCCCAGCCTGCACCCTCTCCAATCTGGGACCCCTCGAGGGATGTCCACCAGGATCGGGCCTAAACGGGCAGTTGGACATCCCTCTCACAATCAAGGACTGCTGGCTCCCAACTGCTCGCCTGCTTGCCTTCCTGATTGCCCCTAACTGCTTCTGCCTGCCAGCCTGATCACCCCCTAACCACTCCCCTGCCAGCCTGATTGATGCCTAACTGCTCCCCTGCCAGCCTGTTTGCCCCTAACTGCCTTTCCCTGCAGGCCTGGTCACCACTAACTGCCCTCCCCTGCGGGCCTGGTACCCCCCAACTGCTCTCCCCCTGCAGGCCTGGGTCCCTCCCAACTGCCCTTCCCTGCAGACTCGGTCACCCCCAACTTCCCTCCTCTGCCAGCCGGGTCACCCTTAACTGCCCTCCCAAGCAGGCTTGATCGCCCCCAACTGCCCTCCCTTGCAGGCCTGGTTCCTCCCAACTGCCCTCCCCTGCTGGCCATCTTGTGGTGGCCATCTTGTGTCCACATGGGGGCAGGATATTTGACCACATAGAGGCAGCCATCTTGTGTGTTGGAGTGATGGTCAATTTGCATATTACTCTTTTATTAGCTAGGATTGCATTTAGAATCTTTGTTTTCTTTCTAAAAGAGTAATCTCAGGAGAGTCCATATGAATTATAGACACAAGTTATTGACTTTTAGTGGGGATGCTCTTAAATAAATTTTTTTAGTTTCAACAGTTTATAATCCTAGATTGTTGATAATAGTTTTACTGATGTCCGACTGCCCATTTGGGATCGGGCCTAAACGGGCAGTGGACATCCCTCTCACAATCCAGGACTGCTGGCTCCCAACTGCTGGCCTGCCTGCCTTCCTGATTGCCCCTAACCGCTTCTGCTTGCCAGCCTGATCACCCCCTAACCACTTTCCTGCCAGCCTGATTGATGCCTAACTGCTCCCCTGCCAGCCCGATTGCCCCTAGCTGCCCTCCTTGGCCGGCCTGGTCACCCCTAACTGCTGTCCCCTGCCATCCTGGTCACCCCTAACTGCCCTCCCCTGCCAACCTGGTCACCCCAACTGCCCTCCCCTTCAGGCCTGGTTCCCCCCTGCCCTCCCCTACCAACCCGGTCACCCCTAACTGCCCTCCCCTACCAGCCTCATCGCCCCTAACTGCTCTCCCCTGCAGGCCTGGGTGCCCCCCCCCCAATTGCCTTCCCCTGCAGGCCTGGGTCCCCCCCACCTGCCCTCCCCTGCCGACCTGGTCACCCCAACTGCCCTCCCCTGCAGGCCTGGTCCGTCCCAACTGCCCTCCCCTACCGACCCAGTCACCCCTAACTGCCCTCCCCTACCAGCCTCATCGCCCCTAAATGCTCTCCCCTGCTGGTCTGGTCCCCTCCCCCCCAATTGCCTTCCCCTGCAGGCCTGGGTCCCCCCCAACTGCCCTCCCCTGCAGGCCTGGTCATCCCTAACTGCCCTCCCCTGCAGGCCTGGTCCCCCTCCCAACTTCTCTCCCCTGCAGGCCTGGGTCCCCCCACAACTGCCCTCCCCTGCAGGCTTGATCGCCCCCAACTGCCCTCCCTTGCAAGCCTGGCCCCTCCCAACTGCCCTCCCCTGCTGGCCATCTTGTGTCCACATGGGGGCAGGATCTTTGACCACATGGGGGCAGCCATCTTGTGTGTTGGAGTAATAATCAATTTGCATATCACTCTTTTATTAGGTAGGATAAAGGCCTGGTGCACGGGTGGGGGCCGGTTGGATTGCCCTGAAGGGTGTCCCGGATCAGGGTGGGGGTTCCCTTGGGACGTAGGGCAGCCTGGGTGAGGGGCCTGTGGTGGTTTGCAGGCCAACCACACCCCCTGGCGACCCAAGCATAGGCCAGGGCAGGCTGGAAGCAGGCATCTGGGATTTATTTACCTTCTATAATTGAAACTTTGTAGCCTTGAGCAGAGGCCAGGGCAGGCCAGGGCGGGTGGGAAGCTTGGCTTCCTCCATTGCCGGGGGCACCCCAAGCCTCTGGCTGGCTCCAGCTCCGTGGTGGCTGCCATCTTAGTTGGGTTAATTTGCATACTTGCTCTGATTGGCTGGTGGGCATAGCGGAGTGATGGTCAATTTCCATGTTTCTCTTTTATTAGTGTAGATTGTTTTTTAGGTACTAGTGTTTTAAATATACTTTTTCTTGTTTGTATATAACTTTCATATGTATTATTTTAATAGACATAGTCCATTAATTTACCATCATTTCTTTGACTGCTCATTATTAGACATTTAGATTAGGATTTGAATCCCACAAAAGGGGCTGAGTGGAGGAATAGCCTGAGTTCTGAGAACTGGGACTTTCAGAAGTTCCTTACCACGGGGGAAGAAGTTCTTAGCACCACCTCCTTTGAGCCCTGGAAAGTTTTTTCTGTTTTTCTCTTTGCCCTTATGTTACACTCATCTGTCAACACTATAAGTGTGGATTTACTCAGACATCTGCTTTCCCATAATTACACCTAATCAAACACAGCTGGAGAAAAATCAGCCAGTTTGGCAAATTGGCATTACCACCCTGATGTTACCAAACTCAACTGGCTCTTCTCATTGCTAGTCAAGTTCTGGAGTCTGCTCATGCTCTCAGTTTCTGAAATGTTTGCTTTAAAACCCCTCTTCCAGTCCAAACATCCAGTCCTCCTCACTCTTTGTTTTCCTCATAATTTTGTTTTCTGGGATATATATATATATATATATATATATATATATATATATATATATATGTTTCCAAAAATTGTTTTTTTTTTCTTAATACATTAAATACATTGTAATCAGTAAAAATATACTGATGATGTCCTTGCTAGTTACTAATGACATCCTAACTGCTAAATTCATTGGGGCTCTTCTCAGCCTTTGTGTTAACCTTCCTAGGACTTGTACAATCTTATCCACTCTACCTGTGAAGTTTGCCTCTGGTCTCCTGTCTTTTCTGCCTCTGCTCTGAACCTCTGCCTGATCTTAAATATTGGTATTATTTCTCCAGAGCTCTTCCCAAAGCTAGCTTCTCTTTTCATTTTACTGCTTTCCTTAGAACAAACTCATCTATCCCCATGATTCTGCCTCACTCTTCCTTGTCCATGATTCTTAAGTTTATTGCCAGCCTGCACCTTCTCACCTGAGATTCACAACCATAATCTGGTAGCCCACTGGACCTACCTATGTTGTTATCTATTGTTGCCTCAGAATAATCTGTCTAAAAATAAACTTTTCAAACCTATTGTTTTTATCTACTAAAAAGTTCTTGAGCCTTTTCTTCTTTCCCATGACACTGCTTTAGTTTAATTCCCTATTATATATCTCACCTGGCTTTATGTATTTACCTAAGTACTAGAGGCCTGATGCACAAAGATTTGTGCAAGTATAGGCCTTCCTTCCCCTGGCTGCCAGCACCCGGGACCCAGGCCTTGGCTCTGGCCGCCGCCTTCCACCTTCGCAAGCTGCTCAGAGGACAAGAGAGGCCAGGGCAGAGTGGAACGCCTGTGTCGTCACCATAGCGATGACGCAAGCAGCCCAGCCCGGCCACCACCATCTTTGTTGTGGCAATTTGCATATTACCTCCTTATTGGCTGTAGGTGCCGCCATCTTTGTCACGAGTGACAGTCAATTTGCATATTCTGTCTTTATTCGATAGGATATTTTTCCTTAATCTCTTCTCACACAAATTGAATCTTTTCTATTGCTGATTTTTCTTTATTGTGGTTTATTACTGATTTTATTAGGTTACTAGGAACTTAAATAGTATTAAGAAATAATTATTATTGTAATAATTTCAAAAGCACAAACTCCAGTAATCAAAAGGAATTTTTAACATGCCATTTTATTGCCTTGCAGTTTTTCTAAACCCGTATGTTCCATAATTGAGATCATACTGAATATAAAGTTATATCCTTCATTTGAAAAGACTTACCATTAGAGGATAAAATTTTGATTCATATTTAACACCTTTAACTAAAATAAATTCCAGAAAGATCAAAGAGTTAAAAGATAAACCATAAAAGTTCTCCAAAATTCAGGGGTGAATGTTTTTGTGATCTCACAGTACAGAAGTCTTATGTATGTATGATACTAGTATATAACCCAGAAGCTGTAACATAAAAATTGATACACTTAACTGCATAAGCCCTGTACATTTCTACATAACAAACATACACAAATACCATACACAAAGGGCAAATGACAAACCAGAGAGAGTATTGCAACTCCTCACAAAGGACTAATTTCTTGAACACCATCTTCTTAGGTCTTCCAAATAAGTCAAAAGGACAAATTACTGAATTAAGAAAAGGTAAAGGATACAAACAGAAATACAAATGACTTTAAACTTGTGAAAAGGTGGTCAGTAGCATTCTTAATAAGAAAAATGAAATTAAAAGTTAAATGAGAACGCTTGTTTGCTGCTTCCATAAGAAACAATGACTCAGCTGGCTGAACACCCCTATGTTCATAGCAGCACAATTTACAATAGCTAAGATTTGGAAACATCCTAAGTGCCCATCAGCAGATGAGTGGATTAGAAAACTATGGTACATCTACACAATGGAATATTACGCTGCTATAAAGAAGAAGGAATTCTTACCATTTGCAGCAGCATGGATGGAACTGGAGAGCATTATGCTAAGTGAAATAATCCAGTCAGTGAAAGAAAAATACCACATGATCTCACTCATTTATGGATAATAAAGGACATTATAACCTGATGAACAAAAAGATAGATACAGAGGTAGAGAAGCATTGAACAGACTATCAAATTACAGCGGGAAGGCTGGTGGGTGGAGGGAGGTAAGAGATCAACCGAAGGACTTGTATGCATGCATATAAGCATAACCAATGGACGCAAGACACTGGAGGGGTGGGGTGAGGGCATGTGCCAGGGGGTAGGGGAGGCCAGGGGAAGGTCAATGGGGAAAAAAAAGGAGACATATGTACTACTATTTGTAATACTTTAAACAATAATTTTAAAAAAGTAAACCTGAAAAAAAAAGTTAAATGACATACCGTTTTTCACCTGTTAGATTAGCAAAGATCAGAAAGTTTGATGACACATTGTATCGGAAAAGGTGTTGGGAAACACCTATATTCTACCAATTCCATTTCTAAGAATTGATCCCACAGACACATTTGCGTTGATGCTTCAACAAACAAGGATATTGATTATAGCATTGTTTGCAATAGGAGGATTGGAAAAAAACTAAGTATTAATGAAGCACTGGCTAAATGATTTACCCTTCATCCAACAATGGAATACTATATAACCATTTATGAGTCAGTTGCATTTATATTGATATGAAATAATAACTAAGATATATTTTAATTGAAAAATTAAATGTACACAGTATGTTTAGAATACTACTAAAATATACATATAGAAGTTTTAATATAAATCTAATATCCACATGAGAAACTGCTAACTGATTGTATCTAGAGAAAAGAATTAAATAACAGGAATGAGTTGTCTGAGGGACAGGAATAGGAGGAAGACTGCTGTTTCTCCTTACACTGTAGCTTTGGCTTTTGAACCTGTGATTTTAAGTGTTTTCAAACATCTATTTTGGAAGGTACATACTGTTATAATTTACATAATAACCTCTCCATTTATGTTGTTTCTATTTTTAATACAAGTAATTCTAAAATTACTATCTTCTGTATGTATTTCTGTACATATTTGAGATTATTTCTGTAGGATCACCAAAAGTAGAATTGCTGGATAAAAGATTATGAATGTTATTTCCCATTATTATGCCATTTTTCCAAAATAAGTACCAGTTCATACTCACACCAACAGGATGTACAATGTCCTTTGCTTTTTTTTTTTTTTTAAATATATTTTATTGATTTTTTTACAGAGAGGAAGGAAGAGGGATAGAGAGCCAGAAACATCGATGAGAGAGAAACATCGATCATCTGCCTCCTGCACACCTCCCACTGGGGATGTGCCCGCAACCAAGTCACGTGCCCTTGACCGGAATCAAACCTGGGACCCCCCAGTCCGCAGGCTGACGCTCTATCCACTGAGCCAAACCGGTTTTGGCATGTCCTTTGCTTTTAAAAGAAAATTCTAATTTGGTGGACAGAAAAATTATACTTCGTTTAAACTTGCATTTCTTTGATTATGACAGAGGCTAAACATTCATATATCCATCTATTTCTCTAAATTTAGTTGCTTTTTTTTAATAACTTTATGTTCACTTGTGAGTTATTGCTTCATGCCTCTTACCCATATATTGACTCTGGTATTAAGGTTTTTCTACTAGATTTATATATGCTATTTATATGCTAAGGATATTAATCTTTTGCCATATTTGCTACTAACTGGGATAGGTCTTATTTTTTTAAGAAGTACCCTTTTTTAAATATGTTTTTCTTGATTTTTAGAAATAGAGGAAGGGAGAGGGATAGAGAAATAGAAACATCGATGAGAGAGAAACATGGATCAGGTGCCTCCTGCATGTGTCCTCTATTGGGGATGGAGCCTGCAATCTGGGCACATGCCCTGACCAGGAATTGAACCAGTGATTTCTTGGTTGATAGGTCAATACTCAACTATTGAGCCACACTGGCTGGGTTGGATTGGTCTTTAAAGATGAATATGAATTAGCCAAGAAATCAAGCTGGAGAAGGACACTCTATTATGGAGAGGGAGGCCTAAAGAAAAGAGAACTGGGAAAATTATTAGTCTTCCATTTGACTGAAGTTGGTGGTTCATGTATTAGTGGTACCTGATGGCGTGGGATTGATAAAGAGGAGTACACCGTCCATGCTAATGCATTTGACACTTATCCTGAAGATAATGGAAAACCATTAGGGAATTTTAAACAGGAAAGATGTAATAGGTTTTATTTACAGCTGTCCAAAAACTGAGAAGCTTTGGTTTCCAAAGTGGGTTTTCTGATGGTAACTTTACCTCCTAACTCAGTGGTCTGCAAACTGCGGCTCGCGAGCCACATGCGGCTCTTTGGCCCCTTGAGTGTAGCTCTTCCACAAAATACCACGGCCTCAGTGAGTCTGTTTTGAAGAAGTGGCGTTAGAAGAAGTTTAAGTTTAAGAAATTTGGCTCTCAAAAGAAATTTCAATCATTGTACTGTTGATATTTGGCTCTGTTGACTAATGAGTTTGCCGACCACTGTCCTAACTAATCAACCCTTCTTACTAGTCACTGTCCTCCTCTTTAAAATAATTAAACTCAATTATTTCCCTCCTTTTTAAAACAATTAAACTCAATTATTTCACTTACTCTTACTGCTTATATCAATAGCACTTTCCCTCATAAAGCTCTCAGCCACGTCTTTTCTTAAGATATACTTGGCTCTTGAACTATTTGTAGAAACACTTGAAGCAGTGTTGAGAGATAAGATTATCTTTTTAGGCTTTATGGTGCCAGAGACAGTTTTTAAAATGCCTTTTTAAATAACAACTTGGCTTATACCAAGTGCTTATCAAAGATTGGATAGAGTTTATCAACTTCTGGAGGAAACAAAGCTTGGAGTTGAAAATCACAGCCTCTGTGGTCACCTGGGTTCAGAACCTAGCTCTACACTTACAGAATCTTAACCTAAATATTTTAAATATCTCGATGATAGTTTGTGAGGATTAAATGGTACCTAGGTTACAGGTTTGATCCCCAGTCAGGGTGTATACAGGAGGCAACTGGTCAGTGTTTCTCTCTCATATCCATGTTTCCCTCCCTCTCTTTCTTCTCTACCCTCTATCTCTCCCTCCTTCCCTCATCCTCTCTGTCTAAAATCAATAAGCATATCCTTGGGTGAAGATTTTTTAAAAAATAAATAAAGAGCCCAGCCAGTGTTTCTCAGTGGTTTCCCACGAATATTTGATTCCCAGTCAGGGCACATGGCCGGGTTGTGGGCTCAACCCCCAGTAGAGGACATGCAAAAGGCAGCCGATCAGTGATTCTCTCTCATCATTAATGTTTCTATCTCTCCCCTTCTCCCTCTCCTGTCCTCTCTAAAATCAATAAAAACATATTTTTTAAAAAGATAAGAGCTATTATATTATCCCAAAAAAGAAGTCTCCTTAGCCCCTTTGTGTCCATTTTGAATGACTTATATTTCCTCTTTCATCTCTAAATACATAGACTTCACCCCCACTGGTCCCTGTGGCCAATAACCTTGTTGATTTCCACTGTATGTCTAGCACTTGGTGTAGTGCTGACATAATAGGCATTCAATACTTACTTTTTCAGTGAATTCTCATGGCAAATTTTGTAATCATTACCTTTCAGAGGTTATTTCAGTCTTAGTGCTACAAATCCTTTTCATTCATTCTTTTTTTTCAGTTTCTTATACTTTGTTGTGTTATTCTTATGATTATTGGTATTTTTCTTGAAGGTATTTTTTGTATTGCCTATGGCAGGGGTCCTCAAACTTTTTAAACAGGAGGCCAGTTCACTGTCCCTCAGACCGTTGGAGGGCCAGACTATAGTTTAAAAAAAAACTATAAACAAATTCCTATGCACACTGCACATATCTTATTTTGATGTAAAAAAAAACAAAACGGGAACAAATACAATATTTAAAATGAAGAACAAGTAAAGTTAAATCAACAAAGTTACCAGTATTTCAATGGCAACTATGGGCCTGCTTTTGGCTAATGAGATGGTCAATGTCCGGTTCCATATTTGTCACTGCTAGTCGTAACAAGTGATGCAGGTGTGCATCAGTTAGTCTAGATCTGGTTGGAGATTTCAGATGTTTCATTCTGGAAGAAGTCTATTAGTAAAATACATTATATATATGCATATATATATATATATATATATATATATATCGCTACAAAAAACAATATACCAGCAATAACTTTGCCCACACAGAGAATATAGACTGCACTGCCATCAATGCAGTCTGATAAGTGCCCATCAATGCACTCTGGTCAGTGTCCATCAATGCAGCCTTGCCAGTCCACATCATTTCAGCCTCACCAGTGCCCATATTGATGGAATGCCGCTTTTACCTCAGGCTCACACTGGTGCAGTGCGGGAATGGCACGATTACAGATCCGTTCCTCCACCACCTTTCCAGTTCACACTACCCTGTGCGAACCGCACTGCGATCTGTGAACTCGCACAGGAATCTGATCGCATGGGTGAGAAGACCGATGCAATCAGATTCCACTGCAGGAAAAAAGAAGGCACATATGCCTTTTTTCTTCCGAATCTAATGCGAGTTCAGCCATACAAGCATATGGCTGAACTCGCACTGCTCAGAGATCACAACAGTGTGAACCGGGGCTTACACAGCACACAACATACAACATCATACACAACTGAATAGCAATCAAAATATAAATGCACTTACTGTCAATTAAATTGGGTTTCCTACTCCTCGGCTGTCTGCAGAGCCGGATTAAGTTCCCATGGGGCCCTAGGTAGATTACCAGTTTGGGGCCCCCATGCGATAACACTGAGCACTGACCATTTGCATTAACACTGACCGCTGACCATTTGCATTAACACTGAGCACTTACAATTATCACTACCACTGAGCACTGACTATTTGCATTACCTCTGAGCGCTGACCATTTGCATTACCTCTGAGCACTGACAATTTGCATTAGCACTGAGCGCTGACTATTTGCGTTATCACTGTGATGCAACCCCCATACAAACCACCCCCAACCAACTAACCAACTTCTAAAAAAAAAGGCTCTCCTAACTTAAAAAAAAAGGTGCCCCCTATCTGCAAAAAAAACGTCCTAACTTCAGAAAAAAAAGGCCCCCCTTAACTGCAAAAAAAGGCCCTACTAACTGCTAAATAAAAAATAATAAAAAAAATAGACCTCCTAACTTCAAAAAAAAAATGAATCCTAACTTGTTCTTACCTCGGTCCTCAGGCAGCAGCAGGCTCTGCACAGGCAAGCTCGTGACTCCTCCGATCATACCCGAGACTGAGAGGAGGAGTCGAGAGACAGAGAGAAGGAGGGGAGTCGGAGAGTGCGGCGCACATTCCACACATGCACACTGTGGGCCCGGGACAAGTTGGCTGCTAAGCAGGACAGGCAGCGGTGGCAAAAACACCCAGCGGGCCGGATAAATGCCCTCGGCGGGCCGCATGTGGCCTGTGGGCCGTAGTTTGAGGACCCCTGGCCTATGGCATTTGATAAGTTCATGTATCAGTAAATATTTATATAGCACCATCTCTGAACTAGGCACTTTAGATCCAGTAGTAAACAAGAAAGATAAAAGTTTGTACTGTCTGGGGCTTATATTCTAGTGGGAACACTCATAAGAAGGAAGATTTCTGCTCTCTTCCTCACTCTGTTATCTACACACAGTACTTTTCTCTCTATTGGTGTTACTATCCATTTTATTATACACCACACACACACCATAATCCCAAGGCTGTGGTAGGAGAGATAAGAGCCTGAACCAAGATGCAGACTTAGGATTTGCAGAAGTAGAAGGTTGAATCAGTAAGGTTTTGTGATTGAATGAATATAAAGGAAAGGAAGGAATTTAGGATGAATCCCCAAATGTCTGAGTTGGACAGTGATTGTATTGAAGACACTCCTACCTAAGAAGGGAATACTGGCCATTGGGGGCAAGGGGAAAGAAAGATGGTGCTCAGTGGGAGAATCTGTAGTGGTTATAGTGATTGGGTCATATGTATGTGGAAGTCAGAAAGGCATGGGTATGAAAAAGATTTGGTATCCAATGTCATATAGTATAGATAGTTGGGCACAAATGCAATTACTGGAGGAGATTTTATTAAAAAGAAAAGAGGTACATTACAGAGCCTTAGAGAATACAATGTATAAGAGGCAGCAGAATAAGATTAGCCTACAAAGAGGATTAGGAAGAAGTAGCTAGTAGATCTAAAGAACAAGAGGAGAAACCAACTAGCTATGGAACTCTCCTTTCAGTGAAGCAAATATAGATACCTCAGTAAAAGACTGCAAACACTATCATCTAATTCAGTGGTCGGCAAACTCGTTAGTCAACAGAGCCAAATATCAACAGTACAACGATTGAAATTTCTTTTGAGAGCCAAATTTTTTAAACTTAAACTTCTTCTAACGCCACTTCAAAATAGACTCACCCAGGCCGTGGTATTTTGTGGAAGAGCCACACTCAAGGGGCCAAAGAGCCGCATGTGGCTCGCGAGCCCCAGTTTGCCGACCACAGATCTAATTCATAAAAATTACTGACTTTCAAAGGTATTTTATTAAAAGTTAAATTACCTAAAATCGGTGGCTTATTTATGCACCGAGTGCCCTCTAGATATTAAGGCTTGATTAATACCTAGAGAGAGCTGATCTCAAGAAGTGAGCAGACAATAGCACCATGGAAACATACAACATGTTTGCATTAAGTAGCATGGCCCCAAAGATGTGTAAAAGTGAACAGATGATCGGGAAGCAGCAGTAGGATCCAAGAACACGTTGGTACTGCCATCTCAGCTCTGTGGAATCTAAAGGCACGGCAGAATTAAGCAATTTCCTCTTCATGGCTGTGAAGGAAACTGTCTTCAGGGGCAAGGCACATGTGAGTTAAGGCAAGTAGATGGAGGATATCACCTTTCAAGCAACTGAAGGAGTTTGCCCTAAAGAGACTAGTAGAAAGGGCTGAGTTCTGTTGCTGGGACATTTGACTTTGGGATTGGGGTAGAAGGAAAAAGTGCAGATATTTTTACAGGCTAGATAGAGAGACCAGCATTGGGGCAGTGATAAAGGATGACAGAAATAAGGGATATACATCAACTGATTTTTTGATGGGAAAGCTAAAGTGAGCTTCCACAGATAGGTAGACTGTGATTATTATTGCCTGCATTTGGCTGACAGTAGTTCTGGGAGAAAGTGAAGTAGGACCTCAGATACTGCAGAGCTTTCATTACTACCTGCTGTATTGCTCTGCGGCTGGAAAATTGAAATGGTGAAAGCATCTCATAAAGGAGTTTTATCCTTGCAATGTTAAAAGTATAGCCAGTAGGAGAACCTGTGGACACTTGGAGCTTTGGTGGCAGACAGATGGGCAAAGGCTGGGGTGGAGAAGAAAAGCCAAATGGGAACCTGCACAAAGAAGTACTAAGAAACTGCAAAGCTCAGGAGGATAGAGGAAGAGCGATGGCTTCTGAGAAACATAGCCTTACTGTGTCTGTGGATGCCGTCTCACAGTTGGTAGCTATTGCTGTTCTGTTACCTTTATGTGTTCATATTTCATGCCTTATACCAGACAGCATCTGACTCACATTAAGAACCTAATGCAAGAGACTATGTAGCAGCTGACTGCCTTTTTCTTTGAAATGTTCTTACTTGCTGATAAGTATAGTCAAGAGTGTGTTCAAGGATTAATGGTTTACTTTAGTAGCAGTGAAAACATTGCAAATGATAAAAATCAGGGCAGGGGCAAGATTGAAATAATTGATGGTTGGCCCTCTCCTACAAAATTTGAAAATTCAGCCAGATTACCTTCACAAAATAATGATCATTTGAAATGAGAATTTATACAACTGAAAATTTGTTCATTCAGTATTGGTTTTATCATTATGAACCAATGCAGTGTCTACTCTTAGGGCAAAGAAAACACCTTAGGTTTTAGATGCTGGGGAAGGAGGAAGAGCCAGAAACAGAGTCAACTATTACATCTTTCATGTCAAAGGTGCATCCAAAATTTGAACAACTTTTGGTTTCTGTAGACACATTTAATTTGAATATCTAGATTCATTCCTTTAGGTATGAATCTAGATGTTGTCTAGATTAGAGGTCTCTGGAAATCTCTGTTGGAAATTTGGGGAGACAACAAGACTACACAGCAAAATATTTAGAACACTGGACCTTGAGCTCAATATAAATTGTTGAGAGTTGTTAAGTTATTTTTTTAAACCCAGTCCTTGGTTTACTTTAAATTTGTGTTTTTCTTATGAATGACCCTAAAGATATTTTCATATTTATAAGCCTTTGATGATTATTTCCCGAGAGTTGTCATTTTATATATCCTTTGCTCACTTTTCTTTTAGGTTATTGATAGTTTTCTTATTTCTTAGAGTTCTTCAAATGTTAAAAGAACTACACATTTGTGATATGATTTTCAAAAATATATATTTCCCACTTCTTGTGTTTATTATTTGTTTATAATGTGGGTGTATTTTTGTGTTTGTTTATAATGTGGTTGTGTTTTTGTTTTCAAATACAGTTGACATTCAATATTACTTTCAAGTATACAGCATAGTGGTTAGACATTTATGTGCCTTACAAAGTGATGCCCAATTAGCCTATTACCCACTGGCACATACATAATTATTACAATATTGACTGTATTCCCTATGCTATTCTCTACATCCCCATGACTATTTTAGAATTGCTAGTTTGTACTTCTTAATCCCTTCTCCCTTTTACCCAGTCCCCTCAAGCCCCTCCCATCTGGCATCCATCAGTCTGTTCTCTGTATAAGTTTGTTTTGATTGTTCGTTTATTTTGTATTTTAGAGCACACATATAAGTGATATCATGTGGTATTTGTCTTTCTCTGTCTGCCTTATTTCACTTAGTATAATACCCATCTTTGTTGCTGCAAATGGTAAGGTTCCATTCTTTTTCTAGCTGAGTAATATTCCATTGTCTATATGTACCACATCTTTATCAAATCATCTATTGATGGACACTTAGTTGCATCCATATCTTGGCTGTTATATATGAAATGTCCTTTGTCTCTCACTATAGCCTTCATTTTAAAGTCTATTTTGTCTGATATAAGTATTGCTACCCCAGCTTTTTGTTTGGTTTCATTTGCATAAAATATCTTTTCCATCATTTACTTTCAGTCTGTGTGTGTCTTTGCATCTAAAGTGGGTCTCTTATAAACAGCGTATTAGTCTTGTTTTTTTCTGCATTCAGCCATTCTCTGTCTTCTGATTAGAGCATTTAATCCAGTTCCATTTAAAGTAATTATTGATAGGTATGTAGTTACTGCCATTTTGTTATTCATATTTTTTATCTGTTTTTCTTCTTTTTAAAGAGGTCCCTGTAACATTTTTTGTAATATTGGTTTGGTGGTGATAAACTCTATCTTAAGCTATTTTCTAATTTCCTTAAATTTTGGAAGAACTTAGGTCTTTATAGTGTAAGCCATACTGCCTTTTTTTCTAGCTATTCTTGGCTAGCCACTAGTTTTTAGAAAAAATGAAGTTAGTAATGACCACTATTGTCCATTTTATTTTTCCAAATAGCCCATGAAGCATCCTGAATGAAGAATCAAAACAATAGATTATTCCCTGCGGTTAATCTCAATTATAAAATCAATCTGCATATTAAACAGATATTAGGTTTAAATTATTTTGTCCCCTCTCTGCTCCCATCACCACCAAAAAAGGAATTATTCTGGAGGAGGTGTGTGTGGGTGTGAGGAAGAATGATATTGTATCATATAAATAACCATTATGCTGTGTAAGAAAGTACACAAGAAATTGGTTTTAGCTTACCTACCTACCATCTAAAATCTTATTAGATTAGAAGCTATACATGACAAAAATTTATATGTAATATAAGTCTATTAGTAAAGTCCTCCCATATAAGTGAATGTTATAAAGTGTCTGCTAGTATGGGGATCCCATTTCCAGTCATTGTCACTTTCAGAGAGAAAGAAAAAAAAACTCCTCTACGAATTCTCTTAGTTTGTTCAGGTAGGATTAAGATGAAAGTCTTTGGCAGTGGCTTATATCCTAAAAATGCAAGTTCCTAAACTGTCTTTCTTCTTTATGATTCTTAATATTGCAAGAGTTTAGTTTACTCTTGCTTTTAAATGCAAATAGACCTGATATGTGAATTATTAATTAAAAGTTTCTTTTTAATTTAGAAAAGTTTATCTAAAACAAATTAGTCCTCTTTAAAATAAGGTTCCCCAGTAAATTGTATCCATCTCTCAACATCCCAGCTCCCAAGGAAATTATATTTTCCTTCTCATTTTTTTGCCTCTATTTCCATTCTTCTGTTTCTAAATGTTACTAATAGTTTCCCATGGATTCTTTTTTGAAATATATTTGTATTAATTTCAGAGAGGAAGGGAGAGGGAGAGGGAGATAAAAACATCAATGATGAGAGAGAATCATTGTTCGGCTGCCTCCTGCATGCCCCACACTGGGGATTGAACCTACAACCCAGGCATGTGCCCTGATAGGGAACTCCTGGTTCAGAGGTCAACACTCAACCACTAAGCCATGCCAGCTGGGCTTCGCATGGATTCTTTAGCTGGTGTTCAAAGTTAAGAACAATCTGAGATGCTACAAAGACTACAGAAAATTGTGTCTGATATGTTTCACATGGGCTGCTTCTCCTTAGCCTTGTCTTTAATCTGGTACCGATGGGTGGGACCAGGGGTGAAGGCCATGGCCCTCTGAGTGTGAGAGTATACTAGGTTAAGGACTCTTGACTTAGCAGCAATGGCTAATTAACCAGGCCCATCTACCCGCTATGCACACACCCTGGTATTACAGTGATGCAAGGAGAGGCAGATACTAATTACAGTAAGCAATATCAAGAAGAAAGAGGAAGAAAGTTTTCATTTATTGAGTCTTTTTCTTGTACCAGGTTCTCTTTCAGATTCAGACACTCATTATAAAGCTTACTCTCTCCTCCCCTAGCACCTCTTTGAGGTAGGCAGGATTGTACCTGTCTGACAGAAAACATCGGTTATGTTAAGAAGGTTGGCCAGTTTCACACAAGCAGGGAGCTAGAGCAAGAATTTAAACCTAAACCTGTCTGATTTGAAAGCCTTTTTCTTGAACTGCTGTCCCATATTGCATGTAATTTATATGAGGGGAGGAGAGTGTTAGGCGTGTGGATGTATGTGCATATGTGTGTAATCTGCACTCTGGACTGAGGTAAGATCCTGATGTGGATGTTAAGTTACACAAGAGTAAGAAACAGCCAAAACATGGGACATTAATGGAGAACTGCCCCAAATCTGACTTAGATCACTGCCTTGGTGCATTCATATGTGGTGCACTATTTCCCCCTCGTAGTTCTTGCTTTGTCTCGGTACATTAAAGGTTTAATTATGCATGTATATGGAGGGTAGCCACATGCGAATAACTCTATAAGGAATCAGCAATCTAAGGAGCATTTCAGTAGCAGTTTGCCATTTATATGTGACTTGTTTGGGGTAGATTTATATCCCTAAATATGTTTGCTTAGTCATCCCAGAATAGTAATGGATGGACCTGTCCCCAGAGCAAACAATGAAGTGATTTATCCATAGAAGAATATCATACAGTTAATTCCTAAGGAAGAGCTTTTAAATTCATTTAAAAGCATAGCTTCAGAGATACTGACACCTTTCTTCCCCTCCCCACCCCCAAATTTATTTAGAACTTATGCTATCAGGAAGATAAGAGATGCCTTCAGAGAAAATAAGAATGTGAAAGATCCTGTAGAAATTCAGACTCTAGTGAATAAAGCCAAGAGAGACCTGGAAATTATTCATCGACAGGTAAGAAAGTTCAATGATGTACTATTTTTCATTAAGAGTTGAAAGCTTTGACACATCCCCTTGAATGCATGTCACTATTTTTGGTGTTTATGATTTACACAGAATCATGAGACTGTTCCTTTTACTCATATAAACATAGAAAGATGACCTATTATATTATTGAATTCAAGGAGAACATAAAGGAAAATATCAGCTTTCCAGAGTTTCCAGGGAATGCATCCTTTGGGAAGCTGAGTTCTCACATTTAACTAAAGGTTGATGCTTTAAGTATGGGAAACTTCCAAAAAATGTTCTTTTTGTAAGATATATTACACATTTATACATGGACATATGTCAAAGAGTATAAATGTATTCTATTTTTCTTAGTATTTTAAAATCATAGTTCAAGATATAATTTTCTTGAAGATATGGTCACTGGTGAGGAAACGAATTTTGTTGCCACATGGAAGGTGTATCTGCAGGTGGAAATGGTGTGAACAGCTGCTTTGGGATTGACCCCATAAAGGACCCTGGAAGGTGCTTTGGTTTTCATCAGTAGAAGTGCCAGGGATCACCTTGATTTGTGCTTGCCTTTCTCTTTCTCTTGAGGTAGAGTGGAGCAGCTGCTACAACATGGTCTCTGGGTAGTGCGATATATCCATCTTTGTGCCAAATTCATTGGAAAGCTAAAGACTAAAGTAGCCTACTATCAGTTGGCTTTCTCACTCTCTAAAAAAAGTATACTTTTCACTATTTTCCTTGAATTTAGCAGTAATCACATGATAAGCTTCATTTTGGCTTCTATTTGTTTTACTCTCTTACTTGCAGTAAATTTGTTTGTAAAGTGTGGAAGGGAAGCCCATTGCCATTTTCCTAATATCTGTTTGAGTTTTCGAAAGAATTTCTTTAGCAACATGAGGAGATGCCAGCTTGACTGACGTTATATAATATCATAATATACTAACGTGTATTCTTCATGCTTGACTCTAAACAGAATTTTAAAAAAAAAAAGAAGCAGTATTAAAAACTGTAGTTTTCATTTTATATCAAAACTAGAGGCCTGGTGCACAAATTTGCACACCCCTGGGGTCCCTCAGCCTGGCCTGCGGGATCGGCCGAAACCAGCTCTCCGACATCCCCCAAGGGGTCCCGGATTGTGAGAGGGCACAGGCCAGGCGGAGAGACCCCACCGGTCCACTATCGGGGCCAGGGAGGGATGCAGGAGGTTGGCCAGCTGGGGAGGGACGTTGGGAGGGGTCCAGGGCATGTCCAGCCCATCTCGCTCAGTCCCAGTCAGCCAGACCCCAGCAGCAAGCTAACCTACCGGTCAGAGTGTCTGCCCCCCTGGTGGTCAGTGCACATCATAGTGAGGGGTTGAGCAGCCTTAGCCTATCATTAGCATATTACCCTTTGATTGGTTGAACGTACTATCGGACACTTAGCATATTAAGCTTTTATTATATAAGATTAGAAGTCTTGTTCTATTGCCTATATAATGAAACAGTCTGTTCCAGAATAACATTTCAGGTTCTGGTGACCCTCCTTGAATTCTGTAGTTATTTAGCAATAGAATAACTTTGCCACATTCAGACAAGCCTAGGAAATTATCTTTTGACTAAGGTAAATGGGTGGAAAAAACAAGACTTGTGGTGGTAAATAACTTGTATGCTTAGGATAGTTATACAAAGAAACTGATCTGCACATTTGCATATACTTTGAGAATAGCAGATTAATGAGTTGCATTTTGAAAACTAGAACAGTGGCACTTTCCAGGAATCAGTGGTTGAAATTTATGGAACCTTTAACATTGGAACTTATCCTTATTTTGCATAAACTCAGAAAGATTTAATTCTTTGGCACTTTCCCATGTAAAAGTTGGCAAGCATCACCAAAACAGGCTGGTTTCTTCTTCTAGTGTAACTTTGCTCAGAGTAGAAAATGTTTAGAAAAGGTTACCTGTAAGTAATCTGCTCCACCATTTCAGCTGTGTCTTCATTTTGAAATGCTAAAACTACCCTCTAAAAAAAAAAAGACTAGGTTGGCTGTCATCAGACATCCCCAGTGAATCCACTTAGAGGCCTAGTGCCCAACCCAGGACTGCCAGTGCCCAGAGCTTCCATAGTAACTAGTAGATCAGCTAGTAACTAGGTGATTGATCATGTGATCCCTAAAGGCCCTGCTTAGAGAGGCCCTGACAAGTGAAAGCATTCTCATCCTATCAGAGAACTAGTTTGCCAATTATATGTCAACAACTGGGAGGTTTCTGTTCACTTCCCTTTCACATCAAGACTGTTCCTGAATTCAAGAATAACATTTACCATAGTTGGCTTATGAGCTGTAGTGGACTGGAGCCACCTCACTCTAAGCTGGTGAACTTGACCTTGGGGAAAATGCCTAAAATAAAGTAGCATCTGTATTTCCTTCTCACGGGCCACTGTAATAGCCTTCTAACTTGCTCCAATTGCCCTTGTCCCCAAATGTTCTATTCTTTGCACACTGCCAGAATGATCCTTATAAGGAAAATCAGAGCAGGTTACACACTGGTCACAATGCTCCAGGGGCTTCGTTGCACCCTGACAGTGAAGTATGATGTCCTTATGAAGTCCTCAAAGGCCCTCCATTGCTCTTGTCTCCTCGAACTATGTCAGTACCTTCTTCATATCTCTTGTACAACTCCAGTGTGTTCCCATCTCAGAACCTTTGCACCTACTGCCTCTCCCCATTCCTTCCAATACCTTGATTCCTTTTCCCTCAGACTTTTGCTCAGACTCCACTTATCACAGAATCTAAAATAGCCTCCTTCCCTCCGTCACTCTATCACCTTACCCTGCTTTAGTTTTCATTACAGCATGTATCAAACCAAAAATAACATTACTGTTGTCTTGTTTGTTTTCTCCTTTCCTGTGCAGACAGGGATCTCACCTGTCATGGTCACTGCTATCTGGTATGTAAGAGCATGGGCTCTGGAGCAAGCCTGACTGTGTTCAAATCCTTACTCAACCTACTATGACCTTGAACCAGATATCTAACTTCTCTGCACCTTATGTAAAGTACAGATGACAACAGGCCCAACTTCATGGGTTATAGTGAGGATCAAATAAGTTAACATATGTGAAACCCTTAGAAAGATGCTAGCACATAGTAAATACTATTATTATCCAGAGTATCTAGAATAGCCCCCCATAAAGTTGGCTCTTACTATTTATTTGTGGACTAAATGAATATATGAAGAGTTTGGCCCCTGAGATTATACTGTGCAGTCAAGGAGTCTGTGCCACCAAATTGTGGTATCTTGCTGGCTGCCCCAAACCTCTCTTCAGAGAGAATGAACCTTGAAAGGAATGCAGGAATCTAATGAGGATCTTGAGACATTACCCTCATGAGCTGTACTGTCTTCATATCAAGTCCCTCTTTCACTTGAGTACTTGGGCCCAAAGACCATCAGGATGCACATCAACCTCAGCATCATTTTTCCACAGATGAGAAAGCTTACTGCCGCCTTTCCAGCTGCCAGATGTGCACATCTGTAAGGCAGTACTCAAACTGAAATCCTTCATCAGACTGTCTCCTCTCTCAACACTGTACCCTACTTCCTTGCTTTCTACTCAGTCTTTCAAGTGGATCTTTTTTCTAACTTTTCAGTCACTCAATCAGCTGTGATGCTGATGATACAGCTGTAAGCATGGTAAGATTTTGCAGTTCTTAAAAAAGTCTCTGTGCATAGATTTCTTCTTTCTGGAGGGTAGAAAAACCAAGGTGCAATAAAGCTAGATGCTTTGTCCCTGGCTAATGACCAGATCTGTGTTCAGGTCTTCCAGTTCCTTAGAGCAAACTCAGATGTTCAAGGACATGAGCACCTGAGTCAGTAGAAACTAATGGATAAAGATAATCTTAAGTCATCCCCCAATTTTGTTTCTAAGATATTTAAGGACCACATCAACCTAGCTCCGCCTCTCATCAGAGTCATTCTTTCTTTATATCCTTAATGCACAGAAATAGTTAATCTTCATTGTGGCAACCCTGAAGGATTCGAGAGAGCATCCGCATTTCTTATTAGCCTTTCACAATGCACCTAAGGATTACTCTGATTTGAAGAAGTACTAGTAAAATGGCAGATTGTTTTTCCTCCATTATTAGTAAGGCAGGCACCTTTTGCTCCTTCTTTATCATTATTGTCTGCTAAATAGAAGTCTGACATACACATGTTCTTTGACACTTTTGGACCAACTCCCTGAAAATTATAATTCAGTCTGGCAATCTCTAATTTCTTTCCAGCTATCTGCATTATCTTACATCTTATAACTAATAAAGACATTCTTCCACCTTTCTATAAACTCCCATTATCCTATCTAATAAAGAGGGAATATGCTAATTAACCATCACTCTGTCACAAAGATGGCTGCACCCACAGCTGAGGCCAAGTTCCCTTAAGGAGCCTTAACGGGCAATCAGCAGCGACCTGAGGCTATGCCCCCCTCCCAGCCCCCGTGGGGCTTGACAGGGGACCTCAGGCCGCACCCTGTTCCCCCCCCCCCCCCCGGCGTCAGGCTGGGGAACCTCAGGCCGCACCCACTGCCCCAGTGCCAGGACAGGGGACCTGAGGCGTGGGACCTCAAGGTGCGCTTCCCATCCTGGTGCTGAGCTAGGGGACCTCAGGCTGCTCCCCCTGCCCCAGCGCCAGGCCGGGGGACCTCAGGCCATGCCCCCCACCAGGTGGGGCTTGACAGGGGACTTCAGGCCGCGCCCCCCACCCCCCACCCCAGCACCGGGCCAGGGGACCTGAGGCTGTGCCCTCCTGCGTGGCTGGGCTTGACAGGGGACCTCAGGCCATGTCCCCCACCCAGCGGGGCTTGACGGGGGACCTCAAGGTGCACCCCCAGTGCTGGGTCGGGGGAACTCAGTCCGCGCGCCCGCCCATCAGGGCTTGACAGGGGACCTGAGGTTGTGCCCCCCTCCCGGTGCTGGGCCGGTGGACCTGAGGCTGCACCCCCCAACCTGGCGGGGCTTGACGGGGGACCTCAGGCCATGCCCCCTACCCAGCGGGGCTTGACAGGGGATCTCAGGCCATGTACCCCACCTGGCAGGACTTGATGGAAGACCTCAAGGCATGCCCCCCGTCCTGGTCTGGGCTGGGGGACCTCAGGCCACGCTCCCCGTCCTGGCGCCAGGCCAGGGAACCTGAGGCTATGGCCCCTGCCCAGCAGGGCTTGACAAGGGTGGGACTGGCCAGGTATGGATCTAGCCCAATGCGGTGGGGGGCGGCCAGGTCTGGGTCTCACGCGATTTTGAGGTGCATGTGGGTGGGCGGGGACTTGACTCTGGGTCCCGTAGTGTGCCCCAGACTCTGACAGGAAGAAGGTTTTCATATACATTTTACTAATTTTCTTTCATCTCTGACACTTCTATTATAGAGAAAGGGAAAATAGCAATATTAAATTATTTCCTCTAATCCCCTTTTAATGTGCACGAATTTTGTGCACCCGGTCACTAGTTTTCATATAAAATCATTCTATAAAGACAGATTGACCCTTAGCAGCTTGTATGAGTTCTTCCTTCTGCTGAAAGCAACTTCTGGACTAGACTCCACTAAACTGAGCTTTCCTGTCTGCTCCCAAGTCTAAGACAGAGTGCATAAATCTCTCTTGCTTCTGACTGCCTTATTATTTTTTTAATATGTAGATTGATGCTTTGACCTAATTTTGGTTTATCTATATAGGTGTAGGGGAAAGTACTACTGGGATATACTTTTAAACTATATATATCTGTTCTATTAAATGAGTGAATAATAGATGGGATCTAGGATGGAGACAAGGAGTTTGTCTCCAAAGTGTCAAAGTGAGAAAGAACTTCTACAGGGTTCATAATCCCAGCCCAACTTTTCCTCCAAAAAGCTCATAAGGTCAATTCATAATTATATGGAGTAGAGTGGGTGCTTGATAAATATTTAGGAAAAGAAATTGTGGGCACAGAATTGCAGTATATACATTATATTTGATTTATTGAGAAGATTGTGTTTAATGTAGCAAAGAAGCCAGTCAGGGAGCAGGAAGAAGTCAAATTAGAAAGAAACTAGTATTGACATTAGGGCTTGAGGAAAGCTTTTTTAAAAATATATTTTATTGATTTTTTTTTACAGAGAGGAAGGGAGAGGGATAGAGAGTTAGAAACATCAATGAGAGAGAAACATCGATGAGCTGCCTCCTGCACACCCCCTGCTGGGGATGTGCCTGCAACCAAGGTACATGCCCTTGACCGGAATTGAACCTGGGACCCTTCAGTCCACAGGCCGACTCTCTATCCACTGAGCCAAACCAGTTAGGGTTTGAGGAAAGCATTTTATTCTTTCTTTTTCCTATTACTTAAGACATTATTGCTTTTCAACTGCTATTTAATTTTCTTTGAAAGAAGATGTTCTGCTGAGATATAGGTGCTAGTACTGGTGATATGTCACCTACCGGAAAGGTTGGGGAACAAGAGAAGTTTTTGGAATTCATGATGGTCAAAATATAGGGTGGGGCAAAAGTAGAAGCACCTAGTTTATCCTCTCACTGTACAATTGCATACTATAGCAACAATATATTTTTCCATCCAAATACTTAAGTGACAAATAAGGCTACTTCCAGTTCTAAATTTCTATAGTTCAATATCTGTCCCCTTCTTCTTTACTTGCAGAAACTTACTGATACACTTTAGAGTAATTTACTCTATGCTCAGTTTTCCTTGGCCATTTTTCACCAAGATCTTAACTCTGTAGTTTAGGCTACATGTGAGAAAAGTTGTAGCCAACTATGTACATGGTGGGTGAAAGTAGGCTTACAGTTGTTCATATGAAAAATAAAACAATAATTAATAATAACCCAGAAGTAAACTCTGTGTTTCACATACTCAACTGTAAACCTACTTTTTCAGTCTGTTCAATATGTAGTTCCTCTGCAGCTATAAAAAGGCTTCTTTTTTTTAAATTTTTTTTAATATATTTTATTGATTTTTTGCAGAGAGGAAGGGAGTGGGATAGAGAGTTAGAAACATCGATGAGAGAGAAACATCGATCAGCTGCCTCCTGCACACCTCCTACTGGGAATGTGCCCGCAACCAAGGTACATGCCCTTGACTGGAATCGAACCTGGGACCTTTCAGTCCATAGGCCGACGCTCTATCCACTGAGCCAAACCGGTTAGGGCAAGGCTTCTTTTTATAAGAATTTAAACTAATTGTCTCCCTCTCTGCTTTTTTTAGAAATTCCAGTAAATCTTTAAGTCTGGGGCAATAATATGCCCACCCATAGGTGGCATTCTTGTAGAAGAATGGGCTTGAGGAAAGCTTTTTTGCCTCTTGGTTGAAGATTTCCCATTATATTTACTTGGTTCCTCCAAGGTTGACATGCACAAAACAAGATTCCATTTCCTTACTAGACAAAGCCTTGCTCACCTCTGCATTTTTTCATATCTAATAATAGGTCTTTTGCATATTTCCATGTTCAGAAGAGCTCAACTAATACTAATACTAATCATAAAAAGTTTTTGCACAAATTTTATTTGGGAATTTTTATTAGCCTCCCATCTAGTCTGCTATAGCTGTTCACTCTTAAATTCCTTGAACTTTTTTTTGTTGCTGAAGCATCTAAAGCGGAAGTAGATAATAACAACTCTGGAGCAGAAAGTACACTGATCTCAGCTCTGATAGTAATCTATTGTGTGATATTGGGCAAGTTGTTTATTTGCCTTATTTACCACATCTGTAAAGAGATGATTTTATTGATGAAGGTGGTGGTGATGATGTGTGCTTGTTGTCAGTGTTCATTGTACCCTCTCTATGTGCTGACACTATGTGCTAAGCACTTTGAATGTGTTCTCTCAGTTTCTCCTAACAACAGCCTTCCAAGACCATACTATTATCCTTGGGTTAGAAGAGGAAAGTCAGACTTGGCATGTTGTAGTACTTTCCCTGAAGACACACAAATAGAAGAATGGTGAGCCCACATCTATTCTTATATTTTAGCCAGTTCTTAGAATAGGGATCAGACTGTGAGGGGTCTTATTTTGACAAAAGGTAAATGAGACTTTGGATGTGAGAGAAGACAAGATTTGTACTTTTTCTAATTGCTCATTTAGAACTCTTATTAAAAGCTAACAGCTTACTGTCTGTAGTGTTATGAATAGTTTATCCCAGGGGCTGATCTTATTTATCATTTCTGAAAAAACACTTTCACTCTCCCTGCCTTCAAAAGAAAAAATACAAACCACAGTCTGAAAATGTTAAAGTTCAACCACCTTATTTAAGAAGTGTTTGCTCAGAATTTCCCCACAGATCTGAAGGTTGCAGCTACAATTGTGCTTTTCTTGACAAGCTATCACTGAAGTGCCCTTCAGTGGAAACCTTTTGATGGCTTACTGCTTGGCTCATCCTTTCAAGCAATCAAAGTTAATTCAAGTCATGCTTGTACTGAAGATCTTCTCCCAAGATGACAAAGGAACAATGTCACATCTTCTAAGAAGGGTAATACAAGGGGCACACCCTGTTCATGTTAATTTGTGTTTTCTGTACCACATCCTCTGAGATGCAAGAAGATACTGACACTCCCTCCAAGTCCAGTGTGTGTGTATATGAGAATATGTACTCATTTTCTGAGCATTTGATATCTGTAGTTGGATTTTTTTCAAATTTGATGGGTTTCATTTGTATATGTGTGTGTGTGTATATATATATATGTGTGTGTGAAGGATAGTTTTATTTGTGCCTTTTGAAAGATTTCTTTTAATTATACCTGTATCATCCTAAAAAAAAAAACTAAAAACAACTTGTTTTATTCAAAGACATAATAATAGTTGGTAAGAGAAGAGGTTTTGAGCAAGATACACCTAAATTTAAATTATAACACAAGGATGATAGCTCCCTTAGTCATGATATTTAATCTCTCTTAAAACATTATCATTTAATTTTTCTGCTAAAGACAAAGGAATACCATGTTAAAGTTAGTTTTGTACTCGCTATATTTTTGAAATATCAAAGCCAAATGATATGTCAGAAATTTTAACTCTTCCTTTATCTGATAATTAAGGCTGTCATTTTATGGATTGGTCAGTTATAAATAAGCAAGAAAAACTAAAAATTCTCTAAGATGTGCCACTGTAATAATCTTAGTTTTATTTAATAATGCTAGTACACTATTAAATCAGTATTTTAAATATTTTCCTTTTCTTAAAACATTTCCACTTCATACAATACCTCTTTTCTCCCCACTCATCTCATCTCCTTAATGTAGTGAAAAAAAGACTTACCCCAAGTCGCATGGATTCCTCTTCAAAGTCTATCACAAATTAGTGATTGCACCATCAAAAATTCCATGAACTTTTAAGGCTCATCTATAAAAAGTACACAATTGGGTGTATTAGTTCCAAGATCTCTAATAGCACAAGAATTTTTTTATGAATTTGCTGTACTTAACAAACCTAAATGGCTTGTTGAAATTGGACTGGGGGTTTCATCAGGTTATTCCTGAATTTTACTAATAAGTTAGTGTATTCCAGAATTGCCTACGCGGGGGTAGATTTGCCATCAGAGCCCAATAAATACTCATCACTGAATGCTGGCTGGCCTACGAGCCAGCCGAGGCAGGTTCTGCTCCCAACCACCTCCTTGGCAGCTGGCAGGCAGTCCTCATATGCAGACCTCCTTCTGTAGGTAAGGGGAAGGTCATGCCATGGCTCTCTAAGATCCCTTTCATGCCTGACAGTCTCTGATTCTGAAAATGATCATTAGGTTCCAGAACATACCTGTGAAGGGATTAAGAACTAAAAGGGTGAGTTATGTCACTGACCTTCTCTATTTACTAAATTGACTTTAAAAAGAAAGCATGATTCCCCAGATCTCACAGATACCATGTTTTGATAAGCGTGGGAGAGTAACCAGGTTACATAATGCTGAGTTATGTAATGTTTATTCTTCATAGTCAGCCTCAGCAAGGGAACAATTCGAGAAAATACTTTGGGATACTTCATAAAGCTTTTAACACTCAGTGATGACAGAAATGTTACATGGGTCAAGGTGAGGAACAGCAGTTGCTCTTTCATACAGGTGACAGGTTGTAGAAAACTTATTGACAAATGAGGTTTTCTTCACTAGGACTCAACAAACCTGAGAAAGAGTGGGATGGGGAAGGGGAGACTGTAAAAAGAGAAAAAGAAATTTTTCTCTAGCTTTGAACTGGGTTCTGTCTTAGTGCCAAACTTAGTGTTTTGCTTTTTTTTCATAACTCTCAGCTATTATTTAAAGTTTGCAGCTAACTTTACAGCTGTACTAGAGGCCCGGTGCATGAAAATTCGTGCACTTGCGGTGGGGGGGGGGTTCCCTCAGCCTGGCCTGCCCCCTCTCACAGTCTGGGAGCCCTCAGGGGATGTCCTACTGACAGCTTAGGCCGTCCCCCATGAACTGCAGTCTGGCCTCCCTCTGCGGGAGGCGACCAGCAGGATCAGGGGAAGGCGCCGCCCCCATCACCCTGCTGCTGCTGCCAAAGCCAGCCACTGGGGCTACTGACCCTCAGCCCTCGCTGCTTAGCACTAGCCCCGCCCCCCGCCCACTTGTGTGTGTGTGGGGGGGGCGATCTGGGGCCAGGCTGGCTGGGGGAGGGGCTGTGGGATGTTGAGGCACCAAGGTTGCACCCCTTCAGCCTCTGCGGAGGTTCCGGGACCACAGGCCATTCCGCCTCTCCCAGCACCGCCTCTGCAGAAGAAGGGGCTATGACTGGCACTGCCCCACCTCTCCCAGCACCTGCCTCTGTGGACAAAGGGTCTGCGCGGCATGGGTGGAACCAGCCCAGGCCCACCAGTGCCACCCCGCCTCTCCCAGCACCTGCCTCTGTGGGTGGAGGGGCCATGCGGCGTGGGTGGGACTGGTCCAGGCCCACCACACCACTGGCCCTTGGCACTCGCAGCTGCTGCAGCTTTGTCCGGAAGGACATCTGGTCTAACTAGCATATTACCCTTTTATTAGTATAGATTTTTCATAATATTAAAGTATTTTTCTTATTGGAAATTTTTTTTAAACTAAGCTCATTTTCTCCTACAAGACATTGACCACTCTTTTCTTCTACTCTAGGCAGTTTAGCGAGCCATTAGGAACAAGCTTATTCCTGTCTGTTTCTGTACCGTGCAGAACCTGTTGCATAGACATCATACTTTATGCCCTGCCTTCGCAGCATTTCTGTTGCTTCATGAATGGAAGCACCTGAGTCTCACTTAAGGTGGATATGAGGATCCTTGAGGGCTGGGCCTTTGGTGGCCACTGGACCAGCACAGCATCTATACCCAGCTCCTGAGGGAAGGCTTTCAATGCCCTTCCTCCCCCTTCCTTGCCTGGTGAAATGTTGTTGCCTTCTGGGCCACCAAACAATAAAATGTGACTATAGATTTATTACATGGCTTTGCAATGATGTATTAGTAAGTTATCTCTGCCCCTAACGCTCTCACCTTCCAGAGGGACAGAGTTTCTTGTTCACCATAGTATTTCCAGTGCCTCAGAGATGTAGTAAACACAGCATTAATGCTTAATAAAGGCAAGGTGGTTTGGTAGGAAGACACAGAAAGAAAAGTTTTAAACTCCGAAACACTGGTTCTAGCCCATGCTCTATGTCTGACTCATGGTATGATCTCCAGTGAGTCGTCTTTGGTTTTTTTGGTCGTTTTATTAAAAATATGTTTTTATTGATTTCAGACAGAGGAAAGGAGAGGGAGAGAAAGATAGAAACATCAATGATGAGAGAGAATCATTAATTGGCTGCCTTCTACACTCCCCACGCTGGGGATCTAGCCCACAACCTGGGCATGTGACTGGGAATCTAACTGTAACCTTCTGGTTCATGGATTAATGCTCAACTACTGAGCCACACCAGCTGGGCCAGTGAGTCGTTTTTTAAAGAACTTTAAATTTTATTTTTCATATACAGTTTACATTCAACATTAATTTCAGGTGTACAGCATAGTGGGTACACAATCATATATATTACAAAATGGTCCCCTCTGTATTTCAAGTACTTACCTAGCAATATACATAGTTATTACAATATTACTGACGTATTCCCTATGCTTTAATTTACATCCCTGTGACCTTTTTTTTTTTTTTAGAGGAATGCACTTTTTTAAAGCTATGTTTTTATTGATTTGAGAGAGAGAGAAAGGGAGGTAGAGAGAGAAAGAAAAACATTGATGAGAGAATCATTAGTTGGCTGCCTCCTCAACACCCCCTACTGGGGATCAAGCCCACAACCCAGGTATGTGTTCTAACTGGGAACCAACCAGTGACCTCTTGGTGCATGGGACAATCCTCAACCAATTGAGCCACACTGGCCAGGGCCCTGTGACTATTTTGTGACTACCAATGTATAGTTCTTAATCCCTTCAACTTTATCACTCAATCCCTCAATCCCCCTCCCCTCTGGCAACCATCAGTCTGATCTCTGTATCTATGGGTTTGTTTCTATTTCATTCATTTATTTTGCTCTTTGGATTCCACATATAAGTGAAATCATATGCTACTTATCTTTCTTTGTCTGAATTATTTCACTTAGTATAATACCTCTAGGTCCATCTATGCTATCAAAAATGGTAACGTTTTCATTCTTATTTATGGCCAAGTTATACTCCATTGTACATAGGTACCCCCTCTTCTTTATCCATTCATCTATGATGGACACTTAGGTAGCTTTCATATCTTGGCTATTGTAAATAATGCTACAGTTACCATAGGGGTGCATATATTTTTTCAAATTAGTGTTTTGGGTTTTTCCAGATATATATCCAGAAATGGAATTGCTAGGTCATAGGCAGTTCAATTTTTAACCTTTTGAGAACTTCATTCCAGTTTTCATCATGGTTGCTCCAAACTGAATTCCCAACAGTGCAGGAAGGTTCCCTTTCCTCCACATTCACACCAACACTTGTTTGTTAATGTATTGATGATACAAATTCTGACAGGTATGAGGTGATATCTCATTGTGGTTTTAATACGCATCTCTGATGATTAGTGACATTGACCATCTTTTTCTATATCTATTGGCTACCTGTTTGTCCTCTTTGGATAAGTGTCTATTCAGGTCCTCTGCCCATTTTTAAATTTCATTCTTTTTTTTGGTGTTGAGTTTTATCCATTCTGCATAGATTTGTATGTTAACCCCTTATGGGATATATTAGTGGCACATAGCTTTTTATGTTCAGTAGGTTGTCTTTTTGTCTTGTTGATGGTTTCCTTTGCTATGCTAAAAGCTTTTTAGTTTGATGTAGTCACATTTGTTTATTTTTTCTTTTGTTTTCTTTCTCTGAGGAAATATATCAGAAAAAAACATATAGCTAAAGGAAATACCAAAGATTTTACTGTCTATGTTTTCTTCTAGCAGTTTTATAATTTGGAGTCTTACATTTAAGTCTTTAAGTCTTTAATCCATTTTGAATTTATTCTTCTATGTGATGTAAGAAAATCTGGTTTCAATACACACACACACACACACACACACACACACACACACACACTAGAGGCCCGGTGCACAAATTCGTGTATAGGTGGTGTCCCTCTGGGTGGCCTGCAGGGATCGGGCTGAAACTTGCAGTCCAACGCAGCCTGCAAGCTCCTACCTGCTGCTCCCGCTCATCCCAGCCCCACTGTGCCTGCCGCAGGCTCTCGCCCAATCAGTCGCAATCAATCAGGAGAGACTTGTGTTCCCACAGCAGCACTTGCCAGCCATGAGCCCTGTGGGGTCCCGGATTGCAAGAGGGTGCAGGCCAGGCTGAGGAACCCCACCGGTGCATGATCGGGCCAGGGAGAGAACACGGGAGGGCTCCAGGGTATGTCCGGCCCATCTTGCTCAGTCCCGATTGGCCAGATACCAGCAGCAAGCTAACCTACTGGTCGGAGCATCTGCCTCCTGGTGGTCAGTGCACGTCATAGCAACTGGTCAACCAGTTGACTGTCTGCCCCCTGGTGGTCAGTGCACATCATAGCGAGAGTTTGAGCAGCCTTAGCATATCATTAGCATATTATGCTTTGATTGGTTGTTCGGTTCTGCCGTTCGGTCTATTTGCATATCACCCTTTTATTATATAGGATGTTCAATATTCCCACACCATTTGTTGAATAGACTCTTTACTTCATTGTATGTTCTTTGTCAATATATTAATTGACCATATGCTCATGGGTTTATTTCTGGTCTCTCTAGTCTGTTTCATTGACCTATGTGTTTGTTTTTACGCCAGTACCATGTTGTTTTGATTATCAGGTAGCATGATACCTCCAACTTTGTTTCTCTTTCTTTAGATTGCTGTGACTATCAGGGTCTTCGTATTTCCATGTACATTTTTGGAGCATTTGTTCTAGCTCTATGAAAAATGCCATTGGTGTTTTGATAGGAATTGTGTTGAATCTAGATTGCTTTTGGTAGTATGGATATTTTAATGATTTATTTTACTATAAGCACAATATAAGTTTATTTCTCTTTTTTTCTTAAGATTTATTTTATTTTACGTAAATTTATTTTTTAAATAAATCTTTATTGTTGAAAGTATCACATATGTCCCTTCCCCCCCCCCATTGCCCTCCCCATCCTCCTTCCCCCCAAGCCTTCATCACCCTACCATCTGTGTCCATGAGTTATGGACATACATTCATTGGTTGATCTCTCCCCCTCTTCCCTCCCTGCATTCCCTCTGATGTTTGATAGTCTGATCGATGTCTCCATGTCTCTGGGTCTATTTTTGTTCATTAGTTTATGTTGTTCATTAGATTCCACTTAGGAGTGAGATCACATGATATTTATCTTTCTCTGACTGGCTTTCTGGTTCCATCCATGCTGTTGAAAATGGCAAGAATTCCTTCTTTTTTATAGCAGCATAGTATTCCATTGTGTAGATGTAACATAGTTTTCTTGCCTCCACTTCGTTTACTTCCTTTTCTGATGATGCTTGCTTTTCTTTCATATGCGGGCTGTTTGTCTCCCCATGGTCTCTCTTCTCCGGATGTCTGGTTATGTAGTTCTCTCTCTCCTGCGATGATTTAAAGGCACAAAATACAACACAACCAGGTACAATACACAAGGCACTGAACAGAAATGTATTCACAATATTAATAACCTCCAATAAAGGTGACCACCAGAGAAAGGCAAATTAGGGGATAGGAGAGAAAGAAGAAGAGGAAAAAGAAAGAAAGGAAGAAAACAAGAGTGTCAAAATGAAATTGGGAAAAGGAAAAAAAAAGGAAGAGAGACAAGAAAGAGACTAAGAGAGAAAGGGGAACAAACTATATATACGGGGAGAAAACTCCAATGAACAACCACTAATCCCAGCAAATGCCAGCAACAAGTACCTGGGGATTAATACAAACTACAACACCAACTAATATCAAGCGAGGCAATGGAAAACAGAAGCAAAAAACAAACAAAAACAAAGCAAACAAAAAAACAAACAAAAAAAAAGAATGAGCAAAACAATCTCCCAAAAAAGCATAAAAATTTGATATAATCAACATTCAAGCAAACAACAACAAAAAGACAAGAGAGAAAGACAATTTTTTGGATAGTTAAGACAGCGAAGAGAGAGGTGTGTATGGACTTGGAGCAGGGGATTGGAGATTAGATATATAAGTAGGGTGAAATTTTATCAGGGGGTAAACAGAAAGAATAGGGAAAATCTAAAGCAGGAAAGGGGTAAGATAAACAGGACACCAAAAGGGGAAAGGTTAGGCAGAGAGTAATGGCAAAAGGTAGAGTAGAGATAGAGTAAAACGATGCTAAAGGAAAGATGAACATAGAATGTAGAACACTAATCCCAAAGTAAAATAAAGAGAAAATAAAATGATATTTTTTTAAAAAAAAGGTGAAATAGTAGTAGTAATGATAGTGATTGAAAATAAAAATGTAATAATTAAAAAGGTAAAATCAGGTGAGGAAAAAAGAAAAAACATTAGTTTCTTGAGTAAAAGATGCAAAAAATGAAAATAAATAAAAATAAAAAATAAACTGTGCAGTAGTGAATGTCATTCACTTCCTCTATTGTTCTCTTTGGCACGCCTGTTTCTCAGTCTGGACAGTATTGCAGTTCCCTGCGTTCCACTGCTCCTCAGTGTTGTAAGCCAGTCCTGATTTTTAAGCAGGCGGTGTGTCTTAATTTCTCATATTCCTTTATTTTTGATTACACGAGTCAATTTGTGATTCAGCCCCTAGGTGGCAGTGTTTCTGGATTGACTTCCGGATCTCTTTGGCCTCTCTAGCCTGTATTTACATTCTTCTTTCCCTGTGGCACTCAATACCAGTTTGTGGAAATGGGTTGCCTCAGAGCTGGCTCTCCGATGGTCACTCCCTGCTCCGATCCCCAGGTTCCAGAAAAACAACTTCCTCCTGCAGTCTCCCAGGGTGTCCCCAACTGGGTGATCCTATGTATTGGGCTTAGTAATCAGAAGCAAGGATTTGAAGAAAAAAAAGCCCAAGTGTGCAAACAATGGGTCTGTGCGCAAGTCTAAGCAGCCGGCACACCCCTGAAATTCTTAGGCTGTCCCTGCACGTCAGATCAAAATGGGTTGCTTTTTAGAGATCCCTTCTGTTAGCAGCTCTGAGGACCCCCTTCCACATTCACGGATCATGCTAGCCCCAACAGCCACGGATTTTTCTAGGCACAGACTTCCCTGGTCCTCCAGCTCCCACAAAACGCGCGTTCCTCTCTCCCACCGGGACCAGAGACCTCACCTTATCCCAGGCGAAATCTGACCTTTCCGTGGTGGAGTGTAGAGCTCCTCTGAATCTGCGTGTTTGCACCAATTCGGGAGCGATGTTCTGGGGCTCACAGCTGTTCGGTGGGTGCCGCAGTTGTGGATTTTCAGGCTTCCGATAAGCTCCATTTTCCCTTTCAAGGTGGCACAGACTCCACGTCCGAGCCTGTAGCTCCGGGAGGGGACCCAGCCGCAGTGGGGGCTGCCCGGTCAGGGGAACCCTGTCTAGCAGTCCCCCACCTTCTCCTGGAGTTTAGCCGTCCCTTAACTTGCCAACAAACACTCCTCGTGCGACCCTCAGCTGTTCTTTCTTTCTGCTCCGGGCCAAGGCTCAGAACACGTCTGTCTATTCCGCCACCATTTTTTCCCCTCGTAACATAGTTTTCTAATCCACTCATCTGCTGATGGGCATTTAGGCTGTTTCCAAATCTTAGCTATGGTAAATTGTGCTGCTATGAACATAGGGGTGCATATATCCTTTCTGATTGGTGTTTCTAGTTTCTTGGGATATATTCCTAGAAGTGGGATTAATGGATCAAATGGGAGTTCCATTATAAATTTTTG